>NW_027362761.1:758091148-758691148 GCF_046119375.1 Phyllobates terribilis
AAAATGCTTTGGAACTCTTCCATTGTTGTCGGAATTCTGCTGATGTTGAACAATGCTTTGGAACTCTTCCATTGTTCTCGGAATTCCGCTGATATTTATCAATGCTTTGGAACTCTTCCATTGTTCACGGAATTTTGCTGAAGTTTAAAAATGCTTTGGAACTCTTCCATTGTTCTCGGAATTCCGCTGATATTTAACAATGCTTTCGAACTCTCCCATTGTTCACGGAATTTTGCTGAAGTTTAAAAATGCTTTGGAACTCTTCCGTTATTCTCGGAATTCCGCTGAAGTTTAAAAATGCTTTGTAATTCTTCCATTGTTCTCGGAATTCCGCTGATATTTAACAATGCTTTGGAACTCTTCCTTTGTTCACGGAATTCCGCTGAAGTTTAAAAATGTTTTGGAACTCTTCCATTGTTCTCGGAATTCCGCTGTTGTTTAACAAAACTTTTGTACTCTACCATTGTTCACAGAATACCGCTGAAGTTTAATAATGCTTTGGAACTCTTCCATGGTTCTCGGAATTCCGCTGAAGTTGAAAAATGCTTTGGAACTTTTCCATTGTTCTCAGAATTCCGCTGAAGTTTAAAAATGCTTTGGAACTCTTCCACTGTTCAGGGAATTCCGCTGAAGTTTAAAAATGCTTTGGAACTCTTCTATTGTTCTCAGAATGCCGCTGAAGTTTAAAAATGCTTTGGAACTCTTCCATTGTTCACGGAATTCCGCTGAAGTTTAAAAATGCTTTGGAACTCTTCCATTGTTCTCGGAATTCCCCTGAAGTTTAACACTGCTTTGGAACTCTTCCATTGTTCTCGGAATTCCGCTGAAGTTTAAAAATGCTTTGGAACTCTTCCACTGTTCTCGGAATTCCGCTGAAGTTTAACAATGCTTTGGAACTCTTCCACTGTTCTCGGAATTCCGCTGAAGTTTAACAATGCTTTGCAACTCTTCCATTGATCTCTGAATTCTGGTGAAGTTTATAAATGCTTGGGAACTCTTCTATTGTTCTCAGAATTCTGCTGAAGTTTAGAAATGCTTTGGAACTTTTCCATTATTCTCGGAATTCCGCTGAAGTGTAAAAATGCTTTGGAGCTCTTCCATTGTTCTCGGAATTATGCTGAAGTTTAAAAATGCTTTGGAACTCTTCCATTGTTCTCGGATTTCCGCTGATGTTTAACAATGCTTTGGAACTCTTCCATTGTTCTCGGAATTCCACTGAAGTTGAAAAATTCTTTGGAACTCTACCATTGTTCTCGGAATTCCGCTGAAGCATGAAAATGCTTTGGAACTCTTCCATTGTTCAGGGAATTCCGCTGAAGTATAAAAATGCTTTGAAACTCTTCCATTGTTCTTGGAATTCCGCTCATGTTTATCAATGCTTTGGAACTCTTCCACTGTTCTCGGAATTATGCAGAAGTTTAAAAATGCTTTGAAACTCTTCCATTGTTCTCGGAATTCCGCTGATGTTTAACAATGCTTTGGAACTTTTCCATTGTTCACGGAATTCCGCTGAAGTTGAAAAATGCTTTGGAACTCTTCCATTGTTGTCGGAATTCTGCTGATGTTGAACAATGCTTTGGAACTCTTCCATTGTTCACGGAATTCCGCTGAAATTTAAAAATGCTTTGGAACTCTGCCATTGTTCAGGGAATTCCGCTGATGTTTAACAATGCTTTGGAACTCTTCCATTGTTCAGGGAATTTTGCTGAAGTTTAAAAATGCTTTGGAACTCTTCCATTGTTCTAGGATTTCTGCAGATGTTTAACAATGCTTTGGAACTCTTCCATTGTTCACGGAATTCCGCTGAAGTTTAAAAATGCTTTGTAACTCTTCCATTGTTCTCGGAATTCCGCTGATATTTAACAATGCTTTGGAACTCTTCCATTGTTCACGGAATTTTGCTGAAGTTTAAAATTGCTTTGGAACACTTCCATTATTCTCGGAATTCCGATGAAGTTTAAAAATGCTTTGGAACTCTTCCATTGTTCTCGGAATTACGCTTATGTTTAACAATGCTTTGGAACTCTTCCATTGTTCACGGAATTCCGCTGAAGTTTAAAAATGCTTTGGAGCTCTTCCATTGTTCTTGGAATTCCGCTGTAATTTAAAAATGCTGTGGAACTCTTCCATTGTTCTCGGAATTCTGCTGAAGTAGAAAAATGCTTTGGAACTCTTCCATTGTTCACGGAATTCGGCGGAAGTTTAAAAATGCTTTGGAACTCTTCTATTGTTCTCGGCATTCCGATGATGTTTAACAATGCTTTGGAACTTTTTCATTGTTCACGGAATTACGCTGATGTTTAACAATGCTTTGGAGCTCTTACATTATTCTCGGAATTCCGCTGAATTTTAAAAATGCTTTAGAACTCTTCCATTGTTCTCGGAATTCCGCTGAAGTTTAACAATGCTTTGGAACTTTTCAATTGTTCTCGGAATTCCCCTGAAGTTTAACAATGCTTTCGAACTCTTCCATTGTTCTCGGTATTCTGCTGAAGTTTAAAAATGCTTTGGAACTCTTTTTTTGTTCTCGGAATTCCGCTGATGTTTAACAATACTTTGGAACTCTTCCATTGGTCTCGGAATTTCCCCTAAGTTTAAAAATGCTATGGAACTCTTCCATTGTTCTCGGAAATCCGCTGAAGTTTATCAATGCTTTGGAACGCTTCCATTGTTCAGGGAATTCCGCTGAAGTTTAAAAATGCTTTGGAACTCTTCTATTGTTCTCAGAATTCCGCTGAAGTTTAAAAATTCTTTGGAACTCTTCCATTGTTCACAGAATTCGGCTGAAGTTTAAAAATGCTTTGGAACTCTTCCATTGTTCTCGGCATTCCGTTGATGTTTAACAATGCTTTGGAACTTTTTCATTGTTCACGGAATTCCGCTGATGTTTAGCAATGCTTTGGAACTATTCCATTGTTCTCGGAATTCCGCTGAAGTTTAAAAATGCTTTAGAAATCTTCCTTTGTTCTCGGAATTCCGCTGAAGTTTAACAATGCTTTGGAACTCTTCCATTGATCTCTGAATTCTGCTGAAGTTTATAAATGCTTGGGATCTCTTCTATTGTTCTCAGAATTCTGCTGAAGTTTAAAAATGCTTTGGAACTTTTCCATTATTATCGGAATTCCGCTGAAGTGTAAAAATGCTTTGGATCTCTTACATTGTTCATGGAATTTCGCTGAAGTTTAAAAATGCTTTGGAACTCTTCCATTGTTCTTGGTATTCCGCTGAAATTTAAAAATGCTTTGGAACTCTTCCATTGTTCTCGGAATTCCACTGAAGTTGAAAAATTCTTTGGAACTCTACCATTGTTCTCGGAATTCCGCTGAAGTTTAAAAATGCTTTGGAACTCTTCCATTGTTCTTGGAATTCCGCTGAAGTATAAAAATGCTTTGGAACTCTTCCATAGAGATGAGCGTTGTTCTACTCGAACTGTTCGCCAATCTCAAATTCGAGCTGTTTTGGGCGGTGTTCGAGCCGGTCGGCGAACACGAACAATTTGAGAAAAATTCGGCTGTTCGAGGTTATGTTCGATAACTGTTCGTGCACCAAAATCATAACTGGATTTTTTCTCAGTAATGATGAAAATTAATGTTAATACGCAGTTTGAGTGTACAGCGGGGCGGGGGTAGGGGCAGGGGATGGATCTCTGCAGGAACAATGAAGATCTCCATTTTTTTTTCTCTTTCCTGCATTTGCAGTGGGGAGGTGCAATCTGTCAGCCTATCAGCAGCGCACACACGGAGCGAAGTGCTTTTTTTCACACAAGCAAGGGCATGTGTGATTGGCAGTGTATGTCACATGTCCTTGCCCTATAAGACCAAGCCATTTTCCCCGTCGCCACCATTTTCTCACTGCTGCAGCTGCGTGTTAGACGGCACCGCTGTTGCTGTGTGCACTATACCTTGTTAATTTCAAGCCAATTTTCGCACAAATATACAGATAGCTTGGGAGTAGGGAATAGTTGTGATTGCAGTCCTTTTAAGGACTAGGTTACAGCATTTCCTACGACTTTTATAAAGCAGGTCTGTGCTCTTAAATAGATAGATTGTGGGAGTAAAGACTAATTGTAATTGGAGTCCTTTTCAGGACTAGGTTACATCAGTTCCTATCAGTTTTTGCCAGGCAGGTCTGTGCCAGTGCTGTGCAAGTTTTTTTCACAGCATTTGGCTGAATCTAGCAAAGCTAATCCTTTTTGGCCTATTGCAGAGTGTGTTAGTCAGTGGAGTAGCCTATCTGTGTTGCAAGATATACCACCTGTGTATAGAATACCAATTTTTTTACTGCACCTAGTGAAGTAAAATCTTTTGGGCATAGCATCATTCTATTAGTCCATCTATACTGACCTCCATCAGGTTGCAAATTAAAAATAATTTTTTTCTGCATCTAGCTCTGAAAAAATATTTGGGCTTCTAGCAGTGTGTGGGACTTGGTCTATTAGTCCATCTATACTGACCTCCATCAGGTTGCAAATTAAAAATAATTTTTTTCTTCATTTATCTCTGAAAAAATATTTGGGCTTCTAGCAGCGTGTGCGACTTGTTCTATTAGTCCATCTATACTGACCTCCATCAGGTTGCAAATTAAAAATACTTTTTTTCTGCATCTAGCTCTGAAAAAATATTTGGGCTTCTAGCAGTGTGTGGGACTTGGTCTATTAGTCCATCTATACTGACCTCCATCAGGTTGCAAATTAAAAATAATTTTTTTCTGCATCTAGCTCTGAAAAAATATTTGGGCTTCTAGCAGTGTGTGGGACTTGGTCTATTAGTCCATCTATACTGACCTCCATCAGGTTGCAAATTAAAAATAATTTTTTTCTGCATCTAGCTCTGAAAAAATATTTGGGCTTCTAGCAGTGTGTGGGACTTGGTCTATTAGTCCATCTATACTGACCTCCATCAGGTTGCAAATTAAAAATAATTTTTTTCTTCATTTAGCTCTGAAAAATATTTGGGCTTCTAGCAGTGTGTGGGACTTGTTCTATTAGTCCTTCTATACTGACCTCCAGCAGGTTGCAAATTGAATATGATTTTTTTCTGCATCTAGCTCTGAAAAAATATTTGGGCTTCTAGCGGTGTGTGGGACTTGGTCTATTAGTCCATCTATACTGACCTCCATCAGGTTGCAAATTAAAAATAATTTTTTTCTGCATCTAGCTCTGAAAAAATATTTGGGCTTCTAGCAGTGTGTGGGACTTGGTCTATTAGTCCATCTATACTGACCTCCATCAGGTTGCAAATTAAAAATAATTTTTTTCTTCATTTATCTCTGAAAAAATATTTGGGCTTCTAGCAGCGTGTGGGACTTGGTCTATTAGTCCATCTATACTGACCTCCATCAGGTTGCAAATTAAAAATAATTTTTTTCTGCATCTAGCTCTGAAAAAATATTTGGGCTTCTAGCAGTGTGTGGGACTTGGTCTATTAGTCCATCTATACTGACCTCCATCAGGTTGCAAATTAAAAATAATTTTTTTCTTCATTTATCTCTGAAAAAATATTTGGGCTTCTAGCAGCGTGTGGGACTTGTTCTATTAGTCCATCTATACTGACCTCCATCAGGTTGCAAATTAAAAATAATTTTTTTCTGCATCTAACCCAGCCAATAGTTTTGGCCTAATACCACAGTTTGGCCACTCAGCTCTGCTCGGTTACCATCCATTGTTTTTTTGTGCAAACAACTCCAGAGTTGTGAATTAGTTAACCACCAAAATGAGTGGAAAAAGGCCTGCTGCTGGTGGAAAGGGGAATAGGCGTGTTGGGAAGGGGAAAAAAGGTTGTGTCCGTGGGGTAGGTGCAGAAGAAAGACCATCTTCCAGCCAAACTAAAATGTCTACTTCTTTTAGCGGACAATGTGATAAGATCCCTTTCTTACGGCCACGCCAATCGCTACAAATTCCAGATGAGGCACAAAAACAGCAGGTGCTTCAACGGATATCAAGTGCTCCTTTAAGTGGGCTCTCCTCCACATCAACTTCAACATCACAAATACTCCAGTCCTCAAAGGTGTCACCCAAATCGCACTTGCTTCCTCACAGCTCCCAAATCTCCAGCTGCCCGTCTGAGTATGAGGTAGAACAGATGGTTGAGTCTGCAGAGCTGTTTACTCATACTATAGCCTGGGAATCAGAGGTCGACTCCAGCGCTTCTGTGAATCCAGACAAGGAAATGATCTGCACTGATGCCCAGAATCTTTATGAGTCGGATCCAGGACCAGACGCAGAAGGTTCTGACCATAATGTAGACCCTCATTCCCAAACTGTAACTCCTGTTGGTGGAGACAATGAGGAAGACGATGATAAGACTCAAATACCTGATTGGAGCGACAACTTTAGTTTTTTGTCAGGGCAGGAACAGGTTGGCTCTGAGGACGACGGGTGTGATAACGCACAGGGTGATGATCATGAGGTCGGAGATCCCACTTACTGTCAACCCACAGTCAGCCAAGAGATGAGGTCAGCAGAGGAGGTGGAGGAAGATGCTAGTGACGACGAGGTCAGGTTGCGCCTTCCTGGACAGAGACGTAGTACTGGAAGCACGTCAACAACTGCATCCTCAAACACAACTCTGCCTCTCACCACAAGTCGTGGTGGCTCTTCAGGTCGCATGGGTGCTAAGCCTTGCATAGCCTGGGCATTTTTTCAGATCGATAAAGATGACCCAACTCGTGTTATCTGTAACATTTGTCAGCAAAAGCTAAGTAGAGGCCAAAAAATACATAGTTTGAGTACTTCATGCATGAACCGGCACATGGACATGAAGCATAAGTTGCAGTGGGAAGCTCAGTGTGCTACAATGCGGCCTAGCCGGCCGGGCCAACCACCGTCTGCCATATCTTGTGCATCCGCGGCCTCTTCATCCTCTGTGACTGGGGGGACAGCAGTCACACCTGTTTTGGGGCGCAGACCTGCCACCTCTTTACCCGCAACAGCCAGCGTGATTGGCAGGTCATCATTTTCTTTGGAGGTGGTAACACCAGCTGGTCTTGAGCGCTGTCCGACATCGATAGCACCACCTTTGGATCAAGGCAACCTAACATGTCCGCCTGCATCTTCCTCACAGACCGGCAGTTTGCCGGGGACACCCTTATCAACCCCGTCTAAGCACAATAGCCAGCCCTCGGTCCCTCAGATGTGGACAAGTAAAAGACCATTTCCTCCTAGCCATGAGAAAGCTAAGAGGTTGAATTTCACCATCTGCAAGCTCTTGGCTACAGAAATGCTGCCTTTCCACCTGGTGGACACAGAGGATTTTCGAGACCTTATGTCCGTCGCAGTGCCCCAGTACCAGATGCCCAGTCGGCACTACTTCTCAAAGAAAGGTGTGCCTGCGCTCCACCAGCATGTCGCACACAACATCACCGCTTCTTTGAGAAACTCTGTGTGTGACAGGGTGCATTTCACCACAGACACTTGGACGAGTAGGCATGGACAGGGGCGTTACATGTCGCTGACTGGGCACTGGGTAACTATGGTGACAGCAGGACAAGGGGCTGCTGTCCAAGTCTTGCCGTCCCCACGAGTTGTGCGTCAATCCTCTTTATGTCAAAGTTCCTCCACTGCTTCTGCCTCCTCAACCTCCTCTCGGTCTTCCACCTGCACCCAAAGCCTGTCTGGTCATGCCACAAGCTTTCTAACTGCGCAGAAGGGATCCTGCACACCTCCTTACTATGCTGGCAGTAGGGCTCAACGTCATCAGGCGGTTTTTACATTGAAATGTCTGGGAAATGTGAGTCACACAGCTGAGGAGTTGTGGTCAGCTCTGGAGAACCAATTTCATGAATGGTTGTCTCCACTGGACCTGAAACCAGGGAAGGCCGTGTGCGACAATGCTGCAAACCTGGGTGCGGCCCTTCGCCGGGGCAATGTCACACACGTGCCTTGTATGGCTCACGTGTTGAACCTGGTTGTCCAGCAATTTTTAGCCCACTATCCCAGACTAGATGGCCTTCTGCAGAGGGCACGGTCGCTGTGTGCTCACTTCCGCCGTTCGCATCCCGCAGCTCAGCGACTTACATCTCTACAGAAGTCGTTGGGCCTGCCACTTCACCGGCTAAAATGCGATGTGCCTACCTGGTGGAATTCAACTCTGCACATGTTGCAGCGACTGTGGCAGCACCGACAAGCCCTGGTGAAATACGTTCTGACGTATAGCCTGGGCCAACGAGATTCAGAGGTGGGGCAAATCACGCTGGAGGAGTGGTCTCAGATCAGGGACCTATGCACCCTTCTGCACAGTTTTGAAATGGCGACGAAGATGTTTAGTGCTGACGATGCCATTATCAGCATGACTATTCCGGTGATTTACATGCTGGAGCACATGTTAAACAGAATTCAGAGTCAGGTGGTGGCACAAGAGGAGGTGGAGGAAGTAGAGGAGGAGGAGTTGTATGCGGAAGGGCTAACATCTGCAAGGTCCAGACGGTCGGCAGCACCAAGGCGGCAGGCATGTGAGGGTGGGGGAGATGATTTTACCAGGGCGCATGGTAGCAGCCAAACTAGTGAGGAAGGTGCAGGAGCCCAGGAAGAAGTGGAGGACGAACTGATGGAAGACTCATCAGATGAGGGAGACCTTGATCACATTTCTGTTGTGCGAGGTTGGGGGGAGAGGACAGAGGAAGGAAGCATGATTGTTACCTCGCCACCAACACAACAGGGACTTGGTGCTCCTGGATGCGCAACACACATGAGTGCCTTCTTGCTGCACTACCTGCAACATGACCCTCGAATTGTGAGAATTAGAAATAATCCTGACTACTGGGTTGCCACACTGTTAGATCCCCGGTACAAAAGTAAATTTGCAGAAATTATTCCTGCCATAGAAAGGGATGCACGCATGCAGGAGTATCAGCAGAGACTGTTGCAGAATCTTACATGTGCTTTTCCACAAAATACCAGTGGTGCACGTAGTGAATCTCACAGTTCCAACTTGCCAACCGTGGGACCGTCAAGTGTTCAGCACTCAAACCGTAACAGAACCACAGTATCTGCTGGTAACATCAATTTTGCGGAATCATTTCACCACTTTTTTAGCCCATCCTTTGCAAGGCCACAGGAGACAAGAAGTCTGACACATAGTCAACGCCTAGAGACGATGGTACAGGAGTATCTCCAAGTAAACATTGAAGCCACGACTGTGTCACTGGACCCTTGCTCTTTTTGGGCTTCCAATCTGGATAAATGGCCGGAGCTAGCCACTTACGCCTTGGAGATCTTGTCATGCCCCGCAGCCAGCGTTCTGTCTGAACGTGTGTTCAGCGCTGCTGGTGGTGTGCTGACAGATAAGCGCACGCGGCTCTCCACTGATAATGTAGACAGACTCACGTTCATAAAGATGAACAAATCATGGATCCGAAACGACTTTTCTACCCCTGTGTCATCCTGGGGAGAGTAAAAGCTTGATGATTGGTTAAAATCACCCTACCAACCGTTTTAAGCTTTCAAATTACTAATCATGTTTATCTGTATCTTGACTGGAAAATAATTTGGGCTTTGTAGCAGTGTGCAGCACTGATCCTATTAGGCCATCTATAATAAGCTTCACCAGATTTAAAATTAAAAATAATTTTTAGCTGCATCTAGCCCGGAAAATAATTTTGGGGCTCCGAGATGCGCAAGACACATAAGTGCCTTTTTGCTGCACTACCTGCAGCATGACCCTCATATTGTCAGAATTCGAAGTAATCATGACTACTGGGTTGCCACACTCTTAGATCCCCCAAACTTTTCGATCAACCTTTTCATTTTAATAAAGACCAAAAAAATGGTCATTTTTGAAATTATAAGCATTAGCAGGTTGTTAGAAACTGAAATCAAACAGTTTTCAACTCAAAACTTTATTCTAGGTGATGTTACATTTTCACATAGGACCCCTTGTTCGAAAGGAGCTTCTGAACTCTCTCGTCCATTGAATTTGTCAGGTTTTGGATGGTTTCTGCTTCAATTGTTTTGCATGAGGACAGAATACCCTCCCAGAGCTGTTGCTTAGATGTGAACTGCCTCCCGCCATCATAGACACTCCTTTTAATGATGCTCCAAAGGTTCTGAATGGGGTAGAGGTCAGGGGAGCATGGGGGTCACACCATAAGTTTGTCCCCTTTTATGCCCATATCAGCCAGAGATGCAGATGTTTTATGTGCAGCATGAGATGGTGCATTATCATGCAGAAAAATGATCTTGCTGTGAAATACACGGTTCTTCTTCTTGAACCATGGCAGGAAGTGCTGTTTGAGAAAATCCACATACATTATGGAGTTCATCTTTAGCACCTTCAGGGATCCTAAAGGGGCCGACAATCTCTCTCCCCATGATTCCAGCCCAAAACATTACTCCACCTCCTCCTTGTTGGCGCTGTAGCTGTGTTTGCGTGGGGTGTCCATCAACCAGCCATCCTCCACTCCATTCATCTGGACCATCGAGCGCTGCACGGCACTCATCCGTGAACAAAACAGTTTTGAAATCAGTCTTCATGTAATGTTTGGCCCACTGGAGCCGTTTCTGCTTGTGTGAAGTGGATAGAGGAGGTCGACAGGATGGCGTATGCACAGCTGCAAACCTCTGAAGGACCCTGCATCTTGTTGTTCGGGGGACGTTGGAGGCACAAGCAGCTTCAAAAACTTGTCTGCTGCTATGACAAGGCTTTTTTGCCGCTGCTCTTTCAACCTGACGTAATTGCCTGTAGGAAAGAGTCCTCAATTTGCCCTTATCAGCACGCACACGTGTGTACTGTGAATCAGCTACATACTTCTTGATTGCCAAGACACTTCATCCTGATCATCGCACAATGTTGATTGTAGTCATGCCTTGACCTAAACACTCCACAATTTGTTGCTTCTCAGCAGCCGACACATCCTTTTTCTTTCCCATTTTGGCAGAAAATGTAGGCTGCTTAATAATGTGAGAGAGCCTTCTTAAGTAGTCTTGCCTTTCATTGGACACACCTGCCAAACTAATTAGCACAGGTGTCTGCAATTGCTTACAGTGATATAAAGAGCCCTGACACACATCACCATCAATGAGTTTAACTGACAAACAAATTCTTCCCTTATCACTCCTAAACACTTTTTGCATAATAATTTGGAACGCGGTGTACATGTGCTTTTCCACAAAACACCAGTGGTTCACGTAGTGAATCTTACAGTTCTAACTTGCCAACCGTGGTCTGTATGGAATTGTTCAATAAAGGGCCCAAAATTAAGATAACATAGATGGGAGAGGTCTCTATGAATAGGAATTCCTAAGTATTTGATACCCTGTGAGGGCCAGGCAAAGGGAAAGTTGGACTGGATGGATTTAGGGAGGGAGACATCGAGGGCCTCAGACTTCGCTGCATTGATTTTAAAATTTTACCATGTAACAAAGTGATCTATTTCAGCCATAACAGCAGGGATGGATATATGTGATTGAGTGATATATACTAGGACATCATCAGCAAATAGAGAGCACTTGTACTCGGTGCCTCCCACCTCAATCCACCTAATATTGGGGTTATGGCGAATTGATGAGAGCAGGTGCTCCGTCACTAGGATGTATAAGAGAGGGGACAGAGGACATCCCTGCCTTGTCCCATTGGTGATTGTGAAAGGTGATGAAAATGTTCTGACGCACCCCCTGGGCCTTGGGACACCCGAAGCCGGACCCTTTTTGGTGGATGCTGGTGGTTGTAGTCTTCGTGGCGGCGATCCGGTTCCGTGGCTCAGGGCGGTCAAACCAGTGGCGGAACTATTTATGTGGTTTTGATGTTTAAATGTCCGACTACGCCACCCGTGGATTGCGGTCAGAGTGAACCGCCGCTACAGGGCAGACCGCTAAGGCTGGTGTTGTGGGTGCAGCAGAGCGTAGCATAACTCCCCACGGGAGGAGTATAGCCTCAGGGCAGTGTATGCGGAGGATGGGGGTGATGGTGCAGGGCAGCAGCAGTAACGACACGGAGTCAGTGATGCAGTTCAGGGCCTTTACTCACAGTTCTTATTATCCAGACCACGTCTGCAGGTAACGGCTGCCCACGTCATACTGTGCTCACCAGGTGAGGGGCTCAGACAACTCCCAGATAACTTTGGAGCGCTTCACAGGACCCCCTTTGTGTGTCCTTTGTCTGGCCTTTCTTACCAACACTTCTGTCCGGCTGCCTCGGGCCTCCTCTTGGTAAACTTGGCGCCAGTTTCCCTGACCCTATGTGGTGCCTTCCTAGCGGGTGGAGCAAGGGGCTGCGCCACATAAAATGTCAGAGCCTCCGGTTTCTAGCTGAGGGTCGTTTCCTGCCTCCACTAGTTCGGGGACCGGTCTCCCCCTTTGGCCTGACCCCTCCACGCAGGTGGATTCGGGCGTGCGGTGGCGACTCGCCCGTCCGCACCCCTGGGATCCCTTCATTCCTCGTTCCTGGAGCCTTCTCCGCTCCTCTTCCTTCCTTCTCCCTCTTGCAGGCCTGGGCCTCTGTTACTAGGCCCGCCTCCGGAGCAGAGCTCATGCAGAGCCCCTGCTCCCTGCCACTTCTGCTCAGACTTCTCTGCACTGAACTAAGATGGTGCCTACCTTTTATACTCCCTTCTCAATGCACCCAGGAACTGCTTCCTCCCTGCTCCTGCACTGCAGGGTTCCCCTTCCTCAGTGTTCCCTCCCCCCACTCCAGCCAGGGACAGGGACTGTCGTGCCCATCTCAGGGGCATATTGGTCGCCCTGCCCCACGGCAATGTGGTGTAATGCATGCAGGTGTCGGGTCCTGATCCACACTCCATCCTTATCTGAGAGTGAGATATCACACCTCTGGGTGAGGTGCAATACGTCTGTAGCAACCGAGCCCTCGGTGCTACAGTTCCATTTATCTTCAGCCTAGGTGACGTATTGTGATACAGGGCCGTGATTTTGGCTATAAAAGGGTCCCCTAGACCCCTACCCCAAGCTTTTTAAGAGAATCATATATGGCGTGCCAGGAGACTCTATGGAATGCTTTCTCAGCATCCAACGAGAGTATCTACTTACAAATTTTTAACTGCATCTAGCCCAGGAAATACTTTGTGCCTAGTAGCAGTGTCTGCTAGTCAGCGGATTATCCCGGCTGTTAAGCAAGCTACACCACCTGTAGTTTGGACACTTAATTTTTTCAAAGGAAATGCTTCGGGACCACGGGATACTTAGTGAAGAGCATCAGGAGGCACCCCAAGGCATAGGGGCTGGGACTGGCACTAGGATGCCTTGCGGTGGACAGCCGAGCTCGATCCTTATAAAAGCTTTTTAACTGCAGCAGCTTTAGTGGACGCTACTGGAGCTGGAATTACGCGGCTGCTGGCATGAGACTTGCCCTCCAATAGATCCTTGTAAATGGATTTAAAGTGTATTCATTCAAATTAGAGGGACAATTTAAATTAAAAAGCTTAGAGCTGCCTCCACCACAGGGGGGCTCTCTCGACCCACCAGCAGACAGGCACCAGTATTGGGAGAGGGGGGCTGGCCGTCAGGGTTCACCGCGGCTCTGGCACAAACCCGGCGACACGGAGGTGGCACGGGCAGGAGCGGACTGGCCGTCTCGGCTTCTCACTTTTTGGATTTTAGAAGGGCATGACATGCCTATATCTGTGTCTCCCCCTCCTTTTACTCCTCCACCTCTTTTCTTTTCGCATGACTATATGTACTTGTCACTTTTCCATGTGTTAGTTGTGTCTTCTGAGCAGTTTGTCAGCTTTTGGACACCTTTGAAGGTGTTTTCTATGTGTTTCTATGTGTTTTTGTTTGCCTGCCATTGGTTTTAACGGTGTTCGAAGGTGTTCGACGAACAGTTCGACGAACAGTTCGGCGAACACACGGGTGTTCGACGAACCGAACCGAACTCGAACACTACGGGGGTGGCTCAACACTACTCTTCCATTGTTCTCGGAATTCCGCTGATATTTATCAATGCTTTGGAACTCTTCCATTGTTCACGGAATTTTGCTGAAGTTTAAAAATGCTTTGGAACTCTTCCATTGTTCTCGGAATTCCGCTGATATTTAACAATGCTTTCGAACTCTTCCATTGTTCACGGAATTTTGCTGAAGTTTAAAAATGCTTTGGAACTCTTCCGTTATTCTCGGAATTCCGCTGAAGCTTAAAAATGCTTTGTAACTCTTCCATTGTTCTCGGAATTCTGCTGATATTTAACAATGCTTTGGAACTCTTCCATTGTTCACGGAATTTTGCTGAAATTTAAATTTGCTTTGGAACACTTCCATTATTCTCGGAATTCTGATGAAGTTTAAAAATGCTTTGGAACTCTTCCATTGTTCTCGGAATTCCGCTGATGTTTAACAATGCTTTGGAACTCTTCCTTTGTTCACGGAATTCCGCTGAAGTTTAAAAATGTTTTGGAACTCTTCCATTGTTCTCGGAATTCCGCTGTTGTTTAACAAAACTTTGGTACTCTACCATTGTTCACAGAATACCGCTGAAGTTTAATAATGCTTTGGAACTCTTCCATGGTTCTCGGAATTCCGCTGAAGTTGAAAAATGCTTTGGAACTTTTCCATTGTTCTCAGAATTCCGCTGAAGTTTAAAAATGCTTTGGAACTCTTCCACTGTTCAGGGATTTCCGCTGAAGTTTAAAAATGCTTTGGAACTCTTCTATTGTTCTCAGAATGCCGCTGAAGTTTAAAAATGCTTTGGAACTCTTCCATTGTTCACGGAATTCCGCTGAAGTTTAAAAATGCTTTGGAACTCTTCCATTGTTCTCGGAATTCCCCAGAAGTTTAACAATGCTTTGGAACTCTTCCATTGTTCTCGGAATTCCGCTGAAGTTTAAAAATGCTTTGGAACTCTTCCACTGTTCTCGGAATTCCGCTGAAGTTTAACAATGCTTTGGAACTCTTCCACTGTTCTCGGAATTCCGCTGAAGTTTAACAATGCTTTGCAACTCTTCCATTGTTCTCGGAATTCTGGTGAAGTTTATAAATGCTTGGGAACTCTTCTATTGTTCTCAGAATTCTGCTGAAGTTTAGAAATGCTTTGGAACTTTTCCATTATTCTCGGAATTCCGCTGAAGTTTAAAAATGCTTTGGAACTCTTCCATTGTTCTCGGAATTATGCTGAAGTTTAAAAATGCTTTGGAACTCTTCCATTGTTCTCGGATTTCCGCTGATGTTTAACAATGCTTTGGAACTCTTCCATTGTTCTCGGAATTCCACTGAAGTTGAAAAATTCTTTGGAACTCAACCATTGTTCACGGAATTCCGCTGAAGCATAAAAATGCTTTGGAACTCTTCCATTGTTCAGGGAATTCCGCTGAAGTATAAAAATGCTTTGGAACTCTTCCATTGTTCTTGGAATTCCGCTCATGTTTATCAATGCTTTGGAACTCTTCCACTGTTCTCGGAATTATGCAGAAGTTTAAAAATGCTTTGAAACTCTTCCATTGTTCTCGGAATTCCGCTGATGTTTAACAATGCTTTGGAACTTTTCCATTGTTCACGGAATTCCGCTGAAGTTGAAAAATGCTTTGGAACTCTTCCATTGTTGTCGGAATTCTGCTGATGTTGAGCAATGCTTTGGAACTCTTCCATTGTTCACGGAATTCCGCTGAAATTTAAAAATGCTTTGGAACTCTGCCATTGTTCAGGGAATTCCGCTGATGTTTAACAATGCTTTGGAACTCTTCCATTGTTCATGGAATTACGCTGAAGTTTAAAAATGCTTTGGAACTCTTCCATTGTTCTCGGAATTCCGCTGATATTTAACAATGCTTTGGAATTCTTCCATTGTTCACGGATTTTTGCTGAAGTTTAAAAATGCTTTGGAACTCTTTCATTGTTCTCGGAATTCCGCTGAAGTTTATCAATGCTTTGGAACTCTTCCATTGTTCTCGGCATTCTGCTGAAGTTTATAAATGCTTTGGAACTCTTTCATTGTTCTCGGAATTCCGCTGATGTTTAACAATACTCTGGAACTCTTCCATTGTTCTCGGAATTTCCCCTATGTTTAAAAATGCTTTGGAACTCTTTCATTGTTCTCGGAAATCCGCTGAAGATTAACAATGCTTTGGAACGTTTCCATTGATCACTGAATACCGCGGAAGTTTAAAAATGCTTTGGAACTCTAAAATTGTTCTCGGAATTCTGCTGAAGCTTAAAAAAGCTTTGGAACTCTTCCATTGTTCACAGAATACCGCTGATGTTTAATAATGCTTTGGAACTCTTCCATTGTTCTCGGAATTCCGCTGAAGTTTAACAATGCTTTGAAACTTTTCCATTGTTCTCAGAATTCCGCTGAAGTTTAAAAATGCTTTGGAACTCTTCCATTGTTCACGGAATTCCGCTGAAGTTTAACAATGCTTTGGAACTCTTCCATTGATCTCTGAATTCTGCTGAAGTTTATAAATGCTTTGGAACTCTTCTATTGTTCTCAGAAATCCGCTGATGTTTAACAATGCTTTGGAACTCATCCATTGTTCTCGTTATTCCGCTGTAATTGAAAAATACTTTGGAACTCTTCCATTGTTCTCGGAGTCCCTCTGATGTTTATAAATACTTTGGAACTCTTCCATTGTTCACGGAAATCCGCTGATGTTTAACAATACTTTGGAACTCTTCCATTGTTCTCTGAATTCCGCTGTAATTTAAAAATGCTTTGGAAATCTTCCATTGTTCTCAGAGTTCCGCTGATGTTTAAAAATACTTTGGAACTCTTCCATTGTTCTCGGAATTCCGCTGTAAATTAAAAATGCTTTGGAAGTCTTCCATTGTTCAGGGACTTCCGCTAAATTTTAAAACTGCTTTGGAACTGTTCCACAGTTCAAGGAATTCCGCTGAAGTTTAAAAATGATTTGGAACTCTTGCATTGTTCTCGAAATTCAGCTGATGTTGAACAATGCTTTGGAACTCTTCCATTGTTCACGGAATTCCGCTGAAGTTTAAAAATGCTTTGGAACTCTTCCATTGTTCTCGGAATTCCCCTGAAGTTTAACAATGCTTTGGAACTCTTCCATTGTTCTCGGCATTCCTCTGAAGTTTAAAAATGCTTTGGAACTCTTCCATTGTTCACAGAATTCGGCTGAAGTTTAAAAATGCTTTGGAACTCTTCCATTGTTCTCGGCATTCCGTTGATGTTTAACAATGCTTTGGAACTTTTTCATTGTTCACGGAATTCCGCTGAAGTTTAGCAATGCTTTGGAACTCTTCCATTGATCTCTGAATTCTGCTGAAGTTTATAAATGCTTGGGAACTCTTCTATTATTCTCGGAATTCCGCTGAAGTGTAAAAATGCTTTGGAACTCTTCCATTGTTCATGGAATTTCGCTGAAGTTTAAGAATGCTTTGGAACTCTTCCATTGTTCTCGGTATTCCGCTGAAATTTAAAAATGCTTGGAACTCTTCCATTGTTCTCGGAATTCAACTGAAGTTGAAAAATTCTTTGGAACTCTAACATTGTTCTCAGAATTCCGCTGATGTTTAACAATGCTTTGGAACTCTTCCATTGTTCTCGGAATTCCGCTGATATTTAACAATGCTTTGGAACTCTTCCATTGTTCACGGATTTTTACTGAAGTTTAAAAATGCTTTGGAACTCTTCCATTGTTCTCGGAATTCCGCTGATAATAAACAATGCTTTGGAATTCTTCTATTGTTCACGGAATTTTGCTGAAGTTTAAAAATGCTTTGGAACTCTTCCGTTATTCTCGGAATTCCGATGAAGTTTAAAAATGCTTTGGAACTCTTCCATTGTTCGTGGAATTCCGCTGAAGTTTAACAATGCTTTGAAACTCTTCCATTGATCTCTGAATTTTGCTGAAGTTTAAAAATGCTTTGGAACTCTTCCGTTATTCTCGGAATTCTGATGAAGTTTAAAAATGCTTGGGAACTCTTCCATTGTTCTCGGAATTCCGCTGATGTTTAACAATGCTTTGGAACTCTTCCATTGTTCACGGAATTCCGCTGAAGTTTAAAAATGCTTTGGATCTCTTCCATTGTTCTTGGAATTCCGCTGTAATTTAAAAATGCTTTGCAACTCTTCCATTGTTCACGGAATTTTGCTGAAGTTTAAAAATGCTTTGGAACTCTTCCATTGTTCTCAGAATTCTGCTGAAGTTTAAAAATGCTTTGGAACTCTTGCATTGTTCTCGGAATTCCGCTGATGTTGAACAATGCTTTGGAACTCTTCCATTGTTCACGGAATTCCCCTGAAGTTTAACAATGCTTTGGAACTCTTCCATTTTCTCGGTATTCTGCTGAAGTTTAAAAATGCTTTGGAACTCTTTTATTGTTCTCGGAATTCCGCTGATGTTTAACAATACTTAGGGGAAATTCCGAGAACAATTGAAGAGATCCCAAGTTTAAAAATGCTTTGGAACTCTTCCATTGTTCTTGGAATTCCGCTGATGTTTAACAATGCTTTGGAACTCTTCCATTGTTCTCGGGATTTTGCTGAAGTTTAAAAATGATTTGGAAGTCTTCCATTGTTCTCGGAATTCCGCTGATATTTAAGAATGCTTTGGAACTCTTCCATTGTTCACGCAATTTTGCTGAAGTTTAAAAATGCTTTGGAACTCTTCCGTTATTCTCGGAATTCTGATGAAGTTTAGAAATGCTTTGGAACTCTTCCATTGTTCATGGTATTCCGCTGATGTTTAACAATTCTTTGGAACTCTTCCATTGCTCATGAAATTTCGCTGCAGTTTAAAAATGCTTTGGAACTCTTCTATTGTTCTCGGAATTCCGCTGAAGGTTAAAAATGCTTTGGAACTCTTCCATTGTTCTCGGAAATCCGCTGAAGTATAAAAATGCTTTGGAACTCTTCCATTGTTCAGGGAATTCCGCTGAAGTTTAAAATTGCTTTTGAACTCTTCCATTGTTCTCGGAATTCCGCTGAAGGATTACAATGCTTTGAAACTTTTCCATTGTTCTCAGAATTCTGCTGAAGTTTAAAAATGCTTTGGAACTCTTCCATTGCTCATGGTATTCCGCTGATGTTTAACAATTCTTTGGAAATCTTACATTGTTCTCGGAATTCAGCTGAAGTTTAACAATGCTTTGGAACTCTACCATTGTTCTCGGTATTCCGCTGAAGTATAAAAATGCTTTTGAACTCTTCCATTGTTCATGGAATTTCGCTGAAGTTTAAAAATGCTTTGGAACTCTTCCATTGTTCACGGAATTTTGCTGAAGTTTAAAAATGCTTTGGAACTCTTCCATTGTTCTCGGAATTCCGCTGATATCTAACAATGCTTTGGAGCTCTTCCATTGTTCACAGAATTTTTCTGAAGTTTAAAAATGCTTTGGAACTATTCCATTAGTCTCGGAATTCCGATGAAGTTTAAAAATGCTTTTGAACACTTCCATTGTTCTCGGAATTCCGCTGATGTTTAACAATGCTTTGGAACTCTTCCATTGTTGTCGGAAATCTGCTGATGTTGAACAATGCTTTGGAACTCTTCCATTGTTCTCGGAATTCCGCTGATATTTATCAGTGCTTTGGAACTCTTCCATTGTTCACGGAATTTTGCTGAAGTTTAAAAATGCTTTGGAACTCTTCCATTGTTCTCGGAATTCCGCTGATATTTAACAATGCTTTCGAATTCTTCCATTGTTCACGGAATTTTGCTGAAGTTTAAAAATGCTTTGGAACTCTTCCGTTATTCTCGGAATTCCGCTGAAGTTTAAAAATGCTTTGTAACTTTTCCATTGTTCTCGGAATTCCGCTGATATTTAACAATGCTTTGGAACTCTTCCATTGTTCACGGAATTTTGCTGAAATTTAAATTTGCTTTGGAACACTTCCATTATTCTCGGAATTCTGATGAAGTTTAAAAATGCTTTGGAACTCTTCCATTGTTCTCGGAATTCCGCTGATGTTTAACAATGCTTTGGAACTCTTCCTTTGTTCACGGAATTCCGCTGAAGTTTAAAAATGTTTTGGAACTCTTCCATTGTTCTCGGAATTCCGCTGTTGTTTAACAAAACTTTGGTACTCTACCATTGTTCACAGAATACCGCTGAAGTTTAATAATGCTTTGGAACTCTTCCATAGTTCTCGAAATTCCGCTGAAGTTGAAAAATGCTTTGGAACTTTTCCATTGTTCTCAGAATTCCGCTGAAGTTTAAAAATGCTTTGGAACTCTTCCACTGTTCAGGGAATTCCGCTGAAGTTTAAAAATGCTTTGGAACTCTTCTATTGTTCTCAGAATGCCGCTGAAGTTTAAAAATGCTTTGGAACTCTTCCATTGTTCACGGAATTCCGCTGAAGTTTAAAAATGCTTTGGAACTCTTCCATTGTTCTCGGAATTCCCCTGAAGTTTAACAATGCTTTGGAACTCTTCCATTGTTCTCGGAATTCCGCTGAAGTTTAAAAATGCTTTGGAACTCTTCCACTGTTCTCGGAATTCCGCTGAAGTTTAACAATGCTTTGGAACTCTTCCACTGTTCTCGGAATTCCGCTGAAGTTTAACAATGCTTTGCAACTCTTCGATTGATCTCTGAATTCTGGTGAAGTTTATAAATGCTTGGGAACTCTTCTATTGTTCTCAGAATTCTGCTGAAGTTTAAAAGTGCTTTGGAACTTTTCCATTATTCTTGGAATTCCGCTGAAGTGTAAAAATGCTTTGGAACTCTTCCATTGTTCTCGGAATTATGCTGAAGTTTAAAAATGCTTTGGAACTCTTCCATTGTTCTCGGATTTCCGCTGATGTTTAACAATGCTTTGGAACTCTTCCATTGTTGTCGGAATTCCACTGAAGTTGAAAAATTCTTTGGAACTCTACCATTGTTCTCGGAATTCCGCTGAAGCATAAAAATGCTTTGGAACTCTTCCATTGTTCAGGGAATTCCGCTGAAGTATAAAAATGCTTTGGAACTCTTCCATTGTTCTTGGAATTCCGCTCATGTTTATCAATGCTTTGGAACTCTTCCACTTTTCTCGGAATTATGCAGAAGTTTAAAAATGCTTTGAAACTCTTCCATTGTTATCGGAATTCCGCTGATGTTTAACAATGCTTTGGAACTTTTCCATTGTTCACGGAATTCCGCTGAAGTTGAAAAATGCTTTGGAACTCTTCCATTGTTGTCGGAATTCTGCTGATGTTGAACAATGCTTTGGAACTCTTCCATTGTTCACGGAATTCCGCTGAAATTTAAAAATGCTTTGGAACTCTGCCATTGTTCAGGGAATTCCGCTGATGTTTAACAATGCTTTGGAAATCTTCCATTGTTCATGGAATTACTCTGAAGTTTAAAAATGCTTTGGAACTCTTCCATTGTTCTCGGAATTCCGCTGATATTTAACAATGCTTTGGAACTCTTCCATTGTTCACGGATTTTTGCTGAAGTTTAAAAATGCTTTGGAACTCTTCCATTGTTCTCGGAATTCCGCTGATATTTAACAATGCTTTGGAATTCTTCCATTGTTCACGGAATTTTGCTGAAGTTTAAAAATGCTTTGGAACTCTTCCGCTATTCTCGGAATTCCGATGAAGTTTAAAAATGCTTTGGAACTCTTCCATTGTTCTTTGAATTCCGCTGATGTTTAACAATGCTTTGGAACTCTTCCATTGTTCACGGAATTCCGCTGAAGTTTAAAAATGCTTTGGATCCCTTCGATTGTTCTTGGAATTCCGCTGTAATTTAAAAATGCTTTGCAACTCTTCCATTGTTCACGGAATTTTGCTGAAGTTTAAAAATGCTTTGGAACTCTTCCATTGTTCTCAGAATTACGCTGATGTTTAACAATGCTTTGGAACTCTTCCATTGTTCTCTGAATTCCGCTGTAATTTAAAAATGCTTTGGAGCTCTTCCATTGTTCTCGGAATTCCGCTGAAGTTGAAAAATGCTTTGGGACTCTTCCATTGTTCTCAGAATTCCGCTGAAGTATAAAAATGCTTTGGAACTCTTGCATTATTCAGGGAATTCCGCTGAAGTTTAAAAATGCTTTGGAACTCTTCCATAGTTCAAGGAATTCCGCTGAAGTTTAAAAATGCTTTGGAACTCTTGCATTGATCTCGGAATTCCGCTGATGTTGAACAATGCTTTGGAGCTCTTCCATTGGTCACGGAATTCCGCTGAAATTTAAAAATGCTTTGGAACTCTTCCATTGTTCTCGGAATTCCACTGAAGTTTAACAGTGCTTTGGAAATCTTCCATTGTTCTCGGTATTCTGCTGAAGTTTAAAAATGCTTTGGAACTCTTCCATTGTTCTTGGAATTCCGCTGATGTTTAACAATGCTTTGGAACTCTTCCATTGTTCATGGAATTACGCTGAAGTTTAAAAATGCTTTGGAACTCTTCCATTGTTCTGGGAATTACGCTGATATTTAAGAATGCTTTGGAACTCTTCCATTGTTCTCGGAATTTTGCTGAAGTTTAAAAATGCTTTGGAACTCTTCCATTGTTCTTGGAATTCCGCTGTAATTTAAAAATGCTTTGGAACTCTTCCATTGTTCATGGAATTTTTCTGAAGTTTAAAAATGCTTTAGAACTATTCAATTGTTCTCGGATATCCGCTGATGTTTAACAATACGTTGGAACTCTTCCATTGTTCTCAGAATTCCGCTGAAGTTTAAAAATGCTTTAGATCTCTTCTATTGTTCTCGGAATTCCGCTGAAGTTTAAAAATGCTTTGGAACTCTTCCATTGTTCTGGGAATTCCGCTGATATTTAAAAATGCTTTGGAACTCTTCCATTGTTCTCGGCATTCTGCTGAAGTTTATAAATGCTTTGGAACTCTTTCATTGTTCTCGGAATTCCGCTGATGTTTAACAATACTTTGGAACTCTTCCATTGTTCTCGGAATTTCCCCTATGTTTAAAAATGCTTTGGTACTCTTTCATTGTTCTCGGAAATCCGCTGAAGATTAACAATGCTTTGGAACGTTTCCATTGATCACTGAATACCGCGGAAGTTTAAAAATGCTTTGGAACTCTAAAATTGTTCTCAGAATTCTGCTGAAGCTTAAAAAAGCTTTGGAACTCTTCCATTGTTCACAGAATACCGCTGATGTTTAATAATGCTTTGGAACTCTTCCATTGTTCTCAGAATTCCGCTGAAGTTTAACAATGCTTTGAAACTTTTCCATTGTTCTCAGAATTCCGCTGAAGTTTAAAAATGCTTTGGAACTCTTCCATTGTTCACGGAATTCTGCTGATGTTTAACAATGCTTTGGAACTCTTACATTGTTCTCGGAATTCCGCTGAAGTTTAACAATGCTTTGGAACTCTTCCATTGTTCTCGGTATTCTGCTGAAGGTTAAAAATGCTTTAGAACTCTTACATTGTTCTCGGAATTCCGCTGCAGTTTAACAATGCTTTGGAACTCTTCCATTGATCTCTGAATTCTGCTGAAGTTTATAAATGCTTTGGAACTCTTCTATTGTTCTCAGAAATCCGCTGATGTTTAACAATGCTTTGGAACTCATCCATTGTTCTCGTTATTCCGCTGTAATTTAAAAATACTTTGGAACTCTTCCATTGTTCTCGGAGTCCCTCTGATGTTTAAAAATACTTTGGAACTCTTCCATTGTTCACGGAAATCCGCTGATGTTTAACAATACTTTGGAACTCTTCCATTGTTCTCTGAATTCCGCTGTAATTTAAAAATGCTTTGGAAATCTTCCATTGTTCTCAGAGTTCCGCTGATGTTTAAAAATAAGTTGGAACTCTTCCATTGTTCTCGGAATTCCACTTAAGTCTAAAAATGATTTGGAAGTCTTCCATTGTTCAGGGACTTCCGCTGAAGTTTAAAAATGCATTGGAACTCTTGCATTGTTCTCGCAATTCAGCTGATGTTGAACAATGCTTTGGAACTCTTCCATTGTTCACGGAATTCCGCTGAAGTTTAAAAATGCTTTGGAACTCTTCCATTGTTCTCGGAATTCCCCTGAAGTTTAACAATGCTTTGGAACTCTTCCATTGTTCTCGGCATTCCTCTGAAGTTTAAAAATGCTTTGGAACTCTTCCATTGTTAACAGAATTCGGCTGAAGTTTAAAAATGCTTTGGAACTCTTCCATTGTTCTCGGCATTCCGTTGATGTTTAACAATGCTTTGGAACTTTTTCATTGTTCACGGAATTCCGCTGATGTTTAACAATGCTTTGGAACTCTTCCATTGTTCTCGGAATTCCGCTGAAGTTTAAAAATGCTTTAGAACTCTTCCATTGTTCTCGGAATTCCGCTGAAGCTTAGCAATGCTTTGGAACTCTTCCATTGATCTCTGAATTCTGCTGAAGTTTATAAATGCTTGGGAACTCTTCTATTGTTCTCAGAATTCTGCTGAAGTTTAAAAATGCTTTGGAACTTTTCCATTATTCTCGGAATTCCGCTGAAGTGTAAAAATGCTTTGGAACTCTTCGATTGTTCATGAAATTTCGCTGAAGTTTAAGAATGCTTTGGAACTCTTCCATTGTTCTCGGTATTCCGCTGAAATTTAAAAATGCTTGGACTCTTCCATTGTTCTCGGAATTCCACTGAAGTTGAAAAATTCTTTGGAACTCTAACATTGTTCTCAGAATTCCGCTGATGTTTAACAATGCTTTGGAACTCTTCCATTGTTCTCGGAATTCCGCTGATATTTAACAATGCTTTGGAACTCTTCCATTGTTCACGGATTTTTGCTGAAGTTTAAAAATGCTTTGGAACTCTTCCATTGTTCTCGGAATTCCGCTGATAATAAACAATGCTTTGGAATTCTTCTGTTGTTCACGGAATTTTGCTGAAGTTTAAAAATGCTTTGGAACTCTTCCGTTATTCTCGGAATTCCGATGAAGTTTAAAAATGCTTTGGAACTCTTCCATTGTTCGTGGAATTCCGCTGAAGTTTAACAATGCTTTGAAACTCTTCCATTGATCTCTGAATTTTGCTGAAGTTTAAAAATGCTTTGGAACTCTTCCGTTATTCTCGGAATTCTGATGAAGTTTAAAAATGCTTTGGAACTCTTTCATTGTTCTCGGAATTCCGCTGATGTTTAACAATGCTTTGGAACTCTTCCATTGTTCACGGAATTCCGCTGAAGTTTAAAAATGCTTTGGATCTCTTCCATTCTTCTTGGAATTCCGCTGTAATTTAAAAATGCTTTGCAACTCTTCCATTGTTCACGGAATTTTGCTGAAGTTTAAAAATGCTTTAGAACTCTTCCATTGTTCTCAGAATTCTGCTGATGTTTAACAATGCTTTTGAACTCTTCCATTGTTCTCTGAATTCCGCTGTAATTTAAAAATGCTTTGGAGCTCTTCCATAGTTCTCGGAATTCCGCTGAAGTTGAAAAATGCTTTGGAACTCTTCCATTGTTCTCAGAATTCCGCTGAAGATTAAAAATGCTTTGGAACTCTTGCATTGTTCTCGGAATTCCGCTGATGTTGAACAATGCTTTGGATCTCTTCCATTGTTCACGGAATTCCCCTGAAGTTTAACAATGCTTTGGAACTCTTCCATTGTTCTCGGTATTCTGCTGAAGTTTAAAAATGCTTTGGAACTCTTTTATTGTTCTCGGAATTCCGCTGATGTTTAACAATACTTAGGGGAAATTCCGAGAACAATGGAAGAGATCCCAAGTTTAAAAATGTTTTGGAACTCTTCCATTGTTCTCGGAATTCCGCTGATGTTTAACAATGCTTTGGAACTCTTCCATTGTTCTCGGAATTTTGCTGAAGTTTAAAAATGATTTGGAAGTCTTCCATTGTTCTCGGAATTCCGCTGATATTTAAGAATGCTTTGGAACTCTTCCGTTATTCTCGGAATTCTGATGAAGTTTAGAAATGCTTTGGAACTCTTCCATTGTTCATGGTATTCCGCTGATGTTTAACAATTCTTTGGAACTCTTCCATTGCTCATGAAATTTCGCTGCAGTTTAAAAATGCTTTTGAACTCTTCCATTGTTCTCGGAATTCCGCTGAAGGTTTACAATGCTATGAAACTTTTCCATTGTTCTCAGAATTCTGCTGAAGTTTAAAAATGCTTTGGAACTCTTCCATTGCTCTTGGTATTCCGCTGATGTTTAACAATTCTTTGGAACTCTTACATTGTTCTCGGAATTCAGCTGAAGTTTAACAATGCTTTGGAACTCTACCATTGTTCTCGGTATTCCGCTGAAGTATAAAAATGCTTTTGAACTCTTCCATTGTTCACGGAATTTTTCTGAAGTTTAAAATTGCTTTGGAACTATTCCATTAGTCTCGGAATTCCGATGAAGTTTAAAAATGCTTTTGAACACTTCCATTGTTCTCGGAATTCCGCTGATGTTTAACAATGCTTTGGAACTCTTCCATTGTTCTCGGTATTCCGCTGAAGTTTAAAAATGATTTAGAACTCTTCCATTTTTCTCGGAATTCCGCTGAAGTTTAACAATGCTTTGGAACTCTTCGATTGATCCCTGAATTCTGCTGAAGTTTATAAATGCTTTTGAACTCTTCTATTGTTCTCAGAATTACGCTGAAGTTTAAAAATGCTTTGGAACTCTTCCATTGTTCTCGGAATTCCGCTGAAGTTTAAAAATGCTATGGCACTTTTCCATTATTCTCCGAATTCCGCTGAAGTGTAAAAATGCTTTGGATCTCTTCCATTGTTCATAAAATTTCGCTGATGTTTGACAATGCTTTGGAACTCTTCCATTGTTCTCGGAATTCCGGTGAAGTGTAAAAATGCTTTGGAAATCTTCCATTGTTCAGGGAATTCCGCTGAAGTGTAAAAATGCTTTGGAACTCTTACATTGTTTTCGGAATTCCGCTGATGTTTGACAATGCTTTGGAACTCTTCCATTGTTCTCGGAATTCCGGTGAAGTGTAAAAATGCTTTGGAAATCTTCCATTGTTCTCGGAATTCCGCTGAAGTTTAACAATGCTTTGAAACTTTTCAATTGTTCTCAGAATTCCGCTGAAATTAAAAAATGCTTTGGAACTCTTCCATTGTTCTCGGTATTCCGCTGAAGGTTAAAAATGCTTTAGAACTCTTCCATTGTTCTCGGAATTCTGCTGTAGTTTAACAATGCTTTGGAACTCTTACATTGATCTCTGAATTCTGCTGAAGTTTATAAATGCTTTGGAACTCTTCTATTGTTCTCAGAATTCCGCTGATGTTTAACAATGCTTTGGAACTCTTCCATTGTTCTTGGAAATCTGCTGATGTTGAACAATGCTTTGGAACTCATCCATTGCTCTCGGTATTCCGCTGTAATTTAAAAATGCTTTGGAACTCTTCCATTGTTCTCGGAATTCCGCTGATGTTGAACAATGCCTTGGAACTCTTCCATTGTTCACAAAATTCCGCTGAAGTTTAAAAATGCTTTGGAACTCTTCCATTGTTTAGGGAAATCCGATGAAGTTTAAAAATGCTTTGGAACTCTTCTATTGTTCTCAGAATTCCGCTGAAGTTTAAAAATGCTTTGGAACTCTTCCCTTGTTCTTGGGATTCCTTTGTTGTTTAACAATGCTTTGGAACTTTTTCATTGTTCACGAATTATGTTGAAGTTTAAAAATGCTTTGGAACTCTTACATTGTTCTCGGAATTCCGCTGATGTTTAACAATGCTTTGGAACTCTTACATTGTTCTCATAATTCCGCTGAAGTTTAACAATGCTTTGGAACTCTACCATTGTTCTCTGTATTCCGCTGAAGTATAAAAATGCTTTGGAACTCTTCCATTGTTCAGGGAATTCCGCTGAAGTGTAAAAATGCTTTGGAACTCTTCCATTGTTCATGGAATTTCGGTGAAGTTTAAAAATGCTTTGGAACTCTTTTATTGTTCTCGTAATTCCGCTAAAGTTTAACAATGCTTTGAAATTTTCCATTGTTCTCGGAATTCCACTGTAGTTTAACAATGCTTTGGAACTCTTCCATTGATCTCTGAATTCTGCTGAAGTTTATAAATGCTTTGGAACTCTTCTATTGTTCTCAGAATTCCGCTGAAGTTTAAAAATTATTTGGAACTCTTCCATTGTTCTCGGAATTCAGCTGAAGTCTAAAAATGCTATGGAACTTTTCCATTATTCTCGGAATTCCGCTGATATTTAACAATGCTTTGGAACTCTTCCATTGTTCACGGAATTTTGCTGAAGTTTAAAAATGCTTTGGAACTATTCCATTAGTCTCGGAATTCCGATGAAGCTTAAAAATGCTTTGGAACTCTTCCATTGTTCTCGGAATTCCGCTGATGTTTAACAATGCTTTGGAACTCTTCCATTGTTCTCGGAATTCCGCTGATGTTTAACAATGCTTTGGAACTCTTCCATTGTTCTCGGAATTCCGCTGAAGTATAAAAATGCTTTGGAAATCTTCCATTGTTCAGGGAATTCCGCTGAAGTGTAAAAATGCTTTGGAACTCTTCCATTGTTCATGGAATTTCGGTGAAGTTTAAAAATGCTTTGGAACTCTTCCATTGTTTTCGGGATTCCGTTGCTGTTTAGCAATGCTTTGGAACTTTGTCATTGTTCACGGAATTCCGTGAAAGTTTAAAAATGCTTTAGAACTCTTCCATTGATCTCGGAATACCGCTGAAGTTTAACAATGCTTTGGAACTCTTCCATTGATCTCTGAATTCTGCTGAAGTTTATAAATGCTTTGGAACTCTTCTATTGTTTTCAGAATTACGCTGAAGTTTAGAAATGCTTTGGAACTCTCCCATTGTTCTTTGAATTCCGCTGAAGTTTAAAAATGCTATGGCACTTTTCCATTATTCTCGGAATTCCACTGAAGTGTAAAAATGCTTTGAAACTCTTCCATTGTTCATGGAATTTCGCTGAAGTTTAAAAATGCTTTGGAACTCATCCAATGTTCTTGGTATTCCGCTGTAATTTAAAAATGCTTTTGAGCTCTTCCATTGTTCTCGGAATTCCGCTGAAGTTGAAAATTTCTTTGGAACTCTTCCATTGTTTTCGGAATTCCGCTGAAGTTTAAAAATGCTTTGGAACTCTTCCATTGTTCTCGGAAATCCGCTGAAGTATAAAAATGCTTTGAAACTCTTCCATTGTTCAGGGAATTCCGCAGAAGTTTAAAAATGCTTTGGAACTCTTCCATTGTTCTCGGAATTCTGCTCATGTTTATCAATGCTTTGGAACTGTTCCACTGTTCTCGGAATTATGCTGAAGTTTAAAAATGCTTTGGAACTCTTCCATTGTTCTCGGAATTCTGCTGATATTTAACAATGCCTTGGAACTCTTCCATTGTTCTCGGCATTTTGTTGATGTTTAACAATGCTTTGGAACTTTTCCATTGTTCACGGAATTTCAGTGAAGTTTAAAAATGCTTTGGAACTCTTCCATTGTTCACGGAATTCCGCTGAAGTTTAAAAATGCTTTGGAAATCTTCCATTGTTCTCAGAATTCCGCTGAAGTTTAAAAATGCTTTGGAACTCTTCCAATGTTCTCGTAATTCCGCTGATGTTTAAAAATGCTTTGGAACTCTTCCATTGTTCTTGGAAATCCGCTTATGTTTAACAATGCTTTGGAAATCTTCCATTGTTCTCAGAATTCTGCTCATGTTTAAAAATGCTTTGGAACTCTTCCACTGTTTTCGGAATTCCTTTGAAGTTTAACAATGCTTTGAAACTTTTCCATTGTTCTCAGAATTCCGCTGAAGTTTAAAAATGCTTTGGGACTCTTCCATTATTCTTGGAAATCCGCTGATGTTTAACAATCATTTGGTACTATTCCATTGTTCTAGGAATTCCGCTGAAGTTTAAAAATGCTATGGCACTTTTCCATTATTCTCGGAATTCCGTTGAAGTGTAAAAATGCTTTGGAACTCTTCCATTGTTCCTGGAATTTCGCTGAAGTTTAAAAATGCTTTGGAACTCTTCCATTGTTCTCGGAATTCCGCTGATGTTTAACAATGCTTTGGAACTCTTTCAATGTTCTCGGAAATCCGCTGATGTTTAACAATGCTTTGGAACTCATCCATTGTTCTCGGAATTCCGCTGATGTTTAAAAATGCTTTGGAACTCTTACATTGTTCTTGGAATTCCGCTGATGTTTAACACTGCTTTGGAACTCTTCCATTGATCTCTGAATTCTGCTGAAGTTTATAAATGCTTTGGAACTCTTCCATTGTTCTTTGAATTCCGCTGAAGTTTAAAAATGCTATGGCACTTTTCCATTATTCTCGGAATTCCACTGAAGTGTAAAAATGCTTTGGAACTCTTCCATTGTTCTCAGAATTCCGCTGAAGTTTAAAAATGCTTTGGAACTCTTCCATTGTTCTCGGAAATCCGCTGATGTTTAACAATGCTTTGGAACTCATCCAATGTTCTCGGTATTCCGCTGTAATTTAAAAATGCTTTTGAGCTCTTCTATTGTTCTCGGAATTCCGCTGAAGTTGAAAAATTCTTTAGAACTCTTCCATTGTTCTCGGAATTCCGCTGAAGTTTAAAAATGCTTTGGAACTCTTCCATTGTTCTCGGAATTCTTCTCATGTTTATCAATGATTTGGAACTCATCCACTGTTCTCGGAATTATGCTGAAGTTTAAAAATGATTTGGAACTCTTCCATTGTTCTCGGAATTCCGCTGATATTTAACAATGCTTTGGAACTCTTCCTTTGTTCTCGGCAATCTGCTGATGTTTAACAATGCTTTGGAACTCTTCCATTGTAAACGAAATTCCGCTGAAGTTTAAAAATGCTTTGGAACTCTTCCATTGTTCTACGAATTCCCCTGAAGTTTAACCATGCTTTGGAACTCTTCCATTGTTCTCGGTATTCTGCTGAAGTTTAAAAAAGCTTTGGAACTCTTCCATTGTTCTCAGAATTCCGCTGAAGTTTAAAAATGCTTTGGAACTCTTCCAATATTCTCGTAATTCCGCTGATGTTTAAAAATGCTTTGTAACTCTTCCATTGTTCTCGGAAATCCGCTGATGTTTAACAATGCTTTGGTACTCATCCATTGTTCTCGGTATTCCGCTGTAATTTAAAAATGCTTTTGAACTCTTCCATTGTTCTCGGAATTCCGCTGAAGTTGAAAAATGCTTTGGAACTCTTCCCTTGTTCAGGGAATTCCGCAGAAGTTTAAAAATACTTTGGAACTCTTCTATTGTTCTCGGAATTCTGCTCATATTTAGAAATGCTTTGGAACTCTTCCATTGTTCTCGAAATTCCGCTGAAGTTTAAAAATGCTTTGGAACTCTTCCATTGTTCACGGAATTCCGCTGAAGTTTAGCAATGCTTTGGACCTCTTACATTGTTCTCGGAATTCCTCTGAAGTTTATCAATGCTTTGGATCTCTTCCATTGTTCTCGGTATTCCGCTGAAGGTTAAAAATGCTTTAGAACTCTTCCATTGTTCTCGGAATTCCGCTGTAGTTTAACAATGCTTTGGAACTCTTCCATTGACCTCTGAATTCTTCTGAAGTTTATAAATGCTTTGGAACTCTTCTATTGTTCTCAGAATTCTGCTGAAGTTTAAAAATGCTTTGGAACTCTTCCACTGTTCATGCAATTCCGCTGAAGTTTAAAAATGCTTTAGAACTCTTCCATTGTTCTCGGAATTCCGCTGTAGTTTAACAATGCTTTGGAACTCTTCCATTGACCTCTGAATTCTTCTGAAGTTTATAAATGCTTTGGAACTCTTCTATTGTTCTCAGAATTCCGCTGAAGTTTAAAAATGCTTTGGAACTCTTCCACTGTTCATGGAATATCGCTGAAGTTTAAAAATGCTTTGGAACTCTTCCATTGTTCTTGGAATTCCGCTGATGTTTAACAATGCTTTGGAACTCTTCCATTGTTCTCGGAAATCCGCTGATTTTTAACAATGCTTTAGAACTCATCCATTGTTCTCGGTATTCCGCAGTAATTAAAAAATGCTTTGGAACTCTTCCATTGTTCTCGGAATTCCGCTGATGTTTAACAATGCTTTGGAACTCTTACATTGTTCTCGGAATTCCGCTGTAGTTTAACAATGCTTTGGAACTCTTCCATTGATCTCTGAATTCTGCTGAAGTTTATAAATGCTTTGGAACTCTTCCATTCTTCTCGGAAATCCGCTAATGTTTAACAGTGCTTTGGAACTCATCCATTGTTCTCGGTATTCCGCTGAAGTTTAAAAATGCTTTGGATCACTTCTATTGTTCTCAGAATTCCGCTGAAGATTAAAAATGCTTTGGATCTCTTCCATTGTTCACGGAATTCGGCTGATGTTTAAAAATGCTTTGGAACTCTTCCATTGTTCTCGGGATTCTGTTGTTGTTTAACAATGCTTTGGAACTTTTTCATTGTTCATGGAATTCCGTTGAAGTTTTATAAATGCTTTTGAACTCTTACATTGTTCTCGCAATTCCGCTGAAGTTTAACAATGCTTTGGAACTCTACTATTGTTCTCGGTATTCCACTGAAGTTTAAAAATGCTTTGGAACTCTTCCATTGATCTCTGAATTCTGCTGATGTTTATAAATGCTTTGGAACTCTTCTATTGTTCTGAGAATTATGCTGAAGTTTAGAAATGCTTTGGAAATCTCCATTGTTCTTTGAATTCCGCTGAAGTTTAAAAATGCTATGGCACTTTTCCATTATTCTCGGAATTCCGTTGAAGTGAAAAAATGCTTTAGAACTCTTCCATTGTTCATGGAATTTCGCTGAAGTTTAAAAATGCTTTGGAACTCTTCCATTGTTCTCGGAATTCCGCTGATGTTTAACAATGCTTTGGAACTCTTCCATTGTTCTTGGAAATCCGCTGATGTTTAACAATGCTTTGGAACTCATCCATTGTTCTCGGTATTCCACTGTAATTTAAAAATGCTTTGGAACTCTTACATTGTTCTCGGAATTCCGCTGATGTTTAACACTGCTTTGGAACTCTTACATTGTTCTCATAATTCCGCTGAAGTTTAACAATGCTTTGGAACTCTACCATTGTTCTGGGTATTCCGCTGAAGTTTAAAAATGCTTTAGAACTCTTCCATTGTTCTCGGAATACCGCTGAAGTTTAACAATGCTTTGGAACTCTTCCATTGATCTCTGAATTCTGCTGAAGTTTATAAATGCTTTGAAACTCTTCTATTGTTCTCAGAATTACGCTGAAGTTTAGAAATGCTTTGGAACTCTTCCATTGTTCTTTGAATTCCGCTGAAGTTTAAAAATGCTATGGCACTCTTCCATTATTCTCGGAATTCCACTGAAGTGTAAAAATGCTTTGGAACTCTTCCATTGTTCTCGGAATTCCGCTGATGTTTAACAATGCTTTGGAACTCTTCCATTGTTCTGGGAAATACGCCTAATGTTTAACAATGCTTTGGAACTCATCCAATGTTCTCGGTATTCCGTTGTAATTTAAAAATGCTTTTGAGCTCTTCCATTGTTCTCGGAATTCCGCTGAAGTTGAAAAATTCTTTGGAACTCTTCCATTGTTCTTGGAATTCCGCTGAAGTTTAACATTGCTTTGGAACTCTTCCATTGTTCTCGGAATTCCGCTGAAGTATAAAAATGCTTTGGAACTCTTCCATTGTTCTCGGAATTCCACTGAAGTTTAAAAATGCTTTGGAACTCTTCCATTGTTCTCAGAATTCCGCTGAAGTTTAACAATGCTTTGAAACTTTTCCATTGTTCTCAGAATTCCTCTGAAGTTTAAAAATGCTTTGGAACTCTTCCATTGTTCACGGATTTCCGCTGAAGTTTAGCAATGCTTTGGACCTCTTACATTGTTCTCGGAATTCCTCTGAAGTTTAACAATGCTTTGGATCTCTTCCATTGTTCTCTGTATTCCGCTGAAGGTTAAAAATGCTTTAGAACTCTTCCATTGTTCTCGGAATTCCGCTGTAGTTTAACAATGCTTTGGAACTCTTCCATTGATCTCTGAATTCTTCTGAAGTTTATAAATGCTTTGGAACTCTTCTATTGTTCATGGAATTTCGCTGAAGTTTAAAAATGCTTTGGAACTCTTCCATTGTTCTTGGAATTCCGCTGATGTTTAACAATGCTTTGGAACTCTTCCATTGTTCTCGGAAATCCGCTAATGTATAACAATGCTTTGAAACTCATCGATTGTTCTTGGTATTCCGCTGAAGTTTAAAAATGCTTTGGAACTCTTCTATTGTTCTGAGAATTCCGCTGAAGCTTAAAAATGCTTTGGAACTCTTCTATGGTTCACGGAATTCGGCTGAAGTTTAACAATGCTTTGGAACTCATCCATTGTTCTCGGTATTCCGCTGAAGTTTAAAAATGCTTTGGAACTCTTCTATTGTTCTCAGAATTCCGCTGAAGCTTAAAAATGCTTTGGAACTCTTCCATTGTTCACGGAATTCGGCTGAAGTTTAAAAATGCTTTGGAACTCTTCCATTGTTCTCGGTATTCCGCTGAAGTTTAAAAATGCTTTAGAACTCTTCCATTGTTCTCTTAATACCGCTGAAGTTTAACAATGCTTTGGAACTCTTCCATTGATCTCTGAATTCTGTTGATGTTTATAAATGCTTTGGAACTCTTCTATTGTTCTCAGAATTATGCTGAAGTTTAGAAATGCTTTGGAAATCTTCCATTGTTCTTTGAATTCCGCTGAAGTTTAAAAATGCTATGGCACTTTTCCATTATTCTCGGAATTCCGTTGAAGTATAAAAATGCTTTGGAACTCTTCCATTGTTCATGGAATTTCACTGAAGTTTAAAAATGCTTTGGAACTCTTCCATTGTTCTCGGAATTCTGCTGATGTTTAACAATGCTTTGGAACTCTTCCATTGTTCTCGGAAATCCGCTGATGTTTAACAATGCTTTGGAACTCATCCATTGTTCTCGGTATTCCGCTGTAATTTAAAAATGCTTTTGAGCTCTTCCATTGTTCTCGGAATTCCGCTGAAGTTGAAAAATTCTTTGGAACTCTTCCATTGTTCTCAGAATTCCGCTGAAGCATAAAAATGCTTTGGAACTCTTCCATTGTTCAGGGAATTCCGCAGAAGTTTGAAAATGCTTTGGAACTCTTCAATTGTTCTCGGAATTCTGCTCATGTTTATCAATGCTTTGGAACTCTTCCACTGTTCTCGGAATTATGCTGAAGTTTAAAAATGCTTTGGAACTCTTCCATTGTTCTCAGAATTCCGCTGATATTTAACAATGCTTTGGAACTCTTCCATTGTTCACGGAATTCTGCTGAAGTTTAAAAATGCTTTGCAACGCTTCCATTGTTCTACGAATTCCCCTGAAGTTTAACAATGCTTTGGAACTCTTCCATTGTTCTCGGTATTCTGCTGAAGTTTAAAAATGCTTTGGAATTCTTCCATTGTTCTCAGAATTCCACTGAAGTTTAAAAATGCTTTGGAACTCTTCCTTTGTTCTCGGAATTTCGCTGATGTTTAAAAATGCTTTGGAACTCTTCCATTGTTCTCGGAAATCCGCTGATGTTTAACAATGCTTTGCAGCTCATCCATTGTTCTCGGTATTCCGCTGTAATTTAAAAATGCTTTTGAACTCTTCCATTGTTCTCGGAATTCCGCTGAAGTTGAAAAATTCTTTGGAACTCTTCCATTGTTCTCGGAATTCCGCTGAAGTATAAAAATGCTTTGGAACTCTTCCATTGTTCAGGGAATTCCGCTGAAGTTTAAAAATGCTTTGGAATTCTTCCATTGTTCTCGGAATTCTGCTCATGTTTATCAATGCTTTGGAACTCTTCCACTGTTCTCGGAATTATGCTGAAGTTTAAAAATGCTTTGGAACTCTTCCATTGTTCTCGGAATTCTGCTGATATTTAACAATGCTTTGGAACTCTTCCATTGTCCTCGGCATTCTGTAAATGTTTAACAATGCTTTGGAAGTTTTCCATTGTTCACGGAATTCTGCTGAAGTTTAAAAATGCTTTGGAACTCTTCCATTGTTATCGGAATTCCGCTGATGTTGAACAATGCTTTGGAACTCTTCCATTGTTAACGGAATTCCGCTTAAGTTTAAAAATGCATTGGAACTCTTCCATTGTTCTACGAATTCCCCTGAAGTCTAACAATGCTTTGGAACTCTTCCATTGTTCTCGGTATTCTGCTGAAGTTTAAAAATGCTTTGGAACTCTTCCATTGTTCTCAGAATTCCGCTGAAGTTTAAAAATGCTTTGGAACTCTGGCTTTGTACTCGGAATTCCACTGAAGATTAAAAATGCTTTGGAACTCATCTATTATTTTCAGAATTCCGCTAAAGTTAAAAATGCTTTGGAACTCTTCCATTATTCTCAGAATTCTGCTGAAGTTAAAAATGCTTTGGAACTCTTCCATTGTTCACGGAATTCCGCTGAAGTTTAAAAATGATTTGGAATGCTTCCATTGTTCTCGGAATTCCGCTCATGTTTATCAATGAATTGGAACTCTTCCATTGTTCTCGGAATTATGCTGAAGTTTAAAAATGTTTTGGAACTCTTCCATTGTTCTCGGCATTCCGATGATGTTTATCAATGCTTTGGAACTTTTCCATTGTTCACGGAATTCCGCTGAAGGTTAAAAATGCTTTGGAGCTCTTCCATTGTTCTCGGAATTCCGATGATGTTGAACAATGCTTTGGAAATCTTCCATTGTTCTTGGAATTCCGCTGAAGTTTAACATTGCTTTGGAACTCTTCCATTGTTCTCGGAATTCCGCTGAAGTATAAAAATGCTTTGGAACTCTTCCATTGTTCTCGGAATTCCACTGAAGTTTAAAAATGCTTTGGAACTCTTCCATTGTTCTCAGAATTCCGCTGAAGTTTAACAAGGCTTTGAAACTTTTCCATTGTTCTCAGAATTCCGCTGAAATTTAAAAATGCTTTGGAACTCTTCCATTTTTCAAGGAATTCCGCTGAAGTTTAGCAATGCTTTGGACCTCTTACATTGTTCTCGGAATTCCGCTGAAGTTTAACAATGCTTTGGATCTCTTCCATTGTTCTCGGTATTCCGCTGAAGGTTAAAAATGCTTTAGAACTCTTCCATTGTTCTCGGAATTCCGCTGTAGTTTAACAATGCTTTGGAACTCTTCCATTGATCTCTGAATTCTTCTGAAGTTTATAAATGCTTTGGAACTCTTCTATTGTTCTCAGAATTCCGCTGAAGTGTAAAAATGCTTTGGAACTCTTACATTGTTCATGGAATTTCGCTGAAGTTTAAAAATGCTTTGGAACTCTTCCATTGTTCTTGGAATTCCGCTGATGTTTAACAATTCTTTGGAACTCTTCCATTGTTCTCGGAAATCCGCTAATGTTTAACAATGCTTTGTAACTCATCGATTGTTCTCGGTATTCCGCTGAAGTTTAAAAATGCTTTGGAACTCTTCTATTGTTCTCAGAATTCCGCTGAAGCTTAAAAATGCTTTGGAACTCTTCTATTGTTCACGGAATTCGGCTGAAGTTTAACAATGCTTTGGAAGTTTTCCATTTTTCACGGAATTCTGCTGAAGTTTAAAAATGCTTTGGAACTCTTCCATTGTTATTGGAATTCCGCTGATGTTGAACAATGCTTTGGAACTCTTCCATTGTTAACGGAATTCCGCTTAAGTTTAAAAATGCATTGGAACTCTTCCATTGTTCTCGGTATTCTGCTGAAGTTTAAAAATGCTTTGGAACTCTTCCATTGTTCTCAGAATTCCGCTGAAGTTTAAAAATGCTTTGGAACTCTGGCTTTGTACTCGGAATTCCACTGAAGATTAAAAATGCTTTGGAACTCTTCCATTGTTCTCAGAATTCCGCTGAAGTTAAAAATGCTTTGGAACTCTTCCATTGTTCACGGAATTCCGCTGAAGTTTAAAAATGATTTGGAATGCTTCCATTGTTCTCGGAATTCCGCTCATGTTTATCAATGCATTGGAACTCTTCCATTGTTCTCGGAATTATGCTGAAGTTTAAAAATGTTTTGGAACTCTTCCATTGTTCTCGGCATTCCGATGATGTTTATCAATGCTTTGGAACTTTTCCATTGTTCACGGAATTCCGCTGAAGGTTAAAAATGCTTTGGAGCTCTTCCATTGTTCTCGGAATTCCGCTGATGTTGAACAATGCTTTGGAAATCTTACATTGTTCACGGAATACCGCTGAAGTTTAAATATGCTTTGGAACTCTTCCATTGTTCTCGGAATATCCCTGAAGTTTAACAATGCTTTGGAACTCTTCCATTGATCTCAGTATTCTGCTGAAGTTTAAAAATGCTTTGGAACTCTTCCATTATTCTCGGAATTCCGATGAAGTTTAAAAATGCTTTGGAACTCTTCCATTGTTCTCGGAATTCCGCTGATGTTTAACAATGCTTTGGAACTCTTCCATTGTTCACGGAATTCGGCTGAAGTTTAAAAATGCTTTGGAACTCTTCCATTATTCTCGGAATTCCGATGAAGTTTAAAAATGCTTTGGAACTCTTCCATTTTTCTCGGAATTCCGCTGATGTTTAACAATGGTTTGGAACTCTTCCATTGTTCACAGAATTCCGATGAAGTTTAAAAATGCTTTGGAACTCTTCCATTGTTCTTGGAATTCCGCTGATATTTAACAATGCTTTGGAACTCTTCCATTGTTCACGGAATTTTGCTAAAGTTTAAAAATGTTTTGGAACTCTTCCATAGTTCTCAGAATTCCGCTGATATTTAACAATGCTTTGGAACTCTTCCATTGTTCACGGAATTTTGCTGAAGTTTAAAAATGCTTTGGAACTATTCCATTAGTCTCGGAATTCCGATGAAGTTTAAAAATGCTTTGGAACTCTTCTATTGTTCTCGGAATTCCGCTGATGTTTAACAATGCTTTGGAACTCTTCCATTGTTCTCGGTATTCCACTGAAGTTTAAAAATGCTTTAGAACTCTTCCATTGTTCTCGGAATTCCGCTGAAGCTTAACAATGCTTTGGAACTCTTATATTGATCTCTGAATTCTGCTGAAGTTGATAAATCCTTTGGAACTCTTCTATTGTTCTCAGAATTACGCTGAAGTTTAAAAATGCTTTGGAACTCTTCCATTGTTTTTGGAATTCCGATGAAGTTTAAAAATGCTATGGCACTTTTCCATTATTCTCGGAATTCCGCTGAAGTGTAAAAATGCTTTCGAACTCTTCCATTGTTCATGGAATTTCGTTGAAGTTTAAAAATGCTTTGGAACTCTTCCATTGTTCTCAGAATTCCGCTGATGTTTAACAATGCTTTGGAACTCTTCCATTGTTCTCGGAATTCCGCTGAAGTATAAAAATGCTTTGGAACTCTTCCATTGTTCAGGGAATTCCGCTGAAGTGTAAAAATGCTTTGGCACTCTTCCATTGTTCATGGAATTTCGCTGAAGTTTAAAAATGCTTTGGAACTCTTCTATTGTTCTCGGAATTCCGCTGAAGTTTAAAAATGCTTTGGAACTCTTCCATTGTTCTCGGAATTCCGCTGAAGTTTAACAATGCTTTGAAACTTTTCCATTGTTCTCAGAATTCCGCTGAAGTTTAAAAATGCTTTGGAACTCTTCCATTGTTCACGGAATTCCGCTGAAGTTTAACAATGCTTTGGAACTCATCCATTTTTCTCGGAATTCCGCTGAAGTTGAAAAATTCTTTTGAACTCTTCCATTGTTCTCAGAATTCCGCTGAAGTTTAAAAATGCTTTGGAACTCTTCCATTGTTCTCGGAATTCCGCTGAAGTATAAAAATGCTTTTGAACTCTTCCATTGTTCAGGGAATACCGCTGAAGTTTAAAAATGCTTTGGAACTCTTCCATTGTTCTCTGAATTCTGCTCATGTTTATCAATGCTTTGGAACTCTTCCACTGTTCTCGGAATTATGCTGAAGTTTAAAAATGCTTTGGAACTCTTCCATTGTTCTCGGAATTCCGCTGATATTTAACAATGCTTTGGAACTCTTCTATTGTTCTCGGAATTCCGCTGATATTTAACAATGCTTTGGAACTTTTCCATTGTTCACGGAATTTTGCTGAAGTTTAAAAATGCTTTGGAACTCTTCCATTGTTATGGGAATTCCGCTGATATTGAACAAAGCTTTGGAACTCTTCCATTGTTCTACGAATTCCCCTGAAGTTTAACAATGCTTTGGAACTCTTCCATTGTTCTCGGTATTCTGCTGAAGTTTAAAAATGCTTTGGAACTCTGCCTTTGTACTCGGAATTCCGCTGAAGTTTAAAAATGCTTTGGAACTCTTCTATTATTTTCAGAATTCCGCTGAAGTTAAAAATGCTTTGGAACTCTTCCATTGTTCATGGAATTCCGCTGAAGTTTAAAAATGATTTGGAACGCTTCCATTGTTCTTGGAGTTCCGCTCATGTTTATCAATGCATTGGAACTCTTCCATTGTTTTCGGAATTCCCCTGAAGTTTAACAATGCTTTGGAACTCTTCCATTGTTCTCCGTATTCTGCTGAAGTTTAAAAATGCTTTGGAACTCTTCCATTATTCTCGGATTTCCGATGAAGTTTAAAAATGCTTTGGAACTTTTCCATTGTTCTCGGAATTCCGCGGATGTTTAACATTGCTTTGGAACTCTTCCATTGTTCATGGAATTCCGCTGAAGTTTAAAAATGCTTTGGAACTCTTCCATTGTTCTCAGAATTCCGCTGATAGTTAACAATGCTTTGGAACTCTTCCATTGTTCACGGAATTTTGCTGAAGCTTAAAAATGCTTTGGAACTCTTCCATTGTTCTCGGAATTTCACTGATATTTAACAATGCTTTGGAATTCTTCCATTGTTCACGGAATTTTGCTGAACTTTAAAAATGCTTTGGAACTATTCCATTAGTCTCGGAATTCTGATGAAGTTTAAAAATGCTTTGAAACTCTTCCATTGTTCTTGGTCTTCCGCTGAAGTTTAAAAATGCTTTAGAACTCTTCCATTGTTCTCGGAATTCTGCTGAAGTTTAACAATGATTTGGAACTCTTCCATTGATCTCTGAATTCTGCTGAAGTTTATAAATGCTTTGGAACTCTTCCATTGTTCACGGAATTCCGCTGAAGTTTAAATTGCTATGGCACTTTTCCATTATTCTCGGAATTCCGCTGAAGTGTAAAACTGCTTTGGAACACTTCCATTGTTCTCGGAATTCCGCTGAAGTATAAAAATGCTTTGGAACTCTTCCATTGTTCAGGGAATTCCGCTGAAGTGTAAAAATGCTTTGGAACTCTTCCATTGTTCATGGAATTTCGCTGAAGTTTAAAAATGCTTTGGAACTCTTCTTTTGTTCTCGGAATTCTGCTGAAGTTTAAAAATGCTTTGGAACTCTTCCATTGTTCTCGGAAATCCGCTGAAGTATAAAAATGCTTTGGAACACTTCCATTGTTCTCGGAATTCCGATGAAGTATAAAAATGCTTTGGAACTCTTCCATTGTTCAGGGAATTCCGCTGAAGTGTAAAAATGCTTTGGAACTCTTCCATTCTTCATGGAATTTCGCTGAAGTTTAAAAATGCTTTGGAACTCTTTTTTTGTTCTCGGAATTCCGCTGAAGTTTAAAAATGCTTTGGAACTCTTCCATTGTTCTCGGAAATCCGCTGAAGTATAAAAATGCTTTGGAACTCTTCCATTGTTTAGGGAATTCCGCTGAAATATAAAAATGATTTGGAACTCTTACATTGTTCTCGGAATTCCGCTGAAGTTTAAGAATGCTTTGGAACTCGTCCATTGTTCTTGGTATTCCGCAGAAGGTTAAAAATGCTTTAGAACTCTTCCATTGTTCTCGGAATTCCGCTGAAATTTAACAATGCTTTGGAACTCTTCCATTGATCTCTGAATTCTGCTGAAGTTTATAAATGCTTTGGAACTCTTCTATTGTTCTCAGAATTCCGCGGAAGTTTAAAAATGATTTGGAACTCTTCCATTGTTCTCGGAATTCAGCTGAATTTTAAAATGCTATGGAACTTTTCCATTATTCCCGGAATTCCGCTGAAGTGTAAAAATGCATTGGAACTCTTCCATTGTTCATGGAATTTCGCTGAAGTTTAAAAATGCTTTGGAACTCTTCAATTGCTCTCGGAATTCCGCTGAAGTTTAACAATGCTTTGGAAATCTTACATTGTTCTCGGAATTCCGCGGATGTTTAACATTGCTTTGGAACTCTTCCATTGTTCACGGAATTCCACTGAAGTTTAAAAATGCTTTGGAACTCTTCCATTGTTCTCAGAATTCCGCTGATATTTAACAATGCTTTGGAACTCTTCCATTGTTCACGGAATTTTGCTGAAGTTTAAAAATGGTTTGGAACTATTCCATTAGTCTCGGAATTCCGATGAAGTTTAAAAATGCTTTGAAACTCTTCCATTGTTCATGGAATTTCGCTGAAGTTTAAAAATGCTTTGGAACTCTTCCATTGTTCTCGGAAATCCGCTGAAGTATAAAAATGCTTTGGAACTCTTCCATTGTTTAGGGAATTCCGCTGAAGTATAAAAATGCTTTGGAACTCTTCCATTGTTCTCGGAAGTTTAACAATGCTTTGAAACTTTTCCATTGTTCTCAGAATTCCGCTGAAGTTTAAAAATGCTTTGGAACTCTTCCATTGTTCTCGGAAATCTGCTGAAGTATAAAAATGCTTTGGAACTCTTCCATTGTTTAGGGAATTCTGCTGAAGTATAAAAATGCTTTGGAACTCTTCCATTGTTCTCGGAATTCCGCTGAAGTTTAACAATGCTTTGAAACTTTTCCATTGTTCTCAGAATTCCGCTGAAGTTTAAAAATGCTTTGGTAATCTTCCATTGTTCACGGAATTCCACTGATGTTTAAGAATGCTTTGGAACTCTTACATTGTTCTCGGAATTCCGCTGAAGTTTAACAATGCTTTGGAACTCGTTCATTGTTCTCGGTATTCCGCAGAAGGTTAAAAATGCTTTAGAACTCTTCCATTGTTCTCGGAATTCCGCTGAAATTTAACAATGTTTTGGAACTCTTCCATTGATCTCTGAATTCTACTGAAGTTTATAAATGCTTTGGAACTCTTCTATTGTTCTCAGAATTCCGCGGAAGTTTAAAAATGCTTTGGAACTCTTCCATTGTTCTCTGAAATCCAGTGATGTTTAACAATGCTTTGGAACTTATCCATTGTTCTCGGTATTCCGCTGTAATTTAAAAATGCTTTGGAACTCTTCCATTGCTCTTGGAATTCCGCTGATGTTGAACAATGCTTTGGAAATCTTACATTGTTCATGGAATACCGCTGAAGTTTAAAAATGCTTTGTAACTCTTCCATTGTTCTCGGAATTCCGCTCATGTTTATCAATGCATTAGAACTCTTCCATTGTTCTTGGGATTATGCTGAAGTTTAAAAATGCTTTGGAACTCTTCCATTGTTCTCGGTATTCCGATGATGTTTATCAATGCTATGGAACTTTTCCATTTTTAACGGAATACCGCTGAAGTTTAAAAATGCTTTGGAACTCTTCCATTGTTCTCGGAATTCCGCTGATATTTAACAATGCTTTGGAGCTCTTCTATTGTTCTCAGAATTCCGCGGAAGTTTAAAAATGATTTGGAACTCTTCCATTGTTCTCGGAATTCAGCTGAAGTTTAAAAATGCTATGGAACTTTTCCATTATTCCCAGAATTCCGCTGAAGTGTAAAAATACTTTGGAACTCTTCCATTGTTCATGGAATTTCGCTGAAGTTTAAAAATGCTTTGGAACTCTTCCATTGTTCTTGGAATTCCGCTGATGTTTAACAATGCTTTGGTACTCTTCCATTGTTCTCGGAAATCCACTGATGTTTAACAATGCTTTGGAACTCATCCATTGTTCTCGGTATTCCGCTGTAATTTAAAAATGCTTTGGAACTCTTCCATTGTTCTCGGCATTCCGTTGATGTTTAACAATGCTTTGGAGCTTTTCCATTGTTCATGGAATTCCGCTGAAGTTTAAAAATGCTTTGGAACTCTTCCATTGTTCTCGGAATTCCGCTGATATTGAACAATGCTTTGGAACTCTTCCATTGTTCACGGAATTCCGCTAAAGTTTAAAAATGCTTTGGAACTCTTCCATTGTTCAGGGAATTCCGCTGAAGTTTAAAAATGCTTTGAAACTCTTCTATTGTTCTCAGAATTCCACTGAAGTTTAAAAATGCTTTGGAACTCTTCCATTGTTCACGGAATTCGGCTGAAGTTTTAAAATGCTTTGGAACTCTTCCATTGTTCTCGGGATTCCGTTGTTCAACAATGCTTTGGAACTTTTTCATTGTTCACGGAATTCTGTTGAAGTTTAAAAATGCTTTGGAACTCTTACATTGTTCTCGGAATTCCGCTGATGTTTAACAATGCTTTGGAACTCTTACATTGTTCTCATAATTCCGCTGAAGTTTAACAATGCTTTGGAACTCTTCCATTGTTCTCGGAAATCCGCTGATGTATAACAATGCTTTGGAACTCATCCATTGTTCTCAGTATTCCGTTGTAATTTAAAAATGCTTTTGGGCTCTTCCATTGTTCTCGGAATTCCGCTGAAGTTGAAAAATGCTTTGGAACTCTTCCATTGTTCAGGGAATTCCGCTGAAGTTTAAAACTGCTTTGGAACTCTTCCATTGTTCAGGGAATTCCGCTGAAGTTTAAAAATGCTTTGAAACTCTTCTATTGTTCTCAGAATTCCGCTGAAGTTTAAAAATGCTTTGGAACTCTTCCATTGTTCACGGAATTCGGCTGAAGTTTTAAAATGCTTTGGAATTCTTCCATTGTTCTCGGGATTCCATTGTTTAACAATGCTTTGGAACTCTTACATTGTTCTCGGAATTCCGCTGATGTTTAACAATGCTTTGGAACTTTTACATTGTTCTCATAATTCCGCTGAAGTTTAACAATGCTTTGGAACTCTACCATTGTTCTCGGTATTCCGATGAAGTTTAAAAATGCTTTAGAACACTTCCATTGATCTTGGAATTCCGCTGAAGTTTAACAATGCTTTGGAAGTCTTCCATTGATCTCTGAATTCTGCTGAAGTTTATAAATGCTTTGGAACTCTTCTATTGTTCTCAGAATTACGCTGAAGTTTAAAAATGCTTTGGAACTCTTCCATTGTTCTTTGAATTCCGCTGAAGTTTTAAAATGCTATGGCACTTTTACATTATTCTCGGAATTCCGCTGAAGTTTAAAAATGCTTTGGAACTCTTCCATTGTTCTTTGAATTCTGCTGAAGTTTTAAAATGCTATGGCACTTTTACATTATTCTCGGAATTCCGCTGAAGTGGAAAAATGCTTTGGAACTCTTCCATTGTTCTTGGAATTCCGCTGATGTTTAACAATGCTTTGGAACTCTACCATTGTTCTCGGTACTCCGATGAAGTTTAAAAATGCTTTAGAACACTTCCATTGATCTTGGAATTCCGCTGAAGTTTAACAATGCTTTGGAAGTCTTCCATTGATCTCTGAATTCTGCTGAAGTTTACAAATGCTTTGGAACTCTTCTATTGTTCTCAGAATTACGCTGAAGTTTAAAAATGCTTTGGAACTCTTCCATTGTTCTTTGAATTCCGCTGAAGTTTTAAAATGCTATGGCACTTTTACATTATTCTCGGAATTCCGCTGAAGTTTAAAAATGCTTTGGAACTCTTCCATTGTTCTTTGAATTCCGCTGAAGTTTTAAAATGCTATGGCACTTTTACATTATTCTCGAAATTCCGCTGAAGTGGAAAAATGCTTTGGAACTCTTACATTGTTCATGGAATTTTGCTGAAGTTTAAAAATGCTTTGGAACTCTTCCATTGTTCTCGGAATTCCACTGATGTTTAACAATGCTTTGGAACTCTTCCATTGTTCTCGGAAATCCGCTGATGTTTAACAATGCTTTGGAACTCATCCATTGTTCTCAGTATTCCGTTGTAATTTAAAAATGCTTTTGAGCTCTTCCATTGTTCTCGGAAATTCCGCTGAAGTTGAAAAATTCTTTGGATCTCTTCCATTGTTCTCAGAATTCCGCTGAAGATTAAAAAATGCTTTGGAACTCTTCCATTGTTCTCGGAATTCCGCTGAAGTATAAAAATGCTTTGGAACTCTTCCATTGTTCTGGGAATTCCGCTGAAGTTTAAAAATGCTTTGGAACTCTTCCATTGTTCTCAGAATTATGCTCATGTTTATCAATGCTTTGAAACTCTTCCACTGTTCTCGGAATTATGCTGAAGTTTAAAAATGCTTTGGAACTCTTCCATTGTTCTCGGAATTCCGCTGATATTTAACAATGCTTTGGAACTCTTCCATTGTTCTCGGAAATCCGCTGATGTTTAACAATGCTTTGGAACTCATCCATTGTTCTCAGTATTCCGTTGTAATTTAAAAATACTTTTGAGCTCTTCCATTGTTCTCGGAATTCCGCTGAAGTTGAAAAATTCTTTGGATCTCTTCCATTGTTCTCAGAATTCCGCTGAAGTTTAAAAATGCTTTGGAACTCTTCCATTGTTCGCGGAATTCCGCTAAAGTATAAAAATGCTCTGGAACTCTTCCATTGTTCTGGGAATTCCGCTGAAGTTTAAAAATGCTTTGGAACTCTTCCACTGTTCTCGGAATTCTGCTCATGTTTATCAATGCTTTGGAACTCTTCCACTGTTCTCGGAATTATGCTGAAGTTTAAAAATGCTTTGGAACTCTTCCATTGTTCTCGGAATTCCGCTGATATTTAACAATGCTTTGGAACTTTTCCATTGTTCACGGAATTCCGATGAAGTTTAAAAATGCTTTGGTACTCTTCCATTGTTATCAGAATTCCGCTGATGTTGAACAATGCTTTGGAACACTTCCATTGTTCTACGAATTCCCCTGAAGTTTAACAATGCTTTGGAACTCTTCCATTGTTCTCGCTATTCTGCTGAAGTTTAAAAATGCTTTGGAACTCTTCTATTGTTCTCAGAATTCCGCTGAAGTTTAAAATTGCTTTGGAACTCTGCCTTTGTACTCGGAATTCCTCTGAAGATTAAAAATGCTTTGGAACTCTTCCATTATTCTCGGAATTCTGCTGAAGTTTAAAAATGCTTTGAAATTCTTCCATTGTTCTCGCAATTCTGCTGAAGTTTAAAAATGCTTTGGAACTCTTCCATTGTTAACGGAATTCTGCTGAAGTTTAAAAATGCTTTGGAACTCTTCCATTGTTCTCAGATATCCGCTTATGTTTAACAATGCTTTGGAACCCTTCCATTGTTCTAGGAATTCTGCTGAAGCTTAAAAATGCTTTGGAACTCTTCCATGGTTCTCGTATTTCCGCTGATGTTTAACAATGCTTTGGAACTCTTCCATTGTTCTCGGAATTCCGCTGAAGTTTAAAAATGCTTTGGAACTCTTCCATTGTTTTCGGAATTCTGCTGAAGTTGAAAATGATTTTGAACTCTTCCATTGTTCTCAGAATTTCGCTGTAGTTTAAAAATGCTTTGGAACTCTTCCTTTGTTCTTGGAATTCCGCTGAAGTTTAAAAATGCTTTGGAATTCTTCCATTGTTCTTGGAATTCTTCTGAAGTTTAAAAATGCTTTGATACTCTTCAATTGTTCACGGAATTCCGCTGATGTTTAACAATGCTTTGGAACTCTTCCATTTTTCAGGGAATTCTGCTGAAGGTTAAAAATGCTTTGGAACTCTTACATTGTTCTCGGAATTCTGCTCATGTTTAAAAATGCTTTGGAACTCTTCCATTGTTCTTGGAATTATGCTGAAGTTTAAAAATGCTTTGGAACTCTTCCATTGTTCTCAGAATTCCGTTGATGTTTAACAATGCTTTGGAACTCATCCATTGTTCACGGAATTCCGCTGAAGTTTAAAAATGCTCTGGAACTCTTTCATTGTTCTCAGAATTCCGCTGATGTTTAACAATGCTTTGGAACTCTTCCATTGTTCACGGAATTCCGCTGAAGTATAACGATGCTTTGGAACTCTTCCATTGTTCACAAAATTCCGCTGAAGTATAACAATGCTTTGGAACTCTTTTATTGTTCGCGGAATTTCCCCTAAGTTTAAAAATGGTGTGATACACTTCCATTGTTCTCGGACATCCGCTGATGTTTAACAATACTTTGGAACTCTTCCATTGTTCTCGGAATTTCCCTAAGTTTAAAAATGCTTTGGAACTCTTCAATTGTTCTCGGAATTCTTCTGAAATTTAAAAATGCTTTGGAACTCATCAATTGTTCTCGGAATTCTGCTAAAGTTTAAAAATGCTTTGGAACTCTAACATTGTTCCTGGAATTCTGCTGAAGTTTAACAATACTTTGGAACTCTTCCATTGTTCTCGGAATTCCCCCTGAGTTTAAAAATGCTTTGGAACTCTTCCATTGTTCTCGGAACTCTGCTGAGGTTTAAAAATGCTTTAGAACTCTTCCATTGTTCTCGGAATTCCGTTGATGTTTAACAATGCTTTGGAACTCTTCCATTGTTCACTGAATTCCGCTGAAGTTTAACAATGCTTTGGAACTCTTTTATTTTTCTTGGAATTTCCCCTAAGTTTAAAAATGGTTTGATACTCTTCCATTGTTCTCGGTATTCTGCTGATGTTTAACAATACTTTGGAACTCTTCCATTGTTCTCGGAATTTCCCCTAAGTTTAGAAATGCTTTGGATCTCTTCCATTGTTCTGGGAAATCCGCTAAAGTTTAACAATGCTTTGGAACTCTTCCATTGTTCACGGAATACCACTGAAATTTAAAAATGCTTTGGAACTCTTCTATTGTTCTCAGAATTCCGCTGAAGTTTAAAAATGCTTTGTAACTGTTCTATTGTTCTTGGAATTCTACTGAAGTTTAAAAACGCTTTGGAACTCTTCCATTGTTCTCGGAATTACGGTGATGTTTAACAATGCTTTGGAACTCTTTCATTGTTCTCGAAATTCTGCTGAAGTTTAAAAATTCTTTGGTACTCTTCAATTGTTCTCGGAATTCTGCTGAAGTTTAAAAATGCTTTGGAACTCTTCCATTGTTTTCGGAATTCTGCTGAAGTTGAAAATGATTTTGAACTCTTCCATTGTTCTCAGAATTTCGCTGTAGTTTAAAAATGCTTTGGAACACTTCCTTTGTTCTTGGAATTCCGCTGAAGTTTAAAAATGCTTTGGAATTCTTCCATTGTTCTTGGAATTCTGCTGAAGTTTAAAAATGCTTTGATACTCTTCCATTGTTCACGGAATTCCGCTGATGTTTAACAATGCTTTGGAACTCTTCCATTTTTCAGGGAATTCTGCTGAAGGTTAAAAATGCTTTGGAACTCTTACATTGTTCTCGGAATTCTGCTCATGTTTAAAAATGCTTTGGAACTCTTCCATTGTTCTTGGAATTATGCTGAAGTTTAAAAATGCTTTGGAACTCTTCCATTGTTCTCGGAATTCCGTTGATGTTTAACAATGCTTTGGAACTCTTCCATTGTTCACGGAATTCCGCTGAAGTTTAAAAAAGCTCTGGAACTCTTTCATTGTTCTCAGAATTCCGCTGATGTTTAACAATGCTTTGGAACTCTTCCATTGTTCACGGAATTCCGCTGAAGTATAACGATGCTTTAGAACTCTTCCATTGTTCACAGAATTCTGCTGAAGTATAACAATGCTTTGGAACTCTTTTATTGTTCGCGGAATTTCCCCTAAGTTTAAAAATGGTGTGATACTCTTCCATTGTTCTCGGACATCCGCTGATGTTTAACAATACTTTGGAACTCTTCCATTGTTCTCGGAATTTCCCTAAGTTTAAAAATGCTTTGGAACTCTTCAATTGTTCTCGGAATTCTGCTGAAGTTTAAAAATGCTTTGGAACTCTTCCATTGTTACTGGAATTCTGCTGAAGTTTAACAATACTTTGGAACTCTTCCATTGTTCTCGGAATTCCCCCTGAGTTTAAAAATGCTTTGGAACTCTTCCATTGTTCTCGGAACTCTGCCGAGGTTTAAAAATGCATTAGAACTCTTCCATTGTTCTCAGAAATCAGCTGAAGTTTAAAAATGCTTTGGAACTCTTCCATTGTTCTCGGAATTCCGCTGATGTTTAGCAATGCTTTGGAACTCTTCCATTGCTCTCGGAATTCTGCTGAAGTTTTAAAGTGCTTTGGAACTCTTCCATTGTTCACGGAATACCGCTGAAATTTAGAAATGCTTTGGAACTCTTCAATTGTTCTCGGAATTCTGCTGAAGTTTAAAAATGCTTTGGAACTCTTCCATTGATACCGGAATTCTGCTGAAGTTTAACTATACTTTGGAACTCTTCCATTGTTCTCGGAATACCCCCTGAGTTTAATAATGCTTTGGAACTCTTCCACTGTTCTCGGAACTCTGCTGAGGTTTAAAAATACTTTGGAACTCTTCCATTGTTCTCAGAAATCTGCTGAAGTTTAAAAATGCTTTGGAACTCTTCCATTGTACTCAAAATTCCGCTGATGTTTAACAATGCTTTGGAACTCTTCCATTGTTCTCAGAATTCCGCTGAAGTTTAACAATGCTTTGGAATTCTTCCATTGTTCTCGGGATTCAGCTGAAGTTTAAAAATGCTTTGGAACTCGTCCTTTGTTCTCGGAATTCTGCTGATATTTAACAATGCTTTGGAACTCTTCCATTGATATCTGAATTCTGCTGAAGTTTAAAAATGCTTTGGAACTCTTCCATTGTTCTCGGAATTCCGCTTATGTTTAACAATGCTTTGGAACCCTTCCATTGTTCTAGGAATTCTGCTGAAGCTTAAAAATGCTTTGGAACTCTTCCATTGTTCTCGTATTTCCGCTGATGTTTAACAATGCTTTGGAACTCTTCCATTGTTCTCGGAATTCCGCTGAAGTTTAAAAATGCTTTGGAACTCTTCCATTGTTTTCGGTATTCTGCTGAAGTTGAAAATGATTTTGAACTCTTCCATTGTTCTCAGAATTTCGCTGTAGTTTAAAAATGCTTTGGAACTCTTCCTTTGTTCTTCGAATTCTGCTGAAGTTTAAAAATGCTTTGGAATTCTTCCATTGTTCTTGGAATTCTGCTGAAGTTTAAAAATGCTTTGATACTCTTCAATTGTTCACGGAATTCCGCTGATGTTTAACAATGCTTTGGAACTCTTCCATTTTTCAGGGAATTCTGCTGAAGGTTAAAAATGCTTTGGAACTCTTACATTGTTCTCGGAATTCTGCTCATGTTTAAAAATGCTTTGGAACTCTTCCATTGTTCTTGGAATTATGCTGAAGTTTAAAAATGCTTTGGAACTCTTCCATTGTTCTCGGAATTCCGTTGATGTTTAACAATGCTTTGGAACTCATCCATTGTTCACGGAATTCCGCTGAAGTTTAAAAATGCTCTGGAACTCTTTCATTGTTCTAAGAATTCCGCTGATGTTTAACAATGCTTTGGAACTCTTCCATTGTTCACGGAATTCCGCTGAAGTATAACGATGCTTTGGAACTCTTCCATTGTTCGCAGAATTCCGCTGAAGTATAACAATGCTTTGGAACTCTTTTATTCGCGGAATTTCCCCTAAGTTTAAAAATGGTGTGATACACTTCCATTGTTCTCGGACATCCGCTGATGTTTAACAATACTTTGGAACTCTTCCATTGTTCTCGGAATTTCCCTAAGTTTAAAAATGCTTTGGAACTCTTCAATAGTTCTCGGAATTCTTCTGAAGTTTAAAAATGCTTTGGAACTCATCAATTATTCTCGGAATTCTGCTAAAGTTTAAAAATGCTTTGGAACTCTAACATTGTTCCTGGAATTCTGCTGAAGTTTAACAATACTTTGGAACTCTTCCATTGTTCTCGGAATTCCCCCTGAGTTTAAAAATGCTTTGGAACTCTTCCATTGTTCTCAGAACTCTGCTGAGGTTTAAAAATGCTTTAGAACTCTTCCATTGTTCTCGGAATTCCGTTGATGTTTAACAATGCTTTGGAACTCTTCCATTGTTCACTGAATTCCGCTGAAGTTTAACAATGCTTTGGAACTCTTTTATTTTTCTTGGAATTTCCCCTAAGTTTAAAAATGGTTTGATACTCTTCCATTGTTCTCGGTATTCTGCTGATGTTTAACAATACTTTGGAACTCTTCCATTGTTCTCAGAATTTCCCCTAAGTTTAGAAATGCTTTGGAACTCTTCCATTGTTCTGGGAAATCCGCTAAAGTTTAACAATGCTTTGGAACTCTTCCATTGTTCACGGAATACCACTGAAATTTAAAAATGCTTTGGAACTCTTCTATTGTTCTCAGAATTCCGCTGATGTTTAAAAATGCTTTGTAACTCTTCTATTGTTCTTGGAATTCTACTGAAGTTTAAAAATGCTTTGGAACTCTTCCATTGTTCTCGGAATTACGGTGATGTTTAACAATGCTTTGGAACTCTTTCATTGTTCACGGAATACTGTTGAAGTTTAATAATGCTTTGGAACTCTTCCATTGTTCTCGAAATTCTGCTGAAGTTTAAAAATGCTTTGGAACTCTTCAATTGTTCTCGGAATTCTGCTGAAGTTTAAAAATGCTTTGGAACTCTTCCATTGTTTTCGGAATTCTGCTGAAGTTGAAAATGATTTTGAACTCTTCCATTGTTCTCAGAATTTCGCTGTAGTTTAAAAATGCTTTGGAACTCTTCCTTTGTTATTGGAATTCCGCTGAAGTTTAAAAATGCTTTGGAATTCTTCCATTGTTCTTGGAATTCTGCTGAAGTTTAAAAATGCTTTGATACTCTTCCATTGTTCACGGAATTCCGCTGATGTTTAACAATGCTTTGGAACTCTTCCATTTTTCAGGGAATTCTGCTGAAGGTTAAAAATGCTCTGGAACTCTTTCATTGTTCTCAGAATTCCGCTGATGTTTAACAATGCTTTGGAACTCTTCCATTGTTCACGGAATTCCGCTGAAGTATAACGATGCTTTAGAACTCTTCCATTGTTCACAGAATTCTGCTGAAGTATATCAATGCTTTGGAACTCTTTTATTGTTCGCGGAATTTCCCCTAAGTTTAAAAATGGTGTGATACTCTTCCATTGTTCTCGGACATCCGCTGATGTTTAACAATACTTTGGAACTCTTCCATTGTTCTCGGAATTTCCCTAAGTTTAAAAATGCTTTGGAACTCTTCAATTGTTCTCGGAATTCTTCTGAAGTTTAAAAATGCTTTGCAACTCATCAATTGTTCTCGGAATTCTGCTGAAGTTTAAAAATGCTTTGGAACTCTACCATTGTTCCTGGAATTCTGCTGATGTTTAACAATACTTTGGAACTCTTCCATTGTTCTCGGAATTCCCCCTGAGTTTAAAAATGCTTTGGAACTCTTCCATTGTTCTCGGAACTCTGCTGAGGTTTAAAAATGCTTTAGAACTCTTCCATTGTTCTCGGAATTCCGCTGATGTTTAACAATGCTTTAGAACTCTTCCATTGTTCTCGGAATTCCGCTGATGTTTAACAATGCTTTGGAACTCTTCCATTGTTCACGGATTTCCGCTGAAGTTTAACAATGCTTTGGAACTCTTTTATTTTTCTCGGAATTTCCCCTAAGTTTAAAAATGGTTTGATACTCTTCCATTGTTCTCGGTATTCTGCTGATGTTTAACAATACTTTGGAACTCTTCCATTGTTCTCAGAATTTCCCCTAAGCTTAGAAATGCTTTGGAACTCTTCCATTGTTCTGGGAAATCCGCTAAAGTTTAACAATGCTTTCGAACTCTTCCATTGTTCACGGAATACCACTGAAATTTAAAAATGCTTTGTAACTCTTCTATTGTTCTTGGAATTCTACTGAAGTTTAAAAACGCTTTGGAGCTCTTCCATTGTTCTCGGAATTACGGTGATGTTTAACAATGCTTTGGAACTCTTCCATTGTTCTCGGAATTCTGATGAAATTTAAAAATGCTTTGGAACTCTTCCATTGTTCTCGGAATTCCGCTGATGTTTAACAATGCTTTGGAACTCTTCCATTGTTCACGGAATACCGCTGAAATTTAGAAATGCTTTGGAACTCTTCAATTCTTCTCGGAATTCTGCTGAAGTTTAAAAATGCTTTGGAACTCTTCCATTGATACCGGAATTCTGCTGAAGTTTAACTAAACTTTGGAACTCTTCCATTGTTCTCGGAATACCCCCTGAGTTTAATAATGCTTTGGAACTCTTCCACTGTTCTCGGAACTCTGCTGAGGTTTAAAAATGCTTTGGAACTCTTCCATTGTTCTCAGAAATCTGCTGAAGTTTAAAAATGCTTTGGAACTCTTCCATTGTACTCAAAATTCCGCTGATGTTTCACAATGCTTTGGAACTCTTCCATTGTTCTCAGAATTCCGCTGAAGTTTAACAATGCTTTGGAACTCTTCCATTGTTCTCGGAATTCTGCTGAAGTTTTAAAGTGCTTTGGAACTCTTCCATTGTTCACGGAATACCGCTGAAATTTAGAAATGCTTTGGAACTCTTCAATTGTTCTCGGAATTCTGCTGAAGTTTAAAAATGCTTTGGAACTCTTCCATTGATACCGGAATTCTGCTGAAGTTTAACTATACTTTGGAACTCTTCCATTGTTCTCGGAATACCCCCTGAGTTTAATAATGCTTTGGAACTCTTCCACTGTTCTCGGAACTCTGATGAGGTTTAAAAATGCTTTGGAACTCTTCCATTGTTCTCAGAAATCTGCTGAAGTTTAAAAATGCTTTGGAACTCTTCCATTGTACTCAAAATTCCGCTGATGTTTAACAATGCTTTGGAACTCTTCCATTGTTCTCAGAATTCCGCTGAAGTTTAACAATGCTTTGGAACTCTTCCATTGTTCTCGGGATTCAGCTGAAGTTTAAAAATGCTTTGGAACTCGTCCTTTGTTCTCGGAATTCTGCTGATATTTAACAATGCTTTGGAACTCTTCCATTGATCACAGAATTTAGCTGAAGTTTAAAAATGCTTTGGAACTCTTCCATTGTTCTCAGAATTCCAATGATGTTTAACAATGCTTTGGAACTCTTCCATTGTTCTAGGAATTCCGCTGTAGTTTAAAAATGCTTTGGAACTCTTTCATTGTTCTCGGAATTCCGCTGAAGTTTAAAAATGCTTTGGAACTCTTCCATTGTTCTCCGAATTCCGCTGATGGTTAGAAATGCTTTGAAACTATTCCATTGTTCTCGGGATTCTGCTGAAGTTTAAAAATGGTTTGGAACTCTTCCATTGTTCAGGGAATTCCGCTGAAGTTTAAAAATGCTTTGGAACTCTTCCATTGTTCAAGGAAATCCGTTGATGTTTAAAAATGCTTTGGAACTCTACCATTGTTCTCGGAATTCCGCTGATGTTTAACAATACCTTGGAACTCTTCCATTGTTCTCGGAATACCGCTGATGTTTAACAATGCTTTGGAACTCTTCCATTGTTCTCGGAATTCCGCTAAAGTTTAAAAATGCTTTGGAACTCTTCCATTGATATCTGAATTCTGCTGAAGTTTAAAAATGCTTTGGAACTCTTCTATTGTTCTCAGAATTCCGCTGAAGTTTAAAAATGCTTTGGAACTCTTCTATTGTTCTCGGAATTCCGCTGAAGTTTAAAAATGCTTTGGAACTCTTCTATTGTTCTCGGAATTCCGCTGAAGTTTAAAAATCCTTTGGAACTCTTCTATTGTTCTATGAATTCCGCTGAAGTTTAAGAATGCTTTGGAACTCTTCTATTGTTATCGGAATTCAGCTAAAGTTTAAAAATGCTTTGGAACTCTTCCACTGTTCTCGTAAATCCGCTGATGTTTAACAATCCTTTGGAACTCTTCCATTGTTCTCGGAATTCCGCCTGAAGTTTAAAAATCCTTTGGAACTCTTCCATTGCTCAGGGAATTCCGCTGAAGTTTAAAAATGCTTTGGAACTCTTCCATTGTTCAAAGAATTCCGCTGATGTTTAAAAATGCTTTGGAACTCTTCCATTGTTCTCGGAATTCCGCTGAAGTTTAAAAATCCTTTGGAACTTTTCTATTGTTCTCAGAATTCCGCTGAAGTTTAAAAATGGTTTGGAACTCTTCCATTGTTCTCGGAAGTCCGCTGAAGTTTAACAATGCTTTGGAACGCTTCCATTGTTCACTGATTACCGCTGAAGTTTAAAAATGCTTTGGAACTCTTCAATTGTTCTTGGAATTCTACTAAAGTTTAGTGTTGAGCCACCCCCGTAGTGTTCGAGTTCGGTTCGGTTCGTCGAACACCCGTGTGTTCGCCGAACTGTTCGTCGAACTGTTCGTCGAACACCTTCGAACACCGTTAAAACCAATGGCAGGCAAACAAAAACACATAGAAACACATAGAAAACACCTTCAAAGGTGTCCAAAAGCTGACAAACTGCTCAGAAGACACAACTAACACATGGAAAAGTGACAAGTACATATAGTCATGCGAAAAGAAAAGAGGTGGAGGAGTAAAAGGAGGGGGAGACACAGATATAGGCATGTCATGCCCTTCTAAAATCCAAAAAGTGAGAAGCCGAGACGGCCAGTCCGCTCCTGCCCGTGCCACCTCCGTGTCGCCGGGTTTGTGCCAGAGCCGCGGTGAACCCTGACGGCCAGCCCCCCTCTCCCAATACTGGTGCCTGTCCGCTGGTGGGTCGAGAGAGCCCCCCTGTGGTGGAGGCAGCTCTAAGCTTTTTAATTTAAATTGTCCCTCTAATTTGAATGAATACACTTTAAATCCATTTACAAGGATCTATTGGAGGGCAAGTCTCATGCCAGCAGCCGCGTAATTCCAGCTCCAGTAGCGTCCACTAAAGCTGCTGCAGTTAAAAAGCTTTTATAAGGATCGAGCTCGGCTGTCCACCGCAAGGCATCCTAGTGCCAGTCCCAGCCCCTATGCCTTGGGGTGCCTCCTGATGCTCTTCACTAAGTATCCCGTGGTCCCGAAGCATTTCCTTTGAAAAAATTAAGTGTCCAAACTACAGGTGGTGTAGCTTGCTTAACAGCCGGGATAATCCGCTGACTAGCAGACACTGCTACTAGGCACAAAGTATTTCCTGGGCTAGATGCAGTTAAAAATTTGTAAGTAGATACTCTCGTTGGATGCTGAGAAAGCATTCCATAGAGTCTCCTGGCACGCCATATATGATTCTCTTAAAAAGCTTGGGGTAGGGGTCTAGGGGACCCTTTTATAGCCAAAATCACGGCCCTGTATCACAATACGTCACCTAGGCTGAAGATAAATGGAACTGTAGCACCGAGGGCTCGGTTGCTACAGACGTATTGCACCTCACCCAGAGGTGTGATATCTCACTCTCAGATAAGGATGGAGTGTGGATCAGGACCCGACACCTGCATGCATTACACCACATTGCCGTGGGGCAGGGCGACCAATATGCCCCTGAGATGGGCACGACAGTCCCTGTCCCTGGCTGGAGTGGGGGGAGGGAACACTGAGGAAGGGGAACCCTACAGTGCAGGAGCAGGGAGGAAGCAGTTCCTGGGTGCATTGAGAAGGGAGTATAGTTCAGTGCAGAGAAGTCTGAGCAGAAGTGGCAGGGAGCAGGGGCTCTGCATGAGCTCTGCTCCGGAGGCGGGCCTAGTAACAGAGGCCCAGGCCTGCAAGAGGGAGAAGGAAGGAAGAGGAGCGGAGAAGGCTCCAGGAACGAGGAATGAAGGGATCCCAGGGGTGCGGACGGGCGAGTCGCCACCGCACGCCCGAATCCACCTGCGTGGAGGGGTCAGGCCAAAGGGGGAGACCGGTCCCCGAACTAGTGGAGGCAGGAAACGACCCTCAGCTAGAAACCGGAGGCTCTGACATTTTATGTGGCGCAGCCCCTTGCTCCACCCGCTAGGAAGGCACCACATAGGGTCAGGGAAACTGGCGCCAAGTTTACCAAGAGGAGGCCCGAGGCAGCCGGACAGAAGTGTTGGTAAGAAAGGCCAGACAAAGGACACACAAAGGGGGTCCTGTGAAGCGCTCCAAAGTTATCTGGGAGTTGTCTGAGCCCCTCACCTGGTGAGCACAGTACGACGTGGGCAGCCGTTACCTGCAGACGTGGTCTGGATAATAAGAACTGTGAGTAAAGGCCCTGAACTGCATCACTGACTCCGTGTCGTTACTGCTGCTGCCCTGCACCATCACCCCCATCCTCCGCATACACTGCCCTGAGGCTATACTCCTCCCGTGGGGAGTTATGCTACGCTCTGCTGCACCCACAACACCAGCCTTAGCGGTCTGCCCTGTAGCGGCGGTTCACTCTGACCGCAATCCACGGGTGGCGTAGTCGGACATTTAAACATCAAAACCACATAAATAGTTCCGCCACTGGTTTGACCGCCCTGAGCCACGGAACCGGATCGCCGCCACGAAGACTACAACCACCAGCATCCACCAAAAAGGGTCCGGCTCCGGGTGTCCCAAGGCCCAGGGGGTGCGTCAGAACATTTTCATCACCTTTCACAATCACCAATGGGACAAGGCAGGGATGTCCTCTGTCCCCTCTCTTATACATCCTAGTGACGGAGCACCTGCTCTCATCAATTCGCCATAACCCCAATATTAGGTGGATTGAGGTGGGAGGCACCGAGTACAAGTGCTCTCTATTTGCTGATGATGTCCTAGTATATATCACTCAATCACATATATCCATCCCTGCTGTTATGGCTGAAATAGATCACTTTGTTACATGGTAAAATTTTAAAATCAATGCAGCGAAGTCTGAGGCCCTCGATGTCTCCCTCCCCAAATCCATATAGGATTCCATCCAGTCCAACTTTCCCTTTGCCTGGCCCTCACAGGGTATCAAATACTTAGGAATTCCTATTCATAGAGACCTCTCCCATCTATGTTATCTTAATTTTGGGCCCTTTATTGAACAACTCCATACAGACCACGGTTGGCAAGTTAGAACTGTAAGATTCACTACGTGAACCACTGGTGTTTTGCGGAAAAGCACATGTACACTGCGTTCCAAATTATTATACAAAAAGTGTTTAGGAGTGATAAGGGAAGAATTTGTTTGTTTGTCAGTTAAACTCATTGATGGTGATGTGTGTCAGGGCTCTTTATATCACTGTAAGCAATTGCAGACACCTGTGCTAATTAGTTTGGCAGGTGTGTCCAATGAAAGGCAAGACTACTTAAGAAGGCTCTCTCACATTATTAAGCAGCCTACATTTTCTGCCAAAATGGGAAAGAAAAAGGATGTGTCGGCTGCTGAGAAGCAACAAATTGTGGAGTGTTTAGGTCAAGGCATGACTACAATCAACATTGTGCGATGATCAGGATGAAGTGTCTTGGCAATCAAGAAGTATGTAGCTGATTCACAGTACACACGTGTGCGTGCTGATAAGGGCAAATTGAGGACTCTTTCCTACAGGCAATTACGTCAGGTTGAAAGAGCAGCGGCAAAAAAGCCTTGTCATAGCAGCAGACAAGTTTTTGAAGCTGCTTGTGCCTCCAACGTCCCCCGAACAACAAGATGCAGGGTCCTTCAGAGGTTTGCAGCTGTACATGCGCCATCCTGTCGACCTCCTCTATCCACTTCACACAAGCAGAAACGGCTCCAGTGGGCCAAACATTACATGAAGACTGATTTCAAAACTGTTTTGTTCACGGATGAGTGCCGTGCAGCGCTCGATGGTCCAGATGGATGGAGTGGAGGATGGCTGGTTGATGGACACCCCACGCAAACACGGCTACAGCGCCAACAAGGAGGAGGTGGAGTAAAGTTTTGGGCTGGAATCATGGGGAGAGAGATTGTCGGCCCCTTTAGGATCCCTGAAGGCGCTAAAGATGAACTCCATAATGTATGTGGATTTTCTCAAACAGCACTTCCTGCCATGGTTCAAGAAGAAGAACCGTGTATTTCACAGCAAGATCATTTTTCTGCATGATAATGCACCATATCATGCTGCACATAAAACATCTGCATCTCTGGCTGATATGGGCATAAAAGGGGACAAACTTATGGTGTGACCCCCATGCTCCCCTGACCTCTACCCCATTCAGAACCTTTGGAGCATCATTAAAAGGAGTGTCTATGATGGCGGGAGGCAGTTCACATCTAAGCAACAGCTCTGGGAGGGTATTCTGTCCTCATGCAAAACAATTGAAGCAGAAACCATCCAAAACCTGACAAATTCAATGGACGAGAGAGTTCAGAAGCTCCTTTCGAACAAGGGGTCCTATGTGAAAATGTAACATCACCTAGAATAAAGTTTTGAGTTGAAAACTGTTTGATTTCAGTTTCTAACAACCTGCTAATGCTTATAATTTCAAAAATGACCATTTTTTTGGTCTTTATTAAAATGAAAAGGTTGATCGAAAAGTTTGGGGGATCTAAGAGTGTGGCAACCCAGTAGTCAAGATTACTTCGAATTCTGACAATATGAGGGTCATGCTGCAGGTAGTGCAGCAAGAAGGCACTTATGTGCCTTGCGCATCTCGGAGCCCCAAAATTATTTTCCGGGCTAGATGCAGCTAAAAATTATTTTTAATTTTAAATCTGGTGAAGCTTTAGTATAGATAGCCTAATAGGATCAGTGCTGCACACTGCTACAAAGCCCAAATTATTTTCCAGTCAAGATACAGATAAACATGATTAGTAATTTGAAAGCTTAAAACGGTTGGTAGGGTGATTTTAACCAATCATCAAGCTTTTACTCTCCCCAGGATGACACAGGGGTAGAAAAGTCGTTTCGGATCCATGATTTGTTCATCTTTATGAACGTGAGTCTGTCTACATTATCAGTGGAGAGCCGCGTGCGCTTATCTGTCAGCACACCACCAGCAGCGCTGAACACACGTTCAGACAGAACGCTGGCTGCGGGGCATGACAAGATCTCCAAGGCGTAAGTGGCTAGCTCCGGCCTTTTATCCAGATTGGAAGCCCAAAAAGAGCAAGGGTCCAGTGACACAGTCGTGGCTTCAATGTTTACTTGGAGATACTCCTGTACCATCGTCTCTAGGCGTTGACTATGTGTCAGACTTCTTGTCTCCTGTGGCCTTGCAAAGGATGGGCTAAAAAAGTGGTGAAATGATTCCGCAAAATTGATGTTACCAGCAGATACTGTGGTTCTGTTACGGTTTGAGTGCTGAACACTTGACGGTCCCACGGTTGGCAAGTTGGAACTGTGAGATTCACTACGTGCACCACTGGTATTTTGTGGAAAAGCACATGTAAGATTCTGCAACAGTCTCTGCTGATACTCCTGCATGCGTGCATCCCTTTCTATGGCAGGAATAATTTCTGCAAATTTACTTTTGTACCGGGGATCTAACAGTGTGGCAACCCAGTAGTCAGGATTATTTCTAATTCTCACAATTCGAGGGTCATGTTGCAGGTAGTGCAGCAAGAAGGCACTCATGTGTGTTGCGCATCCAGGAGCACCAACTCCCTGTTGTGTTGGTGGCGAGGTAACAATCATGCTTCCTTCCTCTGTCCTCTCCCCCCAACCTCGCACAACAGAAATGTGATCAAGGTCTCCCTCATCTGATGAGTCTTCCATCAGTTCGTCCTCCACTTCTTCCTGGGCTCCTGCACCTTCCTCACTAGTTTGGCTGCTACCATGCGCCCTGGTAAAACCATCTCCCCCACCCTCACATGCCTGCCGCCTTGGTGCTGCCGACCGTCTGGACCTTGCAGATGTTAGCCCTTCCGCATACAACTCCTCCTCCTCTACTTCCTCCACCTCCTCTTGTGCCACCACCTGACTCCGAATTCTGTTTAACATGTGCTCCAGCATGTAAATCACCGGAATAGTCATGCTGATAATGGCATCGTCAGCACTAAACATCTTCGTCGCCATTTCAAAACTGTGCAGAAGGGTGCATAGGTCCCTGATCTGAGACCACTCCTCCAGCGTGATTTGCCCCACCTCTGAATCTCGTTGGCCCAGGCTATACGTCAGAACGTATTGCACCAGGGCTTGTCGGTGCTGCCACAGTCGCTGCAACATGTGCAGAGTTGAATTCCACCGGGTAGGCACATCGCATTTTAGCCGGTGAAGTGGCAGGCCCAACGACTTCTGTAGAGATGTAAGTCGCTGAGCTGCGGGATGCGAACGGCGGAAGTGAGCACACAGCGACCGTGCCCTCTGCAGAAGGCCATCTAGTCTGGGATAGTGGGCTAAAAATTGCTGGACAACCAGGTTCAACACGTGAGCCATACAAGGCACGTGTGTGACATTGCCCCGGCGAAGGGCCGCACCCAGGTTTGCAGCATTGTCGCACACGGCCTTCCCTGGTTTCAGGTCCAGTGGAGACAACCATTCATGAAATTGGTTCTCCAGAGCTGACCACAACTCCTCAGCTGTGTGACTCACATTTCCCAGACATTTCAATGTAAACACCGCCTGATGACGTTGAGCCCTACTGCCAGCATAGTAAGGAGGTGTGCAGGATCCCTTCTGCGCAGTTAGAAAGCTTGTGGCATGACCAGACAGGCTTTGGGTGCAGGTGGAAGACCGAGAGGAGGTTGAGGAGGCAGAAGCAGTGGAGGAAAAATGACATAAAGAGGATTGACGCACAACTCGTGGGGACGGCAAGACTTGGACAGCAGCCCCTTGTCCTGCTGTCACCATAGTTACCCAGTGCCCAGTCAGCGACATGTAACGCCCCTGTCCATGCCTACTCGTCCAAGTGTCTGTGGTGAAATGCACCCTGTCACACACAGAGTTTCTCAAAGAAGCGGTGATGTTGTGTGCGACATGCTGGTGGAGCGCAGGCACACCTTTCTTTGAGAAGTAGTGCCGACTGGGCATCTGGTACTGGGGCACTGCGACGGACATAAGGTCTCGAAAATCCTCTGTGTCCACCAGGCGGAAAGGCAGCATTTCTGTAGCCAAGAGCTTGCAGATGGTGAAATTCAACCTCTTAGCTTTCTCATGGCTAGGAGGAAATGGTCTTTTACTTGTCCACATCTGAGGGACCGAGGGCTGGCTATTGTGCTTAGACGTGGTTGATAAGGGTGTCCCCGGCAAACTGCCGGTCTGTGAGGAAGATGCAGGCGGACATGTTAGGTTGCCTTGATCCAAAGGTGGTGCTATCGATGTCGGACAGCGCTCAAGACCAGCTGGTGTTACCACCTCCAAAGAAAATGATGACCTGCCAATCACGCTGGCTGTTGCGGGTAAAGAGGTGGCAGGTCTGCGCCCCAAAACAGGTGTGACTGCTGTCCCCCCAGTCACAGAGGATGAAGAAGCCGCGGATGCACAAGATATGGCAGACGGTGGTTGGCCCGGCCGGCTAGACCGCATTGTAGCACACTGAGCTTCCCACTGCAACTTATGCTTCATGTCCATGTGCCGGTTCATGCATGAAGTACTCAAACTATGTATTTTTTGGCCTCTACTTAGCTTTTGCTGACAAATGTTACAGATAACACGAGTTGGGTCATCTTTATCGATCTGAAAAAATGCCCAGGCTATGCAAGGCTTAGCACCCATGCGACCTGAAGAGCCACCACGACTTGTGGTGAGAGGCAGAGTTGTGTTTGAGGATGCAGTTGTTGACGTGCTTCCAGTACTACGTCTCTGTCCAGGAAGGCGCAACCTGACCTCGTCGTCACTAGCATCTTCCTCCACCTCCTCTGCCGACCTCATCTCTTGGCTGACTGTGGGTTGACAGTAAGTGGGATCTCCGACCTCATCATCATCACCCTGTGCGTTATCACACCCGTCGTCCTCAGAGCCAACCTGTTCCTGCCCTGACAAAAAACTAAAGTTGTCGCTCCAATCAGGTATTTGAGTCTTATCATCGTCTTCCTCATTGTCTCCACCAACAGGAGTTACAGTTTGGGAATGAGGGTCTACATTATGGTCAGAACCTTCTGCGTCTGGTCCTGGATCCGACTCATAAAGATTCTGGGCATCAGTGCAGATCATTTCCTCGTCTGGATTCACAGAAGCGCTGGAGTCGACCTCTGATTCCCAGGCTATAGTATGAGTAACAGCTCTGCAGACTCAACCATCTGTTCTACCTCATACTCAGACGGGCAGCTGGAGATTTGGGAGCTGTGAGGAAGCAAGTGCGATTTGGGTGACACCTTTGAGGACTGGAGTATTTGTGATGTTGAAGTTGATGTGGAGGAGAGCCCACTTAAAGGAGCACTTGATATCCGTTGAAGCACCTGCTGTTTTTGTGCCTCATCTGGAATTTGTAGCGATTGGCGTGGCCGTAAGAAAGGGATCTTATCACATTGTCCGCTAAAAGAAGTAGACATTTTAGTTTGGCTGGAAGATGGTCTTTCTTCTGCACCTACCCCACGGACACAACCTTTTTTCCCCTTCCCAACACGCCTATTCCCCTTTCCACCAGCAGCAGGCCTTTTTCCACTCATTTTGGTGGTTAACTAATTCACAACTCTGGAGTTGTTTGCACAAAAAAACAATGGATGGTAACCGAGCAGAGCTGAGTGGCCAAACTGTGGTATTAGGCCAAAACTATTGGCTGGGTTAGATGCAGAAAAAAATTATTTTTAATTTGCAACCTGATGGAGGTCAGTATAGATGGACTAATAGACCAAGTCCCACACACCGCTAGAAGCCCAAATATTTTTTCAGAGCTAGATGCAGAAATTTTTTTTATTCAATTTGCAACCTGATGGAGGTCAGTATAGATGGACTAATAGACCAAGTCCCACACACTGCTAGAAGCCCAAATATTTTTTCAGAGCTAGATGCAGAAAAAAATTATTTTTAATTTGCAACCTGATGGAGGTCAGTATAGATGGACTAATAGACCAAGTCCCACACACTGCTAGAAGCCCAAATATTTTTTCAGAGCTAGATGCAGAAAAAAATTATTTTTAATTTGCAACCTGATGGAGGTCAGTATAGATGGACTAATAGACCAAGTCCCACACACCGCTAGAAGCCCAAATATTTTTTCAGAGCTAGATGCAGAAAAAAATTATATTCAATTTGCAACCTGCTGGACGTCAGTATAGAAGGACTAATAGAACAAGTCCCACACACTGCTAGAAGCCCAAATATTTTTTCAGAGCTAAATGAAGAAAAAAATTATTTTTAATTTGCAACCTGATGGAGGTCAGTATAGATGGACTAATAGACCAAGTCCCACACACTGCTAGAAGCCCAAATATTTTTTCAGAGCTAGATGCAGAAAAAAATTATTTTTAATTTGCAACCTGATGGAGGTCAGTATAGATGGACTAATAGACCAAGTCCCACACACCGCTAGAAGCCCAAATATTTTTTCAGAGCTAGATGCAGAAAATTTTTTTATTCAATTTGCAACCTGATGGAGGTCAGTATAGATGGACTAATAGACCAAGTCCCACACACTGCTAGAAGCCCAAATATTTTTTCAGAGCTAGATGCAGAAAAAAATTATTTTTAATTTGCAACCTGATGGAGGTCAGTATAGATGGACTAATAGACCAATCCCACACACTGCTAGAAGCCCAAATATTTTTTCAGAGCTAGATGCAGAAAAAAATTATTTTTAATTTGCAACCTGATGGAGGTCAGTATAGATGGACTAATAGACCAAGTCCCACACACCGCTAGAAGCCCAAATATTTTTTCAGAGCTAGATGCAGAAAAAAATTATATTCAATTTGCAACCTGCTGGAGGTCAGTATAGAAGGACTAATAGAACAAGTCCCACACACTGCTAGAAGCCCAAATATTTTTTCAGAGCTAAATGAAGAAAAAAATTATTTTTAATTTGCAACCTGATGGAGGTCAGTATAGATGGACTAATAGACCAAGTCCCACACACTGCTAGAAGCCCAAATATTTTTTCAGAGCTAGATGCAGAAAAAAATTATATTCAGTTTGCAACCTGATGGAGGTCAGTATAGATGGACTAATAGAATGATGCTATGCCCAAAAGATTTTACTTCACTAGGTGCAGTAAAAAAATTGGTATTCTATACACAGGTGGTATATCTTGCAACACAGATAGGCTACTCCACTGACTAACACACTCTGCAATAGGCCAAAAAGGATTAGCTTTGCTAGATTCAGCCAAATGCTGTGAAAAAAACTTGCACAGCACTGGCACAGACCTGCCTGGCAAAAACTGATAGGAACTGATGTAACCTAGTCCTGAAAAGGACTCCAATTACAATTAGTCTTTACTCCCACAATCTATCTATTTAAGAGCACAGACCTGCCTGATAAAAGTCGTAGGAAATGCTGTAACCTAGTCCTTAAAAGGACTGCAATCACAACTATTCCCTACTCCCAAGCTATCTGTATATTTGTGTGAAAATTGGCTTGAAATTAACAAGGTATAGCGCACACAGCAACAGCGGTGCCGTCTAACACGCAGCTGCAGCAGTGAGAAAATGGTGGCGACGGGGAAAATGGCTTGGTCTTATAGGGCAAGGACATGTGACATACACTGCCAATCACACATGCCCTTGCTTGTGTGAAAAAAAGCACTTCGCTCCGTGTGTGCGCTGCTGATAGGCTGACAGATTGCACCTCCCCACTGCAAATGCGGGAAAGAGAAAAAAAAATGGAGATCTTCATTGTTCCTGCAGAGATCCATCCCCTGCCCCTCCCCCCGCCCCGCTGTACACTCAAACTGCGTATTAACATTAATTTTCATCATTACTGAGAAAAAATCCAGTTATGATTTTGGTGCACGAACAGTTATCGAACATAACCTCGAACAGCCGAATTTTTCTCAAATTGTTCGTGTTCGCCGACCGGCTCGAACACCGCCCAAAACAGCTCGAATTTGAGATTGGCGAACAGTTCGAGTAGAACAACGCTCATCTCTACTAAAGTTTAAAAATTCTTTGGAACTCTTCCATTGTTCTCTGAATTCCCCTGATGTTTAACAATACTTTGGTACTCTACCATTGTTCACAGAATACTGCTGAAGTTTAATAATGCTTTGGAACTCTTCCATTGTTCTCGGCATTTCGTTGATGTTTAACAATACTTTGGAACTTTTCCATTGTTCTCGGAATTCCGCTGAAGTTTAAAAATGCTTTGGAACTCTTCCATTATTCTCGGAATTCCGCTGAAGTTTAAAAATGCTTTGAAACTCTTCCATTGTTCTTGCAATTCGGCTGATGTTTAAAAATGCTTTGGAACTCTTCCATTGTTCTCGTAATTCCACTGATGTTTAACAATGCTTTGGAACTCTTCCATTGTTCACGGAATTCCGCTGAAGTTCAAAAATGCTTTGGAACACTTCCATTGTTCTCGGAATTCCGCTGATAATTAACAATGCTTTGGAACTCTTCCATTGGTCACAGAGTTTAGCTGAAGTTTAAAAATGCTTTGGAACTCTTCCATTGTTCTCGGAATTTGCCCTAAGTTTAAAAATGCTTTGAAACTCTTAGATTGTTCTCGGAAATCTGCTGAAGTTTAACAATGCTTTGAAACTCTTCCATTGTTCAAGGAATACCGCTGAAGTTTAAAAATGCTTTGGAACTCTTCCATTGTTCTCGGAAATCTACTGAAGTTTAAAAATGCTTTGGAACTCTTCCATTGTTCTCGGTATTCCGCTGATGTTTAACAATACTTTGGTACTCTTCAAATTTTCACAGAATACCGCTGAAGTTTAATAATGCTTTGGAACTCTTCCGTTGTTCTCTGAATTCCGCTGAAGTTGAAAAATGCTTTGGAACTCTTCCATTGTTCTCAGAATTCCGCTGAAGTTTAAAAATGCTTTGGAACTCTTACATTGTTCACGACATTCCGCTGAAGTTTAGAAATGCTTTGGAACTCTTCTATTGTTCTCAGAATTCCACTGAAGTCTAAACATGCTTTGGAACTCTTCCATTGTACACGGAATTCTGCTGAAGTTTAAAAATGCTTTGGAACGCTTCCATTGTTCTCGGCATTCCGCTGATGTTTAACAATGCTTTGGAACTCTTCCATTGTTCTTGGAATTCCGCTGAATTTTAAAAATGCTTTAGAACTCTTCCATTGTTCTCACAATTCCGCTAAAGTTTAACAATGCTTTGGAACTCTTCCATTGATCTCTGAATTCTGCTGAAGTATAAAAATGCTTTGTAACTCTTCTATTGTTCTCACAATTCCGCTGAAGTTTAAAAATGCTTTGTAACTCTTCTATTGTTCTCGGAATTCCGCTGAAGTTTAAAAATGCTTTGGAACTCTTCCATTGTTCTCGGAAATCCGCTGATGTTTAACAATCCTTTGGAACTCTTCCATTGTTCTAAAAATTCCGCTGTAGTTTAAAAATGCTTTGGAACTCTTTCATTGTTCTCGGAATTCCGCTGAAGTTTAAAAATGCTTTGGAACTCTTCCATTGTTCTCAGAATTCCGCTGAAGTTTAAAAATGCTTTGGAACTCTTCCATTGTTCAGGGAATTCCGCTGAAGTTTAAAAATGCTTTGGAACTCTTCCATTGTTCTCGGATATCCGCTGATATTGAACAATGCTTTGGAACTCTTCCATTTTTCATGGAATTCCGCAGAAGTTTAAAAATGCTTTGGAACTCTTCCATTGTTCTCGGAATTCCCCTTAAGTTTAACAATGCTTTGGAACGCTTCCATTGTTCTCGGTATTCTGCTGAAGTTTAAAAATGCTTGGAACTCTTTTATTGTTGTCGGAATTCCGCTGATGTTTAACAATACTTTGGAACTCTTCCATTGTTCTCGGAATTTCCCCTAAGTTTAAAAATGCTTTGGAACTCTTCCATTGTTCTCGGCATTCCGGTGATGTTTAAGAGTGCTTTGGAACTCTTCCATTGTTCTCAGAATTTCGCTGAAGTTTAAAAATGCTTTGGATCCCTTCTATTGTTCTTGGAACTCTGCTGAAGTTTAAAATGCTTTGATACTCTTCCATTGTTCTCGGAATTCCGCTGATGTTTAACAATGCTTTGGAACTCTTCCATTTTTCAGGGAATTCCGCTGAAGTTTAACAATGCTTTGGAACTCTTCCATTGTTCTCGGAATTGTGCTGAAGTTTAAAAATGCTTTGGAACTCTTCCATTGTTCTCGGAATTCCGCTGATGTTTAACAATGCTTTGGAACTTTTCCATTGTTAACGGAATTCCGCTGAATTTTAAAAATGCTTTGGAAATCTTCCATTGTTCTTGGAATTCCGCTGAAGTTTAACAATGCTTTGGAAATCTTCCATTGTTCTCGGAATTGTGCTGAAGTTTAAAAATGCTTTGATACTCTTCCATTGTTCTCAGAATTCCGATGATGTTTAACAATACTTTGGAACTCTTAAATTGTTCTCGGAATTTGCCCTAAGTTTAAAAATGCTTTGAAACTCTTCCATTATTCTCGGAAATCTGCTGAAGTTTAACAATGCTTTGGAACTCTTCCATTGTTCACGGAATACCGCTGAAATTTAAAAATGCTTTGGAACTCTTCCATTGTTCTCGGAAATCTACTGAAGTTTAAAAACGCTTTGGAACTCTTCCATTGTTCTCGGTTTTCCGCTGATGTTTAACAATACTTTGGAACTCTTCAATTTTTCACGGAATACCGCTGAAGTTTAATAATGCTTTGGAACTCTTCCGTTGTTCTCTGAATTCCGCTGAAGTTGAAAAATGCTTTGGAACTCTTCCATTGTTCTCAGAATTCCGCTGAAGTTTAAAAATGCTTTGGAACTCTTACATTGTTCACGACATTCCGCTGAAGTTTAGAAATGTTTAGGAACTCTTCTATTGTTCTCAGAAATCCGCTGAAGTCCAAAAATGCTTTGGAACTCTTCCATTGTTCACGGAATTCCGCTGAAGTTTAAAAATGCTTTGGAACTCTTCCATTGTTCTCGGCATTCCGTTGATGTTTAACAATACTTTGGAACTTTTCCATTGCACACGGAATTCCGCTGAAGTTTAAAAATGGTTTGGAACTCTTCCATTGTTCTCGGAAGTCCGCTGAAGTTTAACAATGCTTTGGAACGCTTCCATCGTTCACGGATTACCGCTGAAGTTTAAAAATGCTTTGGAACTCTTCAATTGTTTTCGGAATTCTGCTAAAGTTTAAAAATGCTTTGGAACTCTTCCATTGTTCTCTGAATTCCCCTGATGTTTAACAATACTTTGGTACTCTACCATTGTTCACAGAATACTGCTGAAGTTTAATAATGCTTTGGAACTCTTCCATTGTTCTCGGCATTTCGTTGATGTTTAACAATACTTTGGAACTTTTCCATTGTTCTCGGAATTCCGCTGAAGTTTAAAAATGCTTTGGAACTCTTCCATTATTCTCGGAATTCCGCTGAAGTTTAAAAATGCTTTGAAACTCTTCCATTGTTCTCGCAATTCGGCTGATGTTTAAAAATGCTTTGGAGCTCTTCCATTGTTCTCGTAATTCCACTGATGTTTAACAATGCTTTGGAACTCTTCCACTGTTCACGGAATTCTGCTGAAGTTCAAAAATGCTTTGGAACTCTTCCATTGTTCTCGGAATTCCGCGGATAATTAACAATGCTTTGGAACTCTTCCATTGGTCACAGAATTTAGCTGAAGTTTAAAAATGCTTTGGAACTCTTCCATTGTTCTCAGAATTCCAATGATGTTTAACAATGGTTTGGAACTCTTCCATAGTTCGCGGAAATCCGCTGATGTTTAAAAATGCTTTGGAACTCTTCTATTGTTTTCAGAATTCCAGTGAAGTCTAAACATGCTTTGGAACTCTTCCACTGTACACGGAATTCTGCTGAAGTTTAAAAATGCTTTGGAACTCTTCCATTGTTCTCGGCATTCCGCTGATGTTTAACAATGCTTTGGAACTCTTCCATTGTTCTTGGAATTCCGTAGATGTTTAACAATGCTTTGGAACTCTTCCATTGTTCTCGGAATTCCGCTGAATTTTAAAAATGCTTTAGAACTCTTCCATTGATCTCACAATTCTGCTAAAGTTTAACAATGCTTTGGAACTCTTCCATTGATCTCTGAATTCTGCTGAAGTATAAAAATGCTTTGGAACTCTTCTATTGTTCTCAGAATTCCGCTGAAGTTTCAAAATGCTTTGTAACTCTTCTATTGTTCTCGGAATTCCTCTGAAGTTTAAAAATGCTTTGTTACTCTTCCATTGTTCTCGGAAATCCGCTGATGTTTAACAATCCTTTGGAACTCTTCCATTGTACTAGGAATTCCGCTGTAGTTTAAAAATGCTTTGGAACTCTTCCATTGTTCTCGGAATTCCGCTGAAGTTTAAAAATGCTTTGGAACTCTTCCATTATTCTCAGAATTCCGCTGAAGTTTAAAAATGCTTTGGAACTCTTCCATTGTTCTCGGAATTCCGCTGAAGTTTAAAAATGCTTTGGAACTCTTCCATTGTTCAGGGAATTCCGCTGAAGTTTAAAAATGCTTTGGAACTCTTCCATTGTTCTCAGAATTCCGCTGAAGTTTAAAAATGCTTTGGAACTCTTCCATTGTTCTCGGAATTCCGCTGAAGTTTAAAAATGCTTTGGAACTCTTCCATTGTTCAGGGAATTCCGCTGAAGTTTAAAAATGCTTTGGAACTCTTCCATTGTTCTCGGAATTCCGCTGATGTTTAAAAATGCTTTGGAACTCTTCCATTGTTCTCGGAAATCTACTGAAGTTTAAAAATGCTTTGGAACTCTTCCATTGTTCTCGGTATTCCGCTGATGTTTAACAATACTTTGGTACTCTTCAATTTTTCACAGAATACCGCTGAAGTTTAATAATGCTTTGGAACTCTTCCGTTGTTCTCTGAATTCCGCTGAAGTTGAAAAATGCTTTGGAACTCTTCCATTGTTCTCAGAATTCCGCTGAAGTTTAAAAATGCTTTGGAACTCTTACATTGTTCACGACATTCCGCTGAAGTTTAGAAATGCTTTGGAACTCTTCCATTGTTCTCATCATTCCGTTGATGTTTAACAATACTTTGGAACTTTTCCATTGTACACGGAATTCCGCTGAAGTTTAAAAATGCTTAGGAACTCTTACATTGTTCTCGGAATTCTGCTGAAGTTTAAAAATGCTTTGGAACTCTTCCATTGTTCTCATTATTCCGTTGATGTTTAACAATACTTTGGAACTTTTCCATTGTACACGGAATTCCGCTGAAGTTTAAAAATGCTTGGGAACTCTTACATTGTTCTCGGAATTCCGCTGATGTTTAACAATGCTTTGGAACTCTTCCATTGTTCCCGGAATTCCGCTGATGTTTAGCAATGCTTTGGAACTCTTCCATTGTTCTCGGAATTCCGCTGATGTTTAAAAATGCTTTAGAACTCTTCGATTGTTCTCGGAATTCCGCTAATGTTTAACAATGCTTTGGAACTCTTCCATTGATCTCTGAATTCTGCTGAAGTTTAAAAATGCTTTGGAACTCTTCTATTGTTCTCGGAATTCCGCTGAAGTTTAAAACTGCTTTGGAATTCATCCATTGTTCTCTGAAATCCGCTGATGTTTAACAATCCTTTGGAACTCTTCCATTGTTCTACGAATTCTGCTGCAATTTAAAAATGCTTTGGAACTCTTCCATTGTTCTCGGAATTCCGCTGAAGTTGAAAAATGCTTTGGAACTTTTCCATTGTTCTCAGAATTCCGCTGAAGTTTGAAAATGCTTTGGAACTCTTCCATTGTTCTCAGAATTCCGCTGAAGTTTAAAAATGCTTTGGAACTCTTCCATTGTTCAAGGAATTCCGCTGATGTTTAATAATACTCTGGAACTCTTCCATTGTTCTCAGAATTTCCCCTAAGTTGAAAAATGCTCTGGAACTCTTCCATTGTTCTCGGAAGTCCGCTGAAGTTTAACAATGCTTTGGAACGCTTCCATTGTTCATGGATTACCGCTGAAGTTTAAAAATGCTTTGGAACTCTTCCATTGTTCTCGGAATTCTACTGAAGTTTAAAAACGCTTTGGAACTCTTCCATTGTTCAAGGAATTCCGCTGATGTTTAAAAATGCTTTGGAACTCTTCCATTGTTCTCGGAATTCCGCTCATGTTGAACAATGCTTTGGAACTCTTCCATTGTTCATGGAATTCCGCAAAAGTTTAAAAATGCTTTGGAACTCTTCCATTGTTTTCGGAATTCCCCTGAAGTTTACCAATGATTTGGAACTCTTCCATTGTTCTCGGTATTCTGCTGAAGTTTAAAAATGCTTGGAACTCTTTTATTGTTCTCGGAATTCCGCTTATGTTTAACAATACTTTGGAACTCTTCCATTGTTCTCGGAATTTTCCCTAAGTTTAAAAATGCTTTGGAACTCTTCCATTGTTCTCGGCATTCCGCTGATGTTTAACAATCCTTTGGAACTCTTCCATTGTTCTCAGAATTCCGCTGAAGTTTAAAAATGCTTTGGAACTCTTACATTGTTCTCGGAATTCTACTGAAGTTTAAAAATGCTTTGTAACTCTTCCATTGTTCTCGGAATTCCGGTGATGTTTAAGAATGCTTTGGAACTCTTCCATTGTTCTCAGAATTTCGCTGAAGTTTAAAAATGCTTTGGAACTCTTCCATTATTCTTGGAATTCTGCTGAAGTTTAAAATGCTTTGATACTCTTCCATTGTTCTCGGAATTCCGCTGATGTTTAACAATGCTTTGGAACTCTTCCATTTTTCAGGGTATTCCGCTGAAGTTTAAAAATGCTTTGGAACTCTTCCATTGTCCTCGGAATTCTGCTCATGGTTAACAATGCTTTGGAACTCTTCCATTGTTCTCGGAATTATGCTGAAGTTTAAAAATGCTTTGGAACTCTTCCATTGTTATCGGAATTCCGCTGATGTTTAACAATGGTTTGGAACTCTTCCATTGTTCTCGGCATTCCGGTGATGTTTAACAATGCTTTGGATTTTTTCCATTGTTCATGGAATTCCGCTGAATTTTAAAAATGCTTTGGAACTCTTCCATTGTTCTCAGAATTCCGCTGAAGTTTAAAAATGCTTTGGAACTCTTACATTGTTCTCGACATTCCGCTGAAGTTTAGAAATGCTTTGGAACTCTTCTATTGTTCTCAGAATTCCGCTGAAGTCCAAAAATGCTTTGGAACTCTTCCATTGCTCACGGAATTCTGCTGAAGTTTAAAAATGCTTTGGAACTCTTCCATTGTTCTCGGCATTCCGTTGATGTTTAACAATACTTTGGAACTTTTCCATTGTACACGGAATTCCGCTGAAGTTTAAAAATGCTTGGGAACTCTTACATTGTTCTCGGAATTCCGCTGATGTTTAACAATGCTTTGGAACTCTTCCATTGTTCCCGGAATTCCGCTGATGTTTAACCCCTTAAGCCCCGCGGGTGGTTTGCACGTTAATGACCGGGCCAATTTTTACAATTCTGACCACTGTCACTTTATGAGGTAATTACTCTCGAACGCTTCAACGGATCCCCCTGATTCTGAGTTTGTTTTTTCGTGACATATTGTACTTCATGATTGTGGAAAAATTTCTTCGATATCACTTGCGTTTATTTGTGAAAAAAACGGAAATTTGGCGAAAATTTTGAAAATTTTGCAATTTTCAAAATTTGAATTTTTAAGCCCTGAAATCAGAGCGATATGTCACACAAAAGAGTTAATAAATAACATTTCCCACATGTCTACTTTACATCAGCACAATTTTGGAACCAAAATTTTTTTTTGTTAGGGAGCTATAAGGGTTAAAAGTTGACCAGCGATTTCTCATTTTTCCAACAAAATTTACAAAACCATTTTTTTAGGGACCACATCACATTTGAAGTCACTTTGAGAGGTCTTTATGACAGAAAATACCCAAAAGTGACACCATTCTAAAAACTGCACCCCTCAAGGTGCTCAAAACCACATTCAAGAACTTTATTAACCCTTCAGGTGCTTCACAGGAATTTTTTTAATGTGGAAGAAAAAAATGAACATTTAACTTTTTTCACAAAAATGTTAATTTAGACCCAATTTTTTTTATTTTCACAGGGGTAACAAGAAAAAATGGACCCCAAAATTTGTTGTGCAATTTCCCCTGGGCACGCAGATACCCAATATTTGGGGAAAAAATACTGTTTGGGCGCACGGCAGGGCTCGGAAGGGAAGGAGCGCTATTTGACTTTTTGATTGTAAAATTTGCTTGAATAATTAGCGGACTCCATGTTGTGTTTGGAGAGCCCATGTGTGCCCAAACTTTGGAGCTCCCCCACAAGTGACCCCATTTTGGAAACTAGACCCCCCAAGGCACCTTTCTAGATGCATAGTGAGCACTTGGAACCCCCAGGTGCTTCACAAATTGATTCGTAACAATGAAAAAGTGAAAAAAAAAACCACTTTTTCATTTTTATGAATCAATTTGTGAAGCACCTGAGGGTTCCAAGTGCTCACAATGCATCTAGATAGGTGCCTTGGGGGGTCTAGTTTCCAAAATGGGGTCACTTGTGGGGGAGCTCCAATGTTTGGGCACACAGCGGCTCTCCAAACGCAACATGGTGTCGCTAACAATTTGAGCCGATTTTCCGTTAAATTTGTTAGAGGACACCATGTTGCATTTAGAGAGTCCCTGTGTGCCCAAACATTGGAGCTCCCCCACAAGTGACCCCATTTTGGAAACTAGACCCCCCAAGGCACCTATCTAGATGCATAGTGAGCACTTGGAACCCCCAGGTGCTTCACAAATTGATTCGTAACAATGAAAAAGTGAAAAAAAAAACACTTTTTCATTTGTATGAATCAATTTGTGAAGCACCTGAGGGTTCCAAGTGCTCACTATGCATCTAGATAGGTGCCTTGGGTGGTCTAGTTTCCAAAATGGGGTCACTTGTGGGGGAGCTCCAATATTTGGGCACACAGCGGCTCTCTAAATGCAACATGGTGTCCGCTAACAAATTTAACGCAAAATTGGCTCAAATTGTTAGCGACACCATGTTGCGTTTGGAGAGCTGCTGTGTGCCCAAACATTGGAGCTCCCCCACAAGTGACCCCATTTTGGAAACTAGACCCCCCAAGGCACCTATCTAGATGCATAGTGAGCACTTGGAACCCCCAGGTGCTTCACAAATTGATTCGTAACAATGAAAAAGTGAAAAAAAAAACACTTTTTCATTTTTATGAATCAATTTGTGAAGCACCTGGGGGTTCCAACTGCTCACTATGCATCTAGATAGGTGCCTTGGGGGGTCTAGTTTCCAAAATGGGGTCACTTGTGGGAGAGCTCCAATGTTTGGGCACACAGGGACTCTCTAAATGCAACATGGTATCCGCTAACAAATTGAATGGAAAATCGGCTCAAATTGTTAGCGGACACCACATTGCGTTTGGAGAGCTTCTCTGTGCCCAAACTTTGGAGCTCCCCCACAAGTGACCCCATTTTGGAAACTAGACCCCCCAAGGCACCTTTCTAGATGCATAGTGAGCACTTGGAACCCCCAGGTGCTTCACAAATTGATTCGTAATAATGAAAAAGTGAAAAAAAAAACACTTTTTCATTTTTACGAATTAATTTGTGAAGCACCTAGGGGTTCCAAGTGCTCACTATGCATCTAGATAGGTGCCTTGGGGGGTCTAGTTTCCAAAATGGGGTCACTTGTGGAGGAGCTCCAATGTTTGGGCACACAGGGACTCTCCAAATGCAACATGATATCCGCTAACAATTTGAGCCGACAATTTGTTAGCGGATATCATGTTGCATTTGGAGAGTCCCTGTGTGCCCAAACATTGGAGCTCCCCCACAAGTGACCCCATTTTGGAAACTAGACCCCCCAAGGCACCTATCTAGATTCATAGTGAGCACTTGGAACCCCAGGTGCTTCACAAATTGATTCATAAAAATGAAAAAGTGGTTTTTTTTTCACTTTTTCATTTTTACGAATCAATTTGTGAAGCACCTGGGGGTTCCAAGTGCTCACTATGCATCTAGAAAGGTGCCTTGGGGGGTCTAGTTTCCAAAATGGGGTCACTTGTGGGGGAGCTCCAAAGTTTGGGCACAGAGGGGCTCTCCAAACGCAATGTGGTGTCCGCTAACAATTTGAGCCGATTTTCCATTCAATTTGTTAGCGGATACCATGTTGCATTTAGAGAGTCCCTGTGTGCCCAAACATTGGAGCTCCCCCACAAGTGACCCCATTTTGGAAACTAGACCCCCCAAGGCACCTATCTAGATTCATAGTGAGCACTTGGAACCCCAGGTGCTTCACAAATTGATTCATAAAAATGAAAAAGTGTTTTTTTTTTCACTTTTTCATTTTTACGAATCAATTTGTGAAGCACCTGGGGGTTCCAAGTGCTCACTATGCATCTAGAAAGGTGCCTTGGGGGGTCTAGTTTCCAAAATGGGGTCACTTGTGGGGGAGCTCCAAAGTTTGGGCACAGAGGGGCTCTCCAAACGCAATGTGGTGTCCGCTAACAATTTGAGCCGATTTTCCATTCAATTTGTTAGCGGATACCATGTTGCATTTAGAGAGTCCCTGTGTGCCCAAACATTGGAGCTCCCCCACAAGTGACCCCATTTTGGAAACTAGACCCCCCAAGGCACCTATCTAGATTCATAGTGAGCACTTGGAACCCCAGGTGCTTCACAAATTGATTCATAAAAATGAAAAAGTGTTTTATTTTCACTTTTTCATTTTTACGAATCAATTTGTGAAGCACCTGGGGGTTCTAAGTGCTCACTATGCATCTAGATAGGTGCCTTGGGGGGTCTAGTTTCCAAAATGGGGTCAGTTGTGGGGGAGCTCCAATGTTTGGACACACAGGGGCTCTCCAAACGCAACATGGCGTCCGCTAACAATTTGAGCCGATTTTCCATTCAATTTGTTAGCGGACACCATGTCGCGTTTGGAGAGCCCGTGATGTGCCTAAACAGTGGAGCTCCACCACAAGTGTCCCCATTTTGGAAACTATACCCCTCAAAGATTTTATTAAGGTGTATAGTGAACATTTTGAACCCAGAGGTACGGCACATTATTTGTTTACATTAGGTCATCATATTGAATAAGTTGTCATTATTCTTGAGCGCAAGTGCTCGCTACTTGAGTTTGCATCGGGTACTCAGGTATGCACCATGTACAGCGTGTGCTCGAGTGACATGCTCGAGTCCCTGCTCCGCATGTTTCACGGTTATTAGACACCCAAAAAAAAACATGCGGGGATCGCTCGTGCATGGCAGGCAATCCCCGTAAAGTTTTTTGGCCGCGAAGCATATGGGGCAGAGACTCGAGCATGTCACTCAAATACCCACGATACTAAATGCATACCAGAGCACCCGATGCAAACTCAAGTAGCGAGCACTTGCTCTCAACACTAGTCGCCATATCGTCATCTTTTTTTCTTACTTTTGAAAAAAATCCCAACCCCAGCCCTAACCCTAGCACAACCCTAGCCCCAGCACAACCCTAGCCCCAGCACAACCCTAGCCCCAGCACAACCCTAGCCCCAGCACAACCCTAGCCCCAGCACAACCCTAGCCCCAAACCCAGCCCTAACCCTAGCCCAATCCTAACTCAAGAGTTTATTTTTGACGCCGTTCCTTGTGCGGTATAAGTGATTAGACGACTTTATTCTTCGGGTCGGTGTGATTACAGCAATGCCAGAATCATATGGGGTTTTTATGACTGACAGCTGTCACACACTAAAAGACGCATTTTTTGTAAAATCTAGTTTTTGCATCGCCATATTTTGAGAGCTATAATTTTTCCAGATTTTGGCAGACAGTCATGTGACGGCTCGTTTTTTGCGGGATGACTTGACGTTGTTATTGGTGCCATTTTCAGGCACGTGACATTTTTTGATCGCTTTCTATTCCGATTTTTGGGAGGCAGAATAAACAAAAACCAACAATTCAGGAATTGTTTTTTTTTTTTTTTTTTTTATTCTGTTCCGCGTGTGGTAAAATTGATGAGGCAGCTTTACTCTTCGGGTCAGTACGTTTACAGCGGTACCACATTTGTATCATTTTTCTATGTTTTGGCGCTTATACACAATAAAAGCTATTTTATAGAAAAAAATATTTTTTAGTATCGCTTTATTCTGAGAGCTATAACTTTTTTATTTTTCGGCTGATGGAGCTATATGGCGGCTTGTTTTTTGCGGGACGAGATGACGTTTTCAGCGGTATCATTTTTATTTATATGCGTCTTTTTGATCGCGTGTTATTCCACTTTTTGTTTGGCGGTATGGTGATAAAGCATTGTTTTTTGCTTGGTTTTTTTTTTTTTTTTTTTTACCGTGTTCACTGAAGGGGTTAACTAGTGGGACAGTTTTATAGGTCAGGTTGTTCCGGACGCGGCGATACCAAATATGTGTACTTTTATTGTTTTTTTTTTATTTTTTTTATAATAATATTTATTGATGGGTACATTATATTTTTATTTTTGGTGTATTATTTTTTTTATTTTTTTATAATATTTTTGCACATTTTTTTTTTTTTTTTTTTCCACTTTCACACAGTTTATACACTTTATTACTTTGTCCCACTCTGGGACTTTCACTTTTTTTTTTCTGATCGCCTGCATGGCATAGGAATGGAGCACCATCCCTATGCCATGAAGGCTGTCAGAAGTGCACAGTGTTAAGATTGCTTGGAGATGCACTGCGCATGTCCAAGCAATCTTCCTGCTCTCTGGTGACCCGGATGTTGTCATGACGACATCGGGTCGTCATGGCAACACCCGGGAAGCCTTTGCAGACTGCTGGAAGCCGGAAGAGGAGGTGAGTATCGCCGATCACCTCCCCTTGCCCCCGCAATGCCGCGATCGACTTCGATCGACTTCGATCGCAGCATCGCGGGGGTTAATGTGCTGGGAGCGGTGCATGACGGCTCCCTGCACATAGTACCGGGTATCAGCTGTGACAATCAGCTGACACCCGGCGGCGATCGCGCCCGCACAGCCTGTGTGAGCGCGCGATCGCAATGACGTACTAATACGGGTCTGGCTCTTAAGTCCCAGGGCACAGACGCGTATTAGTACGTCAGATGTTATTAAGGGGTTAACAATGCTTTGGAACTCTTCCATTGTTCTCGGAATTCCGCTGATGTTTAAAAATGCTTTAGAACTCTTCGATTGTTCTCGGAATTCCGCTAATGTTTAACAATGCATTGCAACTCTTCCATTGATCTCTGAATTCTGCTAAAGTTTAAAAATGCTTTGGAACTCTTCTATTGTTCTCGGAATTCCGCTGAAGTTTAAAAATGCTTTGGAAATCTTCCATTGTTCTCTGAAATCCGCCGATGTTTAACAATCCTTTGGAACTCTTCCATTGTTCTACGAATTCTGCTGCAATTTAAAAATGCTTTGGAACTCTTCCATTGTTCTCGGAATTCCGCTGAAGTTGAAAAATGCTTTGGAACCCTTCCATTGTTCTCAGAATTCCGCTGAAGTTTGAAAATGCTTTGGAACTCTTCCATTGTTCTCAGAATTCCGCTGAAGTTTAAAAATGCTTTGGAACTCTTCCATTGTTCAAGGAATTCCGCTGATGTTTAATAATACTCTGGAACTCTTCCATTGTTCTCAGAATTTCCCCTAAGTTTAAAAATGCTCTGGAACTCTTCCATTGTTCTCGGAAGTCCGCTGAAGTTTAACAATGCTTTGGAACGCTTCCATTGTTCAGGGATTACCGCTGAAGTTTAAAAATGCTTTGGAACTCTTCAATTGTTCTCGGAATTCTACTGAAGTTTAAAAACGCTTTGGAACTCTTCCATTGTTCAAGGAATTCCGTTGATGTTTAAAAATGCTTTGGAACTCTTCCATTGTTCTCGGAATTCCGCTGATGTTGAACAATGCTTTGGAACTCTTCCATTGTTCATGGAATTCCGCAAAAGTTTAAAAATGCTTTGGAACTCTTCCATTGTTCTCGGTATTCTGCTGAAGTTTAAAAATGCTTGGAACTCTTTTATTGTTCTCGGAATTCCGCTGATGTTTAACAATACTTTGGAACTCTTCCATTGTTCTCGGAATTTCCCCTAAGTTTAAAAATGCTTTGGAACTCTTCCATTGTTCTCGGCATTCCGCTGATGTTTAACAATGCTTTGGAACTCTTCCATTGTTCTCGGAATTCCGCTGAAGTTTAAAAATGCTTTGGAACTCTTACATTGTTCTCGGAATTCTACTGAAGTTTAAAAATGCTTTGTAACTCTTCCATTGTTCTCGGAATTCCGGTGATGTTTAAGAATGCTTTGGAACTCTTCCATTGTTCTCAGAATTCCGCTGAAGTTTAAAAATGCTTTGGAACTCTTCCATTGTTCAAGGAATTCCGCTGAAGATTAAAAATGCTTTGGAACTCCTACATTGTTCTCGGAATTCCGCTGATGTTTAACAATGCTTTGGAACTCTTACATTGTTCACGGAATTCCGCTATTGTTTAAAAATCCTTTGGAACGCTTCCATTGTTCTCGGTATTCAGCTGAAGTTTAAAAATGCTTTGGAACTGTTCCATTGTTCTCGGAATTCCGCTGAAGTTTAACAATGCTTTGGAACTCTTCCATTGATCTCTGACTTCTGCTGAAGTTTATAAATGCTTTGGAACTCTTTCATTGTTCTCAGAATCCGCTGAAGTTTAAAAATGCTTTGGAACTCTTCCATTGTTCTCGGAATTCCGCTGAAGTTTAAAAATGCTTTTTAACTGTTGCATTATTCTCGGAATTCCGCTGAAGTTTAAAAATGCTTTGAAACTCTTCCATTGTTCTCGCAATTCTGCTGAAGTTTAAAAATGCTTTGGAACTCTTCCATTGTTCTCATAATTCCGCTGATGTTTAACAATGCTTTGGAACTCTTCCATTGTTCACGGAATTACGCTGAAGTTTAAAAATGCTTTGGAACTCTTCCATTGTTCTCAGAATTCCACTGATATTTAACAATGCTTTGGAACTCTTCCATTGTTCACAGAATTCAGCTGAAGTTTAAAAATGTTTGGAACTCTTCTATTGTTCTCAGAATTCCGCTGAAGTCTAAAAATGCTTTGGAACTCTTCCATTGTACACGGAATTCTGCTGAAGTTTAAAAATGCTTTGGAACTCTTCCATTGTTCTCGGCATTCCGCTGATGTTTAACAATACTTTGGATCTTTTCCATTGTTCAGGGAATTCCGCTGAAGTTTAAAAATGCTTTGGAACTCCTACATTGTTCTTGGAATTCCGCTGATGTTTAACAATGCTTTGGAACTCTTCCATTGTTCTCGGAATTCCGCTGATGTTTAATAATGCTTTGGACCTCTTCCATTGTTCTCGGAATTCTGCTGAAGTTTAAAAATTCTTTAGAACTCTTCCATTGTTCTCGCAATTCCGCTAAAGTTTAACAATGCTTTGGAACTCTTCCATTGATCTCTGAATTCTGCCGAAGTTTAAAAATGATTTGGAACTCTTCTATTGTTCTCAGAATTCCGCTGAAGTTTAAAAATGCTTTGGAACTCTTCTATTGTTCCCAGAATTTCGCTGAAGTTTAAAAATGCTTTGTAACTCTTCCATTGTTCATGGAATTTCGCTGAAGTTTAAAAATGCTTTGGAACTCTTCCATTGTTCTCGGAATTCGGATGATATTTAACAATGCTTTGGAACTCTTCCATTGTTCATGGAATTTCGCTGAAGTTGAAAAATGCTTTGGAACTCTTCCATTGTTCTCAGAATTCCGCTGAAGTTTAAAAATGCTTTAGAACTCTTCCATTGTTCTCGGAATTTTGCTGAAGTTTAAAAATGCTTTGGAACTCTTCCATTGTTCAGGAAATTCCGCTGAAGTTTAAAAATGCTTTGGAACTCTTCCATTGTTCAAGGAATTCCGCTGAAGTTTAAAAATGCTTTGGAACACTTCCTTTGTTCTCGGAATGCCGCTGATGTTGAACAATGCTTTGGAACTCTTCCATTGTTCACGGAATTCCCCTGAAGTTTGACAATGCTTTGGAACTCTTCCATTGTTCTCAGTTTTCTGCTGAAGTTTAAAAATGCTTTGGTACTCTTCCATTGTTATCGGAATTCTGCTGATGTTTAACAATCCTTCGGTACTTTTCCATTGTTCTAGGAATTCCGCTGCAATTTAAAAATGCTTTGGAACTCTTCCATTGTTCTCGGAATTCCGCTGAAGTTGAAAAATGCTTTGGAACTCTTCCATTGTTCTCGGAATTCCGCTGAAGTTTAAAAATGCTTTTTAACTGTTCCATTATTCTCGGAATTCCGCTGAAGTTTAAAAATGCTTTGAAACTCTTCGATTGTTCTCGCAATTCTGCTGAAGTTTAAAAATGCTTTGGAACTCTTCCATTGTTCTCATAATTCCGCAGATGTTTAACAATGCTTTGTAACTCTTCCATTGTTCACGGAATTCCGCTGAAGTTTAAAAATGCTTTGGAACTCTTCCATTGTTCTCAGAATTCCGCTGATATTTAACAATGCTTTGGAACTCTTCCATTGTTCACAGAATTCAGCTGAAGTTTAAAAATGTTTGGAACTCTTCTATTGTTTTCAGAATTCCGCTGAAGTCTAAAAATGCTTTGGAACTCTTCCATTGTACACGGAATTCTGCTGAAGTTTAAAAATGCTTTGGAACCTCTTCCATTGTTCTCGGCATTCCGCTGATGTTTAACAATACTTTGGTCTTTTTCATTGTTCACGGAATTCCGCTGAAGTTTAAAAATGCTTTGGAACTCCTACATTGTTCTTGGAATTCCGCTGATGTTTAACAATGCTTTGGAACTCTTCCATTGTTCTCGGAATTCCGCTGATGTTTAATAATGCTTGGGACCTCTTCCATTGTTCTCGGAATTCTGCTGAAGTTTAAAAATTCTTTAGAACTCTTCCATTGTTCTCGCAATTCCGCTAAAGTTTAACAATGCTTTGGAACTCTTCCATTGTTCTCGCAATTCCGCTGAAGTTTAAAAATGCTTTGGAACTCTTCTATTGTTCCCAGAATTTCGCTGAAGTTTAAAAATGCTTTGTAACTCTTCCATTGTTCATGGAATTTCGCTGAAGTTTAAAAATGCTTTGGAACTCTTCCATTGTTCTCGGAATTCCGATGATATTTAACAATGCTTTGGAACTCTTCCATTGTTCATGGAATATCGCTGAAGTTGAAAAATGCTTTGGAACTCTTCCATTGTTCTCAGAATTCCGCTGAAGTTTAAAAATGCTTTGGAACTCTTCCATTGTTCTCGGAATTTTGCTGAAGTTTAAAAATGCTTTGGAACTCTTCCATTGTTCAGGGAATTCCGCTGAAGTTTAAAAATGCTTTGGAACTCTTCCATTGTTCAAGGAATTCCGCTGAAGTTTAAAAATGCTTTGGAACACTTCCTTTGTTCTCGGAATGCCGCTGATGTTGAACAATGCTTTGGAACTCTTCCATTGTTCACGGAATTCCACTGAAGTTTAAAAATGCTTTGGAACTCTTCCATTGTTCTCGGAATTCCCCTGAAGTTTAACAATGCTTTGGAACTCTTCCATTGTTCTCAGTTTTCTGCTGAAGTTTAAAAATGCTTTGGTACTCTTCCATTGTTACCGGAATTCTGCTGATGTTTAACAATCCTTTGGTACTTTTCCATTGTTCTAGGAATTCCGCTGCAATTTAAAAATGCTTTGGAACTCTTCCATTGTTCTCGGAATTCCACTGAAGTTGAAAAATGCTTTGGAACTCTTCAATTGTTCAAGGAATTCCGCTGATGTTTAAAAATGCTTTGGAACTCTTCCATTGTTCTCGGAATTCCGTTGATGTTGAACAATGCTTTGGAAGTCTTCCATTGTTCACGGAATTCCTCAGAAGTTTAACAATGCTTTGGAACTCTTCCATTGTTCTCGGTATTCTGCTGAAGTTTAAAAATGCTTTGGAACTCTTATTGATCTTGGAATTCTGCTAATGTTTAACAATACTTTGGAACTCTTCCATTGTTCTCGGAATTTCCTCTAAGTTTAAAAATGCTTTGGAACTCTTCCATTGTTCTTGGAAGTCCGCTGAAGTTTAACAATGCTTTGGAACGCTTCCATTGTTCACGGAATACCGCTGAAGTTTAAAAATACTTTGGTACTCTACCATTGTTCACAGTATACTGCTGAAGTTTAATAATGCTTTGAAGCACTTCATTGTTCTCAGGATTCCGCTGATGTTTAAAAATGCTTTGGAACTCTTACATTGTTCTCCGAATTCCCCAGATGTTTAACAATGCTTTGGAACTCTTATATTTTTCTCGGTATTCCGCTGAAGTTTAAAAATGCTTTAGACCTCTTCCATTGTTCTCGGAATTCCGCTGAAGTTTAACAATGCTTTGGAACTCTTCCATTGATCTCTGAATTCTGCTGAAGTTTATAAATGCTTTGGCACTCTTCTATTGTTCTCAGAATCCGCTGAAGTTTAAAAATGCTTTGGAACTCTTCCATTGTTCTCAGAATTCCACTGAAGTTTAAAAATGCTTTGGAACTCTTCCATTGTTCTCGCAATTCTGCTGAATTTTAAAAATGTTTTGGAACTCTTCCATTGTTCTCGTAATTCCGCTGATGTTTAACAATGCTTTGGATCTCTTCCATTGTTCAAGTAATTCCGGTGATATTTAACAATGCTTTGGAACTCTTCCATTGTTCTTGGAATGTTACTGAAGTTTAAAAATGCTTTGGAACTCATCCATTATTCTCGGAATTCCGCTGAAGTTGAAAAATGGTTTGAAACTCTTCCATTGTTCTCGCAATTCTGATGAAGTTTAAAAATGCTTTGGAACTCTTCCATTGTTCTCAGAATTCCGCTGATGTTTAAAAATGCTTTGGAACCCTTCTATTGTTCTCAGAATTCCGCTGAAGTCTAAAAATGCTTTGGAACTCTTTCACTGTTCACGGAATAACGCTGAAGTTTAAAAATGCTTTGGAACTCTTCCATTGTTCTAGGCCTTCCGCTGATGTTTAACAATACTTTGGAACTTTTCCATTGTTCACGGAATTCCGCTGAAGTTTAAAAATGCTTTGGAACTCTTACATTGTTCTGGGAACTCCGCTGATGTTTAACAATGCTTTAGAACTCTTCCATTGTTCTCGGAATTCCGCTGATGTTTAACAATGCTTTGGAACTCTTCCATTGTTCTCGGAATTCCGCTGAAGTTTAAAAATGCTTTAGAACTCTTCCATTGTTCTCGAAATTCTGCTAAATTTTAACAATGCTTTGGAACTCTTCCAGTGATCTCTGAATTCTGCTGAAGTTTAAAAATGCTTTGGAACACTTCTATTGTTCTCATAATTCCGCTGAAGTTTAAAAATGCTTTGGATCTCTTCCATTGTGCTCGCTATTCTGCTGAAGTTTAAAAATGCTTTGGAACTCTTCCATTGTTCTCGGTATTCCAGTGATATTTAACAATGCTTTGGAACTCTTACATTGTTCACAGAATTTCACTGAAGTTTAAAAATGCTTTGGAACTCTTCCATTGTTCTCAGTATTCCGCTGATGTTTAACAATGCTTTGGAACTCTTCCATTGTTCTCGGAAATCCGCTGATGTTTAACAATCCTTTGGAACTCATCCATTATTCTCGGAATTCCGCTGTAATTTATAAATGCTTTTGAACTCTTCCATTGTTCTCGGAATTCCGATGAAGTTTAAAAATGCTTTGGAACTCTTCTATTGCTCTCAGAATTCCGCTGAAGATTAAAAATGCTTTGGAACTCTTCCATTGTACTCGGCATTTCGTTGATGTTTAACAATGCTTTGGAAATTTTCCGTTGTTCACGTAATTCCGCTGAAGTTTAAAAATGCTTTGGAACTCTTACATTGTTCTCGGAATTCCGCTGATGTTTAACAATGCTTTGGAACTCTTCCATTGTTCTCGGTATTCAGCTGAAGTTTAAAAATGCTTTGGAACTCTTCCATTTTTCTCGGAATTCCGATGAAGTTTAACAATGCTTTGGAACTCTTCTATTGTTCTCAGAATTACGCTGAAGTTTAAAAATGCTTTGGAACTGTTCCATTATTCTCGGAATTACGCTGAAGTTTAAAAATGCTTTGAAACTCTTCCATTGTTCTTGCAATTCTGCTGAAGTTTAAAAATGCTTTGGAACTCTTCCATTGTTCTCATAATTCCGCTGATGTTTAACAAGGCTTTGGAACTCTTCCATTGTTCACGGAATTCCGCTGAAGTTTAAAAATGCTTTGGAACTCTTCCGTTGTTCAGGGAATTCCGCTGAAGTTTAAAAATGCTTAGGAATTCTTCCATTGTTCTCGGCATTCCGCTGATGTTTAACAATACTTTGGATCTTTTCCATTGTTCACGGAATTTCCCCTAAGTTTAAAAATGCTTTGGAATTCTTCCATTGTTCTTCAAAGTCCGCTGAAGCTTAACAATGCTTTGGAACCCTTCCATTGTTCACGGAATACCGCTGAAGTTTAAAAATGCTTTGGAACTTTTCAATTGTTCTCGGAATTCTACTGAAGTTTAAAAACGCTTTGGAACTCTTCCATTGTTCTCTGAATTCCGCTGATGTTTAACAATACCTTGGTACACTACCATTGTTCACAGAACACTGCTGAAGTTTAATAATGCTTTGGAACTCTTCCATTGTTCTCAGAATTCCGCTGAAGTTTAAAAATGCTTTGGAACTATTCCATTGTTCAGGAAATTCCGCTGAAATTTAAAAATGCTTTGGAACTCTTCTATTGCTCTCAGAATTCCGCTGAAGATTAAAAATGCTTTGGAACTCTTCCATTGTACTCGGCATTTCGTTGATGTTTAACAATACTTTGGAACTTTTCCGTCGTTCACGTAATTCCGCTGAAGTTTAAAAATGCTTTGGAACTCTTACATTGTTCTCGGAATTCCGCTGATGTTTAACAATGCTTTGGAACTCTTCCATTGTTCTCGGTATTCCGCTGAAGTTTAAAAATGCTTTGGAACTCTTCCATTGTTCTCGGAATTCCGATGAAGTTTAACAATGCTTTGGAACTCTTCCATTGATCTCTGAATTCTGCTGAAGTTTATAAATGCTTTGGAACTCTTCTATTGTTCTCGGAATTCCGCTGAAGTTTAAAAATGCTTTGGAACTGTTCCATTATTCTCGGAATTACGCTGAAGTTTAAAAATGCTTTGAAACTCTTCCATTGTTCTCGCAATTCTGCTGAAGTTTAAAAATGCTTTGGAACTCTTCCATTGTTCTCATAATTCCGCTGATGTTTAACAATGCTTTGGAACTCTTCCATTGTTCACGGAATTCTGCTGAAGTTTAAAAATGCTTTGGTACTCTTCCATTGTTCTCAGAATTCCGCTGATATTTAACAATGCTTTGGAACTCTTCCATTGTTGACAGAATTCAGCTGAAGTTTAAAAATGTTTGAAACTCTTCTATTGTTCTCAGAATTCCGCTGAAGTCTAAAAATGCTTTGGAACTCTTCCATTGTACACGGAATTCTGCTGAAGTTTAAAAATGCTTTGGAACTCGTCCATTGTTCTTGGCATTCCGCTGATTTTTAACAATACTTTCGATCTTTTCCATTGTTCACGGAATTCCGCTGAAGTTTAAAAATGCTTTGGAACTCCTACATTGTTCTTGGAATTCCGCTGATGTTTAACAGTGCTTTGGAACTCTTCCATTGTTCTTGGAATTCCGATGATGTTTAACAATGCTTTGGAACTCTTCCATTGTTCTCGGAATTCTGCTGAAGTTTAAAAATTCTTTAGAACTCTTCCATTGTTCTCGCAATTCCGCTGCAGTTTAAAAATGCTTTGGAACTCTTTTATTGTTCTCAGAATTCCGCTGAAGTTTAAAAATGCTTTGGAACTGTTCTATTGTTCTCGGAATTCCGCTGGAGTTTAAAAATTCTTTGGAACTCTTCTATTGTTCCCAGAATTCTGCTGAAGTTTAAAAATGCTTTGTAACTCTTCCATTGTTCTCGCAATTCTGCTGAAGTTTAAAAATTCTTTGGAATTCTTCCATTATTCTCGGAATTCCACTGAAGTATAAAAATGCTTTGGAACTCTTCCATTGTTCTCGTAATTCTGCTGAAGTTTAAAAATGCTTTGGAACGCTTCCATTGTTCTCGGAATTCCGCTGATATTTAACAATGCTTTGGAACTCTTCCATTGTTCATGGAATTTCGCTGAAGTTGAAAAATGCTTTGGAACTCTTCCATTGTTCTCAGAATTCCGCTGAAGTTTAAAAATGCTTTGGAACTCTTCCATTGTTTTCGGAATTTTGCTGAAGTTTAAAAATGCTTTGGAACTCTTCCGTTGTTCAAGGAATTCCGCTGAAGTTTAAAAATGCTTTGGAACTCTTCCATTGTTCTCGGAATACTGCTGATGTTGAACATTGCTTTGGAACTCTTCCATTGTTCACGGAATTCCACTGAAGTTTAAAAATGCTTTTTAACTCTTCCATTGTACTCGGAATTCCCCTGAAGTTTAACAATGCTTTGGAAGTCTTCCATTGTTCTCGGTTTTCTGCTGAAGTTTAAAAATGCTTTGGAACTCTTCCATTGTTCTCGGAAATCTGCTGAAGTTTAAAAGTGCGTTGGAACTCTTCCATTGTTCTCGGAATTCCGCTGAACTCTTCCATTGTCACCGGAATTCTGCTGAAGTTTAAAAATGCTTTGGAACTCTTCCATTGCTCTCGGAATACCGCTTATGCTTAACAATGCTTTGGAACTCTTCCATTTTTCTAGGAATTCTGCTGAAGTTTAAAAATGCTTTGGAACTCTTCCATGGTTCTCGGAATTCCGCTGATGTTTAACAATACTTTGGAACTCTTCCATTGTTCTCGGAATAACACTGAAGTTTAAAAATGCTTTGGAACTCTTCCATTGTTCTCAGAATTCTGCTCAAGTTTAAAAACGCTTTGGAACTCTTCCATTGTTTTCGGATTATGCTGAAGTTTAAAAATTCTTTGGAACTCTTACATTGTTCTCAGAATTCCTCTGATGTTTAACAATGCTTTGGAACTCTTCCATTGTTCTCGGTATTCTGCTGTAGTTTAAAAATGCTTTGGAACTCTTTTATTGTTCTCGGAATTCCTCTGATGTTTAACAATGCTTTGGAACTCTTCCATTGTTCTCGTAATTTCCCCTAAGATTAAAAAAGCTTTGGAACTCTTGCATTGTTCTTGGAAGTCTGCTGAAGTTTAACAATGCTTTGGAACGCTTCCATTGTTCACGAAATACCGCTGAAGTTTAAAAATGCTTTGGAACTCTTCAATTGTTCTCGGAATTCTACTGAAGTTTAAAAATGCTTTGGAACTCTTCCATTGTTCTCTGAATTCCGCTGATGCTTAACAATATTTTGGTACTCTACCATTGTTCACAGAATACAGCTGAAGTTTAATAATGCTTTGGAACTCTTCTTTTGTTCTCGGAATTCCGCTGAAGTTTAAAAATTCTTTGGAACTCTTCCATTATTCTCGGTATTCCGCTGAAGTTTAAAAATGCTTTGTAACTCTTCCATTGTTCTCGCAATTCTGCTGAAGCTTAAAAATGCTTTGGAACTCTTCCATTGTTCTCGTAATTCCGCTGATGTTTATCAATGCTTTGCAACTCTTCCATTGTTCACGGAATTCCGCTGAAGTTTAAAAATTCTTTGGAACTCTTCCATTCTTCTCGGAAATCCGCTGATGTTTAAAAATGCTTTGGAACTCTTCTATTGTTCTCAGAATTCCGCTGAAGTCTAAAAATGCTTTGGAACTCTTCCATTGTACACGGAATTCTGCTGAAATTTAAAAATGCTTTGAAACTCTTCCATTGTTCTCGGCATTCCGCTGATGTTTAACAATACTTTGGATCTTTTCCATTGTTCTCGGAATTCCGCTGATGTTTAACAATGCTTTGGAACTCTTCCATTATTCTCGGAATTCCACTGAAGTATAAAAATGCTTTGGAACTCTTCCATAGTTCTCGCAATTCTGCTGAAGTTTAAAAATGCTTTGGAACTCTTAGAATGTTCTCGGAATTCCGCTGATGTTTAACAATGCTTTGGAACTCTTCCATTGTTCACGCAATTCTGCTGAAGTTTAAAAATGCTTTGGAACTCTTCCATTGTTCTCGGAATTCCGCTGATATTTAACAATGCTTTGGAACTTTTCCATTGTTCACGGAATTTCGCTGAAGTTGAAAAATGCTTTGGAACTCTTCCATTGTTCTCAGAATTCCGCTGAAGTTTAAAAATGCTTTGGAACTCTTCCATTGTTCTCGGAATTTTGCTGAAGTTTAAAAATGCTTTGGAACTCTTCCATTGTTCAGGGAATTCCATTGAAGTTTAAAAATGCTTTGGAACTCTTCCTTTGCTCTCGGAATTCCGCTGATGTTGAACAATACTTTGGAACTCTTCCATTGTTCATGGAATTCCACTGAAGTTTCAAAATGCTTTGTAACACTTCCATTGTTCTCGGAATTCCCCTGAAGTTTAACAATGCTTTGGAACTCTTCCGTTGTTCTTGGTATTCTGCTGAAGTTTAAAAATGCTTTGGAGCTCTTGCATTGTTACCGGAATTCTGCTGAAGTTTATCAATACTTTGGAACTCTTACATTGTTCTTGGAATTCCCCCTGAGTTTAAAATTGCTTTGGAACTCTTCGATTGTTCTCGGTACTCTGCTGAGCTTTAAAAATTCTTTGGAACTCTTCCATTGTTCTCGGAATTCCGCTGATGTTTAACAATACTTCGGAACTCTTCCTTTGTTACCGGAATTCTGCTGAAGTTTAAAAATGCTTTGGAACTCTTCCATTGTTCTCGGAATTCCGCTTATGTTTAACAATGCTTTGGAACTCTTCCATTGTTCTAGGAATTCTGCTGTAGTTTAAAAATGCTTTGGAACTCTTCCATTGTTCTCGGAATTCCGCTGATGTTTAACAATGCTTTGGAACTATTGCATTTTTCTCGGAAATCCGCTGATGTTTAACAATGCTTTGGAACTCTTCCATTGTTCTCGGAATTCCTCTGAAGTTTAACAATGCTTTGGAACTCTTCCATTGTTGTCGGAATTCTGCTGAAGTTTAAAAACGCTTTCATAGAATCATAGAATCATAGAATGGTTGAGTTGGAAGGGACCTCCTGGGTCATCTGGTCCAACCCCCTGCTCAAAGCAGGATTCACTAGATCATCTCAGACAGATGTCTGTCCAGCCTCTGTTTGAAGAACTTTGGAACTCTTCCATTGTTCTCGGAATTCTGCTGAATTTTAAAAATGCTTTGGAACTCTTCCATTGTTTTCAGAATCATGCTGAAGTTTAAAAATACTTTCTAACCCTTCCATTGTTCTCGGAATTCCGCTGATATTTAGCAATACTTTGGAACTCTTCCATTGTTCTCGGAATTCCCCCTAAGTTTAAAAACGCTTTGGAACTCTTCAATTGTTCTCGGAAATCCACTGAAGTTTAACAATGCTTTGGAACTCTTCCATTGTTCACGGAATACCACTGAAGTTTAAAAATGCTTTGGAAGTCTTCCATTGTTCTTGGAATGCTACTGAAGTTTAAAAATGCTTTGTAACTCATCCATTATTCTCGGAAATCCGCTGAAGTTGAAAAATGGTTTGAAACTCTTCCATTGTTCTCGCAATTCCGCTGATGTTTAAAAATGCTTTGGAACTCTTCCATTGTTCTCGGAATTTTGCTGAAATTTAAAAATTCTTTGGAACTCTTCCATTGTTCAGGGAATTCCACTGAAGTTTAAAAACTCTTTGGAACTCTTCCTTTGATCTCGGAAATCTGCTGATGTTGAACAATACTTTGGAACTCTTCCATTGTTCACAGAATTCCACTGAAGTTTAACAATGCTTTAAAACTCTTCCACTGTTCTTGGTATTCTGCTGAAGTTTAAAAATGCTTTGGAACTCTTCCATTGTTCTCGGAATTCCGCTGAAGTTTAACAATGCTTTGGAACTCTTCCATTGTTGTCGGAATTCTGCTGAAGTTTAAAAACGCTATGGAACTCTTCCATTGTTTTCGGAATTATGCTGAAGTTAAAAAATGATTTCTAACCCTTCCATTGTTCTCGGAATTCCTCTGATGTTTAACAATGCTTTGGAACTCTTCCATTGTTCAAGGAATTCCGCTGAAGTTTAAAAATGCTTTGGAACTCTTCCATTATTCTCGGAATTCCGCTGATGTTTAACAATACTTTGGAACTCTTCCATTGTTCTCGGAATTCCCGCTAAGTTTAAAAATGCTTTGGAACTGTTCCATTGTTCTCGGAAATCCGCTGAAGTTTAACAATGCTTTGGAACTCTTCCATTGTTCACGGAATACCACTGAAGTTTAAAAATGCTTTGGAACTCTTCCATTGTTCTTGGAATGCTACTGAAGTTTGAAAATGCTTTGGAACTCAACCATTAATCTCGGAATTCCGCTGAAGTTGAAAAATGGATTGAAACTCTTCCATTGTTCTCGCAATTCTGATGAAGTTTAAAAATGCTTTGGAACTCTTCCATTGTTCTCGTAATTCCGCTGATGTTTAAAAATGCTTTGGAACTCTTCCATTGTTCTCAGAATTCCGCTGATGTTTAAAAATGCTTTGGAACCCTTCTATTGTTCTCAGAATTCCGCTGAAGTCTAAAAATGCTTTGGAACTCTTTCATTGTTCACGGAATAACGCAGAAGTTTAAAAATGCTTTGGAACTCTTCCATTGTTCTAGGCCTTCTGCTGATGTTTAACAATACTTTGGAACTTTTCCATTGTTCACGGAATTCCGCTGAAGTTTAAAAATGCTTTGGAACTCTTACATTGTTCTGGGAACTCCGCTGATGTTTAACAATGCTTTAGAACTCTTCCATTGATCTCGGAATTCCGCTGTTGTTTAACAATGCTTTGGAACTCTTCCATTGTTCTCGGAATTCCGCTGAAGTTTAAAAATGCTTTAGAACTCTTCCATTGTTCTCGGAATTCCGCTAAATTTTAACAATGCTTTGGAACTCTTCCATTGATCTCTGAATTCTGCTGAAGTTTAAAAATGCTTTGGAACTCTTCTATTGTTCTCATAATTCCGCTGAAGTTTAAAAATGCTTTGGATCTCTTACATTGTGCTCTCTATTCTGCTGAAGTTTAAAAATGCTTTGGAGCTATTCCATTGTTCACGGAATTCTGCTGAAGTTTAAAAATGCTTTGGAACTCTTCCATTGTTCTCGGTATTCCAGTGATATTTATCAATGCTTTGGAACTCTTCCATTGTTCACAGAATTTCGCTGAAGTTTAAAAATGCTTTGGAACTCTTCCATTGTTCTCAGTATTCCACTGATGCTTAACAATGCTATGGAACTCTTCCATTGTTCTCGGAAATCCGCTGATGTTTAACAATCCTTTGGAACTCTTCCATTGTTCTCGGAATTCCGCTGTCATTTAAAAATGCTTTGGAACTCTTCCATTGTTCTCGGAATTCCGATGAAGTTTAAAAATGCTTTGGAACTCTTTCATTGTCCTCGGAATTCCGCTGAAGTTTAAAAATGCTTTGGAACTCTTCCGTTGTTCAGGGAATTCCGCTGTAGTTTAAAAATGCTTTGGAACTCTTCCATTGTTCAAGGAATTCCGCTGAAGTTTAAAAATGCTTTGGAACTCTTTCATTGTTCTCGGAATTCCGCTGATGTTGAACAATGCTTTGGAACTCTTCCATGGTTCACGGAATTCCACTGAAGTTTAAAAATGCTTTGGAACTCTTCCATTGTTCTCGGAAATCCGCTGATGTTTAACAATCCTTTGGAACTCTTCCATTGTTCTAGGAATTCCGCTGTAATTTAAATATGCTTTGGAACACTTCCATTGTTCTCAGAATTCCGCTGAAGTTTAAAAATGCTTTGGAACTCTTCCATTGTTCTCGGAATTCCGCTGAAGTTTAAAAAAGCTTTGGAACTCTTCCATTGTTCAGGGAATTCTGCTGAAGTTTAAAAATGCTTTGGAACTCTTCCATTGTTCAAGGAATTCCGCTGATGTTTAAAAATGCTTTGGAGCTCTTCCATTGTTCTCGGAAATCCGCTGAAGTTTAACATTGCTTTGGAACTCTTCCATTGTTCACGGAATACCACTGAAGTTTAAAAATGCTTTGGAACTCTTCCATAGTTCTTGGAATGCTACTGAAGTTTAAAAATGCTTTGGAACTCTTCCATTATACTCGGAATTCCGCTGAAATTTAAAAATGCTTTGAAACTCTTCCATTGTTCTCGCAATTCTGCTGAAGTTTAAAAATGCTTTAGAACTCTTCCATTGTTCTCGCAATTCTGCTGAAGTTTAAAAATGCTTTAGAACTCTTCCATTGTTCTCGTAATTCCTCTGATGTTTAAAAATGCTTTGGAACTCTTCTATTGTTCTCAGAAATCCGCTGATGTTTAACAATGCTTTGGAACTCTTCCATTGTTCACGGAATGCCGCTGAAGTTTAAAAATGCTTTGGAACTCTTCCATTGTTCTCGGCATCCCGCTGATGTTTAACAATACTTTGGAACTTTTCCATTGTTCACGGAATTCTGCTGATGTTTAACAATGCTTTGGAACTCTTCCATTGTTCTCGGAATTCCGCTAAATTTTAACAATGCTTTGGAACTCTTCCATTGTTCTCGGAAATCCGCTGATGTTTAAAAATGCTTTGGAACACTTCTATTGTTCTCAGAATTCCACTGAAGTCTAAAAATGCTTTGGAACTCTTCCATTGTTCACGGAATTCCGCTGATGTTTAACAATACTTTGGAACTTTTCCATTGTTCACGGAATTCCGCTGATGTTATCAATACTTTGGAACTCTTCCATTGTTCTCGGAATTCCACTAAATTTTAACAATGCTTTGGAACTCTTCCATTGATCTCTGAATTCTGCTGAAGTTTAAAAATGCTTTGGATCTCTTCCATTGTGCTCGCAATTCTGCTGAAGTTTAAAAATGCTTTGGAACTCTTCCATTGTTCTCGGTATTCCGTTGATATTTAACAATGCTTTGGAACTCTTCCATTGTTCTCAGAATTCCGCTCATGTTTAACAATGCTTTGGTACTCTTCCATTGTTCTCGGAAATCCGCTGATGTTTAACAATCCTTTGGAACTCTTCCATTGTTCTCGGAATTCCGCTGTAATTTAAAAATGCTTTGGAACTCTTCCATTGTTCTCGGAATTCCGCTGAAGTTTAAAAATGCTTTGGAACTCTTCCATTGTTCTCAGAATTCCGCTGATGTTTAACAATGCTTTGGAACTCTTCCATTGTTCTCAGAATTCCGCTGATGTTTAACAATCCTTTGGAACTCTTCCATTGTTCTAGGAATTCCGCTGTAATTTAAAAATGCTTTGGAACTCTTCCATTGTTCTCAGAATTCCGCTGAATTTTAAAAATGCTTTGGAACTCTCCCATTGTTCGCGCAATTCCGCTGAAGTTTAAAAATGCTTTGGAACTCTTCCATTGTTCACGGAATTCTGCTGAAGTTTAAAAATGCTTTGGAACTCTTCCATTGTTCAAGGAATTCCGCTGATGTTTAAAAATGCTTTGGAACTCTTCCATTGTTCTCGGAATTCCGCTGATGTTTAAAAATGCTTTGGAACTCTTCCATTGCTCTTGGAATGCAACTGAAGTTTAAAAATGATTTGGAACTCTTCCATTATTCTCGTAATTCCGCTGATGTTTAAAAATGCTTTGGAACTCTTCCATTCTTCTCAGAATTCCGCTGATGTTTAACAATGCTTTGGAACTCTTCCATTGTTCTCGGAATTCCGCTGAAGTTTAAAAATGCTTTGGAACTCTCCTATTGTTCTCAGAATTCCGCTTAGGTTTAAAAATGCTTTGGAACTTTTCCATTGTGCACGCTATTCTGCTGAAGTTTAAAAATACTTTGGAACTATTCCATTGTTCATGGAATTCTGCTGAAGTTTAAAAATGCTTTGGAACACTTCCATTGTGCTCGGTATTCCGGTGATATTTAACAATGCTTTGGAACTCTTCCATTGTTCACAGAATTTCGCTGAAGTTTAACAATGCTTTGGAACTCTTCCATTGTTCTCGGAAATCCGCTGATGTTTAACAATCCTTTGGAACTCTTCCATTTTTCTCGGAATTCCGCTGTAATTTAAAAATGCTTTGGAACTCTTCCATTGTTCTCGGAATTCCGATGAACTTTAAAAATGCTTTGGAACTCTACCATTGCTCTCGGAATTCCGCTGATGTTTAACAATGCTTTGGAACGTTTCCATTGTTCTCAGAATTCCGCTGAAGTTTAAAAATGCTTTGGAACTCTTCCATTGTTCACGGAATTCCGCTGAAGTTTAACAATGCTTTGGAACACTTCCATTGTTCTCGACATTCCGTTGTTGTTTAACAATGCTTTTGAACTCTTACATTGTTCTCATAATTCCGCTGAAGTTTATCAATGCTTTGGAACTCTTCCATTGTTCATGGAATTCCGCTGAAGTTTAAAAATGATTTGGAACGCTTCCATTTTTCTCGGAATTCCGCTGATGTTGAACAATGCTTTGGAACTCTTCCATTCTTCTCAGTATTCTGCTGAAGTTTAAAAATGCTTTGGAACTCTTCCATTGTTCTCGGAATTCCGCTGATATTTAACAATGCTTTGGAACTCTTCCATTATTCTCGGAATTCCGCTGAAGTTTAACAATGCTTTGAAACTCTTCGATTGATCTCTGAATTCTGCTGAAGTTTATAAATGCTTTGGAACTCTTCTATTGTTCTCAGAATTACGCTGAAGTTGAAAAAGGCTTTGGAACTCTTCCATTGTTCTCAGAATTCCGCTGAAGTTTAAAAATGCTATGTCACTCTTCCATTATTCTCGGAATTCCACTGAAGTGTAAAAATGCTTTGGAACTCTTCCTTTGTTCATGGAATTTTGCTGAAGTTTAAAAATGCTTTGGAACTCTTCCATTGTTCTCGGAATTCCGCTGAAGTATAAAAATGCTTTGGAACTCTTCCACTGTTAAGGGAATTCCGCCGAAGTTTAAAAATACTTTGGAACTCTTCCATTGTTCACGGAATTCCGCTGAAGTTTAACAATGCTTTGGAACTCTTCCATTGTTCTCGGTATTCCGCTGAAGTTTAACAATGCTTTGGAACTCTTCCATTGTTCTCGGTATTCCGCTGATGGTTAAAAATGCTTTAGAACTCTTCCATTGTTCTACGAATTCCCCTGAAGTTTAACAATGCTTTCGAACTCTTCCATAGTTCTCGGTATTCTGCTGAAGTTTAAAAATGCTTTGGTACTCTTCCATTGTTCTCAGAATTCTGCTGAAGTTTAAAAATCCTTTGGAAATCTGCCTTTGTACTCGGAATTCCGCTGAAGATTAAAAATGCTTTGGAACTCTTCTATTATTTTCAAAATTCCGCTGAAGTTAAAAATGCTTTGGAACTCTTCCATTGTTCTCAGAATTCCGCTGAAGTTAAAAATGCTTTGGAACTCTTCCATTGTTCTCGGAATTCCGCTGAAGTTTAAAAATGCTTTGGAACTCTTCCATTGTTCATGGAATTCCGCTGAAGTTTAAAAATGATTTGGAACGCTTCCATTGTTCTCGGAATTCCGCTGATGTTGAACAATGCTTTGGAACTCTTCCATTATTCTCGGAATTCCGCTGAAGTTTAACAATGCTTTGAAACTCTTCGATTGATCTCTGAATTCTGCTGAAGTTTATAAATGCTTTGGAACTCTTCTATTGTTCTCAGAATTACGCTGAAGTTGAAAAAGGCTTTGGAACTCTTCCATTGTTCTCAGAATTCCGCTGAAGTTTAAAAATGCTATGTCTCTCTTCCATTATTCTCGGAATTCCACTGAAGTGTAAAAATGCTTTGGAACTCTTCCTTTGTTCATGGAATTTCGCTGAAGTTTAAAAATGCTTTGGAACTCTTCCATTGTTCTCGGAATTCCGCTGAAGTATAAAAATGCTTTGGAACTCTTCCACTGTTAAGGGAATTCCGCCGAAGTTTAAAAATGCTTTGGAACTCTTCCATTGTTCACGGAATTCCACTGAAGTTTAACAATGCTTTGGAACTCTTCCATTGTTCTCGGTATTCTGCTGAAGTTTAACAATGCTTTGGAACTCTTCCATTGTTCTCGGTATTCCGCTGATGGTTAAAAATGCTTTAGAACTCTTCCATTGTTCTCGGAATTCCGCTGTAGTTTAACAATGCTTTGGAACTCTTCCATTGATCTCTGAATTCTGCTGAAGTTTAAAAATGCTATGAAACTTTTCCATTGTTCTCGGAATTCAGCTGAAGTGTAAAAATGCTATGAAACTTTTTCATTATTCTCGGAATTCCGCTGAAGTGTAAAAATGCTTTGGAAATCTTCCATTGTTCATGGAATTTCGCTGAAGTTTAAAAATGCTTTGGAACTCTTCCATTGTTCTTGGAATTCCGCTGATGTTTAAAAATGCTTTGGAACTCTTCCATTGTTCTCGGAAATCCGCTGATGTTTAACAATGCTTTGGAACTCATCCATTGTTCTCGGTTTTCCGCTGTAATTTAAAAATGCTTTTGAACTCTTCCATTGTTCTCGGAATTCCGCTGAAGTTGAAAAATTCTTTGGAACTCTTCCATTGTTCACGGAATTCCACTGAAGTATAAAAATGCTTTGGAACTCTTCCATTGTTCAGGGAATTCCGCTGAAGTTTAACAATGCTTTGGAACTCTTCCATTGTTTTCGGACTTCTGCTCATGTTTATCAATGGTTTGGAACTCTTCCACTGTTCTCGGAATTATGATTAAGTTTAAAAATGCTTTGGAACTCTTCCATTGTTATCGGAATTCCGCTGATGTTGAACAATGCTTTGGAACTCATCCATTGTTCACGGAATTACGATGAAGTTTAAAAATGCTTTGGAACTCTTCCATTGTTCTACGAATTCCCCTGAAGTTTAACAATGCTGTGGAAATCTGCCTTTGTACTCGGAATTCCGCTGAAGATTAAAAATGCTTTGGAACTCTTCTATTATTTTCGGAATTCCACTGAAGTTAAAAATGCTTTGGAACTCTTCCATTGTTCTCAGAATTCCGCTGAAGTTAAAAATGCTTTGGAACTCTTCCATTGTTCTCGGAATTCCGCTGAAGTTTAAAAATGCTTTGGAACTCTTCCATTGTTCATGGAATTCCGCTGAAGTTTAAAAATGATTTGGAACGCTTCCATTGTTCTCGGAATTCCGCTCATGTTTTTCAATACATTGGAACTCTTACATTGTTCTCGGAATTATGCTGAAGTTTAAAAATGCATTGGAACTCTTCCATTGTACTTGGAATTCCACTGATGTTTAACAATGCTTTGGAACTCTAACATTGTTCTCGGCATTCCGATGATGTTTATCAATGCTTTGGAATTTTTCCATTGTTCACGGAATTCCGCTGAAGGTTAAAAATGCTTTGGAACTCTTCCATTGTTCTCGGAATTCCGCTGATGTTGAACAATGCTTTGGAACTCTTCCATTCTTCTCAGTATTCTGCTGAAGTTTAAAAATGCTTTGGAACTCTTCCATTGTTCTCGGAATTCCACTGATATTTAACAATGCTTTGGAACTCTTCCATTGTTCTCGGAATTCCGCTGAAGTTTAACAATGCTTTGAAACTCATTGATTGATCTCTGAATTCTGCTGAAGTTTATAAATGCTTTGGAACTCTTCTATTGTTCTCAGAATTACGCTGAAGTTGAAAAAGGCTTTGGAACTCTTCCATTGTTCTCGGAATTCCGCTGAAGTTTAAAAATGCTATGTCACTCTTCCATTATTCTCGGAATTCCGCTGAAGTGTAAAAATGCTTTGGAACTCTTCCTTTGTTCATGGAATTTCGCTGAAGTTTAAAAATGCTTTGAAACTCTTCCATTGTTCTCGGAATTCCGCTGAAGTATAAAAATGCTTTGGAACTCTTCCACTGTTCAGGGAATTCCGTGGAAGTTTAAAAATGCTTTTGAACTCTTCCATTGTTCACAGAATTCCGCTGAAGTTTAACAATGCTTTGGAACTCTTCCATTGTTCTCGGTATTCCGCTGAAGTTTAACAATGCTTTGGAACTCTTCCATTGTTCTCGGTATTCCGCTGATGGTTAAAAATGCTTTAGAACTCTTCCATTGTTCTCGGAATTCCGCTGTAGTTTAACAATGATTTGGAACTCTTCCATTGTTCTCGGAATTCATCTGAAGTGTAAAAATGCTATGAAACTTTTTCATTATTCTCGGAATTCCGCTGAAGTGTAAAAATGCTTTGGAAATCTTCCATTGTTCATGGAATTTCGCTGAAGTTTAAAAATGCTTTGGAACTCTTCCATTGTTCTTGGAATTCCGCTGATGTTTAAAAATGCTTTGGAACTCTTCCATTGTTCTCGGAAATCCGCTGATGTTTAACAATGCTTTGGAACTCATCCATTGTTCTCGGTTTTCCGCTGTAATTTAAAAATGCTTTTGAACTCTTCCATTGTTCTCGGAATTCCGCTGAAGTTGAAAAATTCTTTGGAACTCTTCCATTGTTCTCGGAATTCCACTGAAGTATAAAAATGCTTTGGAACTCATCCATTGTTCTCGGTTTTCCGCTGTAATTTAAAAATGCTTTTGAACTCTTCCATTGTTCTCGGAATTCCGCTGAAGTTGAAAAATTCTTTGGAACTCTTCCATTGTTCTCAGAATTCCGCTGATATTTAACAATGCTTTGGAACTCTTCCATTGTTCTCGGAATTCCGCTGAAGTTTAACAATGCTTTGAAACTCTTCGATTGATCTCTGAATTCTGCTGAAGTTTATAAATGCTTTGGAACTCTTCTATTGTTCTCAGAATTACGCTGAAGTTGAAAAAGGCTTTGGAACTCTTCCATTGTTATCGGAATTCCGCTGAAGTTTAAAAATGCTATGTCACTCTTCCATTATTCTCGGAATTCCGCTGAAGTGTAAAAATGCTTTGGAACTCTTCCTTTGTTCATGGAATTTCGCTGAAGTTTAAAAATGCTTTGGAACTCTTCCATTGTTCTCGGAATTCCGATGAAGTATAAAAATGCTTTGGAACTCTTCCACTGTTCAGGGAATTCCGCGGAAGTTTAGTAATCTTTGGAACTCTTCCATTGTTCACGGAATTCCGCTGAAGTTTAACAATGCTTTGGAACTCTTCCATTGTTCTCGGTATTCCGCTGAAGTTTAACAATGCTTTGGAACTCTTCCATTGTTCTCGGTATTCCGCTGATGGTTAAAAATGCTTTAGAACTCTTCCATTTTTCTAGGAATTCCGCTGTAGTTTAATAATGCTTTGGAACTCTTCCATTGATCTCTGAATTCTGCTGAAGTTTAAAAATGCTATGATTCTTTTCCATTGTTCTCGGAATTCAGCTGAAGTGTAAAAATGCTATGAAACTTTTTCATTATTCTCGGAATTCCGCTGAAGTGTAAAAATGCTTTGGAAATCTTCCATTGTTCATGGAATTTCGCTGAAGTTTAAAAATGCTTTGGAACTCTTCCATTGTTCTTGGAATTCCGCTGATGTTTAAAAATGCTTTGGAACTCTTCCATTGTTCTCGGAAATCCGCTGATGTTTAACAATGCTTTGGAACTCTCTCATTGTTCTCGGTTTTCCGCTGTAATTTAAAAATGCTTTTGAACTCTTCCATTGTTCTCGGAATTCCGCTGAAGTTGAAAAATTCTTTGGAACTCTTCCATTGTTCTCGGAATTCCACTGAAGTATAAAAATGCTTTGGAACTCTTCCATTGTTCAGGGAATTCCGCTGAAGTTTAAAAATGCTTTGGAACTCTTCCATTGTTCTCGGAATTCTGCTCATGTTTATCAATGCTTTGGAACTCTTCCACTGTTCTCGGAATTATGCTGAAGCTTAAAAATGCTTTGGAACTCTTCCATTGTTCTCGGAATTCCGCTGATATTTAACAATGCTTTGGAACTCTTCCATTGTTCTCGGCATTCTGTTAATGTTTAACAATGCTTTGGAACTTTTCCATTGTTCACGCAATTCCGCTGAAGTTTAAAAATGCTTTGGAACTCTTCCATTGTTCTACGAATTCCCCTGAAGTATAACAATGCTTTGGAACTCTTTCATTGTTCTCGGTATTCTGCTGAAGTTTAAAAATGCTTTGGAACTCTTCCATTGTTCTCAGAATTCCGCTGAAGTTTAAAAATACTTTGGAACTCTGCCTTTCTACTTGGAATTCCGCTGAAGATTAAAATGCTTTGGAACGCTGTTATTATTTTCGGAATTCCGCTGAAGTTAAAAATGCTTTGGAACTCTTCCATTGTTCATGGAATTCCGCTCATGTTTTTCAATGCATTTGAACTCTTCCATTGTTCTCGGAATTATGCTGAAGTTTAAAAATGCTTTGGAACTCTTCCATTGTTCTTGGAATTCCGCTGATGTTTAACAATGCTTTGGAACTCTAACATTGTTGTAGGCATTCCGATGAGGTTTATCAAAGCTTTGGAACTCTAACATTGTTCTCGGCATTCCGATGATGTTTAAAAATGCTTTGGAACTCTTCCATTTTTCTCGGAATTCCGCTGATGTTTATCAATGCTTTGGAACTCTTCCATTGTTCACGGAATTCCGCTGAAGTTTAAAAATGCTTTGGAACTCTTCCATTGTTCTCGGAATTGCGCTGATATTTAACAATGCTTTGGAACTCTTCCATTGTTCACGGAATTTTGTTGAAGTTTAAAAATGCTTTGGAACTATTCCATTAGTCTCGGAATTCCGATGAATTTTAAAAATGCTTTGGAACTCTTCCATTGTTCTCGGAATTCCGCTGATGTTTAACAATGCTTTGGAACTCTTCCATTGTTCTCGGTATTCTGCTGAAGTTTAAAAATGCTTTGGATCTCTTCCATTGTTCTCGGAATTCCGCTGAAGTTTAACAATGCTTTGGAACTCTTCGATTGATCTCTGAATTCTGCTGAAGTTTATAAATGCTTTGGAACTCTTCTATTGTTCTCAGAATTACGCTGATATTTATAAATGCTTTGGAACTCTTCTATTGTTCTCAGAATTACGCTGATATTTAACAATGCTTTGGAACTCTTCCATTGTTCTACGAATTCCCCTGAAGTATAAGAATGCTTTGGAACTCTTCCATTGTTCTCGGTATTCTGCTGAAGTTTAAAAATGCTTTGGAACTCTTCCATTGTTCTACGAAATCCCCTGAAGTATAACAATGCTTTGTAACTCTTCCATTGTTCTCGGTATTCTGCTGAAGTTTAAAAATGCTTTGGAACTCTTCCATTGTTCTCAGAATTCCGCTGAAGTTTAAAAATGCTTTGGAACTCTGCCTTTGTACTCGGAATTCCGCTGAAGATTAAAAATGCTTTGGAACTCTTCTATTATTTTCGGAATTCCGCTGAAGTTAAAAATGCTTTGGAACTCTTCCATTGTTCTCAGAATTCCGCTGAACTTAAAAATGCTTTGGAACTCTTCCATTGTTCTCGGAATTCTGCTGAAGTTTAAAAATGCTTTGGAACTCTTCCATTGTTCATGGAATTCTGCTGAAGTTTAAAAATGATTTGGAATGCTTCCATTGTTCTCGGTATTCCGCTCATGTTTTTCAATGCATTGGAACTCTTCCATTGTTCTCGGAATTATGCTGAAGTTTAAAAATGCTTTGGAACTCTTCCATTGTTCTTGGAATTCCGCTGATGTTTAGCAATGCTTTGGAAATCTAACATTGTTCTTGGCATTCCGATGATGTTTATCAATGCTTTGGAGCTTTTCCATTGTTCACGGAATTCCGCTGAAGGTTAAAAATGCTTTGGAACTCTTCCATTGTTCTCGGAATTCTGCTGATGTTGAACAATGCTTTTGAATTCTTCCATTGTTCACAGTATTCTGCTGAAGTTTAAAAATGCTTTGGAACTCTTCCATTATTCTCAGAATTCCGATGAAGTTTTAAAAATGCTTTGGAACTCTTCCATTGTTCACGGAATTCCGCTGAAGTTTAAAAATGCTTTGGAACTCTTCCATTGTTCTCGGAATTCCGCTGATATTTAACAATGCTTTGGAACTCTTCCATTGTTCACGGAATTTTGCTGAAGTTTAAAAATGCTTTGGAACTATTCCATTAGTCTCGGAATTCCGATGAAGTTTAAAAATGCTTTGGAACTCTTCCATTGTTCTCGGAATTCCGCTGATGTTTAACAATGCTTTGGAACTCTTCCATTGTTCTCGGTATTCCGCTGAAGTTTAAAAATGCTTTAGAACTCTTCCATTGTTCTCGGAGTTCCGCTGAAGTTTAACAATGCTTTGGAACTCTTCGATTGATCTCTGAATTCTGCTGAAGTTTATAAATGCTTTGGAACTCTTCTATTGTTCTCAGAATTAAGCTGAAGTTTAAAAATGCTTTGGAACTCTTCCATTGTTCTCGGAATTCCGCTGAAGTTTAAAAATGCTATGACACTCTTCCATTATTCTCGGAATTCCGCTGAAGTGTAAAAATGTTATGGAACTCTTCCTTTGTTCATGGAATTTCGCTGAAGTTTAAAAATGCTTTGGAACTCTTCCATTGTTCTCGGAATTCCGCTGATGTTTAACAAAGCTTTGGAACTCTTCCATTGTTCTCGGAATTTCGCTGAAGTTTAAAAATGCTTTGGAACTCTTCCATTGTTCTCGGAATTCCGCTGAAGTATAAAAATGCTTTGGAACTCTTCCACTGTTAAGGGAATTCCGCCGAAGTTTAAAAATGCTTTGGAACTCTTCCATTGTTCACGGAATTCCACTGAAGTTTAACAATGCTTTGGAACTCTTCCATTGTTCTCGGTATTCTGCTGAAGTTTAACAATGCTTTGGAACTCTTCCATTGTTCTCGGTATTCCGCTGATGGTTAAAAATGCTTTAGAACTCTTCCATTGTTCTCGGAATTCCGCTGTAGTTTAACAATGCTTTGGAACTCTTCCATTGATCTCTGAATTCTGCTGAAGTTTAAAAATGCTATGAAACTTTTCCATTGTTCTCGGAATTCAGCTGAAGTGTAAAAATGCTATGAAACTTTTTCATTATTCTCGGAATTCCGCTGAAGTGTAAAAATGCTTTGGAAATCTTCCATTGTTCATGGAATTTCGCTGAAGTTTAAAAATGCTTTGGAACTCTTCCATTGTTCTTGGAATTCCGCTGATGTTTAAAAATGCTTTGGAACTCTTCCATTGTTCTCGGAAATCCGCTGATGTTTAACAATGCTTTGGAACTCATCCATTGTTCTCGGTTTTCCGCTGTAATTTAAAAATGCTTTTGAACTCTTCCATTGTTCTCGGAATTCCGCTGAAGTTGAAAAATTCTTTGGAACTCTTCCATTGTTCACGGAATTCCACTGAAGTATAAAAATGCTTTGGAACTCTTCCATTGTTCAGGGAATTCCGCTGAAGTTTAACAATGCTTTGGAACTCTTCCATTGTTTTCGGACTTCTGCTCATGTTTATCAATGGTTTGGAACTCTTCCACTGTTCTCGGAATTATGATTAAGTTTAAAAATGCTTTGGAACTCTTCCATTGTTATCGGAATTCCGCTGATGTTGCACAATGCTTTGGAACTCATCCATTGTTCACGGAATTACGATGAAGTTTAAAAATGCTTTGGAACTCTTCCATTGTTCTACGAATTCCCCTGAAGTTTAACAATGCTGTGGAAATCTGCCTTTGTACTCGGAATTCCGCTGAAGATTAAAAATGCTTTGGAACTCTTCTATTATTTTCGGAATTCCACTGAAGTTAAAAATGCTTTGGAACTCTTCCATTGTTCTCAGAATTCCGCTGAAGTTAAAAATGCTTTGGAACTCTTCCATTGTTCTCGGAATTCCGCTGAAGTTTAAAAATGCTTTGGAACTCTTCCATTGTTCATGGAATTCCGCTGAAGTTTAAAAATGATTTGGAACGCTTCCATTGTTCTCGGAATTCCGCTCATGTTTTTCAATACATTGGAACTCTTACATTGTTCTCGGAATTATGCTGAAGTTTAAAAATGCATTGGAACTCTTCCATTGTACTTGGAATTCCACTGATGTTTAACAATGCTTTGGAACTCTAACATTGTTCTCGGCATTCCGATGATGTTTATCAATGCTTTGGAATTTTTCCATTGTTCACGGAATTCCGCTGAAGGTTAAAAATGCTTTGGAACTCTTCCATTGTTCTCGGAATTCCGCTGATGTTGAACAATGCTTTGGAACTCTTCCATTCTTCTCAGTATTCTGCTGAAGTTTAAAAATGCTTTGGAACTCTTCCATTGTTCTCGGAATTCCACTGATATTTAACAATGCTTTGGAACTCTTCCATTGTTCTCGGAATTCCGCTGAAGTTTAACAATGCTTTGAAACTCATTGATTGATCTCTGAATTCTGCTGAAGTTTATAAATGCTTTGGAACTCTTCTATTGTTCTCAGAATTACGCTGAAGTTGAAAAAGGCTTTGGAACTCTTCCATTGTTCTCGGAATTCCGCTGAAGTTTAAAAATGCTATGTCACTCTTCCATTATTCTCGGAATTCCGCTGAAGTGTAAAAATGCTTTGGAACTCTTCCTTTGTTCATGGAATTTCGCTGAAGTTTAAAAATGCTTTGAAACTCTTCCATTGTTCTCGGAATTCCGCTGAAGTATAAAAATGCTTTGGAACTCTTCCACTGTTCAGGGAATTCCGTGGAAGTTTAAAAATGCTTTTGAACTCTTCCATTGTTCACAGAATTCCGCTGAAGTTTAACAATGCTTTGGAACTCTTCCATTGTTCTCGGTATTCCGCTGAAGTTTAACAATGCTTTGGAACTCTTCCATTGTTCTCGGTATTCCGCTGATGGTTAAAAATGCTTTAGAACTCTTCCATTGTTCTCGGAATTCCGCTGTAGTTTAACAATGATTTGGAACTCTTCCATTGTTCTCGGAATTCATCTGAAGTGTAAAAATGCTATGAAACTTTTTCATTATTCTCGGAATTCCGCTGAAGTGTAAAAATGCTTTGGAAATCTTCCATTGTTCATGGAATTTCGCTGAAGTTTAAAAATGCTTTGGAACTCTTCCATTGTTCTTGGAATTCCGCTGATGTTTAAAAATGCTTTGGAACTCTTCCATTGTTCTCGGAAATCCGCTGATGTTTAACAATGCTTTGGAACTCATCCATTGTTCTCGGTTTTCCGCTGTAATTTAAAAATGCTTTTGAACTCTTCCATTGTTCTCGGAATTCCGCTGAAGTTGAAAAATTCTTTGGAACTCTTCCATTGTTCTCGGAATTCCACTGAAGTATAAAAATGCTTTGGAACTCATCCATTGTTCTCGGTTTTCCGCTGTAATTTAAAAATGCTTTTGAACTCTTCCATTGTTCTCGGAATTCCGCTGAAGTTGAAAAATTCTTTGGAACTCTTCCATTGTTCTCAGAATTCCGCTGATATTTAACAATGCTTTGGAACTCTTCCATTGTTCTCGGAATTCCGCTGAAGTTTAACAATGCTTTGAAACTCTTCGATTGATCTCTGAATTCTGCTGAAGTTTATAAATGCTTTGGAACTCTTCTATTGTTCTCAGAATTACGCTGAAGTTGAAAAAGGCTTTGGAACTCTTCCATTGTTATCGGAATTCCGCTGAAGTTTAAAAATGCTATGTCACTCTTCCATTATTCTCGGAATTCCGCTGAAGTGTAAAAATGCTTTGGAACTCTTCCTTTGTTCATGGAATTTCGCTGAAGTTTAAAAATGCTTTGGAACTCTTCCATTGTTCTCGGAATTCCGATGAAGTATAAAAATGCTTTGGAACTCTTCCACTGTTCAGGGAATTCCGCGGAAGTTTAGTAATCTTTGGAACTCTTCCATTGTTCACGGAATTCCGCTGAAGTTTAACAATGCTTTGGAACTCTTCCATTGTTCTCGGTATTCCGCTGAAGTTTAACAATGCTTTGGAACTCTTCCATTGTTCTCGGTATTCCGCTGATGGTTAAAAATGCTTTAGAACTCTTCCATTTTTCTAGGAATTCCGCTGTAGTTTAATACTGCTTTGGAACTCTTCCATTGATCTCTGAATTCTGCTGAAGTTTAAAAATGCTATGATTCTTTTCCATTGTTCTCGGAATTCAGCTGAAGTGTAAAAATGCTATGAAACTTTTTCATTATTCTCGGAATTCCGCTGAAGTGTAAAAATGCTTTGGAAATCTTCCATTGTTCATGGAATTTCGCTGAAGTTTAAAAATGCTTTGGAACTCTTCCATTGTTCTTGGAATTCCGCTGATGTTTAAAAATGCTTTGGAACTCTTCCATTGTTCTCGGAAATCCGCTGATGTTTAACAATGCTTTGGAACTCTCTCATTGTTCTCGGTTTTCCGCTGTAATTTAAAAATGCTTTTGAACTCTTCCATTGTTCTCGGAATTCCGCTGAAGTTGAAAAATTCTTTGGAACTCTTCCATTGTTCTCGGAATTCCACTGAAGTATAAAAATGCTTTGGAACTCTTCCATTGTTCAGGGAATTCCGCTGAAGTTTAAAAATGCTTTGGAACTCTTCCATTGTTCTCGGAATTCTGCTCATGTTTATCAATGCTTTGGAACTCTTCCACTGTTCTCGGAATTATGCTGAAGCTTAAAAATGCTTTGGAACTCTTCCATTGTTCTCGGAATTCCGCTGATATTTAACAATGCTTTGGAACTCTTCCATTGTTCTCGGCATTCTGTTAATGTTTAACAATGCTTTGGAACTTTTCCATTGTTCACGCAATTCCGCTGAAGTTTAAAAATGCTTTGGAACTCTTCCATTGTTCTACGAATTCCCCTGAAGTATAACAATGCTTTGGAACTCTTTCATTGTTCTCGGTATTCTGCTGAAGTTTAAAAATGCTTTGGAACTCTTCCATTGTTCTCAGAATTCCGCTGAAGTTTAAAAATACTTTGGAACTCTGCCTTTCTACTTGGAATTCCGCTGAAGATTAAAATGCTTTGGAACGCTGTTATTATTTTCGGAATTCCGCTGAAGTTAAAAATGCTTTGGAACTCTTCCATTGTTCATGGAATTCCGCTCATGTTTTTCAATGCATTTGAACTCTTCCATTGTTCTCGGAATTATGCTGAAGTTTAAAAATGCTTTGGAACTCTTCCATTGTTCTTGGAATTCCGCTGATGTTTAACAATGCTTTGGAACTCTAACATTGTTGTAGGCATTCCGATGAGGTTTATCAAAGCTTTGGAACTCTAACATTGTTCTCGGCATTCCGATGATGTTTAAAAATGCTTTGGAACTCTTCCATTTTTCTCGGAATTCCGCTGATGTTTATCAATGCTTTGGAACTCTTCCATTGTTCACGGAATTCCGCTGAAGTTTAAAAATGCTTTGGAACTCTTCCATTGTTTTCGGAATTGCGCTGATATTTAACAATGCTTTGGAACTCTTCCATTGTTCACGGAATTTTGTTGAAGTTTAAAAATGCTTTGGAACTATTCCATTAGTCTCGGAATTCCGATGAATTTTAAAAATGCTTTGGAACTCTTCCATTGTTCTCGGAATTCCGCTGATGTTTAACAATGCTTTGGAACTCTTCCATTGTTCTCGGTATTCTGCTGAAGTTTAAAAATGCTTTGGATCTCTTCCATTGTTCTCGGAATTCCGCTGAAGTTTAACAATGCTTTGGAACTCTTCGATTGATCTCTGAATTCTGCTGAAGTTTATAAATGCTTTGGAACTCTTCTATTGTTCTCAGAATTACGCTGATATTTATAAATGCTTTGGAACTCTTCTATTGTTCTCAGAATTACGCTGATATTTAACAATGCTTTGGAACTCTTCCATTGTTCTACGAATTCCCCTGAAGTATAAGAATGCTTTGGAACTCTTCCATTGTTCTCGGTATTCTGCTGAAGTTTAAAAATGCTTTGGAACTCTTCCATTGTTCTACGAAATCCCCTGAAGTATAACAATGCTTTGTAACTCTTCCATTGTTCTCGGTATTCTGCTGAAGTTTAAAAATGCTTTGGAACTCTTCCATTGTTCTCAGAATTCCGCTGAAGTTTAAAAATGCTTTGGAACTCTGCCTTTGTACTCGGAATTCCGCTGAAGATTAAAAATGCTTTGGAACTCTTCTATTATTTTCGGAATTCCGCTGAAGTTAAAAATGCTTTGGAACTCTTCCATTGTTCTCAGAATTCCGCTGAACTTAAAAATGCTTTGGAACTCTTCCATTGTTCTCGGAATTCTGCTGAAGTTTAAAAATGCTTTGGAACTCTTCCATTGTTCATGGAATTCTGCTGAAGTTTAAAAATGATTTGGAATGCTTCCATTGTTCTCGGTATTCCGCTCATGTTTTTCAATGCATTGGAACTCTTCCATTGTTCTCGGAATTATGCTGAAGTTTAAAAATGCTTTGGAACTCTTCCATTGTTCTTGGAATTCCGCTGATGTTTAGCAATGCTTTGGAAATCTAACATTGTTCTTGGCATTCCGATGATGTTTATCAATGCTTTGGAGCTTTTCCATTGTTCACGGAATTCCGCTGAAGGTTAAAAATGCTTTGGAACTCTTCCATTGTTCTCGGAATTCTGCTGATGTTGAACAATGCTTTTGAATTCTTCCATTGTTCACAGTATTCTGCTGAAGTTTAAAAATGCTTTGGAACTCTTCCATTATTCTCAGAATTCCGATGAAGTTTTAAAAATGCTTTGGAACTCTTCCATTGTTCTCGGAATTCCGCTGATGTTTAACAATGCTTTGGAACTCTTCCATTGTTCACGGAATTCCGCTGAAGTTTAAAAATGCTTTGGAACTCTTCCATTGTTCTCGGAATTCCGCTGATATTTAACAATGCTTTGGAACTCTTCCATTGTTCACGGAATTTTGCTGAAGTTTAAAAATGCTTTGGAACTATTCCATTAGTCTCGGAATTCCGATGAAGTTTAAAAATGCTTTGGAACTCTTCCATTGTTCTAGGAATTCCGCTGATGTTTAACAATGCTTTGGAACTCTTCCATTGTTCTCGGTATTCCGCTGAAGTTTAAAAATGCTTTAGAACTCTTCCATTGTTCTCGGAGTTCCGCTGAAGTTTAACAATGCTTTGGAACTCTTCGATTGATCTCTGAATTCTGCTGAAGTTTATAAATGCTTTGGAACTCTTCTATTGTTCTCAGAATTACGCTGAAGTTTAAAAATGCTTTGGAACTCTTCCATTGTTCTCGGAATTCCGCTGAAGTTTAAAAATGCTATGACACTCTTCCATTATTCTCGGAATTCCGCTGAAGTGTAAAAATGTTATGGAACTCTTCCTTTGTTCATGGAATTTCGCTGAAGTTTAAAAATGCTTTGGAACTCTTCCATTGTTCTCGGAATTCCGCTGATGTTTAACAAAGCTTTGGAACTCTTCCATTGTTCTCGGAATTCCGCTGAAGTGTAAAAATGCTTTGTAACTCTTCCATTGTTCATGGAATTTCTCTGTAGTTTAAAAATGCTTTGGAACTATTCTATTGTTCTCGGAATTCCGCTGAAGTTTAAAAATGCTTTGGAACTCTTACATTGTTCTCGGAATTCCGCTGAAATATAAAAATGCTTTGGAACTCTTCCATTGTTCAGGGAATTCCGCTGAAGTTTAAAAATGCTTTGGAACTCTTCCATTGTTCACGGAATTCTGCTGAAGTTTAACAATGCTTTGAAACTTTTCCACTGTTCTCAGTATTCTGCTGAAGTTTAAAAATGCTTTGGAACTCTTCCATTATTCTCAGAATTCCGATGAAGTTTAAAAATGCTTTGGAACTTTTCCATTGTTTACGGAATTTTGCTGAAGTTTAAAAATGCTTTGGAACTATTCCATTAGTCTCGGAATTCCGATGAAGTTTAAAAATGCTTTGGAACTCTTCCATTGTTCTCGGAATTCCGCTGATGTTTAACAATGCTTTGGAACTCTTCCATTGTTCTCGGTATTCCGCTGAAGTTTAAAAATGCTTTAGAACTCTTCCATTGTTCTCGGAATTCCGCTGAAGTTTAACAATGCTTTGGAACTCTTCCATTGATCTCTGAATTCTGCTGAAGTTTATAAATGCTTTGGAACTCTTCTATTGTTCTCAGAATTACGCTGAAGTTTAAAAATGCTTTGGAACTCTTCCATTGTTCTCGGAATTCCGCTGAAGTTTAAAAATGCTATGTCACTCTTCCATTGTTCTCGGAATTCCGATGAAGTATAAAAATGCTTTGGAACTCTTCCATTGTTCAGGGAATTCCGCGGAAGTTTAAAAATGCTTTGGAACTCTTCCATTGTTCTCGGAATTCCGCTGAAGTTTAACAATGCTTTGAAACTTTTCCATTGTTCTCAGAATTCCGCTGAAGTTTAAAAATGCTTTGGAACTCTTACATTGTTCTCGGAATTCCGCTGAAGTTTAACAATGCTTTGGAACTCTTCCATTGTTCTCGGTATTCCGCTGAAGGTTAAAAATGCTTTAGAACTCTTCCATTGTTCTCGGAATTCCGCTGTAGTTTAACAATGCTTTGGAACTCTTCCATTGATCTCTGAATTCTGCTGAAGTTTAAAAATGCTATGAAACTTTTCCATTGTTCTCGGAATTCAGCTGAAGTGTAAAAATGCTATGAAACTTTTCCATTATTCTCGGAATTCCGCTGAAGTGTAAAAATGCTTTGGAAATCTTCCATTGTTCATGGAATTTCGCTGAAGTTTAAAAATGCTTTGGAACTCTTCCATTGTTCTTGGAATTCCGCTGATGTTTAAAAATGCTTTGGAACTCTTCCATTGTTCTCGTAATTCTGCTGAAGTTTAAAAATGCTTTGTAACTCTTCCATTGTTCATGGAATTCTGCTGAAGTTTAAAAATGATTTGGAATGCTTCCATTGTTCTCGGTATTCCGCTCATGTTTTTCAATGCATTGGAACTCTTCCATTGTTCTCGGAATTATGCTGAAGTTTAACAATGCTTTGGAACTCTTCGATTGATCTCTGAATTCTGCTGAAGATTATAAATGCTTTGGAACTCTTCTGTTGTTCTCAGAATTACGCTGATATTTAACAATGCTTTGGAACTCTTCCATTGTTCTCGGCATAATGTTAATGTTTAACAATGCTTTGGAACTTTTCCATTGTTCACGGAATTCCGGTGAAGTTTAAAAATGCTTTGGAACTCTTCCATTGTTATCGGAATTCCGCTGATGTTGAACAATGCTTTGGAACTCATCCATTGTTTACGGAATTCTGTTGAAGTTTAAAAATGCTTTGGAACTCTTCCATTGTTCTACGAATTCCCCTGAAGTATAATAATGCTTTGGAAATCTTCCATTGTTCTCGGTATTCTGCTGAAGTTTAAAAATGCTTTGGAACTCTTCCATTGTTCTCAGAATTCCACTGAAGTTTAAAAATGCTTTGGAACTCTGCCTTTGTACTCGGAATTCCGCTGAAGATTAAAAATGCTTTGGAACTCTTCTATTATTTTCGGAATTCCGCTGAAGTTAAAAATGCTTTGGAACTCTTCCTTTGTTCTCAGAATTGCGCTGAACTTAAAAATGCATTGGAACTCTTCCATTGTTCTCGGAATTCCGCTGAAGTTTAAAAATGATTTGGAACTCTTCCATTGTTCATGGAATTCCGCTGAAGTTTAAAAATGATTTGGAACGCTTCCATTGTTCTCAGAATTCCGCTCATGTTTTTCAATGCATTGGAACTCTTCCATTGTTTTCGAAATTATGCTGAAGTTTAAAAATGCTTTGGAACTCTTCCATTGTTCTTGGAATTCCGCTGATGTTTAGCAATGCTTTGGAAATCTAACATTGTTCTCGGCATTCCGATGATGTTTATCAATGCTTTGGAACTTTTCCATTGTTCACGGAATTCCGCTGAAGGTTAAAAATGTTTGGAACTCTTCCATTGTTCTCGAAATTCCGCTGATGTTGAACAATGCTTTTGAACTCTTCCATTGTTCTCAGTATTCTGCTGAAGTTTAAAAATGCTTTGGAACTCTTCCATTATTCTCAGAATTCCGATGAAGTTTAAAAATGCTTTGGAACTCTTCCATTGTTCTCGGAATTCCGCTGATGTTTAACAATGATTTGGAACTCTTCCATTGTTCACGGAATTCCGCTGAAGTTTAAAAATGCTTTGGAACTCTTCCATTGTTCTCGGAATTCCGCTGATATTTAACAATGCTTTGGAACTCTTCCATTGTTCACGGAATTTTGCTGAAATTTAAAAATGCTTTGGAACTATTCCATTAGTCTCGGAATTCCGATGAAGTTTAACAATGCTTTGGAACTCTTCGATTGATCTCTGAATTCTGCTGAAGTTTATAAATGTTTTGGAACTCTTCTATTGTTCTCAGAATTACGCTGAAGTTTAAAAATGCTTTGGAACTCTTCCATTGTTCTCGGAATTCCGCTGAAGTTTAAAAATGCTATGACACTCTTCCATTATTCTCGGAATTCCGCTGAAGTGTAAAAATGCTTTGGAACTCTTCCTTTGTTCATGGAATTTCGCTGAAGTTTAAAAATGCTTTGGAACTCTTCCATTGTTCTCGGAATTCCGCTGATGTTTAACAATGCTTTGGAACTCTTCCATTGTTCTCGGAATTCCGCTGAAGTATAAAAATGCTTTGGAACTCTTCCATTGTTCAGGGAATTCCGATGAAGTGTAAAAATGCTTTGGAACTCTTCCATTGTTCATGGAATTTCGCTGTAGTTTAAAAATGCTTTGGAACTATTCTATTGTTCTCGGTATTCTGCTGAAGTTTAAAAATGCTTTGGAACTCTTCCATTATTCTCAGAATTCCGATGAAGTTTAAAAATGCTTTGGAACTTTTCCATTGTTTACGGAATTTTGCTGAAGTTTAAAAATGCTTTGGAACTATTCCATTAGTCTCGGAATTCCGATGAAGTTTAAAAATGCTTTGGAACTCTTCCATTGTTCTCGGAATTCCGCTGATGTTTAACAATGCTTTGGAACTCTTCCATTGTTCTCGGTATTCCGCTGAAGTTTAAAAATGCTTTAGAACTCTTCCATTGTTCTCGGAATTCCGCTGAAGTTTAACAATGCTTTGGAACTCTTCCATTGATCTCTGAATTCTGCTGAAGTTTATAAATGCTTTGGAACTCTTCTATTGTTCTCAGAATTACGCTGAAGTTTAAAAATGCTTTGGAACTCTTCCATTGTTCTCGGAATTCCGCTGAAGTTTAAAAATGCTATGTCACTCTTCCATTGTTCTCGGAATTCCGATGAAGTATAAAAATGCTTTGGAACTCTTCCATTGTTCAGGGAATTCCGCGGAAGTTTAAAAATGCTTTGGAACTCTTCCATTGTTCTCGGAATTCCGCTGAAGTTTAACAATGCTTTGAAACTTTTCCATTGTTCTCAGAATTCCGCTGAAGTTGAAAAATGCTTTGGAACTCTTACATTGTTCTCGGAATTCCGCTGAAGTTTAACAATGCTTTGGAACTCTTCCATTGTTCTCGGTATTCCGCTGAAGGTTAAAAATGCTTTAGAACTCTTCCATTGTTCTCGGAATTCCGCTGTAGTTTAACAATGCTTTGGAACTCTTCCATTGATCTCTGAATTCTGCTGAAGTTTAAAAATGCTATGAAACTTTTCCATTGTTCTCGGAATTCAGCTGAAGTGTAAAAATGCTATGAAACTTTTCCATTATTCTCGGAATTCCGCTGAAGTGTAAAAATGCTTTGGAAATCTTCCATTGTTCATGGAATTTCGCTGAAGTTTAAAAATGCTTTGGAACTCTTCCATTGTTCTTGGAATTCCGCTGATGTTTAAAAATGCTTTGGAACTCTTCCATTGTTCTCGGAAATCCGCTGATGTTTAACAATGCTTTGGAACGCATCCATTGTTCTCGGATTTCCGCTGTAATTTAAAAATGCTTTTGAACTCTTCCATTGTTCTCGGAATTCCGCTGAAGTTGAAAAATTCTTTGGAACTCTTCCATTGTTCTCGGAATTCCACTGAAGTATAAAAATGCTTTGGAACTCTTCCATTGTTCAGGGAATTCCGCTGAAGTTTAAAAATGCTTTGGAACTCTTCCATTGTTCTCGGAATTCTGCTCATGTTTATCAATGCTTTGGAACTCTTCCACTGTTCTCGGAATTATGCTGAAGTTTAAAAATTCTTTGGAACTCTTCCATTGTTCTCGGAATTCCGCTGATATTTAACAATGCTTTGGAACTCTTCCATTGTTTTCGGCATTCTGTTAATGTTTAACAATGATTTGGAACTTTTCCATTGTTCACGGAATTCTGCTGAAGTTTAAAAATGCTTTGGAACTCTTACATTGTTCTACGAATTCCCCTGAAGTATAACAATGCTTTGTAACACTTCCATTGTTCTCGGAATTCCACTGAAGTATAAAAATGCTTTGGAACTCTTCCATTGTTCAGGGAATTCCGCTGAAGTTTAAAAATGCTTTGGAACTCTTCCATTGTTCTCGGAATTCCGCTGATGTTTAACAATGCTTTGGAACTCTTCCATTGTTCTCGGTATTCTGCTGAAGTTTAAAAATGCTTTAGATCTCTTCCATTGTTCTCGGAATTCCGCTGATATTTATAAATGCTTTGGAACTCTTCTATTGTTCTCAGAATTACGCTGATATTTAACAATGCTTTGGAACTCTTCCATTGTTCTACGAATTCCCCTGAAGTATAAGAATGCTTTGGAACTCTTCCATTGTTCTCGGTATTCTGCTGAAGTTTAAAAATGCTTTGGAACTCTTCCATTGTTCTACGAAATCCCCTGAAGTATAACAATGCTTTGTAACTCTTCCATTGTTCTCGGTATTCTGCTGAAGTTTAAAAATGCTTTGGAACTCTTCCATTGTTCTCAGAATTCCGCTGAAGTTTAAAAATGCTTTGGAACTCTGCCTTTGTACTCGGAATTCCGCTGAAGATTAAAAATGCTTTGGAACTCTTCTATTATTTTCGGAATTCCGCTGAAGTTAAAAATGCTTTGGAACTCTTCCATTGTTCTCAGAATTCCGCTGAACTTAAAAATGCTTTGGAACTCTTCCATTGTTCTCGGAATTCTGCTGAAGTTTAAAAATGCTTTGGAACTCTTCCATTGTTCATGGAATTCTGCTGAAGTTTAAAAATGATTTGGAATGCTTCCATTGTTCTCGGTATTCCGCTCATGTTTTTCAATGCATTGGAACTCTTCCATTGTTCTCGGAATTATGCTGAAGTTTAAAAATTCTTTGGAACTCTTCCATTGTTCTCGGAATTCCGCTGATATTTAACAATGCTTTGGAACTCTTCCATTGTTCTCGGCATTCTGTTAATGTTTAACAATGATTTGGAACTTTTCCATTGTTCACGGAATTCTGCTGAAGTTTAAAAATGCTTTGGAACTCTTACATTGTTCTACGAATTCCCCTGAAGTATAACAATGCTTTGTAACACTTCCATTGTTCTCGGTATTCCGCTGAAGTTTAAAAATGCTTTAGAACTCTTCCATTGTTCTCGGAATTCCGCTGAAGTTTAACAATGCTTTGGAACTCTTCGATTGATCTCTGAATTCTGCTGAAGATTATAAATGCTTTGGAACTCTTCTGTTGTTCTCAGAATTACGCTGATATTTAACAATGCTTTGGAACTCTTCCATTGTTCTCGGCATAATGTTAATGTTTAACAATGCTTTGGAACTTTTCCATTGTTCACGGAATTCCGGTGAAGTTTAAAAATGCTTTGGAACTCTTCCATTGTTATCGGAATTCCGCTGATGTTGAACAATGCTTTGGAACTCATTCATTGTTTACGGAATTCTGTTGAAGTTTAAAAATGCTTTGGAACTCTTCCATTGTTCTACGAATTCCCCTGAAGTATAATAATGCTTTGGAAATCTTCCATTGTTCTCGGTATTCTGCTGAAGTTTAAAAATGCTTTGGAACTCTTCCATTGTTCTCAGAATTCCACTGAAGTTTAAAAATGCTTTGGAACTCTGCCTTTGTACTCGGAATTCCGCTGAAGATTAAAAATGCTTTTGAACTCTTCTATTATTTTCGGAATTCCGCTGAAGTTAAAAATGCTTTGGAACACTTCCTTTGTTCTCAGAATTGCGCTGAACTTAAAAATGCATTGGAACTCTTCCATTGTTCTCGGAATTCCGCTGAAGTTTAAAAATGATTTGGAACTCTTCCATTGTTCATGGAATTCCGCTGAAGTTTAAAAATGATTTGGAACGCTTCCATTGTTCTCGGAATTCCGCTCATGTTTTTCAATGCATTGGAACTCTTCCATTGTTTTCGGAATTATGCTGAAGTTTAAAAATGCTTTGGAACTCTTCCATTGTTCTTGGAATTCCGCTGATGTTTAGCAATGCTTTGGAAATCTAACATTGTTCTCGGCATTCCGATGATGTTTATCAATGCTTTGGAACTTTTCCATTGTTCACGGAATTCCGCTGAAGGTTAAAAATGTTTGGAACTCTTCCATTGTTCTCGGAATTCCGCTGATGTTGAACAATGCTTTTGAACTCTTCCATTGTTCTCAGTATTCTGCTGAAGTTTAAAAATGCTTTGGAACTCTTCCATTATTCTCAGAATTCCGATGAAGTTTAAAAATGCTTTGGAACTCTTCCATTGTTCTCGGAATTCCCCTGATGTTTAACAATGATTTGGAACTCTTCCATTGTTCACGGAATTCCGCTGAAGTTTAAAAATGCTTTGGAACTCTTCCATTGTTCTCGGAATTCCGCTGATATTTAACAATGCTTTGGAACTCTTCCATTGTTCACGGAATTTTGCTGAAGTTTAAAAATGCTTTGGAACTCTTCCATTAGTCTCGGAATTCCGATGAAGTTTAACAATGCTTTGGAACTCTTCGATTGATCTCTGAATTCTGCTGAAGTTTATAAATGTTTTGGAACTCTTCTATTGTTCTCAGAATTACGCTGAAGTTTAAAAATGCTTTGGAACTCTTCCATTGTTCTCGGAATTCCGCTGAAGTTTAAAAATGCTATGACACTCTTCCATTATTCTCGGAATTCCGCTGAAGTGTAAAAATGCTTTGGAACTCTTCCTTTGTTCATGGAATTTCGCTGAAGTTTAAAAATGCTTTGGAACTCTTCCATTGTTCTCGGAATTCCGCTGATGTTTAACAATGCTTTGGAACTCTTCCATTGTTCTCGGAATTCCGCTGAAGTATAAAAATGCTTTGGAACTCTTCCATTGTTCAGGGAATTCCGATGAAGTGTAAAAATGCTTTGGAACTCTTCCATTGTTCGTGGAATTTCGCTGTAGTTTAAAAATGCTTTGGAACTATTCTATTGTTCTCGGAATTCCGCTGAAGTTTAAAAATGCTTTGGAACTCTTCCATTGTTCTCGGAATTCCGCTGAAATATAAAAATGCTTTGGAACTCTTCCATTGTTCAGGGAATTCCGCTGAAGTTTAAAAATGCTTTGGAACTCTTCCATTGTTCTCGGAATTCAGCTGAAGTTTAACAATGCTTTGAAAATTTTCCATTGTTCTCGGAATTCCGCTGATGTTTAACAATGCTTTGGAACTCTTCCATTGTTCACGGAATTCCGCTGAAGTTTAACAATGCTTTGAAACTTTTCCACTGTTCTCAGTATTCTGCTGAAGTTTAAAAATGCTTTGGAACTCTTCCATTATTCTCAGAATTCCGATGAAGTTTAAAAATGCTTTGGAACTCTTCCATTGTTCTCGGAATTCCGCTGATGTTTAACAATGCTTTGGAACTCTTCTATTGTTCACGGAATTCCGCTGAAGTTTAAAAATACTTTGGAACTCTTCCATTGTTCTCGGAATTCCGCTGATATTTAACAATGCTTTGGAACTCTTCCATTGTTCACGGAATTTTGCTGAAGTTTAAAAATGCTTTGGAACTATTCCATTAGTCTCGGAATTCCGATGAAGTTTAAAAATGCTTTGGAACTCTTCCATTGTTCTCGGAATTCCGCTGATGTTTAACAATGCTTTGGAACTCTTCCATTGTTTTCGGTATTCCGCTGAAGTTTAAAAATGCTTTAGAACTCTTCCATTGTTCTCGGAATTCCGCTGAAGTTTAACAATGCTTTGGAACTCTTCGATTGATCTCTGAATTCTGCTGAAGTTTATAAATGCTTTGGAACTCTTCTATTGTTCTCAGAATTACGCTGAAGTTTAAAAATGCTTTGGAACTCTTCCATTGTTCTCGGAATTCCGCTGAAGTTTAAAAATGCTATGACACTCTTCCAATATTCTCGGAATTCCGCTGAAGTGTAAAAATGCTATGGAACTCTTCCTTTGTTCATGGAATTTCGCTGAAGTTTAAAAATGCTTTGGAACTCTTCCATTGTTCTCGGAATTCCGCTGATGTTTAACAATGCTTTGGAACTCTTCCATTGTTCTCGGAATTCCGCTGAAGTGTAAAAATGCTTTGGAACTCTTCCATTGTTCATGGAATTTCGCTGTAGTTTAAAAATGCTTTGGAACTATTCTATTGTTCTCGGAATTCCGCTGAAGTTTAAAAATGCTTTGGAACTATTCTATTGTTCTCGGAATTCCGCTGAAATATAAAAATGCTTTGGAACTCTTCCATTGTTCAGGGAATTCCGCTGAAGTTTAAAAATGCTTTGGAACTCTTCCATTGTTCTCGGAATTCAGCTGAAGTTTAACAATGCTTTGAAACTTTTTCATTGTTCTCGGAATTCCGCTGATGTTTAACAATGCTTTGGAACTCTTCCATTGTTCACGGAATTCCGCTGAAGTTTAGCAATCCTTTGAAACTTTTCCACTGTTCTCAGTATTCTGCTGAAGTTTAAAAATGCTTTGAAACTCTTCCATTATTCTCAGAATTCCGATGAAGTTTAAAAATGCTTTGGAACTCTTCCATTGTTCTCGGAATTCCGCTGATGTTTAACAATGCTTTGGAACTCTTCCATTGTTCTTGGTATTCCGCTGAAGTTTAAAAATGCTTTAGAACTCTTCCATTGTTCTCGGAATTCCGCTGAAGTTTAACAATGCTTTGGAACTCTTCGATTGATCTCTGAATTCTGCTGAAGTTTATAAATGCTTTGGAACTCTTCTATTGTTCTCAAAATTATGCTGAAGTTTAAAAATGCTTTGGAACTTTTCCATTGTTTACGGAATTTTGCTGAAGTTTAAAAATGCTTTGGAACTATTCCATTAGTCTCGGAATTCCGATGAAGTTTAAAAATGCTTTGGAACTCTTCCATTGTTCTCGGAATTCCGCTGATGTTTAACAATGCTTTGGAACTCTTCCATTGTTCTCGGTATTCCGCTGAAGTTTAAAAATGCTTTAGAACTCTTCCATTGTTCTCGGAATTCCGCTGAAGTTTAACAATGCTTTGGAACTCTTCCATTGATCTCTGAATTCTGCTGAAGTTTATAAATGCTTTGGAACTCTTCTATTGTTCTCAGAATTACTCTGAAGTTTAAAAATGCTTTGGAACTCTTCCATTGTTCTCGGAATTCCGCTGAAGTTTAAAAATGCTATGTCACTCTTCCATTGTTCTCGGAATTCCGCTGAAGTTTAACAATGCTTTGAAACTTTTCCATTGTTCTCAGAATTCCGCTGAAGTTGAAAAATGCTTTGGAACTCTTACATTGTTCTCGGAATTCCGCTGAAGTTTAACAATGCTTTGGAACTCTTCCATTGTTCTCGGTATTCCGCTGAAGGTTAAAATGCTTTAGAACTCTTCCATTGTTCTCGGAATTCCGCTGTAGTTTAACAATGCTTTGGAACTCTTCCATTGATCTCTGAATTCTGCTGAAGTTTAAAAATGCTATGAAACTTTTCCATTATTCTCGGAATTCCGCTGAAGTTTAAAAATGCTTTGGAACTCTTCCATTGTTCTTGGAATTCCGCTGATGTTTAAAAATGCTTTGGAACTCTTCCATTGTTCTCGGAAATCCGCTCATGTTTAACAATGCTTTGGAACGCATCCATTGTTCTCGGATTTCCGCTGTAATTTAAAAATGCTTTTGACCTCTTCCATTGTTCTCGGAATTCCGCTGAAGTTGAAAAATTCTTTGGAACTCTTCCATTGTTCTCGGAATTCCACTGAAGTATAAAAATGCTTTGGAACTCTTCCATTGTTCAGGGAATTCCGCTGAAGTTTAAAAATGCTTTGGAACTCTTCCATTGTTCTCGGAATTCCGCTGATGTTTAACAATGATTTGGAACTCTTCCATTGTTCACGGAATTCCGCTGAAGTTTAAAAATGCTTTGGAACTCTTCCATTGTTCTCGGAATTCCGCTGATATTTAACAATGCTTTGGAACTCTTCCATTGTTCACGGAATTTTGCTGAAGTTTAAAAATGCTTTGGAACTATTCCATTAGTCTCGGAATTCCGATGAAGTTTAACAATGCTTTGGAACTCTTCGATTGATCTCTGAATTCTGCTGAAGTTTATAAATGCTTTGGAACTCTTCTATTGTTCTCAGAATTACGCTGAAGTTTAAAAATGCTTTGGAACTCTTCCATTGTTCTCGGAATTCCGCTGAAGTGTAAAAATGCTTTGGAACTCTCCCTTTTTTCATGGAATTTCGCTGAAGTTAAAAAATGCATTGGAACTCTTCCATTGTTCTCGGAATTCCGCTGATGTTTAACAATGCTTTGGAACTCTTCCATTGTTCTCGGAATTCCGCTGAAGTATAAAAATGCTTTGGAACTCTTCCATTGTTCAGGGAATTCCGATGAAGTGTAAAAATGCTTTGGAACTCTTCCAATGTTCATGGAATTTCGCTGTAGTTTAAAAATGCTTTGGAACTATTCTATTGTTCTCGGAATTCCGCTGAAGTTTAAAAATGCTTTGGAACTCTTCCATTGTTCTCGGAATTCTGCTGAAATATAAAAATGCTTTGGAACTCTTCCATTGTTCAGGGAATTCCGCTGAAGTTTAAAAATGCTTTGGAACTCTTCCATTGTTCTCGGAATTCAGCTGAAGTTTAACAATGCTTTGAAAATTTCCCATTGTTCTCGGAATTCCGCTGATGTTTAACAATGCTTTGGAACTCTTCCATTGTTCACGGAATTCCGCTGAAGTTTAACAATGCTTTGAAACTTTTCCACTGTTCTCAGTATTCTGCTGAAGTTTAAAAATGCTTTGGAACTCTTCCATTATTCTCAGAATTCCGATGAAGTTTAAAAATGCTTTGGAACTCTTCCATTGTTCTCGGAATTCCGCTGATGTTTAACAATGCTTTGGAACTCTTCCATTGTTCACGGAATTCCGCTGAAGTTTAACAATGCTTTGGAACTCTTCGATTGATCTCTGAATTCTGCTGAAGTTTATAAATGCTTTGGAACTCTTCTATTGTTCTCAGAATTACGCTGAAGTTTAAAAATGCTTTGGAACTCTTCCATTGTTTACGGAATTTTGCTGAAGTTTAAAAATGCTTTGGAAATATTCCATTAGTCTCGGAATTCCGATCAAGTTTAAAAATGCTTTGGAACTCTTCCATTGTTCTCGGAATTCCGCTGAAGTTTAACAATGCTTTGGAACTCTTCGATTGATCTCTGAATTCTGCTGAAGTTTATAAATGCTTTGCAACTCTTCTATTGTTCTCAGAATTACGCTGAAGTTTAAAAATGCTTTGAAACTCTTCCATTGTTCACGGAATTCCGCTGAAGTTTAAAAATGCTTTGCAACTCTTCCATTGTTCTCGGGATTCCGCTGATATTTAACAATGCTTTGGAACTCTTCCATTGTTCACGGAATTTTGTTGAAGTTTAAAAATGCTTTGGAACTATTCCATTAGTCTCGGAATTCCGATGAATTTTAAAAATGCTTTGGTACTCTTCCATTGTTCTCGGAATTCCGCTGAAGTATAAAAATGCTTTGGAACTCTTCCATTGTTCAGGGAATTCCGATGAAGTGTAAAAATGCTTTGGAACTCTTCCAATGTTCATGGAATTTCGCTGTAGTTTAAAAATGCTTTGGAACTATTCTATTGTTCTCGGAATTCCGCTGAAGTTTAAAAATGCTTTGGAACTCTTCCATTGTTCTCGGAATTCTGCTGAAATATAAAAATGCTTTGGAACTCTTCCATTGTTCAGGGAATTCCGCTGAAGTTTAAAAATGCTTTGGAACTCTTCCATTGTTCTCGGAATTCAGCTGAAGTTTAACAATGCTTTGAAAATTTCCCATTGTTCTCGGAATTCCGCTGATGTTTAACAATGCTTTGGAACTCTTCCATTGTTCACGGAATTCCGCTGAAGTTTAACAATGCTTTGAAACTTTTCCACTGTTCTCAGTATTCTGCTGAAGTTTAAAAATGCTTTGGAACTCTTCCATTATTCTCAGAATTCCGATGAAGTTTAAAAATGCTTTGGAACTCTTCCATTGTTCTCGGAATTCCGCTGATGTTTAACAATGCTTTGGAACTCTTCCATTGTTCACGGAATTCCGCTGAAGTTTAACAATGCTTTGGAACTCTTCGATTGATCTCTGAATTCTGCTGAAGTTTATAAATGCTTTGGAACTCTTCTATTGTTCTCAGAATTACGCTGAAGTTTAAAAATGCTTTGGAACTCTTCCATTGTTTACGGAATTTTGCTGAAGTTTAAAAATGCTTTGGAAATATTCCATTAGTCTCGGAATTCCGATCAAGTTTAAAAATGCTTTGGAACTCTTCCATTGTTCTCGGAATTCCGCTGAAGTTTAACAATGCTTTGGAACTCTTCGATTGATCTCTGAATTCTGCTGAAGTTTATAAATGCTTTGCAACTCTTCTATTGTTCTCAGAATTACGCTGAAGTTTAAAAATGCTTTGAAACTCTTCCATTGTTCACGGAATTCCGCTGAAGTTTAAAAATGCTTTGCAACTCTTCCATTGTTCTCGGGATTCCGCTGATATTTAACAATGCTTTGGAACTCTTCCATTGTTCACGGAATTTTGTTGAAGTTTAAAAATGCTTTGGAACTATTCCATTAGTCTCGGAATTCCGATGAATTTTAAAAATGCTTTGGTACTCTTCCATTGTTCTCGGAATTCCGCTGATGTTTAACAATGCTTTGGAACTCTTCCATTGTTCTCGGTATTCCGCTGAAGTTTAAAAATGCTTTAGAACTCTTCCATTGTTCTCGGACTTCCGCTGAAGTTTAACAATGCTTTGGAACTCTTCTATTGTTCTCAGAATTACGCTGATATTTAACAATGCTTTGGAACTCTTCCATTGTTCTCGGCATAATGTTAATGTTTAACAATGCTTTGGAACTTTTCCATTGTTCACGGAATTCCGCTGAAGTTTAAAAATGCTTTGGAACTCTTCCATTGTTATCGGAATTCCGCTGATGTTGAACAATGCTTTGGAACTCTTCCATTGTTCTCGGCATAATGTTAATGTTTAACAATGCCTTGGAACTTTTCCATTGTTCTCGGAATTCCGCTGAAGTTTAACAATGCTTTGGAACTCTTCAGTTGTTCTCAGTATTCCGCTGAAGGTTAAAAATGCTTTAGAACTCTTCCATTGTTCTCGGAATTCCGCTGTAGTTTAACAATGCTTTGGAACTCTTCCATTGATCTCTGAATTCTGCTGAAGTTTAAAAATGCTATGAAACTTTTCCATTGTTCTCGGAATTCAGCTGAAGTGTAAAAATGCTATGAAACTTTTCCATTATTCTCGGAATTCCGCTGAAGTTTAAAAATGCTTTGGAACTCTTCCATTGTTCTTGGAATTCCGCTGATGTTTAAAAATGCTTTGGAACTCTTCCATTGTTCTCGGAAATCCGCTGATGTTTAACAATGCTTTGGAACGCATCCATTGTTCTCGGATTTCCGCTGTAATTTAAAAATGCTTTTGAACTCTTCCATTGTTCTCGGAATTCCGCTGAAGTTGAAAAATTCTTTGGAACTCTTCCATTGTTCTCGGAATTCCACTGAAGTATAAAAATGCTTTGGAACTCTTCCATTGTTCAGGGAATTCCGCTGAAGTTTAAAAATGCTTTGGAACTCTTCCATTGTTCTCGGAATTCTGCTCATGTTTATCAATGCTTTGGAACTCTTCCACTGTTCTCGGAATTATGCTGAAGTTTAAAAATTCTTTGGAACTCTTCCATTGTTCTCGGCATTCTGTTAATGTTTAACAATGATTTGGAACTTTTCCATTGTTCACGGAATTCTGCTGAAGTTTAAAAATGCTTTGGAACTCTTACATTGTTCTCGGAATTCCGCTGAAGTTTAACAATGCTTTGGAACTCTTCGATTGATCTCTGAATTCTGCTGAAGATTATAAATGCTTTGGAACTCTTCTGTTGTTCTCAGAATTACGCTGATATTTAACAATGCTTTGGAACTCTTCCATTGTTCTCGGCATAATGTTAATGTTTAACAATGCTTTGGAACTTTTCCATTGTTCACGGAATTCCGCTGAAGTTTAAAGATGCTTTGGAACTCTTCCATTGTTATCGGAATTCCGCTGATGTTGAACAATGCTTTGGAACTCATCCATTGTTTACGGAATTCTGTTGAAGTTTAAAAATGCTTTGGAACTCTTCCATTGTTCTACGAATTCCCCTGAAGTATAATAATGCTTTGGAAATCTTCCATTGTTCTCGGTATTCTGCTGAAGTTTAAAAATGCTTTGGAACTCTTCCATTGTTCTCAGAATTCCGCTGAAGTTTAAAAATGCTTTGGAACTCTGCCTTTGTACTCGGAATTCCGCTGAAGATTAAAAATGCTTTGGAACTCTTCTATTATTTTCGGAATTCCGCTGAAGTTAAAAATGCTTTGGAACTCTTCCATTGTTCTCAGAATTCCGCTGAACTTAAAAATGCATTGGAACTCTTCCATTGTTCTCGGAATTCCGCTGAAGTTTAAAAATGCTTTGGAACTCTTCCATTGTTCATGGAATTCCGCTGAAGTTTAAAAATGATTTGGAACGCTTCCATTGTTCTCGGAATTCCGCTCATGTTTTTCAATGCATTGGAACTCTTCCATTGTTTTCGGAATTATGCTGAAGTTTAAAAATTCTTTGGAACTCTTCCATTGTTCTTGGAATTCCGCTGATGTTTAGCAATGCTTTGGAAATCTAACATTGTTCTCGGCATTCCGATGATGTTTATCAATGCTTTGGAACTTTTCCATTGTTCACGGAATTCCGCTGAAGGTTAAAAATGCTTTGGAACTCTTCCATTGTTCTCGGAATTCCGCTGATGTTGAACAATGCTTTTGAACTCTTCCATTGTTCTCAGTATTCTGCTGAAGTTTAAAAATGCTTTGGAACTCTTCCATTATTCTCAGAATTCCGATGAAGTTTAAAAATGCTTTGGAACTCTTCCATTGTTCTCGGAATTCCGCTGATGTTTAACAATGATTTGGAACTCTTCCATTGTTCACGGAATTCCGCTGAAGTTTAAAAATGCTTTGGAACTCTTCCATTGTTCTCGGAATTCCGCTGATATTTAACAATGCTTTGGAACTCTTCCATTGTTCACGGAATTTTGCTGAAGTTTAAAAATGCTTTGGAACTATTCCATTAGTCTCGGAATTCCGATGAAGTTTAACAATGCTTTGGAACTCTTCGATTGATCTCTGAATTCTGCTGAAGTTTATAAATGCTTTGGAACTCTTCTATTGTTCTCAGAATTACGCTGAAGTTTAAAAATGCTTTGGAACTCTTCCATTGTTCTCGGAATTCCGCTGAAGTTTAAAAATGCTATGACACTCTTCCATTATTCTCGGAATTCCGCTGAAGTGTAAAAATGCTTTGGAACTCTTCCTTTGTTCATGGAATTTCGCTGAAGTTTAAAAATGCTTTGGAACTCTTCCATTGTTCTCGGAATTCCGCTGATGTTTAACAATGCTTTGGAACTCTTCCATTGTTCTCGGAATTCCGCTGAAGTATAAAAATGCTTTGGAACTCTTCCATTGTTCAGGGAATTCCGATGAAGTGTAAAAATGCTTTGGAACTCTTCCATTGTTCATGGAATTTCGCTGTAGTTTAAAAATGCTTTGGAACTATTCTATTGTTTTCGGAAATCCGCTGAAGTTTAAAAATGCTTTGGAACTCTTCCATTGTTCTCGGAATTCGGCTGAATTATAAAAATGCTTTGGAACTCTTCCATTGTTCAGGGAATTCCGCTGAAGTTTAAAAATGCTTTGGAACTCTTCCATTGTTCTCGGAATTCAGCTGAAGTTTAACAATGCTTTGAAAATTTTCCATTGTTCTCGGAATTCCGCTGATGTTTAACAATGCTTTGGAACTCTTCCATTGTTCACGGAATTCCGCTGAAGTTTAACAATGCTTTGAAACTTTTCCACTGTTCTCAGTATTCTGCTGAAGTTTAAAAATGCTTTGGAACTCTTCCATTATTCTCAGAATTCCGATGAAGTTTAAAAATGCTTTGGAACTCTTCCATTGTTCTCGGAATTCCGCTGATGTTTAACAATGCTTTGGAACTCTTCCATTGTTCACAGAATTCCGCTGAAGTTTAAAAATGCTTTGGAACTCTTCCATTGTTCTCGGAATTCCGCTGATATTTAACAATGCTTTGGAACTCTTCCATTGTTCACGGAATTTTGCTGAAGTTTAAAAATGCTTTGGAACTATTCCATTAGTCTCGGAATTCCGATGAAGTTTAAAAATGCTTTGGAACTCTTCCATTGTTCTCGGAATTCCGCTGATGTTTAACAATGCTTTGGAACTCTTCCATTGTTCTCGGTATTCCGCTGAAGTTTAAAAATGCTTTAGAACTCTTCCATTGTTCTCGGAATTCCGATGAAGTTTAACAATGCTTTGGAACTCTTCGATTGATCTCTGAATTCTGCTGAAGTTTATAAATGCTTTGGAACTCTTCTATTGTTCTCAGAATTACGCTGAAGTTTAAAAATGCTTTGGAACTCTTCCATTGTTTACGGAATTTTGCTGAAGTTTAAAAATGCTTTGGAACTATTCCATTAGTCTCGGAATTCCGATCAAGTTTAAAAATGCTTTGGAACTCTTCCATTGTTCTCGGAATTCCGCTGAAGTTTAACAATGCTTTGGAACTCTTCGATTGATCTCTGAATTCTGCTGAAGTTTATAAATGCTTTGCAACTCTTCTATTGTTCTCAGAATTACGCTGAAGTTTAAAAATGCTTTGAAACTCTTCCATTGTTCACGGAATTCCGCTGAAGTTTAAAAATGCTTTGCAACTCTTCCATTGTTCTCGGGATTCCGCTGATATTTAACAATGCTTTGGAACTCTTCCATTGTTCACGGAATTTTGTTGAAGTTTAAAAATGCTTTGGAACTATTCCATTAGTCTCGGAATTCCGATGAATTTTAAAAATGCTTTGGTACTCTTCCATTGTTCTCGGAATTCCGCTGATGTTTAACAATGCTTTGGAACTCTTCCATTGTTCTCGGTATTCCGCCTAAGTTTAAAAATGCTTTAGAACTCTTCGATTGATCTCTGAATTCTGCTGAAGTTTATAAATGCTTTGGAACTCTTCTATTGTTCTCAGAATTACGCTGATATTTAACAATGCTTTGGAACTCTTCCATTGTTCTCGGCATAATGTTAATGTTTAACAATGCTTTGGAACTTTTCCATTGTTCACGGAATTCCGCTGAAGTTTAAAAATGCTTTGGAACTCTTCCATTGTTATCGGAATTCCGCTGATGTTGAACAATGCTTTGGAACTCTTCCATTGTTCTCGGCATAATGTTAATGTTTAACAATGCCTTGGAACTTTTCCATTGTTCACGGAATTCCGCTGAAGTTTAAAAATGCTTTGGAACTCTTCCATTGTTCTCGGTATTCTGCTTACGTTTAAAAATGCTTTGGAACTCTTCCATTGTTCTCGGAATTCCGCTGATGTTTAACAATGCTTTGGAACTCTTCCATTGTTCTCGGTATTCCGCTGAAGTTTAAAAATGCTTTAGAACTCTTCCATTGTTCTCGGAATTCAGCTGAAGTTTAACAATGCTTTGAAACTCTTCGATTGATCTCTGAATTCTGCTGAAGTTTATAAATGCTTTGGAACTCTTCCATTGTTCTCGGTATTCTGCTGAAGTTTAAAAATGCTTTGGAACTCTTCCATTGTTCATGGAATTTCGCTGTAGTTTAAAAATGCTTTGGAACTATTCTATTGTTTTCGGAAATCCGCTGAAGTTTAAAAATGCTTTGGAACTCTTCCATTGTTCTCGGAATTCGGCTGAAATATAAAAATGCTTTGGAACTCTTCCATTGTTCAGGGAATTCCGCTGAAGTTTAAAAATGCTTTGGAACTCTTCCATCGTTCTCGGAATTCAGCTGAAGTTTAACAATGCTTTGAAAATTTTCCATTGTTCTCGGAATTCCGCTGATGTTTAACAATGCTTTGGAACTCTTCCATTGTTCACGGAATTCCGCTGAAGTTTAACAATGCTTTGAAACTTTTCCACTGTTCTCAGTATTCTGCTGAAGTTTAAAAATGCTTTGGAACTCTTCCATTATTCTCAGAATTCCGATGAAGTTTAAAAATGCTTTGGAACTCTTCCATTGTTCTCAGAATTCCGCTGATGTTTAACAATGCTTTGGAACTCTTCCATTGTTCACGGAATTCCGCTGAAGTTTAAAAATGCTTTGGAACTCTTCCATTGTTCTCGGAATTCCGCTGATATTTAACAATGCTTTGGAACTCTTCCATTGTTCACGGAATTTTGCTGAAGTTTAAAAATGCTTTGGAACTATTCCATTAGTCTCGGAATTCCGATGAAGTTTAAAAATGCTTTGGAACTCTTCCATTGTTCTCGGAATTCCGCTGATGTTTAACAATGCTTTGGAACTCTTCCATTGTTCTCGGTATTCCGCTGAAGTTTAAAAATGCTTTAGAACTCTTCCATTGTTCTCGGAATTCCGATGAAGTTTAACAATGCTTTGGAACTCTTCGATTGATCTCTGAATTCTGCTGAAGTTTATAAATGCTTTGGAACTCTTCTATTGTTCTCAGAATTACGCTGAAGTTTAAAAATGCTTTGGAACTCTTCCATTGTTTACGGAATTTTGCTGAAGTTTAAAAATGCTTTGGAACTATTCCATTAGTCTCGGAATTCCGATCAAGTTTAAAAATGCTTTGGAACTCTTCCATTGTTCTCGGAATTCCGCTGAAGTTTAACAATGCTTTGGAACTCTTCGATTGATCTCTGAATTCTGCTGAAGTTTATAAATGCTTTGCAACTCTTCTATTGTTCTCAGAATTACGCTGAAGTTTAAAAATGCTTTGAAACTCTTCCATTGTTCACGGAATTCCGCTGAAGTTTAAAAATGCTTTGCAACTCTTCCATTGTTCTACGAATTCCCCTGAAGTATAACAATGCTTTGGAACTCTTCCATTGTTCTCGGTATTCTGCTTAAGTTTAAAAATGCTTTGGAACTCTTCCATTGTTCTCGGAATTCCGCTGATGTTTAACAATGCTTTGGAACTCTTCCATTGTTCTCGGTATTCCGCTGAAGTTTAAAAATGCTTTAGAACTCTTCCATTGTTCTCGGAATTCAGCTGAAGTTTAACAATGCTTTGAAACTCTTCGATTGATCTCTGAATTCTGCTGAAGTTTATAAATGCTTTGGAACTCTTCCATTGTTCTCGGTATTCTGCTGAAGTTTAAAAATGCTTTGGAACTCTTCCATTTTTCTCAGAATTCCGCTGAAGTTTAAAAATGCTTTGGAACTCTGCCTTTGTACTCGGAATTCCGCTGAAGATTAAAAATGCTTTGGAACTCTTCTATTATTTTCGAAATTCATCTGAAGTTAAAAATGCTTTGGAACTCTTCCATTGTTCTCAGAATTCCGTTGAACTTAAAAATGCTTTAGAACTCTTCCATTGTTCTTGGAATTTTGCTGACGTTTATAAATGCTTTGGAACTCTAACATTGTTCTCGGCATTCCGATGATGTTTATCAATGCTTTGGAACTCTAACATTGTTCTCGGCATTCCGATGATGTTTATCAATGCTTTGGAACTTTTCAATTGTTCAGGGAATTCCGCTGAAGGTTAAAAATGCTTTGGAACTCTTCCATTGTTCTCGGAATTCCGCTGATGTTGAACAATGCTTTTGAACTCTTCCATTGTTCTCAGTATTCTGCTGAAGTTTAAAAATGCTTTGGAACTCTTCCATTATACTCAGAATTCCGATGAAGTTTAAAAATGCTTTGGAACTCTTCCATCGTTCTCGGAATTCCGCTGATGTTTAACAATGCTTTGGAACTCTTCCATTGTTCACCGAATTCCGCTGAAGTTTAAAAATGCTTTGGAACTCTTCCATTGTTCTCGGAATTCCGCTGATATTTAACAATGCTTTGGAACTCTTCCATTGTTCACGGAATTTTGCTGAAGTTTAAAAATGCTTTGGAACTATTCCATTAGTCTCGGAATTCCGATGAAGTTTAAAAATGCTTTGGAACTCTTCCATTGTTCTCAGAATTCCGCTGATGTTTAACAATGCTTTGGAACTCTTCCATTGTTCACGGAATTCCGCTGAAGTTTAAAAATGCTTTGGAACTCTTCCATTGTTCTCGGAATTCCGCTGATATTTAACAATGCTTTGGAACTCTTCCATTGTTCACGGAATTTTGCTGAAGTTTAAAAATGCTTTGGAACTATTCCATTAGTCTCGGAATTCCGATGAAGTTTAAAAATGCTTTGGAACTCTTCCATTGTTCTCGGAATTCCGCTGATGTTTAACAATGCTTTGGAACTCTTCCATTGTTCTCGGTATTCCGCTGTAGTTTAAAAATGCTTTAGAACTCTTCCATTTTTCTCGGAATTCTGCTGAAGTTTAACAATGCTTTGGAACTCTTCTATTGTTCTCAGAATTACGCTGAAGTTTAAAAATGCTTTGGAACTCTTCCATTGTTCTCGGAATTCCGCTGAAGTTTAAAAATGCTATGTCACTCTTCCATTGTTCTCGGAATTCCGATGAAGTATAAAAATGCTTTGGAACTCTTCCATCGTTCAGGGAATTCCTCGGAAGTTTAAAAATGCTTTGGAACTCTTCCATTGTTCTCAGAATTCCGCTGAAGTTGAAAAATGCTTTAGAACTCTTCCATTGTTCACGGAATTCCGCTGAAGTTTAACAATGCTTTGGAACTCTTACATTGTTCTCGGAATTCCGCTGAAATTTAACAATGCTATGGAACTCTTCCATTGTTCTCGGTATTCCGCTGAATGTTAAAAATGCTTTAGAACTCTTCCATTGTTCTCGGAATTCCGCTGTAGTTTAACAATGCTTTGGAACTCTTCCATTGATCTCTGAATTCTGCTGAAGTTTAAAAATGCTATGAAACTTTTCCATTGTTCTCGGAATTCAGCTGAAGTGTAAAAATGCTATGAAACTTTTCCATTATTCTCGGAATTCCGCTGAAGTGTAAAAATGCTTTGGAAATCTTCCATTGTTCATGGAATTTCGCTGAAGTTTAAAAATGCTTTGGAACTCTTCCATTGTTCTTGGAATTCCGCTGATGTTTAAAAGTGCTTTGGAACTCTTCCATTGTTCTCGGAAATCCGCTGATGTTTAACAATGCTTTGGAACTCATCCATTGTTCTCGGATTTCCGCTGTAATTTAAAAATGCTTTTGAACTCTTCCATTGTTCTCGGAATTCCGCTGAAGATGAAAAATTCTTTGGAACTCTTCCATTGTTCTCGGAATTCCACTGAAGTATAAAAATGCTTTGGAACTCTTCCATTGTTCTCGGAATTCTGCTCATGTTTATCAATGCTTTGGAACTCTTCGACCGTTCTCGGAATTATGCTGAAGTTTAAAAATGCTTTGGAACTCTTCCATTGTTCTCGGAATTCCGCTGATATTTAACAATGCTTTGGAACTCTTCCATTGTTCAGGGAATTCCGCTGAAGTTTAAAAATGCTATGGCACTCTTCCATTATTCTCGGAATTCCGCTGAAGTGTAAAAATGCTTTGGAACTCTTCCTTTGTTCATGGAATTTCGCTGAAGTTTAAAAATGCTTTGGAACTCTTCCATTGTTCTCGGAATTCCGCTGATGTTTAACAATGCTTTGGAACTCTTTCATTGTTCTCGGAATTCCGCTGAAATATAAAAATGCTTTGGAACTCTTCCATTATTCAGGGAATTCCGCTGAAGTGTAAAAATGCTTTGGAACTCGTCCGTTGTTCAGGGAATTCCGCTGAAGTTTAAAAATGCTTTGGAACTCTTCCATTGTTCAGGGAATTCCGCTGAAGTTTAAAAATGCTTTGGAACTCTTCCATTGTTCTCGGAATTCAGCTGAAGTTTAACAATGCTTTGAAACTTTTCCATTGTTCTCAGAATTCCGCTGAAGTTTAAAAATACTTTGGAACTCTTCCATTGTTCACGGAATTCCGCTGAAGTTTAACAATGCTTTGGAACTCTTACATTGTTCTCGGAATTCCGCTGAAGTTTAACAATGCTTTGGAACTCTTCCATTGTTCTCGGTATTCCGCTGAAGGTTAAAAATGCTTTAGAACTCTTCCATTGTTTTCGGAATTCCGCTGTAGTTTAACAATGCTTTGGAACTCTTCCATTGATCTCTGAATTCTGCTGAAGTATATAAATGCTTCGGAACTCTTCTATTGTTCTCAGAATTCCGCTGAAGTTTAAAAATGCTTTGGAACTCTTCCATTGTTCTCGGAATTCAGCTGAAGTTTAAAAATGCTATGGAACTTTTCCATTATTCTCGGAATTCTGCTGAAGTTTAAAAATGCTTTGGAACTCTTCCATTGTTCTTGGAATTCCGCTGATGTTTAACAATGCTTTGGAACTCTTCCATTGTTCTCGGAAATCAGCTGATGTTCAACAATGCTTTGGAACTCTTCCATTGTTCTCGGAATTCCGCTGATGTTGAACAATGCTTTGGAACTCTTCCATTGTTCTCATAATTCCGCTGAAGTTTAACGATGCTTTGGAACTCTACCATTGTTCTCGGTATTCCGCTGAAGTATAAAAATGCTTTGGAACTCTTCCATTGTTCAGGGAATTCCGCTGAAGTGTAAAAATGCTTTGGAACTCTTCCATTGTTCATGGAATTTCTCTGAAGTTTAAAAATGCTTTGGAACTCTTCTATTGTTCTCGGAATTCCGCTGAAGTATAAAAATGCTTTGGAACTCTTCCATTGTTCAGGGAATTCCGCTGAAGTTTAAAAATGCTTTGGAACTCTTCCATTGTTCTCGGAATTCCGCTGAAGTTTAACAATGCTTTGAAACTTTTCCATTGTTCTCAGAATTCCGCTGAAGTTTAAAAATGCTTTGGAACTCTTCCATTGTTCACAGAATTCTGCTGATGTTTAAAAATGCATTGGAACTCTTCCATTGTTCTCGTTATTCCGCTGTAGTTTAACAATGCTTTGGAACTCTTCCATTGTTCTCGTTATTCCGCTGTAGTTTAACAATGCTTTGGAACTCTTCCATTGATCTCTGAATTCTGCTGAAGTTTAAAAATGCTTTGGAACTCATCCATTGTTCTACGAATTCCCCTGAAGTATAACAATGCTTAGGAACTCTTCCATTGTTCTCGGTATTCTGCTGAAGTTTAAAAATGCTTTGGAACTCTTCCATTGTTCTCAGAATTCTGCTGAAGTTTAAAAATACTTTGGAACTCTGCCTTTGTACTCGGAATTCCGCTGAAGATTAAAAATGCTTTGGAACTCTTCTATTATTTTCGGAATTCCGCTGAAGTTAAAAATGCTTTGGAACTCTTCCATTGCTCTCAGAATTCCGCTGAAGTTAAAATTGCTTTGGAACTCATCCATAGTTCTCGGAATTTCGCTGAAGTTTAAAAATGCTTTGGAACTCTTCCATTGTTCATGGAATTCCGCTGAAGTTTAAAAATGATTTGGAACGCTTCCATTGTTCTCGGAATTCCGCTCATGTTTTTCAATGCATTGGAACTCTTCCATTGTTCTCGGAATTATGCTGAAGTTTAAAAATGCTTTGGAACTCTTCCATTGTTCTTGGAATTCCACTGATGTTTAACAATGCTTTGGAACTCTAACATTGTTCTCAGCATTCCGATGATCTTTATCAATGCTTTGGAACTTTTCCATTGTTCACGGAATTCCGCTGAAGGTTAAAAATGCTTTGGAACTTTTCCATTGTTCTCAGAATTCCGATGAAGTTTAAAAATGCTTTGGAACTCTTCCATTGTTCACGGAATTCCGCTGAAGGTTAAAAATGCTTTGACACTCTTCCATTGTTCTCGGAATTCCGCTGATATTTAACAATGCTTTGGAACTCTTCCATTGTTCACGGAATTTTGCTGAAGTTTAAAAATGCTTTGGAACTATTCCATTAGTCTCGGAATTCCGATGAAGTTTAAAAATGCTTTGGAACTCTTCCATTGTTCACGGAATTCCGCTGAAGTTTAACAATGCTTTGGAACTCTTACATTGTTCTCGGAATTCCGCTGAAGTTTAACAATGCTTTGGAACTCTTCCATTGTTCTCGGTATTCCGCTGAAGGTTAAAAATGCTTTAGAACTCTTCCATTGTTCTCGGAATTCCGCTGTAGTTTAACAATGCTTTGGAACTCTTCCATTGATCTCTGAATTCTGCTGAAGTATATAAATGCTTCGGAACTCTTCTATTGTTCTCAGAATTCCGCTGAAGTTTAAAAATGCTTTGGAACTCTTCCATTGTTCTCAGAATTCAGCTGAAGTTTAAAAATGCTATGGAACTTTTCCATTATTCTCGGAATTCTGCTGAAGTGTAAAAATGCTTTGGAACTCTTCCATTGTTCATGGAATTTCGCTGAAGTTTAAAAATGCTTTGGAACTCTTCCATTGTTCTTGGAATTCCGCTGATGTTTAACAATGCTTTGGAACTCTTCCATTGTTCTCGGAAATCAGCTGATGTTCAACAATGCTTTGGAACTCTTCCATTGTTCTCGTAATTCCGCTGATGTTGAACAATGCTTTGGAACTCTTCCATTGTTCACGGAATTCCGCTGAAGTTTAAAAATGCTTTGGAACTCTTCCATTGTTCATGGAATTCCGCTGAAGTTTAAAAATGATTTGGAACTCTTCCATTGTTCATGGAATTCCGCTGAAGTTTAAAAATGATTTGGAACGCTTCCATTGTTCTCGGAATTCCGCTCATGTTTTTCAATGCATTGGAACTCTTCCATTGTTCTCGGAATTATGCTGAAGTTTAAAAATGCTTTGGAACTCTTCCATTGTTCTTGGAATTCCACTGATGTTTAACAATGCTTTGGAACTCTAACATTGTTCTCAGCATTCCGATGATGTTTATCAATGCTTTGGAACTTTTCCATTGTTCACGGAATTCCGCTGAAGGTTAAAAATGCTTTGGAACTCTTCCATTGTTCTCAGAATTCTGATGAAGTTTAAAAATGCTTTGGAACTCTTCCATTGTTCTCCGAATTCCGCTGATGTTTAACAATGCTTTGGAACTCTTCCATTGTTCACGGAATTCCGCTGAAGGTTAAAAATGCTTTGGAACTCTTCCATTGTTCTCGGAATTCCGCTGATATTTAACAATGCTTTGGAACTCTTCCATTGTTCACGGAATTTTGCTGAAGTTTAAAAATGCTTTGGAACTATTCCATTAGTCTCGGAATTCCGATGAAATTTAAAAATGCTTTGGAACTCTTCCATTGTTCTCGGAATTCCACTAATGTTTAACAATGCTTTGGAACTCTTCCATTGTTCTCGGTATTCCGCTGAAGTTTAAAAATGCTTTAGAACTCTTCCATTGTTCTCGGAATTCCGCTGAAGTTTAACAATGCTTTGGAACTCTTCGATTGATCTCTGAATTCTGCTGAAGTTTATAAATGCTTTGGAACTCTTCTATTGTTCTCAGAATTGGGAGTTCTGTGGAAACTGTTTGGGTAAGAATACAAGGAGAGAACAACGGAAAGGACACCATTGTAGGCATTTACTACAGGCCACCTGGGCAAGCTGAAGATATGGATGAACTCTTTATGTATCAAATGACCAAGTTCTCAAAAAAATATGGCGTAGTGGTCATGGGAGATTTCAACTATCCAGACATTTGTTGGGAATCTCTCTCAAGTAAAACTAACAGGTCAAGCAAATTCTTATCCTCTCTTGCTGACAACTTTATCTTCCAAAAGGTAGGGGAGAAAACAAGGGGATCTGCTACTTTGGATCTAATCTGTAACGGGTCTGGGAGGCGGAACCTCTGAGCTACTATACAAGGGGGCGGTCCTTGTAAGGGAGCGGGTGGCGACCAGGGAAGACGGGCAGGAAGTCACAGCAGGTGACCGGGACAGTCTCTGAGTGAACGGGCTGGAGGTCACGGCAAGTGACCGGGGCAGTCTCTAAGTTCACTAAGTACCCTATATTTATTATGCAACTTTGCTTTACATTTATATATAATTTATATATAATGATGGTAGGGTATGAGATATATTTTTGTCTTTTGTAGGTTTTGCTTCTTTTTGCTAGTGTGAACATGCTCCTATTTCTTGCATGTCTACCATCTTAGACCTCAGTTCACATTGCTTGGTTTTTTGTCTTGTTTGCATTCTGTGCAATTTAAGGGTGTGGCATCCCCTTTGTTGAGCTGATTAGTGTATATGTAGCTTATCACGGGCCTAGGTGGTCTGGAGTTGGGACCCGGTCCTATTTGTCTACCCTTTTATATGCATTACTTCAACTTTGATATACAGTAAGGTTTTTAATATAGGCAGTATAGGTACCGTCCCAATTTAGGGTCACCTTGCCGCTGGTGGAACGGCTTGTATACTTTTTTTGATCAAAAATAGTTCACTAAGTACCCTATATTTATTATGCAACTTTGCTTTACATTTATATATAATGATGGTAGGGTATGAGATATATTTTTGTCTTTTGTAGGTTTTGCTTCTTTTTGCTAGTGTGAACATGCTCCTATTTCTTGCATGTCTACCATCTTAGACCTCAGTTCACATTGCTTGGTTTTTGTCTTGTTTGCATTCTGTGCAATTTAAGGGTGTGGCATCCCCTTTGTTGAGCTGATTAGTGTATATGTAGCTTACCACGGGCCTAGGTGGTCTGGAGTTGGGACCCGGTCCTATTTGTCTACCCTTTTATATGCATTACTTCAACTTTGATATACAGTAAGGTTTTTAATATAGGCAGTATAGGTACCGTCCCAATTTAGGGTCACCTTGCCGCTGGTGGGACGGCTTGTATACTTTTTTTGATCAAAAATAGTTCACTAAGTACCCTATATTTATTATGCAACTTTGCTTTACATTTATATATAATGATGGTAGGGTATGAGATATATTTTTGTCTTTTGTAGGTTTTGCTTCTTTTTGCTAGTGTGAACATGCTCCTATTTCTTGCATGTCTACCATCTTAGACCTCAGTTCACATTGCTTGGTTTTTTGTCTTGTTTGCATTCTGTGCAATTTAAGGGTGTGGCATCCCCTTTGTTGAGCTGATTAGTGTATATGTAGCTTACCACGGGCCTAGGTGGTCTGGAGTTGGGACCCGGTCCTATTTGTCTACCCTTTTATATGCATTACTTCAACTTTGATATACAGTAAGGTTTTTAATATAGGCAGTATAGGTACCGTCCCAATTTAGGGTCACCTTGCCGCTGGTGGGACGGTTTGTATACTTTTTTTGATCAAAAACAGTTCACTATGTACCCTATATTTATTATGCAACTTTGCTTTACATTTATATATAATGATGGTAGGGTATGAGATATATTTTTGTCTTTTGTAGGTTTTGCTTCTTTTTGCTAGTGTGAACATGCTCCTATTTCTTGCATGTCTACCATCTTAGACCTCAGTTCACATTGCTTGGTTTTTTGTCTTGTTTGCATTCTGTGCAATTTAAGGGTGTGGCATCCCCTTTGTTGAGCTGATTAGTGTATATGTAGCTTACCACGGGCCTAGGTGGTCTGGAGTTGGGACCCGGTCCTATTTGTCTACCCTTTTATATGCATTACTTCAACTTTGATATACAGTAAGGTTTTTAATATAGGCAGTATAGGTACCGTCCCAATTTAGGGTCACCTTGCCGCTGGTGGGACGGCTTGTATACTTTTTTTGATCAAAAATAGTTCACTAAGTACCCTATATTTATTATGCAACTTTGCTTTACATTTATATATAATGATGGTAGGGTATGAGATATATTTTTGTCTTTTGTAGGTTTTGCTTCTTTTTGCTAGTGTGAACATGCTCCTATTTCTTGCATGTCTACCATCTTAGACCTCAGTTCACATTGCTTGGTTTTTTGTCTTGTTTGCATTCTGTGCAATTTAAGGGTGTGGCATCCCCTTTGTTGAGCTGATTAGTGTATATGTAGCTTACCACGGGCCTAGGTGGTCTGGAGTTGGGACCCGGTCCTATTTGTCTACCCTTTTATATGCATTACTTCAACTTTGATATACAGTAAGGTTTTTAATATAGGCAGTATAGGTACCGTCCCAATTTAGGGTCACCTTGCCGCTGGTGGGACGGCTTGTATACTTTTTTTGATCAAAAATAGTTCACTAAGTACCCTATATTTATTATGCAACTTTGCTTTACATTTATATATAATGATGGTAGGGTATGAGATATATTTTTGTCTTTTGTAGGTTTTGCTTCTTTTTGCTAGTGTGAACATGCTCCTATTTCTTGCATGTCTACCATCTTAGACCTCAGTTCACATTGCTTGGTTTTTTGTCTTGTTTGCATTCTGTGCAATTTAAGGGTGTGGCATCCCCTTTGTTGAGCTGATTAGTGTATATGTAGCTTACCACGGGCCTAGGTGGTCTGGAGTTGGGACCCGGTCCTATTTGTCTACCCTTTTATATGCATTACTTCAACTTTGATATACAGTAAGGTTTTTAATATAGGCAGTATAGGTACCGTCCCAATTTAGGGTCACCTTGCCGCTGGTGGGACGGCTTGTATACTTTTTTTGATCAAAAATAGTTCACTAAGTACCCTATATTTATTATGCAACTTTGCTTTACATTTATATATAATGATGGTAGGGTATGAGATATATTTTTGTCTTTTGTAGGTTTTGCTTCTTTTTGCTAGTGTGAACATGCTCCTATTTCTTGCATGTCTACCATCTTAGACCTCAGTTCACATTGCTTGGTTTTCTGGATGAACGGGCAGATGGTCACGGCAAGTGACCGGGGCAGTCTCTGATTGAACGGGCAGATGGTCACGGCAAGTGACCGGGGCAGTCTTGAATGAACGGGCAGATGGTCACGGCAAGTGACCGGGGCAGTCTCTGAATGAACGGGCAGATGGTCACGGCAAGTGACCGGGGCAGACTCTGGGTAAAGGGTTGGTACGACCTGTGGCGGCGGATGATAGACGTGAGCTCCCAGGTGAGCAGGCGAGAGTCTCTGGATGAACGGGTGATCATAGCATGTGACGGCGGAGCCTCCAGGAAGACCAACAGACAGGCGGCAGATGAGCGCTCCTAGGTGAGCGGGCAGAAGTCTCTGGACAGGCGGGTGGTCACAGCACGTGACGGCAGAGCCTCCAGGTAGGCTAGCAGACAGGCAGCAGATGAGCGCTCCCAGTGAGCGGGCAGGAGTCACTGGACAGGCAGGTGGTCACAGCACGTGACGGCGGAGCCTCCAGGTAGGCTAGCAGGCAGGTAGCAGATGTGTGCTCCCAGGTGAGCAGGCAAGCTGGTCCATAGACAGACTGACAGGAGTTGGAAGGCAGACCGTCGGACCTCAGGCAAGCAGGCAGGTGGCTGAAGTGCGCTCCCAGGTGAGCGGACAGGCTGGTCCTTAGACAGACTGACAGGAGTAGTAAGGCAGACCGTCGGACCTCAGACTAGCAGGCAGGTAGCAGATAATCAGGCAGGAATAAGACAGCAAGCTGGCAGGAATCTGGCAGGTAACTGGCAACGGGACCTGAGGGCTGAAGCAGAGTAGTGAACAGTGCAACAACATTGCTCGGGCACCTCCATTTTGGAGGAGGTGCCTTATATATGGTGAAGTCCTCCGGCCATTGGCCGGGGACTCCTTAGGACGGCGCGCGCGGCCCCTTTAAGAGGGAGGGAGAGCGCGCGCGCCCTAAGCACAGTGGCCGGGAAGGAGCGCGCGCTGCCAGCAGAGCGGGAGGAGGACGCCGGGCACGGAGCAGAGAGGTGAGGGGAACAGCGTCCCTGCCTAGCAGAGGGCAGGGACGCCGGCGCTACAGTACCCCCCCCTTTAGGCCCCCCCTTTTTTAGGCCAGACAGAAATTTAGCTAGGATAAGAGGGGCATGGATGTTCTCCCGGGGCTCCCACGTTCTCTCCTCAGGACCAAACCCCTTCCAATCTACTAGAAAAAAGGTCTTTCCTCTTACCCTTTTGGTGGCAAGAATGTTCTCTACCTCAAACTCGTCCTCAGCAGAAACCGGAGCAGGAGGCGTACCTGTAGACTTGGAAAAAGAGTTAAGTACCACAGGTTTGAGGAGAGATACATGGAAGGAGTTAGGGATCCGTAAGTTGGCCGGGAGTTTCAATTTATAGGCCACCGGGTTGATCTGACTGATGACCTCCAGAGGACCGATGAACCGAGGCCCTAACTTGTAAGTAGAGATGAGCGTTGTTCTACTCGAACTGTTCGCCAATCTCAAATTCGAGCTGTTTTGGGCGGTGTTCGAGCCGGTCGGCGAACACGAACAATTTGAGAAAAATTCGGCTGTTCGAGGTTATGTTCGATAACTGTTCGTGCACCAAAATCATAACTGGATTTTTTCTCAGTAATGATGAAAATTAATGTTAATACGCAGTTTGAGTGTACAGCGGGGCTGGGGGAGGGGCAGGGGATGGATCTCTGCAGGAACAATGAAGATCTCCATTTTTTTTTCTCTTTCCCGCATTTGCAGTGGGGAGGTGCAATCTGTCAGCCTATCAGCAGCGCACACACAGAGCGAAGTGCTTTTTTTCACACAAGCAAGGGCATGTGTGATTGGCAGTGTATGTCACATGTCCTTGCCCTATAAGACCAAGCCATTTTCCCCGTCGCCACCATTTTCTCACTGCTGCAGCTGCGTGTTAGACGGCACCGCTGTTGCTGTGTGCGCTATACCTTGTTAATTTCAAGCCAATTTTCGCACAAATATACAGATAGCTTGGGAGTAGGGAATAGTTGTGATTGCAGTCCTTTTAAGGACTAGGTTACAGCATTTCCTACAACTTTTATCAGGCAGGTCTGTGCTCTTAAATAGATAGATTGTGGGAGTAAAGACTAATTGTAATTGGAGTCCTTTTCAGGACTAGGTTACATCAGTTCCTATCAGTTTTTGCCAGGCAGGTCTGTGCCAGTGCTGTGCAAGTTTTTTTCACAGCATTTGGCTGAATCTAGCAAAGCTAATCCTTTTTGGCCTGTTGCAGAGTGTGTTAGTCAGTGGAGTAGCCTATCTGTGTTGCAAGATATACCACCTGTGTATAGAATACCAATTTTTTTACTGCACCTAGTGAAGTAAAATCTTTTGGGCATAGCATCATTCTATTAGTCCATCTATACTGACCTCCATCAGGTTGCAAACTGAATATAATTTTTTTCTGCATCTAGCTCTGAAAAAATATTTGGGCTTCTAGCAGTGTGTGGGACTTGGTCTATTAGTCCATCTATACTGACCTCCATCAGGTTGCAAATTAAAAATTATTTTTTTCTTCATTTAGCTCTGAAAAAATATTTGGGCTTCTAGCAGTGTGTGGGACTTGTTCTATTAGTCCTTCTATACTGACCTCCAGCAGGTTGCAAATTGAATATAATTTTTTTCTGCATCTAGCTCTGAAAAAATATTTGGGCTTCTAGCGGTGTGTGGGACTTGGTCTATTAGTCCATCTATACTGACCTCCATCAGGTTGCAAATTAAAAATAATTTTTTTCTGCATCTAGCTCTGAAAAAATATTTGGGCTTCTAGCAGTGTGTGGGACTTGGTCTATTAGTCCATCTATACTGACCTCCATCAGGTTGCAAATTAAAAATAATTTTTTTCTTCATTTATCTCTGAAAAAATATTTGGGCTTCTAGCAGTGTGTGGGACTTGTTCTATTAGTCCATCTATACTGACCTCCATCAGGTTGCAAATTAAAAATAATTTTTTTCTGCATCTAGCTCTGAAAAAATATTTGGGCTTCTAGCAGTGTGTGGGACTTGGTCTATTAGTCCATCTATACTGACCTCCATCAGGTTGCAAATTAAAAATAATTTTTTTCTGCATCTAGCTCTGAAAAAATATTTGGGCTTCTAGCAGTGTGTGGGACTTGGTCTATTAGTCCATCTATACTGACCTCCATCAGGTTGCAAATTGAATAAAAAAAATTTCTGCATCTAGCTCTGAAAAAATATTTGGGCTTCTAGCAGTGTGTGGGACTTGTTCTATTAGTCCTTCTATACTGACCTCCAGCAGGTTGCAAATTGAATATAATTTTTTTCTGCATCTAGCTCTGAAAAAATATTTGGGCTTCTAGCGGTGTGTGGGACTTGGTCTATTAGTCCATCTATACTGACCTCCATCAGGTTGCAAATTAAAAATAATTTTTTTCTGCATCTAGCTCTGAAAAAATATTTGGGCTTCTAGCAGTGTGTGGGACTTGGTCTATTAGTCCATCTATACTGACCTCCATCAGGTTGCAAATTAAAAATAATTTTTTTCTGCATCTAGCTCTGAAAAAATATTTGGGCTTCTAGCGGTGTGTGGGACTTGGTCTATTAGTCCATCTATACTGACCTCCATCAGGTTGCAAATTGAATAAAAAAATTTTCTGCATCTAGCTCTGAAAAAATATTTGGGCTTCTAGCGGTGTGTGGGACTTGGTCTATTAGTCCATCTATACTGACCTCCATCAGGTTGCAAATTAAAAATAATTTTTTTCTGCATCTAGCTCTGAAAAAATATTTGGGCTTCTAGCAGTGTGTGGGACTTGGTCTATTAGTCCATCTATACTGACCTCCATCAGGTTGCAAATTAAAAATAATTTTTTTCTGCATCTAGCTCTGAAAAAATATTTGGGCTTCTAGCAGTGTGTGGGACTTGGTCTATTAGTCCATCTATACTGACCTCCATCAGGTTGCAAATTAAAAATAATTTTTTTCTTCATTTAGCTCTGAAAAAATATTTGGGCTTCTAGCAGTGTGTGGGACTTGTTCTATTAGTCCTTCTATACTGACCTCCAGCAGGTTGCAAATTGAATATAATTTTTTTCTGCATCTAGCTCTGAAAAAATATTTGGGCTTCTAGCGGTGTGTGGGACTTGGTCTATTAGTCCATCTATACTGACCTCCATCAGGTTGCAAATTAAAAATAATTTTTTTCTGCATCTAGCTCTGAAAAAATATTTGGGCTTCTAGCGGTGTGTGGGACTTGGTCTATTAGTCCATCTATACTGACCTCCATCAGGTTGCAAATTAAAAATAATTTTTTTCTGCATCTAGCTCTGAAAAACTATTTGGGCTTCTAGCAGTGTGTGGGACTTGGTCTATTAGTCCATCTATACTGACCTCCATCAGGTTGCAAATTGAATAAAAAAATTTTCTGCATCTAGCTCTGAAAAAATATTTGGGCTTCTAGCGGTGTGTGGGACTTGGTCTATTAGTCCATCTATACTGACCTCCATCAGGTTGCAAATTAAAAATAATTTTTTTCTGCATCTAACCCAGCCAATAGTTTTGGCCTAATACCACAGTTTGGCCACTCAGCTCTGCTCGGTTACCATCCATTGTTTTTTTGTGCAAACAACTCCAGAGTTGTGAATTAGTTAACCACCAAAATGAGTGGAAAAAGGCCTGCTGCTGGTGGAAAGGGGAATAGGCGTGTTGGGAAGGGGAAAAAAGGTTGTGTCCGTGGGGTAGGTGCAGAAGAAAGACCATCTTCCAGCCAAACTAAAATGTCTACTTCTTTTAGCGGACAATGTGATAAGATCCCTTTCTTACGGCCACGCCAATTGCTACAAATTCCAGATGAGGCACAAAAACAGCAGGTGCTTCAACGGATATCAAGTGCTCCTTTAAGTGGGCTCTCCTCCACATCAACTTCAACATCACAAATACTCCAGTCCTCAAAGGTGTCACCCAAATCGCACTTGCTTCCTCACAGCTCCCAAATCTCCAGCTGCCCGTCTGAGTATGAGGTAGAACAGATGGTTGAGTCTGCAGAGCTGTTTACTCATACTATAGCCTGGGAATCAGAGGTCGACTCCAGCGCTTCTGTGAATCCAGACGAGGAAATGATCTGCACTGATGCCCAGAATCTTTATGAGTCGGATCCAGGACCAGACGCAGAAGGTTCTGACCATAATGTAGACCCTCATTCCCAAACTGTAACTCCTGTTGGTGGAGACAATGAGGAAGACGATGATAAGACTCAAATACCTGATTGGAGCGACAACTTTAGTTTTTTGTCAGGGCAGGAACAGGTTGGCTCTGAGGACGACAGGTGTGATAACGCACAGGGTGATGATGATGTCGGAGATCCCACTTACTGTCAACCCACAGTCAGCCAAGAGATGAGGTCAGCAGAGGAGGTGGAGGAAGATGCTAGTGACGACGAGGTCAGGTTGCGCCTTCCTGGACAGAGACGTAGTACTGGAAGCACGTCAACAACTGCATCCTCAAACACAACTCTGCCTCTCACCACAAGTCGTGGTGGCTCTTCAGGTCGCATGGGTGCTAAGCCTTGCATAGCCTGGGCATTTTTTCAGATCGATAAAGATGACCCAACTCGTGTTATCTGTAACATTTGTCAGCAAAAGCTAAGTAGAGGCCAAAAAATACATAGTTTGAGTACTTCATGCATGAACCGGCACATGGACATGAAGCATAAGTTGCAGTGGGAAGCTCAGTGTGCTACAATGCGGTCTAGCCGGCCGGGCCAACCACCGTCTGCCATATCTTGTGCATCCGCGGCCTCTTCATCCTCTGTGACTGGGGGGACAGCAGTCACACCTGTTTTGGGGCACAGACCTGCCACCTCTTTACCCGCAACAGCCAGCGTGATTGGCAGGTCATCATTTTCTTTGGAGGTGGTAACACCAGCTGGTCTTGAGCGCTATCCGACATCGATAGCACCACCTTTGGATCAAGGCAACCTAACATGTCCGCCTGCATCTTCCTCACAGACCGGCAGTTTGCCGGGGACACCCTTATCAACCCCGTCTAAGCACAATAGCCAGCCCTCGGTCCCTCAGATGTGGACAAGTAAAAGACCATTTCCTCCTAGCCATGAGAAAGCTAAGAGGTTGAATTTCACCATCTGCAAGCTCTTGGCTACAGAAATGCTGCCTTTCCGCCTGGTGGACACAGAGGATTTTCGAGACCTTATGTCCGTCGCAGTGCCCCAGTACCAGATGCCCAGTCGGCACTACTTCTCAAAGAAAGGTGTGCCTGCGCTCCACCAGCATGTCGCACACAACATCACCGCTTCTTTGAGAAACTCTGTGTGTGACAGGGTGCATTTCACCACAGACACTTGGACGAGTAGGCATGGACAGGGGCGTTACATGTCGCTGACTGGGCACTGGGTAACTATGGTGACAGCAGGACAAGGGGCTGCTGTCCAAGTCTTGCCGTCCCCACGAGTTGTGCGTCAATCCTCTTTATGTCATTTTTCCTCCACTGCTTCTGCCTCCTCAACCTCCTCTCGGTCTTCCACCTGCACCCAAAGCCTGTCTGGTCATGCCACAAGCTTTCTAACTGCGCAGAAGGGATCCTGCACACCTCCTTACTATGCTGGCAGTAGGGCTCAACGTCATCAGGCGGTTTTTACATTGAAATGTCTGGGAAATGTGAGTCACACAGCTGAGGAGTTGTGGTCAGCTCTGGAGAACCAATTTCATGAATGGTTGTCTCCACTGGACCTGAAACCAGGGAAGGCCGTGTGCGACAATGCTGCAAACCTGGGTGCGGCCCTTCGCCGGGGCAATGTCACACACGTGCCTTGTATGGCTCACGTGTTGAACCTGGTTGTCCAGCAATTTTTAGCCCACTATCCCAGACTAGATGGCCTTCTGCAGAGGGCACGGTCGCTGTGTGCTCACTTCCGCCGTTCGCATCCCGCAGCTCAGCGACTTACATCTCTACAGAAGTCGTTGGGCCTGCCACTTCACCGGCTAAAATGCGATGTGCCTACCCGGTGGAATTCAACTCTGCACATGTTGCAGCGACTGTGGCAGCACCGACAAGCCCTGGTGCAATACGTTCTGACGTATAGCCTGGGCCAACGAGATTCAGAGGTGGGGCAAATCACGCTGGAGGAGTGGTCTCAGATCAGGGACCTATGCACCCTTCTGCACAGTTTTGAAATGGCGACGAAGATGTTTAGTGCTGACGATGCCATTATCAGCATGACTATTCCGGTGATTTACATGCTGGAGCACATGTTAAACAGAATTCGGAGTCAGGTGGTGGCACAAGAGGAGGTGGAGGAAGTAGAGGAGGAGGAGTTGTATGCGGAAGGGCTAACATCTGCAAGGTCCAGACGGTCGGCAGCACCAGGGCGGCAGGCATGTGAGGGTGGGGGAGATGATTTTACCAGGGCGCATGGTAGCAGCCAAACTAGTGAGGAAGGTGCAGGAGCCCAGGAAGAAGTGGAGGACGAACTGATGGAAGACTCATCAGATGAGGGAGACCTTGATCACATTTCTGTTGTGCGAGGTTGGGGGGAGAGGACAGAGGAAGGAAGCATGATTGTTACCTCGCCACCAACACAACAGGGACTTGGTGCTCCTGGATGCGCAACACACATGAGTGCCTTCTTGCTGCACTACCTGCAACATGACCCTCGAATTGTGAGAATTAGAAATAATCCTGACTACTGGGTTGCCACACTGTTAGATCCCCGGTACAAAAGTAAATTTGCAGAAATTATTCCTGCCATAGAAAGGGATGCACGCATGCAGGAGTATCAGCAGAGACTGTTGCAGAATCTTACATGTGCTTTTCCACAAAATACCAGTGGTGCACGTAGTGAATCTCACAGTTCCAACTTGCCAACCGTGGTCTGTATGGAATTGTTCAATAAAGGGCCCAAAATTAAGATAACATAGATGGGAGAGGTCTCTATGAATAGGAATTCCTAAGTATTTGATACCCTGTGAGGGCCAGGCAAAGGGAAAGTTGGACTGGATGGAATCCTATATGGATTTAGGGTGGGAGACATCGAGGGCCTCAGACTTCGCTGCATTGATTTTAAAATTTTACCATGTAACAAAGTGATCTATTTCAGCCATAACAGCAGGGATGGATATATGTGATTGAGTGATATATACTAGGACATCATCAGCAAATAGAGAGCACTTGTACTCGGTGCCTCCCACCTCAATCCACCTAATATTGGGGTTATGGCGAATTGATGAGAGCAGGTGCTCCGTCACTAGGATGTATAAGAGAGGGGACAGAGGACATCCCTGCCTTGTCCCATTGGTGATTGTGAAAGGTGATGAAAATGTTCTGACGCACCGCCTGGGCCTTGGGACACCCGGAGCCGGACCCTTTTTGGTGGATGCTGGTGGTTGTAGTCTTCGTGGCGGCGATCCGGTTCCGTGGCTCAGGGCGGTCAAACCAGTGGCGGAACTATTTATGTGGTTTTGATGTTTAAATGTCCGACTACGCCACCCGTGGATTGCGGTCAGAGTGAACCGCCGCTACAGGGCAGACCGCTAAGGCTGGTGTTGTGGGTGCAGCAGAGCGTAGCATAACTCCCCACGGGAGGAGTATAGCCTCAGGGCAGTGTATGCGGAGGATGGGGGTGATGGTGCAGGGCAGCAGCAGTAACGACACGGAGTCAGTGATGCAGTTCAGGGCCTTTACTCACAGTTCTTATTATCCAGACCACGTCTGCAGGTAACGGCTGCCCACGTCGTACTGTGCTCACCAGGTGAGGGGCTCAGACAACTCCCAGATAACTTTGGAGCGCTTCACAGGACCCCCTTTGTGTGTCCTTTGTCTGGCCTTTCTTACCAACACTTCTGTCCGGCTGCCTCGGGCCTCCTCTTGGTAAACTTGGCGCCAGTTTCCCTGACCCTATGTGGTGCCTTCCTAGCGGGTGGAGCAAGGGGCTGCGCCACATAAAATGTCAGAGCCTCCGGTTTCTAGCTGAGGGTCGTTTCCTGCCTCCACTAGTTCGGGGACCGGTCTCCCCCTTTGGCCTGACCCCTCCACGCAGGTGGATTCGGGCGTGCGGTGGCGACTCGCCCGTCCGCACCCCTGGGATCCCTTCATTCCTCGTTCCTGGAGCCTTCTCCGCTCCTCTTCCTTCCTTCTCCCTCTTGCAGGCCTGGGCCTCTGTTACTAGGCCCGCCTCCGGAGCAGAGCTCATGCAGAGCCCCTGCTCCCTGCCACTTCTGCTCAGACTTCTCTGCACTGAACTAAGATGGTGCCCACCTTTTATACTCCCTTCTCAATGCACCCAGGAACTGCTTCCTCCCTGCTCCTGCACTGCAGGGTTCCCCTTCCTCAGTGTTCCCTCCCCCCACTCCAGCCAGGGACAGGGACTGTCGTGCCCATCTCAGGGGCATATTGGTCGCCCTGCCCCACGGCAATGTGGTGTAATGCATGCAGGTGTCGGGTCCTGATCCACACTCCATCCTTATCTGAGAGTGAGATATCACACCTCTGGGTGAGGTGCAATACGTCTGTAGCAACCGAGCCCTCGGTGCTACAGTTCCATTTATCTTCAGCCTAGGTGACGTATTGTGATACAGGGCCGTGATTTTGGCTATAAAAGGGTCCCCTAGACCCCTACCCCAAGCTTTTTAAGAGAATCATATATGGCGTGCCAGGAGACTCTATGGAATGCTTTCTCAGCATCCAACGAGAGTATCTACTTACAAATTTTTAACTGCATCTAGCCCAGGAAATACTTTGTGCCTAGTAGCAGTGTCTGCTAGTCAGCGGATTATCCCGGCTGTTAAGCAAGCTACACCACCTGTAGTTTGGACACTTAATTTTTTCAAAGGAAATGCTTCGGGACCACGGGATACTTAGTGAAGAGCATCAGGAGGCACCCCAAGGCATAGGGGCTGGGACTGGCACTAGGATGCCTTGCGGTGGACAGCCGAGCTCGATCCTTATAAAAGCTTTTTAACTGCAGCAGCTTTAGTGGACGCTACTGGAGCTGGAATTACGCGGCTGCTGGCATGAGACTTGCCCTCCAATAGATCCTTGTAAATGGATTTAAAGTGTATTCATTCAAATTAGAGGGACAATTTAAATTAAAAAGCTTAGAGCTGCCTCCACCACAGGGGGGCTCTCTCGACCCACCAGCGGACAGGCACCAGTATTGGGAGAGGGGGGCTGGCCGTCAGGGTTCACCGCGGCTCTGGCACAAACCCGGCGACACGGAGGTGGCACGGGCAGGAGCGGACTGGCCGTCTCGGCTTCTCACTTTTTGGATTTTAGAAGGGCATGACATGCCTATATCTGTGTCTCCCCCTCCTTTTACTCCTCCACCTCTTTTCTTTTCGCATGACTATATGTACTTGTCACTTTTCCATGTGTTAGTTGTGTCTTCTGAGCAGTTTGTCAGCTTTTGGACACCTTTGAAGGTGTTTTCTATGTGTTTCTATGTGTTTTTGTTTGCCTGCCATTGGTTTTAACGGTGTTCGAAGGTGTTCGACGAACAGTTCGACGAACAGTTCGGCGAACACACGGGTGTTCGACGAACCGAACCGAACTCGAACACTACGGGGGTGGCTCAACACTACTTGTAAGAAGGTATCTTGAGTCGGACATATTTAGATGAGAGCCAGACTTTATCTCCAGGACGAAATTGTGGAGGATCCAGGCGTTTTTTGTCAGCGTGTCTTTTCATCCGTTCGGACGACTGAAGGAGCGCGGATCGGGTACTCTCCCAAATGGAGGAAAATTTGCTAACGAGAGATTCCGCATCCGGGTTGTCCACAGAGGTGGAGACAGGAAAAGGAATCCGAGGATGCTGACCGAAGACTACAAAAAACGGGGATTTGGAGGAGGATTCGCTCTCGTGATTGTTATAAGAGAACTCGGCCTATGGTAGGAGATCCACCCAGTCTGAATGATGGGCATTAACGAAGTGCCGGAGGTAACTGGTCAGGTTCTGATTGATCCGCTCCACTTGACCATTGGACTGTGGGTGGTAAGCGGAAGAGAAGTCCAGGGTGACGTCTAGCAGTTTACAAGTGGCTCTCCAGAAACGTGAGGTGAACTGTACCCCACGATCCGACACGATGTGGAGGGGCAGGCCATGAAGACGGAAGATGTGGCGGATAAAGTCTTTAGCCAGCTCGGGTGCAGACGGGAGGGCTGGCAGGGGAATAAAGTGAGCCATCTTGGAAAAGCGATCAGCGACCACCCAAATGACCGTACAACCGGCGGAGACGGGGAGATCAGTTATGAAGTCCATAGCAATATGCTGCCAGGGGGCAGCAGGCACAGGAAGCGGAAGGAGGCGACCGGTTGGCAGGTGTCTCGGGACTTTGTTGCGGGCGCAGGACACACAGGCAGAAACAAAGTCTATTACGTCCTTGTGCAGGGTAGGCCACCAGTAGTGCCGGGCAATAAGCTGGAGGGTCTTTTTCTGACCGGCGTGGCCAGCTAGTTTAGACGAATGGCCCCAGTGTAGGATCTTCTTCCGATCAGGTACTGAAACAAACGTCTTACCGGGAGGGAGACGATTTAGACTCACGGGAGCCACCTGCATTACTCTGGCGGGATCGATGATATGTTTAGGTTCTTCCTCGAGATCGGACACCAGAAAGGATGGGGACAAGGCGTCTGCTTTGACGTTTTTGTCAGCCGGGCGAAAATGAAGAACAAAATCAAAGCGAGCAAAAAACAAGGACCACCGGGCTTGGCGCGGGTTAAGTCTCTGGGCATGCTGGAGGTAAGCCAAGTTCTTGTGGTCAGTGTAAATTATTACCGGGTGAAGAGCCCCCTCGAGTAGGTAACGCCACTCCTCCAACGCCAGCTTGATGGCCAATAACTCTCGGTCTCCTATGGATTAGTTGCGCTCAGAAGAGGAGAAGAGTTTGGAGAAGAAGCCACAAGTTACCATTCTCCCGGAAGATGATTTTTGAGTAAGTACCGCTCCGGCTCCAGAGGAGGAGGCGTCAACTTCCAGGAAGAACTGCTTGTTGCCGTCCGGGCGATGCAGCACCGGGGCGGAAGAGAAGGCCTGTTTTAGGGAAAGAAAGGCCTCCTCTGCTTCGGGCGGCCACTCTTTGGGATTAGTACCCTTACGGGTGAGCGCGGAAATTAGGGCAGTCCGGGAAGAGAAGTGTGGTATGAAGAGGCGGTAGTAGTTAGCGAAGCCCAGGAATCGCTGAATGGCCTTCAACCCCTCCGGTCGAGGCCATTTCTCGATGGCAGACAGTTTCTCTGCATCCATTCGTAGGCCGGTCTGAGAAATAATGTAGCCCAAAAACGGAAGCGAGGTCTGCTCAAAGAGGCACTTCTCACATTTAGCGAAGAGGTGATTCTGCCTGAGCCTGAGCAGGACCTGACGAACGTCCCTCCGGTGAGTCTGGAGATCCGGAGAGAAGACCAAGATGTCGTCCAGGTACACCACTACGCAGGAGTAGAGAAGGTCCCGGAAGATGTCATTGACCAACTCTTGAAAGACGGCAGGAGCGTTACAGAGACCAAAGGGCATTACCAGATATTCATAGTGGCCGTCCCGGGTGTTGAATGCCGTCTTCCATTCATCCCCCTGACGGATACGAACCAGGTTGTACGCCCCACGGAGGTCCAGTTTGGTGAAGATTCTAGCCCCCCTCAGACGATCAAATAACTCCGGAATGAGCGGAAGGGGGTACTTATTCTTCACCGTGATCTGGTTAAGGCCTCTATAGTCTATACAGGGACGGAGAGAGCCGTCCTTCTTTTTGACGAAAAAGAAGCCTGCTCCCGCCGGGGAGGTAGATTTCCGGATGAATCCCCTGGCCAGATTCTCCTCAATATATTCGGACATCGACCGGGTCTCAGCAGCGGATAATGGATAAATACGCCCACGGGGAGGAGTAGTACCAGGTAACAGGTCGATAGGGCAGTCGTATGGTCTATGAGGGGGTAGTGTCTCTGCTTCATTTTTATTAAAGACATCAGCATAAGACCAATAAGGAATCGGAAGTCCAGGTAGATTAGCTGGGGTAGGAGAAGGACAGACGGGATGGACGGGAAACAGACAGGTCTTATGGCAGTCCTGTCCCCAGCGAAGGACTTCTCCGGTCTGCCAGTCAAGCACGGGTGCATGTCTCTGGAGCCTAGGTAGGCCTAGCAAGAGGGCGTGGGAGAGTCCAGGCAGAACATGAAAGGAGATACTCTCAGAATGCAGCATTCCCACCTGCAGAGTAATGGATTCGGTGATGAGTTGGATGGGGCGTGGTAAGAGACCCCCATCCACGGCAGCAACAGACAAGGGTATAGCCAGAGGTTTGGTGGGGATGCGGTATTTCTCTACCAGGGACTGTGAAATAAGATTCCCGGCTGCTCCAGAGTCAAGTTGGGCTAGTTCGAAATAACGGTTCTCCCCGCAGACGATTGAGACTGACAGCAGCAGAGATGGAGAGGATTTATTCTTGTCTAGGTCGACCTCTCTGAGCGAACCTAGACACAGGCGTTTCCCGACCTCTCCGGGCAGGTACGGATCCGGTGCTCCTTACTGCCACAGTAGAAGCAGCTCCCCTCGGCACGGCGTAAGTCCTGACGGGTTTTGACCATCTTGGTCTGGTCGACCTGCATAGGCTCAGGAGAGTGTACCTGGGTAGAGACGGAGGGAGTGACGGGTTTCTGAAAAGTAGGAGCTAGACGTGGTAACCTCCTCTCACGGGTGACCTCTTTGGCACGCTCCTGGAACCGTAGGTCAATCTGGGTGGCAAGAGTTATTAGGTCATCGAGAGTGGTAGGGATGTCCCGACCGGCAAGTTCATCTTTAATACGGCCGGACAGACCCTCCCAGAAGACGGATACCAGAGCGTCGTTATCCCAGGCCAGCTCCGAGGCAAGGGTACGGAACCGTATGGCATATTGGCCCACGGTGAGACTTCCCTGACGGAGGCGTAGCAGTGATGATGCAGATGAGGTCTTCCGTCCGGGTTCGTCGAAGACTTTCCGGAAAGCCGTGAGAAAAGCAGGCAAGTTGGACACCAGGGGGTCTCCTCTCTCCCATAGAGGATTTAGCCAGGCCAGGGCCTCCCCAGTGAGATGGGACATGATGAATGCAATTTTGGCTCGGTCGGAGTTAAACTGGTGGGACAATAGTTCAAAGTGCAGGGTGCACTGATTTATGAAGCCCCGAGCCTGGGCGGAGTCGCCTCCGAAGCGAGGAGGTGCAGAAAGCCGGGGTCCGGGGTAGGATACCATGGTATTAGTGGGCAGCGGAGCTGCCGGATTGCGAGACATGGCACTGGCGGAGGTTGCTGGTGGAGCAGTCAGAGTGTCCAGGCGAGTATTGACATTCCGCAGGTGACCCAGGATGGACTCCTGTTGGGACCTTTGACGGGACAGTTCATGACACAGGTCCGAGAACGAGGGAGCTTGGGTGCCACCGGGTTCCATGGCCCGAGCAAACTGTAACGGGTCTGGGAGGCGGAACCTCTGAGCTACTATACAAGGGGGCGGTCCTTGTAAGGGAGCGGGTGGCGACCAGGGAAGACGGGCAGGAAGTCACAGCAGGTGACCGGGACAGTCTCTGAGTGAACGGGCTGGAGGTCACGGCAAGTGACCGGGGCAATCTCTGGATGAACGGGCAGATGGTCACGGCAAGTGACCGGGGCAGTCTCTGATTGAACGGGCAGATGGTCACGGCAAGTGACCGGGGCAGTCTCTGAATGAACGGGCAGATGGTCACGGCAAGTGACCGGGGCAGTCTCTGAATGAACGGGCAGATGGTCACGGCGAGTGACCGGGGCAGTCTCTGGGTAAAGGGTTGGTACGACCTGTGGCGGCTGATGATAGACGTGAGCTCCCAGGTGAGCAGGCGAGAGTCTCTGGATGAACGGGTGGTCACAGCATGTGACGGCGGAGCCTCCAGGAAGACCAACAGACAGGCGGCAGATGAGCGCTCCTAGGTGAGCGGGCAGAAGTCTCTGGACAGGCGGGTGGTCACAGCACGTGACGGCAGAGCCTCCAGGTAGGCTAGCAGACAGGCAGCAGATGAGCGCTCCCAGGTGAGCGGGCAGGAGTCACTGGACAGGCAGGTGGTCACAGCACGTGACGGCGGAGCCTCCAGGTAGGCTAGCAGGCAGGTAGCAGATGTGTGCTCCCAGGTGAGCAGGCAAGCTGGTCCATAGACAGACTGACAGGAGTTGGAAGGCAGACCGTCGGACCTCAGGCAAGCAGGCAGGTGGCTGAAGTGCGCTCCCAGGTGAGCGGACAGGCTGGTCCTTAGACAGACTGACAGGAGTAGTAAGGCAGACCGTCGGACCTCAGACTAGCAGGCAGGTAGCAGATAATCAGGCAGGAATAAGACAGCAAGCTGGCAGGAATCTGGCAGGTAACTGGCAACGGGACCTGAGGGCTGAAGCAGAGTAGTGAACAGTGCAACAACATTGCTCGGGCACCTCCATTTTGGAGGAGGTGCCTTATATATGGTGAAGTCCTCCGGCCATTGGCCGGGGACTCCTTAGGACGGCGCGCGCGGCCCCTTTAAGAGGGAGGGAGAGCGCGCGCGCCCTAAGCACAGTGGCCGGGAAGGAGCGCGCGCTGCCAGCAGAGCGGGAGGAGGACGCCGGGCACGGAGCAGAGAGGTGAGGGGAACAGCGTCCCTGCCTAGCAGAGGGCAGGGACGCCGGCGCTACATAATCCTTATAAACAGGGAGGAAATGGTTGAGGAGGTAAAGGTGGCTGGGACCCTAGGAGGCAGCGATCATGCTATTATAGAATTTTGGATAACTAGAGGAGGAAGACATGTGAAGACTCAAACTTCATGGTTAGATTTTAGAAAGGCAGATTTTAGGAGACTCAGAAAGAGAATAGGAGGGATCCAATGGCTGGATGTCCTTAAGGACAAAAATGTCCAGGAAGGATGGGAAATTTTTAAAAATGAGATTCTCAAAGCACAATCGTTAACAATCCCGAAAAGTAGCAAGAATGGGAAGCATTTAAGGAAACCAGGATGGATGAACACAGAACTTAAACACATGCTAAAAAGAAAGAAAGAAATGTTTATTAAATGGAAAGAGGGAGGCATATCTAAAGAAGATTATAATGCAGTCTGCAGATCCTGCAGGGCACGTATCAGGTTAGCTAAAGCTGACAATGAATTAAGGCTTGCAAGAGATGTCAAAAGCAATAAAAAAGGATTTTGGGGGTATGTCAAAAGTAAAAGAAAAGTCAAGGATTTTTACAGGATGAAAATGGAGAAATGGTAAGAGAGGATGTTGAGAAGGCCAAACTTTTTAATTCCTTTTTTGCATCTGTTTTCTCTCAGAAAGAAAATGTAACATCAACTGATCTTCACTGTCCTTTTAAAGGAATAGAAGAATCCAAGTTATCTGTAAACAGAAAGATTGTGAGGGAATATTTAGCTAACATAAATGAGTTCAAGTCTCCAGGTCCAGATGAATTACACCCCAGAGTACTGAAGGAGATCGTAGAAGAAATTTTAGAACCACTCTCCATAATCTTTGAAAGTTCTCGGAGAACAGGAGAAGTCCCAGAAGACTGGAGAAGAGCAAATGTTGTTCCTATCTGTTCTCGGAATTATGTTGAAGTTTAAAAATTCTTTGGAACTCTTCCATTGTTCTCGGAATTCCGCTGATATTTAACAATGCTTTGGAACTCTTCCATTGTTCTCGGCATTCTGTTAATGTTTAACAATGATTTGGAACTTTTCCATTGTTCACGGAATTCTGCTGAAGTTTAAAAATGCTTTGGAACTCTTACATTGTTCTACGAATTCCCCTGAAGTATAACAATGCTTTGTAACACTTCCATTGTTCTCGGTATTCCGCTGAAGTTTAAAAATGCTTTAGAACTCTTCCATTGTTCTCGGAATTCCGCTGAAGTTTAACAATGCTTTGGACTTCTTCGATTGATCTCTGAATTCTGCTGAAGATTATAAATGCTTTGGAACTCTTCTGTTGTTCTCAGAATTACGCTGATATTTAACAATGCTTTGGAACGCTTCCATTGTTCTCGGCATAATGTTAATGTTTAACAATGCTTTGGAACTTTTCCATTGTTCACGGAATTCCGCTGAAGTTTAAAAATGCTTTGGAACTCTTCCATTGTTCTACGAATTCCCCTGAAGTATAATAATGCTTTGGAAATCTTCCATTGTTCTCGGTATTCTGCTGAAGTTTAAAAATGCTTTGGAACTCTTCCATTGTTCTCAGAATTCCGCTGAAGTTTAAAAATGCTTTGGAACTCTGCCTTTGTACTCGGAATTCCGCTGAACTTAAAAATGCATTGGAACTCTTCCATTGTTCTCGGAATTCCGCTGAAGTTTAAAAATGCTTTGGAACTCTTCCATTGTTCATGGAATTCCGCTGAAGTTTAAAAATGATTTGGAACGCTTCCATTGTTCTTGGAATTCCGCTGATGTTTAGCAATGCTTTGGAAATCTAACATTGTTCTCGGCATTCCGATGATGTTTATCAATGCTTTGGAACTTTTCCATTGTTCACGGAATTCCGCTGAAGGTTAAAAATGCTTTGGAACTCTTCCATTGTTCTCGGAATTCCGCTGATGTTGAACAATGCTTTTGAACTCTTCCATTGTTCTCAGTATTCTGCTGAAGTTTAAAAATGCTTTGGAACTCTTCCATTATTCTCAGAATTCCGATGAAGTTTAAAAATGCTTTGGAACTCTTCCATTGTTCTCGGAATTCCGCTGATGTTTAACAATGATTTGGAACTCTTCCATTGTTCACGGAATTCCGCTGAAGTTTAAAAATGCTTTGGAACTCTTCCATTGTTCTCGGAATTCCGCTGATATTTAACAATGCTTTGGAACTCTTCCATTGTTCACGGAATTTTGCTGAAGTTTAAAAATGCTTTGGAACTATTCCATTAGTCTCGGAATTCCGATGAAGTTTAAAAATGCTTTGGAACTCTACCATTGTTCTCGGAATTCCGCTGATGTTTAACAATGCTTTGGAACTCTTCCATTGTTCTCGGTATTCCGCTGAAGTTTAAAAATGCTTTAGAACTCTTCCATTGTTCTCGGAATTCCGCTGAAGTTTAACAATGCTTTGGAACTCTTCGATTGATCTCTGAATTCTGCTGAAGTTTATAAATGCTTTGGAACTCTTCTATTGTTCTCAGAATTACGCTGAAGTTTAAAAATGCTTTGGAACTCTTCCATTGTTCTCGGAATTCCGCTGAAGTTTAAAAATGCTATGACACTCTTCCATTATTCTCGGAATTCCGCTGAAGTGTAAAAATGCTATGGAACTCTTCCTTTGTTCATGGAATTTCGCTGAAGTTTAAAAATGCTTTGGAACTCTTCCATTGTTCTCAGAATTCCGCTGATGTTTAACAATGCTTTGGAACTCTTCCATTGTTCATGGAATTTCGCTGTAGTTTAAAAATGCTTTGGAACTATTCTATTGTTCTCGGAATTCCGCTGAAGTTTAAAAATGCTTTGGAACTCTTACATTGTTCTCGGAATTCCGCTGAAATATAAAAATGCTTTGAAACTTTTCCATTGTTCTCGGAATTCCGCTGATGTTTAACAATGCTTTGGAACTCTTCCATTGTTCACGGAATTCCGCTGAAGTTTAACAATGCTTTGAAACTTTTCCACTGTTCTCAGTATTCTGCTGAAGTTTAAAAATACTTTGGAACTCTTCCATTATTCTCAGAATTCCGATGAAGTTTAAAAATGCTTTGGAACTCTTCCATTGTTCTCGGAATTCCGCTGATGTTTAACAATGCTTTGGAACTCTTCCATTGTTCTCGGTATTCCGCTGAAGTTTAAAAATGCTTTAGAACTCTTCCATTGTTCTCGGAATTCCGCTGAAGTTTAACAATGCTTTGGAACTCTTCGATTGATCTCTGAATTCTGCTGAAGTTTATAAATGCTTTGGAACTCTTCTATTGTTATCAGAATTACGCTGAAGTTTAAAAATGCTTTGGAACTTTTCCATTGTTTACGGAATTTTGCTGAAGTTTAAAAATGCTTTGGAACTATTCCATTAGTCTCGGAATTCCGATGAAGTTTAAAAATGCTTTGGAACTCTTCCATTGTTCTCAGAATTCCGCTGATGTTTAACAATGCTTTGGAACTCTTCCATTGTTCTCGGTATTCCGCTGAAGTTTAAAAATGCTTTAGAACTCTTCCATTGTTCTCGGAATTCCGCTGAAGTTTAACAATGCTTTGGAACTCTTCGATTGATCTCTGAATTCTGCTGAAGTTTATAAATGCTTTGGAACTCTTCTATTGTTCTCAGAATTACGCTGAAGTTTAAAAATGCTTTGGAACTCTTCCATTGTTCTCGGAATTCCGCTGAAGTTTAAAAATGCTATGTCACTCTTCCATTGTTCTCGGAATTCCGATGAAGTATAAAAATGCTTTGGAACTCTTCCATTGTTCAGGGAATTCTGCGGAAGTTTAAAAATGCTTTGGAACTCTTCCATTGTTCTCGGAATTCCGCTGAAGTTTAACAATGCTTTGAAACTTTTCCATTGTTCTCAGAATTCCGCTGAAGTTGAAAAATGCTTTGGAACTCTTACATTGTTCTCGGAATTCCGCTGAAGTTTAACAATGCTTTGGAACTCTTCCATTGTTCTCGGTATTCCGCTGAAGGTTAAAAATGCTTTAGAACTCTTCCATTGTTCTCGGAATTCCGCTGTAGTTTAACAATGCTTTGGAACTCTTCCATTGATCTCTGAATTCTGCTGAAGTTTAAAAATGCTATGAAACTTTTCCATTGTTCTCGGAATTCAGCTGAAGTGTAAAAATGCTATGAAACTTTTCCATTATTCTCGGAATTCCGCTGAAGTGTAAAAATGCTTTGAAAATCTTCCATTGTTCATGGAATTTCGCTGAAGTTTAAAAATGCTTTGGAACTCTTCCATTGTTCTTGGAATTCCGCAGATGTTTAAAAATGCTTTGGAACTCTTCCATTGTTCTCGGAAATCCGCTGATGTTTAACAATGCTTTGGAACGCATCCATTGTTCTCGGATTTCCGCTGTAATTTAAAAATGCTTTTGAACTCTTCCATTGTTCTCGGAATTCCGCTGAAGTTGAAAAATTCTTTGGAACTCTTCCATTGTTCTCGGAATTCCACTGAAGTATAAAAATGCTTTGGAAATCTTCCATTGTTCAGGGAATTCCGCTGAAGTTTAAAAATGCTTTGGAACTCTTCCATTGTTCTCGGAATTCTGCTCATGTTTATCAATGCTTTGGAACTCTTCCATTGTTCTCAGAATTCTGCTGATATTTAACAATGCTTTGGAACTCTTCCATTGTTCTCGGCATTCTGTTAATGTTTATCAATGATTTGGAACTTTTCCATTGTTCACGGAATTCTGCTGAAGTTTAAAAATGCTTTGGAACTCTTACATTGTTCTACGAATTCCCCTGAAGTATAACAATGCTTTGTAACACTTCCATTGTTCTCGGTATTCCGCTGAAGTTTAAAAATGCTTTAGAACTCTTCCATTGTTCTCGGAATTCCGCTGAAGTTTAACAATGCTTTGGAACTCTTCGATTGATCTCTGAATTCTGCTGAAGATTATAAATGCTTTGTAACTCTTCTGTTGTTCTCAGAATTACGCTGATATTTAACAATGCTTTGGAACTCTTCCATTGTTCTCAGCATAATGTTAATGTTTAACAATGCTTTGGAACTTTTCCATTGTTCACGGAATTCCGCTGAAGTTTAAAAATGCTTTGGAACTCTTCCATTGTTATCGGAATTCCGCTGATGTTGAACAATGCTTTGGAACTCATCCATTGTTTACGGAATTCTGTTGAAGTTTAAAAATGCTTTGGAACTCTTCCATTGTTCTCAGAATTCCGCTGAAGTTTAAAAATGCTTTGGAACTCAGCCTTTGTACTCGGAATTCCGCTGAAGATTAAAAATGCTTTGGAACTCTTCTATTATTTTCGGAATTCCGCTGAAGTTAAAAATGCTTTGGAACTCTTCCTTTGTTCTCAGAATTCCGCTGAACTTAAAAATGCATTGGAACTCTTCCATTGTTCTCGGAATTCCGCTGAAGTTTAAAAATGCTTTGGAACTCTTGCATTGTTCATGGAATTCCGCTGAAGTTTAAAAATGATTTGGAACGCTTCCATTGTTCTCGGAATTCCGCTCATGTTTTTCAATGCATTGGAACTCTTCCATTGTTTTCGGAATTATGCTGAAGTTTAAAAATGCTTTGGAACTCTTCCATTGTTCTTGGAATTCCGCTGATGTTTAGCAATGCTTTGGAAATCTAACATTGTTCTCGGCATTCCGATGATGTTTATCAATGCTTTGGAACTTTTCCATTGTTCACGGAATTCCGCTGAAGGTTAAAAATGCTTTGGAACTCTTCCATTGTTCTCGGAATTCCGCTGATGTTGAACAATGCTTTTGAACTCTTCCATTGTTCTCAGTATTCTGCTGAAGTTTAAAAATGCTTTGGAACTCTTCCATTATTCTCAGAATTCCGATGAAGTTTAAAAATGCTTTGGAACTCTTCCATTGTTCTCGGAATTCCGCTGATGTTTATCAATGCTTTGGAACTCTTCCATTGTTCACGGAATTCCGCTGAAGTTTAAAAATGCTTTGGAACTCTTCCATTGTTCTCGGAATTCCGCTGATATTTAACAATGCTTTGGAACTCTTCCATTGTTCACGGAATTTTGCTGAAGTTTAAAAATGCTTTGGAACTATTCCATTAGTCTCGGATTTCCGATGAAGTTTAACAATGCTTTGGAACTCTTCCATTGATCTCTGAATTCTGCTGAAGTTTATAAATGCTTTGGAACTCTTCTATTGTTCTCAAAATTACGCTGAAGTTTAAAAATGCTTTGGAACTCTTCCATTGTTCTCGGAATTCCGCTGAAGTTTAAAAATGCTATGACACTCTTCCATTATTCTCGGAAATCAGCTGAAGTGTAAAAATGCTTTGGAACTCTTCCTTTGTTCATGGAATTTCGCTGAAGTTTAAAAATGCTTTGGAACTCTTCCATTGTTCTCGGAATTCCGCTGATGTTTAACAATGCTTTGGAACTCTTCCATTGTTCTCGGAATTCCGCTGAAGTATAAAAATGCTTTGGAACTCTTCCAATGTTCAGGGAATTCCGATGAAGTGTAAAAATGCTTGGGAACTCTTCCATTGTTCATGGAATTTCGCTGTAGTTTAAAAATGCTTTGGAACTATTCTATTGTTCTCGGAATTCCGCTGAAGTTTAAAAATGCTTTGGAACTCTTCCATTGTTCTCGGAATTCCGCTGAAATATAAAAATGCTTTGAAACTTTTCCACTGTTCTCAGTATTCTGCTGAAGTTTAAAAATGCTTTGGAACTCTTCCATTATTCTCAGAATTCCGATGAAGTTTAAAAATGCTTTGGAACTCTTCCATTGTTCTCGGAATTCCGCTGATGTTTAACAATGCTTTGGAACTCTTCCATTGTTCACGGAATTCCGCTGAAGTTTAAAAATGCTTTGGAACTCTTCTATTGTTCTCGGAATTCCGCTGATATTTAACAATGCTTTGGAACTCTTCCATTGTTCATGGAATTTTGCTGAAGTTTAAAAATGCTTTGGAACTATTCCATTAGTCTCGGAATTCCGATGAAGTTTAAAAATGCTTTGGAACTCTTCCATTGTTCTCGGAATTCCGCTGATGTTTAACAATGCTTTGGAACTCTTCCATTGTTCTCGGTATTCCGCTGAAGTTTAAAAATGCTTTAGAACTCTTCCATTGTTCTCGGAATTCCGATGAAGTTTAACAATGCTTTGGAACTCTTCGATTGATCTCTGAATTCTGCTGAAGTTTATAAATGCTTTGGAACTCTTCTATTGTTCTCAGAATTACGCTGAAGTTTAAAAATGTTTTGGAACTCTTCCATTGTTTACGGAATTTTGCTGAAGTTTAAAAATGCTTTGGAACTATTCCATTAGTCTCGGAATTCCGATCAAGTTTAAAAATGCTTTGGAACTCTTCCATTGTTCTCGGAATTCCGCTGAAGTTTAACAATGCTTTGGAACTCTTCGATTGATCTCTGAATTCTGCTGAAGTTTATAAATGCTTTGCAACTCTTCTATTGTTCTCAGAATTACGCTGAAGTTTAAAAATGCTTTGAAACTCTTCCATTGTTCACGGAATTCCGCTGAAGTTTAAAAATGCTTTGCAACTCTTCCATTGTTCTCGGGATTCCGCTGATATTTAACAATGCTTTGGAACTCTTCCATTGTTCACGGAATTTTGTTGAAGTTTAAAAATGCTTTGGAACTATTCCATTAGTCTAGGAATTCCGATGAATTTTAAAAATGCTTTGGTACTCTTCCATTGTTCTCGGAATTCCGCTGATGTTTAACAATGCTTTGGAACTCTTCCATTGTTCTCGGTATTCCGCTGAAGTTTAAAAATGCTTTAGAACTCTTCCATTGTTCTCGGACTTCCGCTGAAGTTTAACAATGCTTTGGAACTCTTCGATTGATCTCTGAATTCTGCTGAAGTTTATAAATGCTTTGGAACTCTTCTATTGTTCTCAGAATTACGCTGATATTTAACAATGCTTTGGAACTCTTCCATTGTTCTCGGCATAATGTTAATGTTTAACAATGCTTTGGAACTTTTCCATTGTTCACGGAATTCCGCTGAAGTTTAAAAATGTTTTGGAACTCTTCCATTGTTATCGGAATTCCGCTGATGTTGAACAATGCTTTGGAACTCTTCCATTGTTCTCGGCATAATGTTAATGTTTAACAATGCCTTGGAACTTTTCCATTGTTCACGGAATTCCGCTGAAGTTTAAAAATGCTTTGGAACTCTTCCATTGTTCTACGAATTCCCCTGAAGTATAACAATGCTTTGGAACTCTTCCATTGTTCTCGGTATTCTGCTGAAGTTTAAAAATGCTTTGGAACTCTTCCATTGTTCTTGGAATTCCGCTGATGTTTAACAATGCTTTGGAACTCTTCCATTGTTCTCGGTATTCCGCTGAAGTTTAAAAATGCTTTAGAACTCTTCCATTGTTCTACGAATTCCCCTGAAGTATAACAATGCTTTGGAACTCTTCCATTGTTCTCGGAATTCAGCTGAAGTTTAACAATGCTTTGGAACTCTTCGATTGATCTCTGAATTCTGCTGAAGTTTATAAATGCTTTGGAACTCTTCCATTGTTCTCGGTATTCTGCTGAAGTTTAAAAATGCTTTGGAACTCTTCCATTGTTCTCAGAATTCCGCTGAAGTTTAAAAATGCTTTGGAACTCTGCCTTTGTACTCGGAATTCCGCTGAAGATTAAAAATGCTTTGGAACTCTTCTATTATTTTCGGAATTCATCTGAAGTTAAAAATGCTTTGGAACTCTTCCATTGTTCTCAGAATTCCGTTGAACTTAAAAATGCTTTAGAACTCTTCCATTGTTCTTGGAATTTTGCTGATATTTATCAATGCTTTGGAACTCTAACATTGTTCTCGGCATTCCGATGATGTTTATCAATGCTATGGAACTTTTCCATTGTTCACGGAATTCCGCTGAAGGTTAAAAATGCTTTGGAACTCTTCCATTGTTCTCGGAATTCTGCTGATGTTGAACAATGCTTTTGAACTCTTCCATTGTTCTCAGTATTCTGCTGAAGTTTAAAAATGCTTTGGAACTGTTCCATTATACTCAGAATTCCAATGAAGTTTAAAAATGCTTTGGAACTCTTCCATTGTTCTCGGAATTCCGCTGATGTTTAACAATGCTTTGGAACTCTTCCATTGTTCACGGAATTCCGCTGAAGTTTAAAAATGCTTTGGAACTCTTCCATTGTTCTCGGAATTCCGCTGATATTTAACAATGCTTTGGAACTCTTCCATTGTTCACGGAATTTTGATGAAGTTTTAAAAATGCTTTGGAACTATTCCATTAGTCTCGGAATTCCGATGAAGTTTAAAAATGCTTTGAAACTCTTCCATTGTTCTCGGAATACCGCTGATGTTTAACAATGCTTTGGAACTGTTCCATTGTTCTCGGTATTCCGCTGTAGTTTAAAAATGCTTTAGAACTCTTCCATTTTTCTCGGAATTCCGCTGAAGTTTAAAAATGCTTTGGAACTCTTCCATTGTTCTCGGAATTCCGCTGAAGTTTAAAAATGCTATGTCACTCTTCCATTGTTCTCGGAATTCCGATGAAGTATAAAAATGCTTTGGAACTCTTCCATCGTTCAGGGAATTCCGCGGAAGTTTAAAAATGCTTTGGAACTCTTCCATTGTTCTCAGAATTCCGCTGAAGTTGAAAAATGCTTTAGAACTCTTCCATTGTTCACGGAATTCCGCTGAAGTTTAACAATGCTTTGGAACTCTTACATTGTTCTCGGAATTCCGCTGAAGTTTAACAATGCTATGGAACTCTTCCATTGTTCTCGGTATTCCGCTGAATGTTAAAAATGCTTTAGAACACTTCCATTGTTCTCGGAATTCCGCTGTAGTTTAACAATGCTTTGGAGCTCTTCCATTGATCTCTGAATTCTGCTGAAGTTTAAAAATGCTATGAAACTTTTCCATTGTTCTCGGAATTCAGCTGAAGTGTAAAAATGCTATGAAACTTTTCCATTATTCTCGGAATTCCGCTGAAGTGTAAAAATGCTTTGGAAATCTTCCATTGTTCATGGAATTTCGCTGAAGTTTAAAAATGCTTTGGAACTCTTCCATTGTTCTTGGAATTCCGCTGATGTTTAAAAGTGCTTTGGAACTCTTCCATTGTTCTCGGAAATCCGCTGATGTTTAACAATGCTTTGGAACTCATCCATTGTTCTCGGATTTCCGCTGTAATTTAAAAATGCTTTTGAACTCTTCCATTGTTCTCGGAATTCCGCTGAAGTTGAAAAATTCTTTGGAACTCTTCCATTGTTCTCGGAATTCCACTGAAGTATAAAAATGCTTTGGAACTCTTCCATTGTTCTCGGAATTCTGCTCATGTTTATCAATGCTTTGGAACTCTTCGACCGTTCTCGGAATTATGCTGAAGTTTAAAAATGCTTTGGAACTCTTCCATTGTTCTCGGAATTCCGCTGATATTTAACAATGCTTTGGAACTCTTCCATTGTTCACGGAATTCTGCTGAAGTTTAAAAATGCTTTGGAACTCTTACATTGTTCTACGAATTCCCCTGAAGTATAACAATGCTTTGGAACACTTCCATTGTTCTCGGTATTCTGCTGAAGTTTAAAAATGCTTTAGAACTCTTCCATTGTTCTCGAAATTCCGCTGAAGTTTAACAATGCTTTGGAACTCTTCGATTGATCTCTGAATTCTACTGAAGTTTATAAATGCTTTGGAACTCTTCTATTGTTCTCAGAATTACGCTGAAGTTTAAAAATGCTTTGGAACTCTTCCATTGTTCACGGAATTTTGCTGAAGTTTAAAAATGCTTTGGAACTATTCCATTAGTCTCGGAATTCTGATGAAGTTTAAAAATGCTTTGGAACTCTTCCATTGTTCTCGGAATTCCGCTGATGTTTAACAATGCTTTGGAACTCTTCCATTGTTCTCGGTATTCCGCTGAAGTTTAAAAATGCTTTAGAACTCTTCCATTGTTCTCGGAATTCCGCTGAAGTTTAACAATGCTTTGGAACTCTTCGATTGATCTCTGAATTCTGCTGAAGTTTATAAATGCTTTGGAACTCTTCTATTGTTCTCAGAATTACGCTGAAGTTTAAAAATGCTTTGGAACTCTTCCATTGTTCTCAGAATTCCGCTGAAGTTTAAAAATGCTATGTCACTCTTCCATTGTTCTCGGAATTCCGCTGAAGTATAAAAATGCTTTGGAACTCTTCTATTGTTCAGGGAATTCCGCGGAAGTTTAAAAATGCTTTGGAACTCTTCCATTCTTCTCGGAATTCCGCTGAAGTTTAACAATGCTTTGAAACTTTTCCATTGTTCTCAGAATTCCGCCGAAGTTGAAAAATGCTTTAGAACTCTTCCATTGTTCTCGGAATTCCGCTGAAGTTTAACAATGCTTTGGAACTCTTACATTGTTCTCGGAATTCCGCTGAAGTTTGACAATGCTTTGGAACTCTTCCATTGTTCTCGGTATTCCGCTGAAGGTTAAAAATGCTTTAGAACTCTTCCATTGTTCTCGGAATTCCGCTGTAGTTTAACAATGCTTTGGAACTCTTCCATTGATATCTGAATTCTGCTGAAGTTTAAAAATGCTATGAAACTTTTCCATTGTTCTCGGAATTCAGCTGAAGTGTAAAAATGCTACGAAACTTTTCCATTATTCTCGGAATTCCGCTGGAGTGTAAAAATGCTTTGGAAATCTTCCATTGTTCATGGAATTTCGCTGAAGTTTAAAAATGCTTTGGAACTCTTCCATTGTTTTTGGAATTCCGCTGATGTTTAAAAATGCTTTGGAACTCTTCCATTGTTCTGGGAAATCCGCTGATGTTTAACAATGCTTTGGAACTCATCCATTGTTCTCGGATTTCCGCTGTAATTTAAAAATGCTTTTGAACTCGTCCATTGTTCTCGGAATTCCGCTGAAGTTGAAAAATTCTTTGGAACTCTTCCATTGTTCTCGGAATTCCACTGAAGTATAAAAATGCTTTGAAACTCTTCCATTGTTCAGGGAATTCCGCTGAAGTTTAAAAATGCTTTGGAACTCTTCCATTGTTCTCGGAATTCTGCTCATGTTTATCAATGCTTTGGAACTCTTCCACTGTTCTCGGAATTATGCTGAAGTTTAAAAATGCTTTGGAACTCTTCCATTGTTCTCGGCATTCTGTTAATGTTTAACAATGCTTTGGAACTTTTCCATTGTTCACGGAATTCCGCTGAAGTTTAAAAATGCTTTGGAACTCTTCCATAGTTCTCAGAATTCCCCTGAAGTATAACAATGCTTTGGAACTCTTCCATTGTTCTCGGTATTCTGCTGAAGTTTAAAAATGCTTTGGAACTCTTCCATTGTTCTCAGAATTCCGCTGAAGTTTAAAAATGCTTTGGAACTCTGCCTTTGCACTCGGAATTCCACAGAAGATTAAAAATGCTTTGGAGCTCTTCTATTATTTTCGGAATTCCGCTGAAGTTAAATATGCTTTGGAACTCTTCCATTGTTCTCGGAATTCCGCTGATGTTGAACAATGCTTTGGAACTCTTCCATTGTTCTCAGTATTCTGCTGAAGTTTAAAAATGCTTTGGAACTCTTCCATTATTCTCAGAATTCCGCTGAAGTTTAACAATGCTTTGGAACTCTTCGATTGATCTCTGAATTCTGCTGAAGTTTATAAATGCTTTGGAACTCTTGTATTGTTCTAAGAATTACGCTGATATTTAACAATGCTTTGGAACTCTTCCATTGTTCTCGGCATAATGTTATTGTTTAACAATGCTTTGGAACTTTTCCATTGTTCACGGAATTCCGCTGAAGTTTAAAAATGCTTTGGAACTCTTCCATTGTTATCGGAATTCCGCTGATGTTGAACAATGCTTTGGAACTCATCCATTGTTCACGGAATTCTGTTGAAGTTTAAAAATGCTTTGGAACTCTTCCATTGTTCTACGAATTCCCCTGAAGTATAACAATGCTTTGAAACTCTTCCATTGTTCTCGGTATTCTGCTGAAGTTTAAAAATGCTTTGGAACTCTTCCATTGTTCTCAGAATTCCGCTGAAGTTTAAAAATGCTTTGGAACTCTGCCTTTGTACTCGGAATTCCGCTGAAGATTAAAAATGCTTTGGAACTCTTCTATTATTTTCGGAATTCCGCTGAAGTTAAAAATGCTTTGGAACTCTTCCATTGTTCTCGGAATTCCGCTGATGTTGAACAATGCTTTGGAACTCTTCCATTGTTCTCAGTATTCTGCTGAAGTTTAAAAATGCTTTGGAACTCTTCCATTATTCTCAGAATTCCGCTGAAGTTTAACAATGCTTTGGAACTCTTCGATTGATCTCTGAATTCTGCTGAAGTTTATAAATGCTTTGGAACTCTTATATTGTTCTAAGAATTACGCTGATATTTAACAATGCTTTGGAACTCTTCCATTGTTCTCGGCATAATGTTATTGTTTAACAATGCTTTGGAACTTTTCCATTGTTCACGGAATTCCGCTGAAGTTTAAAAATGCTTTGGAACTCTTCCATTGTTATCGGAATTCCGCTGATGTTGAACAATGCTTTGGAACTCATCCATTGTTCACGGAATTCTGTTGAAGTTTAAAAATGCTTTGGAACTCTTCCATTGTTCTACGAATTCCCCTGAAGTATAACAATGCTTTGAAACTCTTCCATTGTTCTCGGTATTCTGCTGAAGTTTAAAAATGCTTTGGAACTCTTCCATTGTTCTCAGAATTCCGCTGAAGTTTAAAAATGCTTTGGAACTCTGCCTTTGTACTCGGAATTCCGCTGAAGATTAAAAATGCTTTGGAACTCTTCTATTATTTTCGGAATTCCGCTGAAGTTAAAAATGCTTTGGAACTCTTCCATTGTTCTCAGAATTCCGCTGAACTTAAAAATGCTTTGGAACTCTTCCATTGTTCTCGGAATTCCGCTGAAGTTTAAAAATGCTTTGGAACTCTTCCATTGTTCATGGAATTCCGCTGAAGTTTAAAAATGATTTGGAACGCTTCCATTGTTCTCGGAATTCCGCTCATGTTTATCAATGCATTGGAACTCTTCCATTGTTCTCGGAATTATTCTGAAGTTTAAAAATGCTTTGGAACTCTTCCATTGTTCTTGAAATTCCGCTGATGTTTAGCAATGCTTTGGAATTATAACATTGTTCTCGGAATTCCGCTCATGTTTTTCTATGCTTTGGAACTTTCCCATTGTTCACGGAATTCCGCTGAAGGTTAAAAATGCTTTGGAACTCTTCCATTGTTCTCGGAATTCCGCTGATGTTGAACAATGCTTTTGAACTCTTCCATTGTTCTCAGTATTCTGCTGAAGTTTAAAAATGCTTTGGAACTCTTCCATTATTCTCAGAATTCCGATGAAGTTTAAAAATGCTTTGGAACTCTTCCATTGTTCTCGAAATTCCGCTGATATTTAACAATGCTTTGGAACTCTTCCATTGTTCACGGAATTTTGCTGAAGTTTAAAAATGCTTTGGAACTCTCTTCCATTGTTCTCGGAATTCCGCTGATATTTAACAATGCTTTGGAACTCTTCCATTGTTCACGGAATTTTGCTGAAGTTTAAAAATGCTTTGGAACTATTCCATTAGTCTCGGAATTCCGATGAAGTTTAAAAATGCTTTGGAACTCTTCCATTATTCTCGGAATTCCGCTGATGTTTAACAATGCTTTGGATCTCTTCCATTGTTCTCGGTATTCCGCTGAAGTTTAAAAATGCTTTAGAACTCTTCCATTGTTCTCGGAATTCCGCTGAAGTTTAACAATGCTTTGGAACTCTTCGATTGATCTCTGAATTCTGCTGAAGTTTATAAATGCTTTGGAACTCTTCTATTGTTCTCAGAATTACGCTGAAGTTTAAAAATGCTTTGGAACTCTTCCATTGTTCTCGGAATTCCGCTGAAGTTTAAAAATGCTATGGCACTCTTCCATTATTCTCGGAATTCCGCTGAAGTGTAAAAATGCTTAGGAACTCTTCCTTTGTTCATGGAATTTCGCTGAAGTTTAAAAATGCTTTGGAACTCTTCCATTGTTCTCGGAATTCCGCTGATGTTTAACAATGCTTTGGAACTCTTTCATTGTTCTCGGAATTCCGCTGAAATATAAAAATGCTTTGGAACTCTTCCATTGTTCAGGGAATTCCGCTGAAGTGTAAAAATGCTTTGGAACTCGTCCGTTGTTCAGGGAATTCCGCTGAAGTTTAAAAATGCTTTGGAACTCTTCCATTGTTCAGGCAATTCCGCTGAAGTTTAAAAATGCTTTGGAACTCTTCCATTGTTCTCGGAATTCTGCTCATGTTTATCAATGCTTTGGAACTCTTCCACTGTTCTCGGAATTATGCTGAAGTATAAAAATGCTTTGGAACTATTCCATTAGTCTCGGAATTCCGATGAAGTTTAAAAATGCTTTGGAACTCTTCCATTGTTCTCGGAATTCCGCTGATGTTTAACAATGCTTTGGAACTCTTCCATTGTTCTCGGTATTCCGCTGAAGTTTAAAAATGCTTTAGAACTCTTCCATTGTTCTCGGAATTCCGATGAAGTTTAACAATGCTTTGGAACTCTTCGATTGATCTCTGAATTCTGCTGAAGTTTATAAATGCTTTGGAACTCTTCTATTGTTCTCAGAATTACGCTGAAGTTTAAAAATGCTTTGGAACTCTTCCATTGTTTACGGAATTTTGCTGAAGTTTAAAAATGCTTTGGAACTATTCCATTAGTCTCGGAATTCCGATCAAGTTTAAAAATGCTTTGGAACTCTTCCATTGTTCTCGGAATTCCGCTGAAGTTTAACAATGCTTTGGAACTCTTCGATTGATCTCTGAATTCTGCTGAAGTTTATAAATGCTTTGCAACTCTTCTATTGTTCTCAGAATTACGCTGAAGTTTAAAAATGCTTTGAAACTCTTCCATTGTTCACGGAATTCCGCTGAAGTTTAAAAATGCTTTGCAACTCTTCCATTGTTCTCGGGATTCCGCTGATATTTAACAATGCTTTGGAACTCTTCCATTGTTCACAGAATTTTGTTGAAGTTTAAAAATGCTTTGGAACTATTCCATTAGTCTCGGAATTCCGATGAATTTTAAAAATGCTTTGGTACTTTTCCATTGTTCTCGGAATTCCGCTGATGTTTAACAATGCTTTGGATCTCTTCCATTGTTCTCGGTATTCCGCTGAAGTTTAAAAATGCTTTAGAACTCTTCCATTGTTCTCGGAATTCCGCTGAAGTTTAACAATGCTTTGGAACTCTTCGATTGATCTCTGAATTCTGCTGAAGTTTATAAATGCTTTGGAACTCTTCTATTGTTCTCAGAATTACGCTGAAGTTTAAAAATGCTTTGGAACTCTTCCATTGTTCTCGGAATTCCGCTGAAGTTTAAAAATGCTATGGCACTCTTCCATTATTCTCGGAATTCCGCTGAAGTGTAAAAATGCTTAGGAACTCTTCCTTTGTTCATGGAATTTCGCTGAAGTTTAAAAATGCTTTGGAACTCTTCCATTGTTCTCGGAATTCCGCTGATGTTTAACAATGCTTTGGAACTCTTTCATTGTTCTCGGAATTCCGCTGAAATATAAAAATGCTTTGGAACTCGTCCGTTGTTCAGGGAATTCCGCTGAAGTTTAAAAATGCTTTGGAACTCTTCCATTGTTCAGGCAATTCCGCTGAAGTTTAAAAATGCTTTGGAACTCTTCCATTGTTCTCGGAATTCTGCTCATGTTTATCAATGCTTTGGAACTCTTCCACTGTTCTCGGAATTATGCTGAAGTATAAAAATGCTTTGGAACTATTCCATTAGTCTTGGAATTCCGATGAAGTTTAAAAATGCTTTGGAACTCTTCCATTGTTCTCGGAATTCCGCTGATGTTTAACAATGCTTTGGAACTCTTCCATTGTTCTCGGTATTCCGCTGAAGTTTAAAAATGCTTTAGAACTCTTCCATTGTTCTCGGAATTCCGATGAAGTTTAACAATGCTTTGGAACTCTTCGATTGATCTCTGAATTCTGCTGAAGTTTATAAATGCTTTGGAACTCTTCTATTGTTCTCAGAATTACGCTGAAGTTTAAAAATGCTTTGGAACTCTTCCATTGTTTACGGAATTTTGCTGAAGTTTAAAAATTCTTTGGAACTATTCCATTAGTCTCGGAATTCCGATCAAGTTTAAAAATGCTTTGGAACTCTTCCATTGTTCTCGGAATTCCGCTGAAGTTTAACAATGCTTTGGAACTCTTCGATTGATCTCTGAATTCTGCTGAAGTTTATAAATGCTTTGCAACTCTTCTATTGTTCTCAGAATTACGCTGAAGTTTAAAAATGCTTTGAAACTCTTCCATTGTTCACGGAATTCCGCTGAAGTTTAAAAATGCTTTGCAACTCTTCCATTGTTCTCGGGATTCCGCTGATATTTAACAATGCTTTGGAACTCTTCCATTGTTCACAGAATTTTGTTGAAGTTTAAAAATGCTTTGGAACTATTCCATTAGTCTCGGAATTCCGATGAATTTTAAAAATGCTTTGGTACTTTTCCATTGTTCTCGGAATTCCGCTGATGTTTAACAATGCTTTGGAACTCTTCCATTGTTCTCGGTATTCCGCTGAAGTTTAAAAAAGCTTTAGAACTCTTCCATTGTTCTCGGACTTCCGCTGAAGTTTAACAATGCTTTGGAACTCTTCGATTGATCTCTGAATTCTGCTGAAGTTTATAAATGCTTTGGAACTCTTCTATTGTTCTCAGAATTAGGCTGATATTTAACAATGCTTTGGAACTCTTCCATTGTTCTCGGCATAATGTTAATGTTTAACAATGCTTTGGAACTTTTCCATTGTTCACGGAATTCCACTGAAGTTTAAAAATGCTTTGGAACTCTTCCAATGTTATCGGAATTCCGCTGATGTTGAACAATGCTTTGGAACTCTTCCATTGTTCTCGGCATAATGTTAATGTTTAACAATGCCTTGGAACTTTTCCATTGTTCACGGAATTCCGCTGAAGTTTAAAAATGCTTTGGAACTCTTCCATTGTTCTACGAATTCCCCTGAAGTATAACAATGCTTTGGAACTCTTCCATTGTTCTCGGTATTCTGCTGAAGTTTAAAAATGCTTTGGAACTCTTCCATTGTTCTCGGAATTCAGCTGATGTTTAACAATGCTTTGGAACTCTTCCATTGTTCTCGGTATTCCGCTGAAGTTTAAAAATGCTTTAGAACTCTTCCATTGTTCTCGGAATTCAGCTGAAGTTTAACAATGCTTTGGAACTCTTCGATTGATCTCTGAATTCTGCTGAAGTTTATAAATGCTTTGGAACTCTTCCATTGTTCTCGGTATTCTGCTGAAGTTTAAAAATGCTTTGGAACTCTTCCATTGTTCTCAGAATTCCGCTGAAGTTTAAAAATGCTTTGGAACTCTGCCTTTGTACTCGGAATTCCGCTGAAGATTAAAAATGCTTTGGAACTCTTCTATTATTTTCGGAATTCATCTGAAGTTAAAAATGCTTTGGAACTCTTCCATTGTTCTCAGAATTCCGTTGAACTTAAAAATGCTTTAGAACTCTTCCATTGTTCTTGGAATTTTGCTGATGTTTATCAATGCTTTGGAACTCTAACATTGTTATCGGCATTCCGATGATGTTTATCAATGCTTTGGAACTTTTCCATTGTTCACGGAATTCCGCTGAAGGTTAAAAATGCTTTGGAACTCTTCCATTGTTCTCGGAATTCCGCTGATGTTGAACAATGCTTTTGAACTCTTCCATTGTTCTCAGTATTCTGCTGAAGTTTAAAAATGCTTTGGAACTCTTCCATTATACTCAGAATTCCAATGAAGTTTAAAAATGCTTTGGAACTCTTCCATTGTTCTCGGAATTCCGCTGATGTTTAACAATGCTTTGGAACTCTTCCATTGTTCACGGAATTCCGCTGAAGTTTAAAAATGCTTTGGAACTCTTCCATTGTTCTCGGAATTCCGCTGATATTTAACAATGCTTTGGAACTCTTCCATTGTTCACGGAATTTTGCTGAAGTTTAAAAATGCTTTGGAACTATTCCATTAGTCTCGGAATTCCGATGAAGTTTAAAAATGCTTTGAAACTCTTCCATTGTTCTCGGAATTCCGCTTTTGTTTAACAATGCTTTGGAACTCTTCCATTTTTCTCGGTATTCCGCTGTAGTTTAAAAATGCTTTAGAACTCTTCCATTTTTCTCGGAATTCCGCTGAAGTTTAAAAATGCTTTGGAACTCTTCCATTGTTCTCGGAATTACGCTGAAGTTTAAAAATGCTATGTCACTCTTCCATTGTTCTCGGAATTCCGATGAAGTATAAAAATGTTTTGGAACTCTTCCATTGTTCACGGAATTCCGCTGAAGTTTAACAATGCTTTGGAACTCTTACATTGTTCTCGGAATTCCGCTGAAGTTTAACAATGCTATGGAACTCTTCCATTGTTCTCGGTATTCCTCTGAATGTTAAAAATGCTTTAGAACACTTCCATTGTTCTCGGAATTCCGCTGTAGTTTAACAATGCTTTGGAACTCTTCCATTGATCTCTGAATTCTGCTGAAGTTTAAAAATGCTATGAAACTTTTCCATTGTTCTCGGAATTCAGCTGAAGTGTAAAAATGCTATGAAACTTTTCCATTATTCTCGGAATTCCGCTGAAGTGTAAAAATGCTTTGGAAATCTTCCATTGTTCATGGAATTTCGCTGAAGTTTAAAAATGCTTTGGAACTCTTCCATTGTTCTTGGAATTCCGCTGATGTTTAAAAGTGCTTTGGAACTCTTCCATTGTTCTCGGAAATCCGCTGATGTTTAACAATGCTTTGGAACTCATCCATTGTTCTCGGATTTCCGCTGTAATTTAAAAATGCTTTTGAACTCTGCCATTGTTCTCGGAATTCCGCTGAAGTTGAAAAATTCTTTGGAACTCTTCCATTGTTCTCGTAATTCCACTGAAGTATAAAAATGCTTTGGAACTCTTCCATTGTTCTCGGAATTCTGCTCATGTTTATCAATGCTTTGGAACTCTTCGACCGTTCTCGGAATTATGCTGAAGTTTAAAAATGCTTTGGAACTCTTCCATTGTTCTCGGAATTCCGCTGATATTTAACAATGCTTTGGAACTCTTCCATTGTTCACGGAATTCTGCTGAAGTTTAAAAATGCTTTGGAACTCTTACATTGTTCTACGAATTCCCCTGAAGTATAACAATGCTTTGGAACACTTCCATTGTTCTCGGTATTCTGCTGAAGTTTAAAAATGCTTTAGAACTCTTCCATTGTTCTCGAAATTCCGCTGAAGTTTAACAATGCTTTGGAACTCTTCGATTGATCTCTGAATTCTACTGAAGTTTATAAATGCTTTGGAACTCTTCTATTGTTCTCAGAATTACGCTGAAGTTTAAAAATGCTTTGGAACTCTTCCATTGTATACGGAATTTTGCTGAAGTTTAAAAATGCTTTGGAACTATTCCATTAGTCTCGGAATTCTGATGAAGTTTAAAAATGCTTTGGAACTCTTCCATTGTTCTCGGAATTCCGCTGATGTTTAACAATGCTTTGGAACTCTTCCATTGTTCTCGGTATTCCGCTGAAGTTTAAAAATGCTTTAGAACTCTTCCATTGTTCTCGGCATTCCGCTGAAGTTTAACAATGCTTTGGAACTCTTCGATTGATCTCTGAATTCTGCTGAAGTTTATAAATGCTTTGGAACTCTTCTATTGTTCTCAGAATTACGCTGAAGTTTAAAAATGCTTTGGAATTCTTCCATTGTTCTCAGAATTCCGCTGAAGTTTAAAAATGCTATGTCACTCTTCCATTGTTCTCGGAATTCCGCTGAAGTATAAAAATGCTTTGGAACTCTTCTATTGTTCAGGGAATTCCGCGGAAGTTTAAAAATGCTTTGGAACTCTTCCATTCTTCTCGGAATTCCGCTGAAGTTTAACAATGCTTTGAAACTTTTCCATTGTTCTCAGAATTCCGCCGAAGTTGAAAAATGCTTTAGAACTCTTCCATTGTTCTCGGAATTCCGCTGAAGTTTAACAATGCTTTGGAACTCTTACATTGTTCTCGGAATTCCGCTGAAGTTTGACAATGCTTTGGAACTCTTCCATTATTCTCGGTATTCCGCTGAAGGTTAAAAATGCTTTAGAACTCTTCCATTGTTCTCGGAATTCCGCTGTAGTTTAACAATGCTTTGGAACTCTTCCATTGATCTCTGAATTCTGCTGAAGTTTAAAAATGCTATGAAACTTTTCCATTGTTCTCGGAATTCAGCTGAAGTGTAAAAATGCTATGAAACTTTTCCATTATTCTCGGAATTCCGCTGGAGTGTAAAAATGCTTTGGAAATCTTCCATTGTTCATGGAATTTCGCTGAAGTTTAAAAATGCTTTGGAACTCTTCCATTGTTTTTGGAATTCCGCTGATGTTTAAAAATGCTTTGGAACTCTTCCATTGTTCTCGGAAATCCGCTGATGTTTAACAATGCTTTGGAACTCATCCATTGTTCTCGGATTTCCGCTGTAATTTAAAAATGCTTTTGAACTCGTCCATTGTTCTCGGAATTCCGCTGAAGTTGAAAAATTCTTTGGAACTCTTCCATTGTTCTCGGAATTCCACTGAAGTATAAAAATGCTTTGAAACTCTTCCATTGTTCAGGGAATTCCGCTGAAGTTTAAAAATGCTTTGGAACTCTTCCATTGTTCTCGGAATTCTGCTCATGTTTATCAATGCTTTGGAGCTCTTCCACTGTTCTCGGAATTATGCTGAAGTTTAAAAATGCTTTGGAACTCTTCCATTGTTCTCGGCATTCTGTTAATGTTTAACAATGCTTTGGAACTTTTCCATTGTTCACGGAATTCCGCTGAAGTTTAAAAATGCTTTGGAACTCTTCCATAGTTCTCAGAATTCCCCTGAAGTATAACAATGCTTTGGAACTCTTCCATTGTTCTCGGTATTCTGCTGAAGTTTAAAAATGCTTTGGAACTCTTCCATTGTTCTCAGAATTCCGCTGAAGTTTAAAAATGCTTTGGAACTCTGCCTTTGCACTCGGAATTCCACGGAAGATTAAAAATGCTTTGGAACTCTACTATTATTTTCGGAATTCCGCTGAAGTTAAAAATGTTTTAGCACTCTTCCATTGTTCTCGGAATTCCGCTGATGTTGAACAATGCTTTGGAACTCTTCCATTGTTCTCAGTATTCTGCTGAAGTTTAAAAATGCTTTGGAACTCTTCCATTATTCTCAGAATTCCGCTGAAGTTTAACAATGCTTTGGAACTCTTCGATTGATCTCTGAATTCTGCTGAAGTTTATAAATGCTTTGGAACTCTTATATTGTTCTAAGAATTACGCTGATATTTAACAATGCTTTGGAACTCTTCCATTGTTATCGGCATAATGTTATTGTTTAACAATGCTTTGGAACTTTTCCATTGTTCACGGAATTCCGCTGAAGTTTAAAAATGCTTTGGAACTCTTCCATTGTTATCGGAATTCCGCTGATGTTGAACAATGCTTTGGAACTCATCCATTGTTCACGGAATTCTGTTGAAGTTTAAAAATGCTTTGGAACTCTTCCATTGTTCTACGAATTCCCCTGAAGTATAACAATGCTTTGAAACTCTTCCATTGTTCTCGGTATTCTGCTGAAGTTTAAAAATGCTTTGGAACTCTTCCATTGTTCTCAGAATTCCGCTGAAGTTTAAAAATGCTTTGGAACTCTGCCTTTGTACTCGGAATTCCGCTGAAGATTAACAATGCTTTGGAACTCTTCCATTGTTCACGGAATTTTGCTGAAGTTTAAAAATGCTTTGGAACTATTCCATTAGTCTCGGAATTCCGATGAAGTTTAAAAATGCTTTGGAACTCTTCCATTATTCTCGGAATTCCGCTGATGTTTAACAATGCTTTGGAACTCTTCCATTGTTCTCGGTATTCCGCTGAAGTTTAAAAATGCTTTAGAACTCTTCCATTGTTCTCGGAATTCCGCTGAAGTTTAACAATGCTTTGGAACTCTTCGATTGATCTCTGAATTCTGCTGAAGTTTATAAATGCTTTGGAACTCTTCTATTGTTCTCAGAATTACGCTGAAGTTTAAAAATGCTTTGGAACTCTTCCATTGTTCTCGGAATTCCGCTGAAGTTTAAAAATGCTATGGCACTCTTCCATTATTCTCGGAATTCCGCTGAAGTGTAAAAATGCTTTGGAACTCTTCCTTTGTTCATGGAATTTCGCTGAAGTTTAAAAATGCTTTGGAACTCTTCCATTGTTCTCGGAATTCCGCTGATGTTTAACAATGCTTTGGAACTCTTTCATTGTTCTCGGAATTCCGCTGAAATATAAAAATGCTTTGGAACTCTTCCATTGTTCAGGGAATTCCGCTGAAGTGTAAAAATGCTTTGGAACTCGTCCGTTGTTCAGGGAATTCCGCTGAAGTTTAAAAATGCTTTGGAACTCTTCCATTGTTCAGGGAATTCCGCTGAAGTTTAATAATGCTTTGGAACTCTTCCATTGTTCTCGGAATTCTGCTCATGTTTATCAATGCTTTGGAACTCTTCCACTGTTCTCGGAATTATGCTGAAGTTTAAAAATGCTTTGGAACTCTTCCATTGTTCTCAGAATTCCGCTGATATTTAACAATGCTTTGGAACTCTTCCATTGTTCTCGGCATTCTGTTAATGTTTATCAATGATTTGGAACTTTTCCATTGTTCACGGAATTCTGCTGAAGTTTAAAAATGCTTTGGAACTCTTACATTGTTCTACGAATTCCCCTGAAGTATAACAATGCTTTGTAACACTTCCATTGTTCTCGGTATTCTGCTGAAGTTTAAAAATGCTTTAGAACTCTTCCATTGTTCTCGGAATTCCGCTGAAGTTTAACAATGCTTTGGAACTCTTCGATTGATCTCTGAATTCTGCTGAAGATTATAAATGCTTTGGAACTCTTCTGTTGTTCTCAGAATTACGCTGATATTTAACAATGCTTTGGAACTCTTCCATTGTTCTCGGCATAATGTTAATGTTTAACAATGCTTTGGAACTTTTCCATTGTTCACGGAATTCCGCTGAAGTTTAAAAATGCTTTGGAACTATTCCATTGTTATCGGAATTCCGCTGATGTTGAACAATGCTTTGGAACTCATCCATTGTTTACGGAATTCTGTTGAAGTTTAAAAATGCTTTGGAACTCTTCCATTGTTCTACGAATTCCCCTGAAGTATAACAATGCTTTGGAAATCTTCCATTGTTCTCGGTATTCTGCTGAAGTTTAAAAATGCTTTGGAACTCTTCCATTGTTCTCAGAATTCCGCTGAAGTTTAAAAATGCTTTGGAACTCTGCCTTTGTACTCGGAATTCCGCTGAAGATTAAAAATGCTTTGGAACTCTTCTATTATTTTCGGAATTCCGCTGAAGTTAAAAATGCTTTGGAACTCTTCCTTTGTTCTCAGAATTCCGCTGAACTTAAAAATGCATTGGAACTCTTCCATTGTTCTCGGAATTCCGCTGAAGTTTAAAAATGCTTTGGAACTCTTCCATTGTTCATGGAATTCCGCTGAAGTTTAAAAATGATTTGGAACGCTTCCATTGTTCTCGGAATTCCGCTCATGTTTTTCAATGCATTGGAACTCTTCCATTGTTTTCGGAATTATGCTGAAGTTTAAAAATGCTTTGGAACTCTTCCATTGTTCTTGGAATTCTGCTGATGTTTAGCAATGCTTTGGAAATCTAACATTGTTCTCGGCATTCCGATGATGTTTATCAATGCTTTGGAACTTTTCCATTGTTCACGGAATTCCGCTGAAGGTTAAAAATGCTTTGGAACTCTTCCATTGTTCTCGGAATTCCGCTTATGTTGAACAATGCTTTTGAACTCTTCCATTGTTCTCAGTATTCTGCTGAAGTTTAAAAATGCTTTGGAACTCTTCCATTATTCTCAGAATTCCGATGAAGTTTAAAAATGCTTTGGAACTCTTCCATTGTTCTCGGAATTCCGCTGATGTTTAACAATGATTTGGAACTCTTCCATTGTTCACGGAATTCCGCTGAAGTTTAAAAATGCTTTGGAACTCTTCCATTGTTCTCGGAATTCCGCTGATATTTAACAATGCTTTGGAACTCTTCCATTGTTCACGGAATTTTGCTGAAGTTTAAAAATGCTTTGGAACTATTCCATTACTCTCGGAATTCCGATGAAGTTTAACAATGCTTTGGAACTCTTCGATTGATCTCTGAATTCTGCTGAAGTTTATAAATGCTTTGGAACTCTTCTATTGTTCTCAGAATTACGCTGAAGTTTAAAAATGCTTTGGAACTCTTCCATTGTTCTCGGAATTCCGCTGAAGTTTAAAAATGCTATGACACTCTTCCATTATTCTCGGAATTCCGCTGAAGTGTAAAAATGCTTTGGAACTCTTCCTTTGTTCATGGAATTTCGCTGAAGTTTAAAAATGCTTTGGAACTCTTCCATTGTTCTCGGAATTCCGCTGATGTTTAACAATGCTTTGGAAATCTTCCATTGTTCTCGGAATTCCGCTGAAGTATAAAAATGCTTTGGAACTCTTCCATTGTTCAGGGAATTCCGATGAAGTGTAAAAATGCTTTGGAACTCTTCCATTGTTCATGGAATTTCGCTGTAGTTTAAAAATGCTTTGGAACTATTCTATTGTTCTCGGAATTCCGCTGAAGTTTAAAAATGCTTTGGAACTCTTCCATTGTTCTCGGAATTCCCCTGAAGTATAACAATGCTTTGGAACTCTTCCATTGTTCTCGGTATTCTGCTGAAGTTTAAAAATGCTTTGGAACTCTTCCATTGTTCTCAGAATTCCGCTGAAGTTTAAAAATGCTTTGGAACTCTGCCTTTGCACTCGGAATTCCACGGAAGATTAAAAATGCTTTGGAACTCTACTATTATTTTCGGAATTCCGCTGAAGTTAAAAATGTTTTAGCACTCTTCCATTGTTCTCGGAATTCCGCTGATGTTGAACAATGCTTTGGAACTCTTCCATTGTTCTCAGTATTCTGCTGAAGTTTAAAAATGCTTTGGAACTCTTCCATTATTCTCAGAATTCCGCTGAAGTTTAACAATGCTTTGGAACTCTTCGATTGATCTCTGAATTCTGCTGAAGTTTATAAATGCTTTGGAACTCTTATATTGTTCTAAGAATTACGCTGATATTTAACAATGCTTTGGAACTCTTCCATTGTTATCGGCATAATGTTATTGTTTAACAATGCTTTGGAACTTTTCCATTGTTCACGGAATTCCGCTGAAGTTTAAAAATGCTTTGGAACTCTTCCATTGTTATCGGAATTCCGCTGATGTTGAACAATGCTTTGGAACTCATCCATTGTTCACGGAATTCTGTTGAAGTTTAAAAATGCTTTGGAACTCTTCCATTGTTCTACGAATTCCCCTGAAGTATAACAATGCTTTGAAACTCTTCCATTGTTCTCGGTATTCTGCTGAAGTTTAAAAATGCTTTGGAACTCTTCCATTGTTCTCAGAATTCCGCTGAAGTTTAAAAATGCTTTGGAACTCTGCCTTTGTACTCGGAATTCCGCTGAAGATTAAAAATGCTTTGGAACTCTTCTATTATTTTCGGAATTCCGCTGAAGTTAAAAATGCTTTGGAACTCTTCCATTGTTCTTAGAATTCCGCTGAACTTAAAAATGCTTTGGAACTCTTCCATTGTTCTCGGAATTCCGCTGAAGTTTAAAAATGCTTTGGAACTCTTCCATTGTTCATGGAATTCCGCTGAAGTTTAAAAATGATTTGGAATGCTTCCATTGTTCTCGGAATTCCGCTCATGTTTTTCAATGCATTGGAACTCTTCCATTGTTCTCGGAATTATTCTGAAGTTTAAAAATGCTTTGGAACTCTTCCATTGTTCTTGAAATTCCGCTGATGTTTAGCAATGCTTTGGAATTCTAACATTGTTCTCGGAATTCCGCTCATGTTTTTCAATGCTTTGGAACTTTCCCATTGTTCACGGAATTCCGCTGAAGGTTAAAAATGCTTTGGAACTCTTCCATTGTTCTCGGAATTCCGCTGATGTTGAACAATGCTTTTGAACTCTTCCATTGTTCTCAGTATTCTGCTGAAGTTTAAAAATGCTTTGGAACTCTTCCATTATTCTCAGAATTCCGATGAAGTTTAAAAATGCTTTGGAACTCTTCCATTGTTCTCGGAATTCCGCTGATATTTAACAATGCTTTGGAACTCTTCCATTGTTCACGGAATTTTGCTGAAGTTTAAAAATGCTTTGGAACTATTCCATTAGTCTCGGAATTCCGATGAAGTTTAAAAATGCTTTGGAACTCTTCCATTATTCTCGGAATTCCGCTGATGTTTAACAATGCTTTGGAACTCTTCCATTGTTCTCGGTATTCCGCTGAAGTTTAAAAATGCTTTAGAACTCTTCCATTGTTCTCGGAATTCCGCTGAAGTTTAACAATGCTTTGGAACTCTTCGATTGATCTCTGAATTCTGCTGAAGTTTATAAATGCTTTGGAACTCTTCTATTGTTCTCAGAATTACGCTGAAGTTTAAAAATGCTTTGGAACTCTTCCATTGTTCTCGGAATTCCGCTGAAGTTTAAAAATGCTATGGCACTCTTCCATTATTCTCGGAATTCCGCTGAAGTGTAAAAATGCTTTGGAACTCTTCCTTTGTTCATGGAATTTCGCTGAAGTTTAAAAATGCTTTGGAACTCTTCCATTGTTCTCGGAATTCCGCTGATGTTTAACAATGCTTTGGAACTCTTTCATTGTTCTCGGAATTCCGCTGAAATATAAAAATGCTTTGGAACTCTTCCATTGTTCAGGGAATTCCGCTGAAGTGTAAAAATGCTTTGGAACTCGTCCGTTGTTCAGGGAATTCCGCTGAAGTTTAAAAATGCTTTGGAACTCTTCCATTGTTCAGGGAATTCCGCTGAAGTTTAATAATGCTTTGGAACTCTTCCATTGTTCTCGGAATTCTGCTCATGTTTATCAATGCTTTGGAACTCTTCCACTGTTCTCGGAATTATGCTGAAGTTTAAAAATGCTTTGGAACTCTTCCATTGTTCTCAGAATTCCGCTGATATTTAACAATGCTTTGGAACTCTTCCATTGTTCTCGGCATTCTGTTAATGTTTATCAATGATTTGGAACTTTTCCATTGTTCACGGAATTCTGCTGAAGTTTAAAAATGCTTTGGAACTCTTACATTGTTCTACGAATTCCCCTGAAGTATAACAATGCTTTGTAACACTTCCATTGTTCTCGGTATTCTGCTGAAGTTTAAAAATGCTTTAGAACTCTTCCATTGTTCTCGGAATTCCGCTGAAGTTTAACAATGCTTTGGAACTCTTCGATTGATCTCTGAATTCTGCTGAAGATTATAAATGCTTTGGAACTCTTCTGTTGTTCTCAGAATTACGCTGATATTTAACAATGCTTTGGAACTCTTCCATTGTTCTCGGCATAATGTTAATGTTTAACAATGCTTTGGAACTTTTCCATTGTTCACGGAATTCCGCTGAAGTTTAAAAATGCTTTGGAACTATTCCATTGTTATCGGAATTCCGCTGATGTTGAACAATGCTTTGGAACTCATCCATTGTTTACGGAATTCTGTTGAAGTTTAAAAATGCTTTGGAACTCTTCCATTGTTCTACGAATTCCCCTGAAGTATAACAATGCTTTGGAAATCTTCCATTGTTCTCGGTATTCTGCTGAAGTTTAAAAATGCTTTGGAACTCTTCCATTGTTCTCAGAATTCCGCTGAAGTTTAAAAATGCTTTGGAACTCTGCCTTTGTACTCGGAATTCCGCTGAAGATTAAAAATGCTTTGGAACTCTTCTATTATTTTCGGAATTCCGCTGAAGTTAAAAATGCTTTGGAACTCTTCCTTTGTTCTCAGAATTCCGCTGAACTTAAAAATGCATTGGAACTCTTCCATTGTTCTCGGAATTCCGCTGAAGTTTAAAAATGCTTTGGAACTCTTCCATTGTTCATGGAATTCCGCTGAAGTTTAAAAATGATTTGGAACGCTTCCATTGTTCTCGGAATTCCGCTCATGTTTTTCAATGCATTGGAACTCTTCCATTGTTTTCGGAATTATGCTGAAGTTTAAAAATGCTTTGGAACTCTTCCATTGTTCTTGGAATTCTGCTGATGTTTAGCAATGCTTTGGAAATCTAACATTGTTCTCGGCATTCCGATGATGTTTATCAATGCTTTGGAACTTTTCCATTGTTCACGGAATTCCGCTGAAGGTTAAAAATGCTTTGGAACTCTTCCATTGTTCTCGGAATTCCGCTTATGTTGAACAATGCTTTTGAACTCTTCCATTGTTCTCAGTATTCTGCTGAAGTTTAAAAATGCTTTGGAACTCTTCCATTATTCTCAGAATTCCGATGAAGTTTAAAAATGCTTTGGAACTCTTCCATTGTTCTCGGAATTCCGCTGATGTTTAACAATGATTTGGAACTCTTCCATTGTTCACGGAATTCCGCTGAAGTTTAAAAATGCTTTGGAACTCTTCCATTGTTCTCGGAATTCCGCTGATATTTAACAATGCTTTGGAACTCTTCCATTGTTCACGGAATTTTGCTGAAGTTTAAAAATGCTTTGGAACTATTCCATTACTCTCGGAATTCCGATGAAGTTTAACAATGCTTTGGAACTCTTCGATTGATCTCTGAATTCTGCTGAAGTTTATAAATGCTTTGGAACTCTTCTATTGTTCTCAGAATTACGCTGAAGTTTAAAAATGCTTTGGAACTCTTCCATTGTTCTCGGAATTCCGCTGAAGTTTAAAAATGCTATGACACTCTTCCATTATTCTCGGAATTCCGCTGAAGTGTAAAAATGCTTTGGAACTCTTCCTTTGTTCATGGAATTTCGCTGAAGTTTAAAAATGCTTTGGAACTCTTCCATTGTTCTCGGAATTCCGCTGATGTTTAACAATGCTTTGGAAATCTTCCATTGTTCTCGGAATTCCGCTGAAGTATAAAAATGCTTTGGAACTCTTCCATTGTTCAGGGAATTCCGATGAAGTGTAAAAATGCTTTGGAACTCTTCCATTGTTCATGGAATTTCGCTGTAGTTTAAAAATGCTTTGGAACTATTCTATTGTTCTCGGAATTCCGCTGAAGTTTAAAAATGCTTTGGAACTCTTCCATTGTTCTCGGAATTCCGCTGAAATATAAAAATGCTTTGGAACTCTTCCATTGTTCAGGGAATTCCGCTGAAGTTTAAAAATGCTTTGGAACTCTTCCATTGTTCTCGGAATTCAGCTGAAGTTTAACAATGCTTTGAAAATTTTCCATTGTTCTCGGAATTCCGCTGATGTTTAACAATGCTTTGGAACTCTTCCATTGTTCACGGAATTCCGCTGAAGTTTAACAATGCTTTCAAACTTTTCCACTGTTCTCAGTATTCTGCTGAAGTTTAAAAATGCTTTGGAACTCTTCCATTATTCTCAGAATTCCGATGAAGTTTAAAAATGCTTTGGAACTCTTCCATTGTTCTCGGAATTCCGCTGATGTTTAACAATGCTTTGGAACTCTTCCATTGTTCACGGAATTCCGCTGAAGTTTAAAAATGCTTTGGAACTCTTCCATTGTTCTCGGAATTCCGCTGATATTTAACAATGCTTTGGAACTCTTCCATTGTTCATGGAATTTTGCTGAAGTTTAAAAATGCTTTGGAACTATTCCATTAGTCTCGGAATTCCGATGAAGTTTAAAAATGCTTTGGAACTCTTCCATTGTTCTCGGAATTCCGCTGATGTTTAACAATGCTTTGGAACTCTTCCATTGTTCTCGGTATTCCGCTGAAGTTTAAAAATGCTTTAGAACTCTTCCATTGTTCTCGGAATTCCGATGAAGTTTAACAATGCTTTGGAACTCTTCGATTGATCTCTGAATTCTGCTGAAGTTTATAAATGCTTTGGAACTCTTCTATTGTTCTCAGAATTACGCTGAAGTTTAAAAATGCTTTGGAACTCTTCCATTGTTTACGGAATTTTGCTGAAGTTTAAAAATGCTTTGGAACTATTCCATTAGTCTCGGAATTCCGATCAAGTTTAAAAATGCTTTGGAACTCTTCCATTGTTCTCGGAATTCCGCTGAAGTTTAACAATGCTTTGGAACTCTTCGATTGATCTCTGAATTCTGCTGAAGTTTATAAATGCTTTGCAACTCTTCTATTGTTCTCAGAATTACGCTGAAGTTTAAAAATGCTTTGAAACTCTTCCATTGTTCACGGAATTCCGCTGAAGTTTAAAAATGCTTTGCAACTCTTCCAATGTTCTCGGGATTCCGCTGATAATTAACAATGCTTTGGAACTCTTCCATTTTTCACGGAATTTTGTTGAAGTTTAAAAATGCTTTGGAACTATTCCATTAGTCTCGGAATTCCGATGAATTTTAAAAATGCTTTGATACTCTTCCATTGTTCTCGGAATTCCGCTGATGTTTAACAATGCTTTGGAACTCTTCCATTGTTCTCGGTATTCCGCTGAAGTTTAAAAATGCTTTAGAACTCTTCCATTGTTCTCGGACTTCCGCTGAAGTTTAACAATGCTTTGGAACTCTTCGATTGATCTCTGAATTCTGCTGAAGTTTATAAATGCTTTGGAACTCTTCTATTGTTCTCAGAATTACGCTGATATTTAACAATGCTTTGGAACTCTTCCATTGTTCTCGGCATAATGTTAATGTTTAACAATGCTTTGGAACTTTTCCATTGTTCACGGAATTCCGCTGAAGTTTAAAAATGCTTTGGAACTCTTCCATTGTTATCGGAATTCCGCTGATGTTGAACAATGCTTTGGAACTCTTCCATTGTTCTCGGCATAATGTTAATGTTTAACAATGCCTTGGAACTTTTCCATTGTTCACGGAATTCCGCTGAAGTTTAAAAATGCTTTGGAACTCTTCCATTGTTCTACGAATTCCCCTGAAGTATAACAATGCTTTGGAACTCTTCCATTGTTCTCGGTATTCTGCTGAAGTTTAAAAATGCTTTGGAACTCTTCCATTGTTCTCGGAATTCCGCTGATGTTTAACAATGCTTTGGAACTCTTCCATTGTTCTCGGTATTCCGCTGAAGTTTAAAAATGCTTTAGAACTCTTCCATTGTTCTCGGAATTCAGCTGAAGTTTAACAATGCTTTGGAACTCTTCGATTGATCTCTGAATTCTGCTGAAGTTTATAAATGCTTTGGAACTCTTCCATTGTTCTCGGTATTCTGCTGAAGTTTAAAAATGCTTTGGAACTCTTCCATTGTTCTCAGAATTCCGCTGAAGTTTAAAAATGCTTTGGAACTCTGCCTTTGTACTCGGAATTCCGCTGAAGATTAAAAATGCTTTGGAACTCTTCTATTATTTTCAGAATTCATCTGAAGTTAAAAATGCTTTGGAACTCTTCCATTGTTCTCAGAATTCCGTTGAACTTAAAAATGCTTTAGAACTCTTCCATTGTTCTTGGAATTTTGCTGATGTTTATCAATGCTTTGGAACTCTAACATTGTTCTCGGCATTCCGATGAGGTTTATCAATGCTTTGGAACTTTTCCATTGTTCACGGAATTCCGCTGAAGGTTAAAAATGCTTTGGAACTCTTCCATTGTTCTCGGAATTCCGCTGATGTTGAACAATGCTTTTGAACTCTTCCATTGTTCTCAGTATTCTGCTGAAGTTTAAAAATGCTTTGGAACTCTTCCATTGTTCACGGAATTCCGCTGAAGTTTAAAAATGCTTTGGAACTCTTCCATTGTTCTCGGAATTCCGCTGATATTTAACAATGCTTTGGAACTCTTCCATTGTTCACGGAATTTTGCTGAAGTTTAAAAATGCTTTGGAACTATTCCATTAGTCTCGGAATTCCGATGAAGTTTAAAAATGCTTTGAAACTCTTCCATTGTTCTCGGAATTCCGCTGATGTTTAACAATGCTTTGGAACTCTTCCATTGTTCTCGGTATTCCGCTGTAGTTTAAAAATGCTTTAGAACTCTTCCATTTTTCTCGGAATTCCGCTGAAGTTTAAAAATGCTTTGGAACTCTTCCATTGTTCTCGGAATTCCGCTGAAGTTTAAAAATGCTATGTCACTCTTCCATTGTTCTCAGTATTCTGCTGAAGTATAAAAATGCTTTGGAACTCTTCCATCGTTCAGGGAATTCCGCGGAAGTTTAAAAATGCTTTGGAACTCTTCCATTGTTCTCAGAATTCCGCTGAAGTTGAAAAATGCTTTAGAACTCTTCCATTGTTCACGGAATTCCGCTGAAGTTTAACAATGCTTTGGAACTCTTACATTGTTCTCGGAATTCCGCTGAAGTTTAACAATGCTATGGAACTCTTCCATTGTTCTCGGTATTCCGCTGAATGTTAAAAATGCTTTAGAACACTTCCATTGTTCTCGGAATTCCGCTGTAGTTTAACAATGCTTTGGAACTCTTCCATTGATCTCTGAATTCTGCTGAAGTTTAAAAATGCTATGAAACTTTTCCATTGTTCTCGGAATTCAGCTGAAGTGTAAAAATGCTATGAAACTTTTCCATTATTCTCGGAATTCCGCTGAAGTGTAAAAATGCTTTGGAAATCTTCCATTGTTCATGGAATTTCGTTGAAGTTTAAAAATGCTTTGGAACTCTTCCATTGTTCTTGGAATTCCGCTGATGTTTAAAAGTGCTTTGGAACTCTTCCATTGTTCTCGGAAATCCGCTGATGTTTAACAATGCTTTGGAACTCATCCATTGTTCTCGGATTTCCGCTGTAATTTAAAAATGCTTTTGAACTCTTCCATTGTTCTCGGAATTCCGCTGAAGTTGAAAAATTCTTTGGAACTCTTCCATTGTTCTCGGAATTCCACTGAAGTATAAAAATGCTTTGGAACTCTTCCATTGTTCTCGGAATTCTGCTCATGTTTATCAATGCTTTGGAACTCTTCGACCGTTCTCGGAATTATGCTGAAGTTTAAAAATGCTTTGGAACTCTTGTATTGTTCTCGGAATTCCGCTGATATTTAACAATGCTTTGGAACTCTTCCATTGTTCACGGAATTCTGCTGAAGTTTAAAAATGCTTTGGAACTCTTACATTGTTCTACGAATTCCCCTGAAGTATAACAATGCTTTGGAACACTTCCATTGTTCTCGGTATTCTGCTGAAGTTTAAAAATGCTTTAGAACTCTTCCATTGTTCTCGAAATTCCGCTGAAGTTTAACAATGCTTTGGAACTCTTCGATTTATCTCTGAATTCTATTGAAGTTTATAAATGCTTTGGAACTCTTCTATTGTTCTCAGAATTATGCTGAAGTTTAAAAATGCTTTGGAACTCTTCCATTGTTCACGGAATTTTGCTGAAGTTTAAAAATGCTTTGGAACTATTCCATTAGTCTCGGAATTCTGATGAAGTTTAAAAATGCTTTGGAACTCTTCCATTGTTCTCGGAATTCCGCTGATGTTTAACAATGCTTTGGAACTCTTCCATTGTTCTCGGTATTCCGCTGAAGTTTAAAAATGCTTTAGAACTCTTCCATTGTTCTCGGAATTCCGCTGAAGTTTAACAATGCTTTGGAACTCTTCGATTGATCTCTGAATTCTGCTGAAGTTTATAAATGCTTTGGAACTCTTCTATTGTTCTCAGAATTACGCTGAAGTTTAAAAATGCTTTGGAACTCTTCCATTGTTCTCAGAATTCCGCTGAAGTTTAAAAATGCTATGTCATTCTTCCATTGTTCTCGGAATTCCGCTGAAGTATAAAAATGCTTTGGAACTCTTCTATTGTTCAGGGAATTCCGCGTAAGTTTAAAAATGCTTTGGAACTCTTCCATTCTTCTCGGAATTCCGCTGAAGTTTAACAATGCTTTGAAACTTTTCCATTGTTCTCAGAATTCCGCCGAAGTTGAAAAATGCTTTAGAACTCTTCCATTGTTCTCGGAATTCCGCTGAAGTTTAACAATGCTTTGGAACTCTTACATTGTTCTCGGAATTCCGCTGAAGTTTGACAATGCTTTGGAACTCTTCCATTGTTCTCGGTATTCCGCTGAAGGTTAAAAATGCTTTAGAACTCTTCCAATGTTCTCGGAATTCCGCTGTAGTTTAACAATGCTTTGGAACTCTTCCATTGATCTCTGAATTCTGCTGAAGTTTAAAAATGCTATGAAACTTTTCCATTGTTCTCGGAATTCAGCTGAAGTGTAAAAATGCTATGAAACTTTTCCATTATTCTCGGAATTCCGCTGGAGTGTAAAAATGCTTTGGAAATCTTCCATTGTTCATGGAATTTCGTTGAAGTTTAAAAATGCTTTGGAACTCTTCCATTGTTTTTGGAATTCCGCTGATGTTTAAAAATGCTTTGGAACTCTTCCATTGTTCTCGGAAATCCGCTGATGTTTAACAATGCTTTGGAACTCATCCATTGTTCTCGGATTTCCGCTGTAATTTAAAAATGCTTTTGAACTCGTCCATTGTTCTCGGAATTCCGCTGAAGTTGAAAAATTCTTTGGAACTCTTCCATTGTTCTCGGAATTCCACTGAAGTATAAAAATGCTTTGAAACTCTTCCATTGTTCAGGGAATTCCGCTGAAGTTTAAAAATGCTTTGGAACTCTTCCATTGTTCTCGGAATTCTGCTCATGTTTATCAATGCTTTGGAACTCTTCCACTGTTCTCGGAATTATGCTGAAGTTTAAAAATGCTTTGGAACTCTTCCATTGTTCTCGGCATTCTGTTAATGTTTAACAATGCTTTGGAACTTTTCCATTGTTCACGGAATTCCGCTGAAGTTTAAAAATGCTTTGGAACTCTTCCATAGTTCTCAGAATTCCCCTGAAGTATAACAATGCTTTGGAACTCTTCCATTGTTCTCGGAATTCCGCTGAAGTTTAAAAATGCTTTGGAACTCTGCCTTTGCACTCGGAATTCCACGGAAGATTAAAAATGCTTTGGAACTCTTCTATTATTTTCGGAATTCCGCTGAAGTTAAAAATGCTTTGGAACTCTTCCATTGTTCTCGGAATTCCGCTGATGTTGAACAATGCTTTGGAACTCTTCCATTGTTCTCAGTATTCTGCTGAAGTTTAAAAATGCTTTGGAACTCTTCCATTATTCTCAGAATTCCGCTGAAGTTTAACAATGCTTTGGAACTCTTCGATTGATCTCTGAATTCTGCTGAAGTTTATAAATGCTTTGGAACTCTTATATTGTTCTAAGAATTACGCTGATATTTAACAATGCTTTGGAACTCTTCCATTGTTCTCGGCATAATGTTATTGTTTAACAATGCTTTGGAACTTTTCCATTCTTCACGGAATTCCGCTGAAGTTTAAAAATGCTTTGGAACTCTTCCATTGTTATCGGAATTCCGCTAATGTTGAACAATGCTTTGGAACTCATCCATTGTTCACGGAATTCTGTTGAAGTTTAAAAATGCTTTGGAACTCTTCCATTGTTCTCAGAATTCCCCTGAAGTATAACAATGCTTTGAAACTCTTCCATTGTTCTCGGTATTCTGCTGAAGTTTAAAAATGCTTTGGAACTCTTCCATTGTTCTCAGAATTCCGCTGAAGTTTAAAAATGCTTTGGAACTCTGCCTTTGTACTCGGAATTCCGCTGAAGATTAAAAATGCTTTGGAACTCTTCTATTATTTTCGGAATTCCGCTGAAGTTAAAAATGCTTTGGAACTCTTCCATTGTTCTCAGAATTCCGCTGAACTTAAAAATGCTTTGGAACTCTTCCATTGTTCTCGGAATTCCGCTGAAGTTTAAAAATGCTTTGGAACTCTTCCATTGTTCATGGAATTCCGCTGAAGTTTAAAAATGATTTGGAACGCTTCCATTGTTCTCGGAATTCCGCTCATGTTTTTCAATGCATTGGAACTCTTCCATTGTTCTCGGATTTATTCTGAAGTTTAAAAATGCTTTGGAACTCTTCCATTGTTCTTGAAATTCCGCTGATGTTTAGCAATGCTTTGGAATTCTAACATTGTTCTCGGAATTCCGCTCATGTTTTTCAATGCTTTGGAACTTTCCCATTGTTCACGGAATTCCGCTGAAGGTTAAAAATGCTTTGGAACTCTTCCATTGTTCTCGGAATTCCGCTGATGTTGAACAATGCTTTTGAACTCTTCCATTGTTCTCAGTATTCTGCTGACGTTTAAAAATGCTTTGGAACTCTTCCATTGTTCTCGGAATTCCGCTGATGTTTAACAATGCTTTGGAACTCTTCCATTGTTCACGGAATTCCGCTGAAGTTTAAAAATGCTTTGGAACTCTTCCATTGTTCTCGGAATTCCGCTGATATTTAACAATGCTTTGGAACTCTTCCATTGTTCACGGAATTTTGCTGAAGTTTAAAAATGCTTTGGAACTATTCCATTAGTCTCGGAATTCCGATGAAGTTTAAAAATGCTTTGGAACTCTTCCATTATTCTCGGAATTCCGCTGATGTTTAACAATGCTTTGGAACTCTTCCATTGTTCTCGGTATTCCGCTGAAGTTTAAAAATGCTTTAGAACTCTTCCATTGTTCTCGGAATTCCGCTGAAGTTTAACAATGCTTTGGAACTCTTCGATTGATCTCTGAATTCTGCTGAAGTTTATAAATGTTTTGGAACTCTTCTATTGTTCTCAGAATTACGCTGAAGTTTAAAAATGCTTTGGAACTCTTCCATTGTTCTCGGAATTCCGCTGAAGTTTAAAAATGCTATGGCACTCTTCCATTATTCTCGGAATTCCGCTGAAGTGTAAAAATGCTTTGGAACTCTTCCTTTGTTCATGGAATTTCGCTGAAGTTTAAAAATGCTTTGGAACTCTTCCATTGTTCTCGGAATTCCGCTGATGTTTAACAATGCTTTGGAACTCTTCCATTGTTCTCGGAATTCCGCTGAAATATAAAAATGCTTTGGAACTCTTCCATTGTTCAGGGAATTCCGCTGAAGTGTAAAAATGCTTTGGAACTCGTCCGTTGTTCAGGGAATTCCGCTGAAGTTTAAAAATGCTTTGGAACTCTTCCATTGTTCAGGGAATTCCGCTGAAGTTTAAAAATGCTTTGGAACTCTTCCATTGTTCTCGGAATTCAGCTGAAGTTTAGCAATGCTTTGAAACTTTTCCATTGTTCTCAGAATTCCGCTGAAGTTTAAAAATGCTTTGGAACTCTTCCATTGTTCACGGAATTCCGCTGAAGTTTAACAATGCTTTGGAACTCTTACATTGTTCTCGGAATTCCGCTGAAGTTTAACAATGCTTTGGAACTCTTCCATTGTTCTCGGTATTCCGCTGAAGGTTAAAAATGCTTTAGAACTCTTCCATTGTTCTCGGAATTCCGCTGTAGTTTAACAATGCTTTGGAACTCTTCCATTGATCTCTGAATTCTGCTGAAGTATGTAAATGCTTCGGAACTCTTCTATTGTTCTCAGAATTCCGCTGAAGTTTAAAAATGCTTTGGAACTCTTCTATTATTTTCGGAATTCCGCTGAAGTTAAAAATGCTTTGGAACTCTTCCATTGCTCTCAGAATTCCGCTGAAGTTAAAAATGCTTTGGAACTCTTCCATAGTTCTCGGAATTTCGCTGAAGTTTAAAAATGCTTTGGAACTCTTCCATTGTTCATGGAATTCCGCTGAAGTTTAAAAATGATTTGGAACGCTTCCATTGTTCTCGGAATTCCGCTCATGTTTTTCAATGCATTGGAACTCTTCCATTGTTCTCGGAATTATGCTGAAGTTTAAAAATGCTTTGGAACTCTTCCATTGTTCTTGGAATTCCACTGATGTTTAACAATGCTTTGGAACTCTAACATTGTTCTCAGCATTCCGATGATGTTTATCACTGCTTTGGAACTTTTCCATTGTTCACGGAATTCCGCTGAAGGTTAAAAATGCTTTGGAACTCTTCCATTGTTCTCAGAATTCCGATGAAGTTTAAAAATGCTTTGGAACTCTTCCATTGCTCTCGGAATTCCGCTGATGTTTAACAATGCTTTGGAACTCTTCCATTGTCCACGGAATTCCGCTGAAGGTTAAAAATGCTTTGGAACTCTTCCATTGTTCTCGGAATTCCGCTGATATTTAACAATGCTTTGGAACTCTTCCATTGTTCACGGAATTTTGCTGAAGTTTAAAAATGCTTTGGAACTATTCCATTAGTCTCGGAATTCCGATGAAGTTTAAAAATGCTTTGGAACTCTTCCATTGTTCATGGAATTCCGCTGAAGTTTAACAATGCTTTGGAACTCTTACATTGTTCTCGGAATTCCGCTGAAGTTTAACAATGCTTTGGAACTCTTCCATTGTTCTCGGTATTCCGATGAAGGTTAAAAATGCTTTAGAACTCTTCCATTGTTCTCGGAATTCCGCTGTAGTTTAACAATGCTTTGGAACTCTTCCATTGATCTCTGAATTCTGCTGAAGTATATAAATGCTTCGGAACTCTTCTATTGTTCTCAGAATTCCGCTGAAGTTTAAAAATGCTTTGAAACTCTTCCATTGTTCTCAGAATTCAGCTGAAGTTTAAAAATGCTATGGAACTTTTCCATTATTCTCGGAATTCTGCTGAAGTGTAAAAATGCTTTGGAACTCTTCCATTGTTCATGAAATTTCGCTGAAGTTTAAAAATGCTTTGGAACTCTTCCATTGTTCTTGGAATTCCGCTGATGTTTAACAATGCTTTGGAACTCTTCCATTGTTCTCGGAAATCAGCTGATGTTCAACAATGCTTTGGAACTCTTCCATTGTTCTCGGAATTCCGCTGATGTTGAACAATGCTTTGGAACTCTTCCATTGTTCACGGAATTCCGCTGAAGTTTAAAAATGCTTTGGAACTCTTCCATTGTTTAGGGAATTCCGCTGAAGTTTAAAAATTCTTTGGAACTCTTCTATTGTTCTCAGAATTCCGCTGAAGCTTAAAAATGCTTTGGAACTCTTCCATTGTTCACGGAATTCGGCTGAAGTTTAAAAATGATTTGAAACTCTTCCATTGTTCTCGGGATTCCGTTGTTGTTTAACAATGCTTTGGAACTTTTTCATTGTTCACGGAATTCCGTTGAAGTTTAAAAATGCTTTGGAACTCTTATGACGCGCCCCCTGGGACATCTTCCTTTTTGAGGGGAATACCCGGCACCGGATCAGATGGGGGGTTGTAGTCTCCGAGCGGCTGTGACCCGGTCCCGTGCCCAGGGCGTCAAGCTCAGTGTTATGTGGCAGTCCTACAGATGTTATTAAAGTTCTTTTATGTCGACTACGCCACCCGTTGTGATGCGGTCACTGTGGCCGCCGCTGCAGCAGGGTCCGCTGAGGCTGATGGTGGATGTGCAGCTTGGTGGGATAACCCCCAACGGGAGGGGTATAGCCTCAGAGGGGACAGGCGCAGAGGATGGGGGTTGTGGTGGTGCAGTGCAGCCGGCAATGAAGACAGACTCGGGTTGTGCAGTTAAGGGTGTTTACTTACTGCTGATGTTGTACTGGTCACTCCAGCTGCTAGTGACCACCCGAGCCGTGCTGCGTCCACCAGGTCCTGGATCCGGTCAACCCCCAAACAAGTCCAGAGCGTGGCCCTGAGCTCTCCCTCTGTCCTTTCTTCAGCCGTCCCCACCAGTGATTCACCTAGGTCCAGCTCCCTCGGGCCTTCTTTTGGGACACCCTTGGCCCTGGGTTCCCTGACCCTTCACGTGGTGTGCCTTCGGGGTGAATGTGGTAGGTGACCGTGACAGACACTGCCCACGGTCTCCGGTCTCTGGCTGGGGATTGTTTTTGCCCCCACCAGCTTGGGTTCCGGTACCCTCTTGCTGACTCCTCACCCGGTGCTCTAATTTGGGTTCTTGGGTCCCTTCAGTCTTCCCCCTCTGGGTCTTTCTCTTTCTTTCTCCTCTCTCTCTCTCCAGGGCTGCTGTTTCCTTCTCTCTCTCCAACTGACTTGTTCTCAGCGTCTGACCCTGATCTAAGTTGGTGCCCTCCTTATATATCCCTCTATGTGTGAGCTCAGGTGACCAGCACCCAATGAGCTCCTATCACTACCCAGACTGCTCCCCCTATCTGCCCCTACACTACATGGGATGTACCACCCCCCTCCCACTCCAGCCAGGAACAGGCTCGGTTGTACCTGCACATTTCTAAGTGGGAGTACCGTCGGCCTGCTCCTCTGGAATGGGATGTATGTAGTGCATGCAGTCTATCTGAGCTCAGTTCCACACTCCTTCCTTACCCGGGAGTGGAATATCACACCTCTGGGTTGAGGTGCAATACCCCTGTAGCAGCCGAATCCTCAGGGTGCTACATTCCCCCCTGGTAAATCACAGCACGTCCTCGGGCTGTAAGACATAAAACACCAAAACATACAAAATTTTTATATGAACATATAAAACATATAAACATTATATATATATAAAACTTTTTATATAAACATTCTCGTAGACTTCTCTTGTCTCTGGTTCCTCCTCCGGACACTGTGCAACGTGTGTCCGGGAAAAGTGCGACAGTCTCTTAGAAAAATCTGGTTTTCTTATAAAACCGGTAGGGGGCGCTTTAGGACGCGCAACTATATACAGGGGAAGTTGGAAGTTGGCCGCTCTCAGTCCTCGGCCAGGTAGAGGGAAGGGAATGGCTGCTCACAGTCCTCAGCCTGTAGGATGAAGGGGTTAACGGGTAAAACAGTTCACTGGTCCCAACGGGGACTATTTTAGCAGCAACAACAGTTCCAGTTCCTTTATACCCTGATTGGGTAACTATTTACAACACCTGCTCTGCCGCACTCAACGGCGTCTTCCTCCTGCTCTTTGCTTATAGCTGGTTGTTACTTCAGACCCGTCCGGGTCCTCTTGCTCCTCCTCCTCGCACCGCAACTCCTCCTCCGTCAGGCGGTGTACGTGGAGGGCGTAAGGTCCTTTGGCACACTTGTGCCGGGTGAAAGTGACCTCGTCTCCGACGTAGAGGTCACGGCCTTTGTGACCTTCCGGCAGGTGGGACTCGACGTCTCTGCGAGTCACAAAAACGTCACCGCGGTTGTTACGGTCCCGAATAAAGCCCCACCCATGCTGCGGGTTGAACTTTATCACTGTCCCGATGGTGCGGGGACAATGCGCTGCACGGGGGTTCCTCCTAGTCCGGCTCTTCTGCTCCGCGCTCTGGATTTGGGCCTGTTGTTCTCTGACCCGCCTCTCCTCCCGTTCTCTCTTAAACTCTGCCAGCTGTTGACGGCAACACTCTGTACGTTCAGCTGCGGCTGCCCGAGTTTCTCCGGTGAACCCCATCAAATCTTCTCCCGTGGGGTCCCACACGAATTGGGCTTCTGCTAGAGGAGGCGAGACCCGAGCCACGGGCTTCGGAGCCGGGATTAGGGGCTCACACAAGGGCCCTAGTCTTTGCTGCCGCTCCAGCTCAGGGTACCCTTCGGGCCAGATGAAGGGCCGCCCGTCCGGCCATGTGAGCTGGCCGAAGAGGTCCTCCCCCAGGTGTGGCACCCTAGGTATTGCGGGCGCGGGCGCGGTGGTGGTGGCGCCCGGGTTGCCCAGGCCTTGCGGCCAGGCCTGGGGCACCTGGAAGGTGAAGGGCACCGTTAGGACGGCGGCGCCCTGGGCTACCTGGCCTTGCGGCCAGGCCGGAGGCTCCGCGGAGGTAGGGGGCGCTGTTGGTGGTGCGGCGCCCGGAGGTACTAGGCCTTGCGACCAGGCTGGTGGTACTTCCTGCTTTGTCACGCTCCGGGTCGGGGCGCGTGACGTCACAGGGGTCGCTGCGGCGGCTTCCGGTCGGGGCCTAGTCCATGGCGGTGACCTGGCGGCTACGGGCACAGCAGGGGGACTTTCGGGCTCTGCGACGGGGAGCTGGGGCAGGTGAGCGGTGTCACGGCTTGGGGTATAGGTGTCCCCTTTACCTGCCTCCATGCGTTCGGCTCCCTCCTCGGCGCCGTCTCCGGCCTTGGGTCCTCCTGCGCCATCCTCAGAGGCGGTCTGCTTCCTCTTCCAGGGTAGCGTGCTCCGCTGACTGGTCTCTGCGTGCTGAGCCATCTCCCGGCTCCACTCCGCCAGTATCTCCCGCTGTACCCGGGCCATCCTCCGTGCGAGGCCCTCCAGGGCTGTTTGTGCACACTCCCGGTCTCGGGGGAGCTGCGCTAGGATCTCCGCTAGACCTAGCGGGGTTGTGGACTCTAGCAGGCTCCTGACCATCGGGTCGGTGCTGCTCTGCTCTGCTTCCGGCAGGCTCCTGGCCAGCGGGCCGGTGCTGCTCTGCCCTCCTTCCTCGGTCTCTAGCAGACTCCTGGCCAGCGGGCCGGTGCTGTTCTGCTTTCTCTCCATCTCCGGGTGAGCTCCTCCGCTACTCCTCGTTAGACCTCTTGCCTCCGGGTGCGCTCGCTCCAGACTGCTCCAAGCGACACCCATCTTTTCTCTTCTCTTTCGTCTCCTCCCACTTAGAGGGCGGTCCCGGGGCAACTCGGTGACTGTCAGCTCCAGGGGGAGTTCTTTCACGCTGACAGACACCTCCAGCATCACAGTCTCTGTTGGTGGGGGCGGTTTCCACTTTTGGCGCCATTTTCTGTCCTGGCCCACGATGGGAGGTGGCCTCCTGCCCTCCTTTGGCACGCCCATAATGGCGTCCGCTGCTCTTCCAAGGCGGGAAATCTGCGGTTTTGGCGGGAATCGCTTCCCAGTGGCGGGAAACTCTGCAGATGACGGGAACAAGCTGGAAATGGCGGACAATCGGCGGGAAACGACTGGTGATGGAGTCCGATGGCGTGGACCCTCCGGAACCGGCGGGAGACTTCTTTCTGAGGTAAACTTGCACTTTTCTTCAGGCACGCAGTACCCGGGTGTTGCGGGCACGTAATCCTGCCGACTACGCCAAAGTTGACGCGCCCCCTGGGACATATTCCTTTTTGAGGGGAATACCCGGCACCGGATCAGATGGGGGGTTGTAGTCTCCGAGCGGCTGTGACCCGGTCCCGTGCCCAGGGCGTCAAGCTCAGTGTTATGTGGCAGTCCTACAGATGTTATTAAAGTTCTTTTATGTCGACTACGCCACCCGTTGTGATGCGGTCACTGTGGCCGCCGCTGCAGCAGGGTCCGCTGAGGCTGATGGTGGATGTGCAGCTTGGTGGGATAACCCCCAACGGGAGGGGTATAGCCTCAGAGGGGACAGGCGCAGAGGATGGGGGTTGTGGTGGTGCAGTGCAGCCGGCAATGAAGACAGACTCGGGTTGTGCAGTTAAGGGTGTTTACTTACTGCTGATGTTGTACTGGTCACTCCAGCTGCTAGTGACCACCCGAGCCGTGCTGCGTCCACCAGGTCCTGGATCCGGTCAACCCCCAAACAAGTCCAGAGCGTGGCCCTGAGCTCTCCCTCTGTCCTTTCTTCAGCCGTCCCCACCAGTGATTCACCTAGGTCCAGCTCCCTCGGGCCTTCTTTTGGGACACCCTTGGCCCTGGGTTCCCTGACCCTTCACGTGGTGTGCCTTCGGGGTGAATGTGGTAGGTGACCGTGACAGACACTGCCCACGGTCTCCGGTCTCTGGCTGGGGATTGTTTTTGCCCCCACCAGCTTGGGTTCCGGTACCCTCTTGCTGACTCCTCACCCGGTGCTCTAATTTGGGTTCTTGGGTCCCTTCAGTCTTCCCCCTCTGGGTCTTTCTCTTTCTTTCTCCTCTCTCTCTCTCCAGGGCTGCTGTTTCCTTCTCTCTCTCCAACTGACTTGTTCTCAGCGTCTGACCCTGATCTAAGTTGGTGCCCTCCTTATATATCCCTCTATGTGTGAGCTCAGGTGACCAGCACCCAATGAGCTCCTATCACTACCCAGACTGCTCCCCCTATCTGCCCCTACACTACATGGGATGTACCACCCCCCTCCCACTCCAGCCAGGAACAGGCTCGGTTGTACCTGCACATTTCTAAGTGGGAGTACCGTCGGCCTGCTCCTCTGGAATGGGATGTATGTAGTGCATGCAGTCTATCTGAGCTCAGTTCCACACTCCTTCCTTACCCGGGAGTGGAATATCACACCTCTGGGTTGAGGTGCAATACCCCTGTAGCAGCCGAATCCTCAGGGTGCTACACTTACATTGTTCTCCGAATTCCGCTGATGTTTAACAATGCTTTGGAACTCTTACATTGTTCTCAGAATTCTGCTGAAGTTTAAAAATGCTTTGGAACTCTGCCTTTGTACTCGGAATTCCGCTGAAGATTAAAAATGCTTTGGAACTCTTCTATTATTTTCGGAATTCCGCTGAAGTTAAAAATGCTTTGGCACTCTTCCATTGCTCTCAGAATTCCGCTGAAGTTAAAAATGCTTTGGAACTCTTCCATAGTTCTCGGAATTTCGCTGAAGTTTAAAAATGCTTTGGAACTCTTCCATTGTTCATGGAATTCCGCTGAAGTTTAAAAATGATTTGGAACGCTTCCATTGTTCTCGGAATTCCGCTCATGTTTTTCAATGCATTGGAACTCTTCCATTGTTCTCGGAATTATGCTGAAGTTTAAAAATGCTTTGGAACTCTTCCATTGTTCTTGGAATTCCACTGATGTTTAACAATGCTTTGGAACTCTAACATTGTTCTCAGCATTCCGATGATGTTTATCAATGCTTTGGAACTTTTCCATTGTTCACGGAATTCCGCTGAAGGTTAAAAATGCTTTGGAACTCTTCCATTGTTCTCAGAATTCCGATGAAGTTTAAAAATGCTTTGGAACTCTTCCATTGTTCTCGGAATTCCGCTGATGTTTAACAATGCTTTGGAACTCTTCCATTGTTCACGGAATTCCGCTGAAGGTTAAAAATGCTTTGGAACTCTTCCATTGTTCTCGGAATTCCGCTGATATTTAACAATGCTTTGGAACTCTTCCATTGTTCACGGAATTTTGCTGAAGTTTAAAAATGCTTTGGAACTATTCCATTAGTCTCGGAATTCCGATGAAATTTAAAAATGCTTTGGAACTCTTCCATTGTTCTCGGAATTCCGCTAATGTTTAACAATGCTTTGGAACTCTTCCATTGTTCTCGGTATTCCGCTGAAGTTTAAAAATGCTTTAGAACTCTTCCATTGTTCTCGGAATTCCGCTGAAGATTAACAATGCTTTGGAACTCTTCGATTGATCTCTGAATTCTGCTGAAGTTTATAAATGCTTTGGAACTCTTCTATTGTTCTCAGAATTGGGAGTTCTGTGGAAACTGTTTGGGTAAGAATACAAGGAGAGAACAACGGAAAGGACACCATTGTAGGCATTTACTACAGGCCACCTGGGCAAGCTGAAGATATGGATGAACTCTTTATGTATCAAATGACCAAGTTCTCAAAAAAATATGACGTAGTGGTCATGGGAGATTTCAACTATCCAGACATTTGTTGGGAATCTCTCTCAAGTAAAACTAACAGGTCAAGCAAATTCTTATCCTCTCTTGCTGACAACTTTATCTTCCAAAAGGTAGGGGAGAAAACAAGGGGATCTGCTACTTTGGATCTAATCTGTAACGGGTCTGGGAGGCGGAACCTCTGAGCTACTATACAAGGGGGCGGTCCTTGTAAGGGAGCGGGTGGCGACCAGGGAAGACGGGCAGGAAGTCACAGCAGGTGACCGGGACAGTCTCTGAGTGAACGGGCTGGAGGTCACGGCAAGTGACCGGGGCAGTCTCTTAGTTCACTAAGTACCCTATATTTATTATGCAACTTTGCTTTACATTTATATATAATTTATATATAATGATGGTAGGGTATGAGATATATTTTTGTCTTTTGTAGGTTTTGCTTCTTTTTGCTAGTGTGAACATGCTCCTATTTCTTGCATGTCTACCATCTTAGACCTCAGTTCACATTGCTTGGTTTTTTGTCTTGTTTGCATTCTGTGCAATTTAAGGGTGTGCATCCCCTTTGTTGAGCTGATTAGTGTATATGTAGCTTACCACGGGCCTAGGTGGTCTGGAGTTGGGACCCGGTCCTATTTGTCTACCCTTTTATATGCATTACTTCAACTTTGATATACAGTAAGGTTTTTAATATAGGCAGTATAGGTACCGTCCCAATTTAGGGTCACCTTGCCGCTGGTGGGACGGCTTGTATACTTTTTTTGATCAAAAATAGTTCACTAAGTACCCTATATTTATTATGCAACTTTGCTTTACATTTATATATAATGATGGTAGGGTATGAGATATATTTTTGTCTTTTGTAGGTTTTGCTTCTTTTTGCTAGTGTGAACATGCTCCTATTTCTTGCATGTCTACCATCTTAGACCTCAGTTCACATTGCTTGGTTTTTTGTCTTGTTTGCATTCTGTGCAATTTAAGGGTGTGGCATCCCCTTTGTTGAGCTGATTAGTGTATATGTAGCTTACCACGGGCCTAGGTGGTCTGGAGTTAGGACCCGGTCCTATTTGTCTACCCTTTTATATGCATTACTTCAACTTTGATATACAGTAAGGTTTTTAATATAGGCAGTATAGGTACCGTCCCAATTTAGGGTCACCTTGCCGCTGGTGGGACGGCTTGTATACTTTTTTTGATCAAAAATAGTTCACTAAGTACCCTATATTTATTATGCAACTTTGCTTTACATTTATATATAATGATGGTAGGGTATGAGATATATTTTTGTCTTTTGTAGGTTTTGCTTCTTTTTGCTAGTGTGAACATGCTCCTATTTCTTGCATGTCTACCATCTTAGACCTCAGTTCACATTGCTTGGTTTTTTGTCTTGTTTGCATTCTGTGCAATTTAAGGGTGTGGCATCCCCTTTGTTGAGCTGATTAGTGTATATGTAGCTTACCACGGGCCTAGGTGGTCTGGAGTTGGGACCCGGTCCTATTTGTCTACCCTTTTATATGCATTACTTCAACTTTGATATACAGTAAGGTTTTTAATATAGGCAGTATAGGTACCGTCCCAATTTAGGGTCACCTTGCCGCTGGTGGGACGGCTTGTATACTTTTTTTGATCAAAAATAGTTCACTAAGTACCCTATATTTATTATGCAACTTTGCTTTACATTTATATATAATGATGGTAGGGTATGAGATATATTTTTGTCTTTTGTAGGTTTTGCTTCTTTTTGCTAGTGTGAACATGCTCCTATTTCTTGCATGTCTACCATCTTAGACCTCAGTTCACATTGCTTGGTTTTTTGTCTTGTTTGCATTCTGTGCAATTTAAGGGTGTGGCATCCCCTTTGTTGAGCTGATTAGTGTATATGTAGCTTACCTCGGGCCTAGGTGGTCTGGAGTTGGGACCCGGTCCTATTTGTCTACCCTTTTATATGCATTACTTCAACTTTGATATACAGTAAGGTTTTTAATATAGGCAGTATAGGTACCGTCCCAATTTAGGGTCACCTTGCCGCTGGTGGGACGGCTTGTATACTTTTTTTGATCAAAAATAGTTCACTAAGTACCCTATATTTATTATGCAACTTTGCTTTACATTTATATATAATGATGGTAGGGTATGAGATATATTTTTGTCTTTTGTAGGTTTTGCTTCTTTTTGCTAGTGTGAACATGCTCCTATTTCTTGCATGTCTACCATCTTAGACCTCAGTTCACATTGCTTGGTTTTTTGTCTTGTTTGCATTCTGTGCAATTTAAGGGTGTGGCATCCCCTTTGTTGAGCTGATTAGTGTATATGTAGCTTACCTCGGGCCTAGGTGGTCTGGAGTTGGGACCCGGTCCTATTTGTCTACCCTTTTATATGCATTACTTCAACTTTGATATACAGTAAGGTTTTTAATATAGGCAGTATAGGTACCGTCCCAATTTAGGGTCACCTTGCCGCTGGTGGGACGGCTTGTATACTTTTTTTGATCAAAAATAGTTCACTAAGTACCCTATATTTATTATGCAACTTTGCTTTACATTTATATATAATGATGGTAGGGTATGAGATATATTTTTGTCTTTTGTAGGTTTTGCTTCTTTTTGCTAGTGTGAACATGCTCCTATTTCTTGCATGTCTATCATCTTAGACCTCAGTTCACATTACTTGGTTTTTTGTCTTGTTTGCATTCTGTGCAATTTAAGGGTGTGGCATCCCCTTTGTTGAGCTGATTAGTGTATATGTAGCTTACCTCGGGCCTAGGTGGTCTGGAGTTGGGACCCGGTCCTATTTGTCTACCCTTTTATATGCATTACTTCAACTTTGATATACAGTAAGGTTTTTAATATAGGCAGTATAGGTACCGTCCCAATTTAGGGTCACCTTGCCGCTGGTGGGACGGCTTGTATACTTTTTTTGATCAAAAATAGTTCACTAAGTACCCTATATTTATTATGCAACTTTGCTTTACATTTATATATAATGATGGTAGGGTATGAGATATATTTTTGTCTTTTGTAGGTTTTGCTTCTTTTTGCTAGTGTGAACATGCTCCTATTTCTTGCATGTCTACCATCTTAGACCTCAGTTCACATTGCTTGGTTTTTTGTCTTGTTTGCATTCTGTGCAATTTAAGGGTGTGGCATCCCCTTTGTTGAGCTGATTAGTGTATATGTAGCTTACCACGGGCCTAGGTGGTCTGGAGTTGGGACCCGGTCCTATTTGTCTACCCTTTTATATGCATTACTTCAACTTTGATATACAGTAAGGTTTTTAATATAGGCAGTATAGGTACCGTCCCAATTTAGGGTCACCTTGCCGCTGGTGGGACGGCTTGTATACTTTTTTTGATCAAAAATAGTTCACTAAGTACCCTATATTTATTATGCAACTTTGCTTTACATTTATATATAATGATGGTAGGGTATGAGATATATTTTTGTCTTTTGTAGGTTTTGCTTCTTTTTGCTAGTGTGAACATGCTCCTATTTCTTGCATGTCTACCATCTTAGACCTCAGTTCACATTGCTTGGTTTTTTGTCTTGTTTGCATTCTGTGCAATTTAAGGGTGTGGCATCCCCTTTGTTGAGCTGATTAGTGTATATGTAGCTTACCACGGGCCTAGGTGGTCTGGAGTTGGGACCCGGTCCTATTTGTCTACCCTTTTATATGCATTACTTCAACTTTGATATACAGTAAGGTTTTTAATATAGGCAGTATAGGTACCGTCCCAATTTAGGGTCACCTTGCCGCTGGTGGGACGGCTTGTATACTTTTTTTGATCAAAAATAGTTCACTAAGTACCCTATATTTATTATGCAACTTTGCTTTACATTTATATATAATGATGGTAGGGTATGAGATATATTTTTGTCTTTTGTAGGTTTTGCTTCTTTTTGCTAGTGTGAACATGCTCCTATTTCTTGCATGTCTACCATCTTAGACCTCAGTTCACATTGCTTGGTTTTTTGTCTTGTTTGCATTCTGTGCAATTTAAGGGTGTGGCATCCCCTTTGTTGAGCTGATTAGTGTATATGTAGCTTACCACGGGCCTAGGTGGTCTGGAGTTGGGACCCGGTCCTATTTGTCTACCCTTTTATATGCATTACTTCAACTTTGATATACAGTAAGGTTTTTAATATAGGCAGTATAGGTACCGTCCCAATTTAGGGTCACCTTGCCGCTGGTGGGACGGCTTGTATACTTTTTTTGATCAAAAATAGTTCACTAAGTACCCTATATTTATTATGCAACTTTGCTTTACATTTATATATAATGATGGTAGGGTATGAGATATATTTTTGTCTTTTGTAGGTTTTGCTTCTTTTTGCTAGTGTGAACATGCTCCTATTTCTTGCATGTCTACCATCTTAGACCTCAGTTCACATTGCTTGGTTTTTTGTCTTGTTTGCATTCTGTGCAATTTAAGGGTGTGGCATCCCCTTTGTTGAGCTGATTAGTGTATATGTAGCTTACCACGGGCCTAGGTGGTCTGGAGTTGGGACCCGGTCCTATTTGTCTACCCTTTTATATGCATTACTTCAACTTTGATATACAGTAAGGTTTTTAATATAGGCAGTATAGGTACCGTCCCAATTTAGGGTCACCTTGCCGCTGGTGGGACGGCTTGTATACTTTTTTTGATCAAAAATAGTTCACTAAGTACCCTATATTTATTATGCAACTTTGCTTTACATTTATATATAATGATGGTAGGGTATGAGATATATTTTTGTCTTTTGTAGGTTTTGCTTCTTTTTGCTAGTGTGAACATGCTCCTATTTCTTGCATGTCTACCATCTTAGACCTCAGTTCACATTGCTTGGTTTTTTGTCTTGTTTGCATTCTGTGCAATTTAAGGGTGTGGCATCCCCTTTGTTGAGCTGATTAGTGTATATGTAGCTTACCACGGGCCTAGGTGGTCTGGAGTTGGGACCCGGTCCTATTTGTCTACCCTTTTATATGCATTACTTCAACTTTGATATACAGTAAGGTTTTTAATATAGGCAGTATAGGTACCGTCCCAATTTAGGGTCACCTTGCCGCTGGTGGGACGGCTTGTATACTTTTTTTGATCAAAAATAGTTCACTAAGTACCCTATATTTATTATGCAACTTTGCTTTACATTTATATATAATGATGGTAGGGTATGAGATATATTTTTGTCTTTTGTAGGTTTTGCTTCTTTTTGCTAGTGTGAACATGCTCCTATTTCTTGCATGTCTACCATCTTAGACCTCAGTTCACATTGCTTGGTTTTTTGTCTTGTTTGCATTCTGTGCAATTTAAGGGTGTGGCATCCCCTTTGTTGAGCTGATTAGTGTATATGTAGCTTACCACGGGCCTAGGTGGTCTGGAGTTGGGACCCGGTCCTATTTGTCTACCCTTTTATATGCATTACTTCAACTTTGATATACAGTAAGGTTTTTAATATAGGCAGTATAGGTACCGTCCCAATTTAGGGTCACCTTGCCGCTGGTGGGACGGCTTGTATACTTTTTTTGATCAAAAATAGTTCACTAAGTACCCTATATTTATTATGCAACTTTGCTTTACATTTATATATAATGATGGTAGGGTATGAGATATATTTTTGTCTTTTGTAGGTTTTGCTTCTTTTTGCTAGTGTGAACATGCTCCTATTTCTTGCATGTCTACCATCTTAGACCTCAGTTCACATTGCTTGGTTTTTTGTCTTGTTTGCATTCTGTGCAATTTAAGGGTGTGGCATCCCCTTTGTTGAGCTGATTAGTGTATATGTAGCTTACCACGGGCCTAGGTGGTCTGGAGTTGGGACCCGGTCCTATTTGTCTACCCTTTTATATGCATTACTTCAACTTTGATATACAGTAAGGTTTTTAATATAGGCAGTATAGGTACCGTCCCAATTTAGGGTCACCTTGCCGCTGGTGGGACGGCTTGTATACTTTTTTTGATCAAAAATAGTTCACTAAGTACCCTATATTTATTATGCAACTTTGCTTTACATTTATATATAATGATGGTAGGGTATGAGATATATTTTTGTCTTTTGTAGGTTTTGCTTCTTTTTGCTAGTGTGAACATGCTCTTATTTCTTGCATGTCTACCATCTTAGACCTCAGTTCACATTGCTTGGTTTTTTGTCTTGTTTGCATTCTGTGCAATTTAAGGGTGTGGCATCCCCTTTGTTGAGCTGATTAGTGTATATGTAGCTTACCACGGGCCTAGGTGGTCTGGAGTTGGGACCCGGTCCTATTTGTCTACCCTTTTATATGCATTACTTCAACTTTGATATACAGTAAGGTTTTTAATATAGGCAGTATAGGTACCGTCCCAATTTAGGGTCACCTTGCCGCTGGTGGGACGGCTTGTATACTTTTTTTGATCAAAAATAGTTCACTAAGTACCCTATATTTATTATGCAACTTTGCTTTACATTTATATATAATGATGGTAGGGTATGAGATATATTTTTGTCTTTTGTAGGTTTTGCTTCTTTTTGCTAGTGTGAACATGCTCCTATTTCTTGCATGTCTACCATCTTAGACCTCAGTTCACATTGCTTGGTTTTTTGTCTTGTTTGCATTCTGTGCAATTTAAGGGTGTGGCATCCCCTTTGTTGAGCTGATTAGTGTATATGTAGCTTACCACGGGCCTAGGTGGTCTGGAGTTGGGACCCGGTCCTATTTGTCTACCCTTTTATATGCATTACTTCAACTTTGATATACAGTAAGGTTTTTAATATAGGCAGTATAGGTACCGTCCCAATTTAGGGTCACCTTGCCGCTGGTGGGACGGCTTGTATACTTTTTTTGATCAAAAATAGTTCACTAAGTACCCTATATTTATTATGCAACTTTGCTTTACATTTATATATAATGATGGTAGGGTATGAGATATATTTTTGTCTTTTGTAGGTTTTGCTTCTTTTTGCTAGTGTGAACATGCTCCTATTTCTTGCATGTCTACCATCTTAGACCTCAGTTCACATTGCTTGGTTTTCTGGATGAACGGGCAGATGGTCACGGCAAGTGACCGGGGCAGTCTCTGATTGAACGGGCAGATGGTCACGGCAAGTGACCGGGGCAGTCTCTGAATGAACGGGCAGATGGTCACGGCAAGTGACCGGGGCAGTCTCTGAATGAACGGGCAGATGGTCACGGCAAGTGACCGGGGCAGTCTCTGGGTAAAGGGTTGGTACGACCTGTGCGGCTGATGATAGACGTGAGCTCCCAGGTGAGCAGGCGAGAGTCTCTGGATGAACGGGTGATCACAGCATGTGACGGCGGAGCCTCCAGGAAGACCAACAGACAGGCGGCAGATGAGCGCTCCTAGGTGAGCGGGCAGAAGTCTCTGGACAGGCGGGTGGTCACAGCACGTGACGGCAGAGCCTCCAGGTAGGCTAGCAGACAGGCAGCAGATGAGCGCTCCCAGGTGAGCGGGCAGGAGTCACTGGACAGGCAGGTGGTCACAGCACGTGACGGCGGAGCCTCCAGGTAGGCTAGCAGGCAGGTAGCAGATGTGTGCTCCCAGGTGAGCAGGCAAGCTGGTCCATAGACAGACTGACAGGAGTTGGAAGGCAGACCGTCGGACCTCAGGCAAGCAGGCAGGTGGCTGAAGTGCGCTCCCAGGTGAGCGGACAGGCTGGTCCTTAGACAGACTGACAGGAGTAGTAAGGCAGACCGTCGGACCTCAGACTAGCAGGCAGGTAGCAGATAATCAGGCAGGAATAAGACAGCAAGCTGGCAGGAATCTGGCAGGTAACTGGCAACGGGACCTGAGGGCTGAAGCAGAGTAGTGAACAGTGCAACAACATTGCTCGGGCACCTCCATTTTGGAGGAGGTGCCTTATATATGGTGAAGTCCTCCGGCCATTGGCCGGGGACTCCTTAGGACGGCGCGCGCGGCCCCTTTAAGAGGGAGGGAGAGCGCGCGCGCCCTAAGCACAGTGGCCGGGAAGGAGCGCGCGCTGCCAGCAGAGCGGGAGGAGGACACCGGGCACGGAGCAGAGAGGTGAGGGGAACAGCGTCCCTGCCTAGCAGAGGGCAGGGACGCCGGCGCTACAGTACCCCCCCCTTTAGGCCCCCCCTTTTTTAGGCCAGACAGAAATTTAGCTAGGATAAGAGGGGCATGGATGTTCTCCCGGGGCTCCCACGTTCTCTCCTCAGGACCAAACCCCTTCCAATCTACTAGAAAAAAGGTCTTTCCTCTTACCCTTTTGGTGGCAAGAATGTTCTCTACCTCAAACTCGTCCTCAGCAGAAACCGGAGCAGGAGGCGTACCTGTAGACTTGGAAAAAGAGTTAAGTACCACAGGTTTGAGGAGAGATACATGGAAGGAGTTAGGGATCCGTAAGTTGGCCGGGAGTTTCAATTTATAGGCCACCGGGTTGATCTGACTGATGACCTCCAGAGGACCGATGAACCGAGGCCCTAACTTGTAAGAAGGTATCTTGAGTCGGACATATTTAGATGAGAGCCAGACTTTATCTCCAGGACGAAATTGTGGAGGATCCAGGCGTTTTTTGTCAGCGTGTCTTTTCATCCGTTCGGACGACTGAAGGAGTGCGGATCGGGTACTCTCCCAAATGGAGGAAAATTTGCTAACGAGAGATTCCGCAGCCGGGTTGTCCACAGAGGTGGAGACAGGAAAAGGAATCCGAGGATGCTGACCGAAGACTACAAAAAACGGGGATTTGGAGGAGGATTCGCTCTCGTGATTGTTATAAGAGAACTCGGCCCATGGTAGGAGATCCACCCAGTCTGAATGATGGGCATTAACGAAGTGCCGGAGGTAACTGGTCAGGTTCTGATTGATCCGCTCCACTTGACCATTGGACTGTGGGTGGTAAGCGGAAGAGAAGTCCAGGGTGACGTCTAGCAGTTTACAAGTGGCTCTCCAGAAACGTGAGGTGAACTGTACCCCACGATCCGACACGATGTGGAGGGGCAGGCCATGAAGACGGAAGATGTGGCGGATAAAGTCTTTAGCCAGCTCGGGTGCAGACGGGAGGGCTGGCAGGGGAATAAAGTGAGCCATCTTGGAAAAGCGATCAGCGACCACCCAAATGACCGTACAACCGGCGGAGACGGGGAGATCAGTTATGAAGTCCATAGCAATATGCTGCCAGGGGGCAGCAGGCACAGGAAGCGGAAGGAGGCGACCGGCTGGCAGGTGTCTCGGGACTTTGTTGCGGGCGCAGGACACACAGGCAGAAACAAAGTCTATTACGTCCTTGTGCAGGGTAGGCCACCAGTAGTGCCGGGCAATAAGCTGGAGGGTCTTTTTCTGACCGGCGTGGCCAGCTAGTTTAGACGAATGGCCCCAGTGTAGGATCTTCTTCCGATCAGGTACTGAAACAAACGTCTTACCGGGAGGGAGACGATTTAGACTCACGGGAGCCACCTGCATTACTCTGGCGGGATCGATGATATGTTTAGGTTCTTCCTCGAGATCGGACACCAGAAAGGATGGGGACAAGGCGTCTGCTTTGACGTTTTTGTCAGCCGGGCGAAAATGAAGAACAAAATCAAAGCGAGCAAAAAACAAGGACCACCGGGCTTGGCGCGGGTTAAGTCTCTGGGCATGCTGGAGGTAAGCCAAGTTCTTGTGGTCAGTGTAAATTATTACCGGGTGAAGAGCCCCCTCGAGTAGGTAACGCCACTCCTCCAACGCCAGCTTGATGGCCAATAACTCTCGGTCTCCTATGGAATAGTTGCGCTCAGAAGAGGAGAAGAGTTTGGAGAAGAAGCCACAAGTTACCATTCTCCCGGAAGATGATTTTTGAGTAAGTACCGCTCCGGCTCCAGAGGAGGAGGCGTCAACTTCCAGGAAGAACTGCTTGTTGCTGTCCGGGCGATGCAGCACCGGGGCGGAAGAGAAGGCCTGTTTTAGGGAAAGAAAGGCCTCCTCTGCTTCGGGCGGCCACTCTTTGGGATTAGTACCCTTACGGGTGAGCGCGGAAATTAGGGCAGTCCGGGAAGAGAAGTGTGGTATGAAGAGGCGGTAGTAGTTAGCGAAGCCCAGGAATCGCTGAATGGCCTTCAACCCCTCCGGTCGAGGCCATTTCTCGATGGCAGACAGTTTCTCTGGATCCATTCGTAGGCCAGTCTGAGAAATAATGTAGCCCAAAAACGGAAGCGAGGTCTGCTCAAAGAGGCACTTCTCACATTTAGCGAAGAGGTGATTCTGCCTGAGCCTGAGCAGGACCTGACGAACGTCCCTCCGGTGAGTCTGGAGATCCGGAGAGAAGACCAAGATGTCGTCCAGGTACACCACTACGCAGGAGTAGAGAAGGTCCCGGAAGATGTCATTGACCAACTCTTGAAAGACGGCAGGAGCGTTACAGAGACCAAAGGGCATTACCAGATATTCATAGTGGCCGTCCCGGGTGTTGAATGCCGTCTTCCATTCATCCCCCTGACGGATACGAACCAGGTTGTACGCCCCACGGAGGTCCAGTTTGGTGAAGATTCTAGCCCCCCTCAGACGATCAAATAACTCCGGAATGAGCGGAAGGGGGTACTTATTCTTCACCGTGATCTGGTTAAGGCCTCTATAGTCTATACAGGGACGGAGAGAGCCGTCCTTCTTTTTGACGAAAAAGAAGCCTGCTCCCGCCGGGGAGGTAGATTTCCGGATGAATACCCTGGCCAGATTCTCCTCAAAATATTCGGACATCGACCGGGTCTCAGCAGCGGATAATGGATAAATACGCCCACGGGGAGGAGTAGTACCAGGTAACAGGTCGATAGGGCAGTCGTATGGTCTATGAGGGGGTAGTGTCTCTGTTTCCTTTTTATTAAAGACATCAGCATAAGACCAATAAGGAATCGGAAGTCCAGGTAGATTAGCTGGGGTAGGAGAAGGACGGACGGGATGGACGGGAAACAGACAGGTCTTATGGCAGTCCTGTCCCCAGCGAAGGACTTCTCCGGTCTGCCAGTCAAGCACGGGTGCATGTCTCTGGAGCCTAGGTAGGCCTAGCAAGAGGGCGTGGGAGAGTCCAGGCAGAACATGAAAGGAGATACTCTCAGAATGCAGCATTCCCACCTGCAGAGTAATGGATTCGGTGATGAGTTGGATGGGGCATGGTAAGAGACCCCCATCCATGGCAGCAACAGACAAGGGTATAGCCAGAGGTTTGGTGGGGATGCGGTATTTCTCTACCAGGGACTGTGAAATAAGATTCCCGGCTGCTCCAGAGTCAAGTTGGGATAGTTCGAAATAACGGTTCTCCCCGCAGACGATTGAGACTAACAGCAGCAGAGATGGAGAGGATTTATTCTTGTCTAGGTCGACCTCTCTGAGCGAACCTAGACACAGGCGTTTCCCGACCTCTCCGGGCAGGTACGGATCCGGTGCTCCTTACTGCCACAGTAGAAGCAGCTCCCCTCGGCACGGTGTAAGTCCTGACGGGTTTTGACCATCTTGGTCTGGTCGACCTGCATAGGCTCAGGAGAGTGTACCTGGGTAGAGACGGAGGGAGTGACGGGTTTCTGAAAAGTAGGAGCTAGACGTGGTAACCTCCTCTCATGGGTGACCTCTTTGGCACGCTCCTGGAACCGTAGGTCAATCCGGGTGGCAAGAGTTATTAGGTCATCGAGAGTGGTAGGGATGTCCCGACCGGCAAGTTCATCTTTAATACGGCCGGACAGACCCTCCCAGAAGACGGATACCAGAGCGTCGTTATCCCAGGCCAGCTCCGAGGCAAGGGTACGGAACCGTATGGCATATTGGCCCACGGTGAGACTTCCCTGACGGAGGCGTAGCAGTGATGATGCAGATGAGGTCTTTCGTCCGGGTTCGTCGAAGACTTTCCGGAAAGCCGTGAGAAAAGCAGGCAAGTTGGACACCAGGGGGTCTCCTCTCTCCCATAGAGGATTTAGCCAGGCCAGGGCCTCCCCGGTGAGATGGGACATGATGAATGCAATTTTGGCTCGGTCGGAGTTAAACTGGTGGGACAATAGTTCAAAGTGCAGGGTGCACTGATTTATGAAGCCCCGAGCCTGGGCGGAGTCGCCTCCGAAGCGAGGAGGTGCAGAAAGCCGGGGTCCGGGGTAGGATACCATGGTATTAGTGGGCAGCGGAGCTGCCGGATTGCGAGACATGGCACTGGCGGAGGTTGCTGGTGGAGCAGTCAGAGTGTCCAGGCGAGTACTGACATTCCGCAGGTGACCCAGGATGGACTCCTGTTGGGACCTTTGACGGGACAGTTCATGACACAGGTCCGAGAACGAGGGAGCTTGGGTGCCACCGGGTTCCATGGCCCGAGCAAACTGTAACGGGTCTGGGAGGCGGAACCTCTGAGCTACTATACAAGGGGGCGGTCCTTGTAAGGGAGCGGGTGGCGACCATGGAAGACGGGCAGGAAGTCACAGCAGGTGACCGGGACAGTCTCTGAGTGAACGGGCTGGAGGTCACGGCAAGTGACCGGGGCAGTCTCTGGATGAACGGGCAGATGGTCACGGCAAGTGACCGGGGCAGTCTCTGATTGAACGGGCAGATGGTCACGGCAAGTGACCGGGGCAGTCTCTGAATGAACGGGCAGATGGTCACGGCAAGTGACCGGGGCAGTCTCTGAATGAACGGGCAGATGGTCACGGCAAGTGACCGGGGCAGTCTCTGGGTAAAGGGTTGGTACGACCTGTGGCGGCTGATGATAGACGTGAGCTCCCAGGTGAGCAGGCGAGAGTCTCTGGATGAACGGGTGGTCACAGCATGTGACGGCGGAGCCTCCAGGAAGACCAACAGACAGGCGGCAGATGAGCGCTCCTAGGTGAGCGGGCAGAAGTCTCTGGACAGGCGGGTGGTCACAGCACGTGACGGCAGAGCCTCCAGGTAGGCTAGCAGACAGGCAGCAGATGAGCGCTCCCAGGTGAGCGGGCAGGAGTCACTGGACAGGCAGGTGGTCACAGCACGTGACGGCGGAGCCTCCAGGTAGGCTAGCAGGCAGGTAGCAGATGTGTGCTCCCAGGTGAGCAGGCAAGCTGGTCCATAGACAGACTGACAGGAGTTGGAAGGCAGACCGTCGGACCTCAGGCAAGCAGGCAGGTGGCTGAAGTGCGCTCCCAGGTGAGCGGACAGGCTGGTCCTTAGACAGACTGACAGGAGTAGTAAGGCAGACCGTCGGACCTCAGACTAGCAGGCAGGTAGCAGATAATCAGGCAGGAATAAGACAGCAAGCTGGCAGGAATCTGGCAGGTAACTGGCAACGGGACCTGAGGGCTGAAGCAGAGTAGTGAACAGTGCAACAACATTGCTCGGGCACCTCCATTTTGGAGGAGGTGCCTTATATATGGTGAAGTCCTCCGGCCATTGGCCGGGGACTCCTTAGGACGGCGCGCGCGGCCCCTTTAAGAGGGAGGGAGAGCGCGCGCGCCCTAAGCACAGTGGCCGGGAAGGAGCGCGCGCTGCCAGCAGAGCGGGAGGAGGACGCCGGGCACGGAGCAGAGAGGTGAGGGGAACAGCGTCCCTGCCTAGCAGAAGGCAGGGACGCCGGCGCTACATAATCCTTATAAACAGAGAGGAAATGGTTGAGGAGGTAAAGGTGGCTGGGACCCTAGGAGGCAGTGATCATGCTATTATAGAATTTTGGATAACTAGAGGAGGAAGACATGTGAAGACTCAAACTTCAAGGTTAGATTTTAGAAAGGCAGATTTTAGGAGACTCAGAAAGAGAATAGGAGGGATCCAATGGCTGGATGTCCTTAAGGACAAAAATGTCCAGGAAGGATGGGAAATTTTTAAAAATGAGATTCTCAAAGCACAATCGTTAACAATCCCGAAAAGTAGCAAGAATGGGAAGCATTTAAGGAAACCAGGATGGATGAACACAGAACTTAAACACATGCTAAAAAGAAAGAAAGAAATGTTTATTAAATGGAAAGAGGGAGGCATATCTAAAGAAGATTATAATGCAGTCTGCAGATCCTGCAGGGCACGTATCAGGTTAGCTAAAGCTGACAATGAATTAAGGCTTGCAAGAGATGTCAAAAGCAATAAAAAAGGATTTTGGGGGTATGTCAAAAGTAAAAGAAAAGTCAAAGATGCTATAGGATTTTTACAGGATGAAAATGGAGAAATGGTAAGAGAGGATGTTGAGAAGGCCAAACTTTTTAATTCCTATTTTGCATCTGTTTTCTCTCAGAAAGAAAATGTAACATCAACTGATCTTCACTGTCCTTTTAAAAGAATAGAAGAATCCAAGTTATCTGTAAACAGAAAGATTGTGAGGGAATATTTAGCTAACATAAATGAGTTCAAGTCTCCAGGTCCAGATGAATTACACCCCAGAGTACTGAAGGAGATCGTAGAAGAAATTTTAGAACCACTCTCCATAATCTTTGAAAGTTCTCGGAGAACAGGAGAAGTCCCAGAAGACTGGAGAAGAGCAAATGTTGTTCCTATCTTCAAAAAGGGGAAGAAAGTGGACCCAGGGAACTATAGGCGGGTGAGTCTGACTTCTATACCAGGAAAGATCTTTGAACAAATTATTAAACAACATGTATGTAAGTACCTGGATAAGAATGAAGTGATTAACCAGAGTCAGCATGGGTTTGTAACTAACAAGTCATGTCAGACTAACTTAATTTCCTTCTATGACAGAATCACTGACTGGGTGGATCAGGGAAATGCTTTAGATATAGTATATCTTGACTTCAGCAAAGCATTTGACAAAGTATCTCACACCATCCTTATTGAAAAAATGACCAAGTATGCAATGGACCAGGCAACTGTTAGGTGGATTCATAACTGGCTTAGTGATCGGACTCAAAGGGTGGTTCTAAATGGCTTCACATCCAGCTGGATGAATGTCTCAAGTGGGGTACCACAGGGCTCCGTCCTGGGACCTGTATTGTTCAACATCTTTATCAATGATTTAGATGAAGGAATTGAGGGTAAACTGATTAAATTTGCTGATGACACAAAGCTAGGAGGGATAGCTAATACTAGAGAAGAGAGAGAGAATTCAAAAAGACCTAAATAAACTGGAGCAGTGGGCAGCAACCAACAGAATGGTTTTTAACAGGGAAAAATGCAAAGTACTACATCTGGGCAATAAAAATGAAAAAAGCATATACAGAATGGGAGGAATAGAGCTAAGCAACAGTACATGTGAAAAAGACTTAGGTATACTAATAGATCATAGACTGAACATGAGTCAACAGTGTGATGCAGCAGCAAAAAAGGCAAATACAATTCTGGGATGTATTAACAGAAGCATACAGTCTAGATCACGTGAAGTCATTATCGGTCTTTACTCCTCTTTGGTCAGACCTCATCTGGAATACTGTGTACAGTTTTGGGCACCACATTTTAAAAAAGACATAGACAAACTGGAGCAAGTTCAGAGAAGAGCGACCAGAATGGTGACTGGTCTGCAAACCATGTCCTATGAGGAACGGTTGCAGGATTTGGGAATGTTTAGCTTGCAAAAAAGAAGACTGAGAGGAGACTTAATCGCTGTCTACAAATATGTCAAGGGCTGTCACATTGTAGAAGGATCATCTTTATTCTCATTTGCACAAGGAAAGACTAGAAGCAATGGGATGAAACTAAATGGGAGGAGACACAGATTAGATATTAGAAAAAACTTTTTGACAGTTAGGGTGATTAATGAGTGGAACAGGCTGCCACGAGAGGTGGTGACTTCCCCTTCAATGGACGTCTTCAAACAGAGGCTGGACAGACATCTGTCTGAGATGATTTAGTGAATCCTGCTTTGAGCAGGGGGTTGGACCAGATGACCCAGGAGGTCCCTTCCAACTCTACCATTCTATGATTCTATGATTCTATAAATTATGCTGATATTTAACAATGCTTTGGAACTTTTCCATTGTTCACGGAATTCCGCTGAAGTTTAAAAATGCTTTGGAACTCTTCGATTGATCTCTGAATTCTGCTGAAGTTTATAAATGCTTTGGAACTCTTCTATTGTTCTCAGAATTACGCTGAAGTTTAAAAATGCTTTGGAACTCTTCCATTGTTCTCGGAATTCCGCTGAAGTTTAAAAATGCTATGGCACTCTTCCATTATTCTCGAAATTCTGCTGAAGTGTAAAAATGCTTTGGAACTCTTCCTTTGATCATGGAATTTCGCTGAAGTATAAAAATGCTTTGGAACTCTTCCATTGTTCAGGGAATTCCGCTGAAGTGTAAAAATGCTTTGGAACTCTTCCATTGTTCATGGAATTTCGCTGTAGTTTAAAAATGATTTGGAACTCTTCTATTGTTCTCGGAATTACGCTGAAGTTTAAAAATGCTTTGGAACTCTTCCATTGTTCTCGGAATTCCGCTGAAATATAAAAATGCTTTGGAACTCTTCCATTGTTCAGGGAATTCCGCTGAAGTTTAAAAATGCTTTTAAACTTTTCCATTGTTCTCAGAATTCCGCTGAAGTTTAAAAATGCTTTGGAACTTTTCCATTGTTCACGGAATTCCGCTGAAGATTAAAAATGCTTTGGAACTCTTCCATTGTTCTCGGAATTCCGCTGATGTTGAACAATGCTTTGGTACTCTTCCATTGTTCTCAGCATTCTGCTGAAGTTTAAAAATGCTTTGGAACTCTTCCATTGTTCTCGGAATTCCGCTGATGTTTAACAATGCTTTGGAACTCTTCCATTGTTCACGGAATTCCGCTGAAGTTTAAAAATGCTTTGGAACTCTTCCATTGTTCTCGGAATTCCGCTGAAATATAAAAATGCTTTGGAACTCTTCCATTATTCAGGGAATTCCGCTGAAGTTTAAAAATGCTTTGGAACTGTTCCATTGTTCTCGGAATTCAGCTGAAGTTTAACAATGCTTTGAAACTTTTCCATTGTTCTCAGAATTCCGCTGAAGTTTAAAAATGCTTTGGATCTCTTCCATTGTTCACGGAATTCTGCTGAAGTTTAACAATGCTTTGGATCTCTTACATTGTTCTCGGAATTCCGCTGAAGTTTAACAATGCTTTGGAACTCTTCCATTGTTCTCGGTATTCCGCTGAAGGTTAAAAATGCTTTAGAACACTTCCATTGTTCTCGGAATTCCGCTGTAGTTTAACAATGCTTTGGAACTCTTCCATTGATCTCTGAATTCTGCTGAAGTATATAAATGCTTCGGAACTCTTCCATTGTGCATGGAATTTTGCTGAAGTTTAAAAATGCTTTGGAACTCTTCCATTGTTCTTGGAATTCCGCTGATGTTTAACAATGCTTTGGAACTCATCCATTGTTCTCGGTATTCCGCTGTAATTTAAAAATGCTTTGGAACTCTTCCATTGTTCTCGGAATTCCGCTGATATTGAACAATGCTTTGGAACTCTTCCATTGTTCACGGAATTCCGCTGAAGTTTAAAAATGATTTGGAACTCTTCCATTGTTCTTGGGATTCCGTTGTTGTTTAACAATGCTTTGGAACTTTTTCATTGTTCACGGAATTCCATTGAAGTTTAAAAATGCTTTGGAACTCTTACATTGTTCTCGGAATTCCGCTGATGTTTAACAATGCTTTGGAACTCTTACATTGTTCTCAAAATTCCGCTGAAGTTTAACGATGCTTTGGAACTCTACCATTGTTCTCGGTATTCCGCTGAAGTATAAAAATGCTTTGGAACGCTTCCATTTTTCTCAGAATTCCGCTGAAGTTTAAAAATGCTTTGGAAATCTTCCATTGTTCTCGGATATTCTGCTGATGTTTAGAAATGCTTTGGAACTCTTCCATTGTTCTCGGAAATCCGCTGATGTTTAACAATGCTTTGGAACTCATCCATTGTTCTCGGTATTCCACTGTAATTTAAAAATGCTTTTGAACTCTTCCATTGTTCTCGGAATTCCACTGAAGTTGAAAAATGCTTTGGAACTCTTCCATTGTTCAGGCAATTCCGATGAAGTGTAAAAATGCTTTGGAACTCTTCCATTGTTCAGGGAATTCCGCTGAAGTTTAAAAATGTTTTGGAACTCTTCTATTGTTCTCGGAATTCTGCTCATGTTTAAAAATGCTTTGGAACTCTTCCACTGTTTTCGGAATTCTGCTGAAGTATAAAAATGCTTTGGAACTCTTCCATAGTTCTCGGAATTCCGCTGAAGTTTAAAAATGCTTTGGAACTCTTCCATTGTTCTCGAAATTCCGCTGAAGGTTAACAAAGTTTTGAAACTTTTCCATTGTTCTCAGAATTCCGCTGAAGTTTAAAAATGCTTTGGAACTCTTCCATTGTTCATGGAATTCCGCTGAAGTTTAACAATGCTTTGGAACTCTTTCATTGTTCTCGGAATTCCGCTGAAGTTTAACAATGCTTTGGAACTCTTCCATTGTTCTCGGTATTCCGCTGAAGGTTAAAAATGCTTTAGAACTCTTCCATTGTTCTCGGAATTCCGCTGTAGTTTAACAATGCTTTGGAACTCTTCCATTGATCTCTGAATTCTGCTGAAGTTTATAAATGCTTTGGAACTCTTCTATTGTTCTCCGAATTCGGCTGAAGTTTAAAAATGCTTTGGAACTCTTCCATTGTTCTCGGAATTCAGCTGAAGTTTAAAAATGCTATGGAACTTTTCCATTATTCTCGGAATTCCGCTGAAGTGTAAAAATGCTTTGGAACTCTTCAATTGTTCATGGAATTTCGTTGAAGTTTAAAAATGCTTTGGAACTCTTCCATTGCTCTTGGAATTCCGCTGATGTTTAACAATGCTTTGGAACTCTTCCATTGTTCTCGGAAATCTGCTGATGTTTAACAATGCTTTGGAACTCATCCATTGTTCTCGGTATTCTGCTGTAATTTAAAAATGCTTTGGAACTCTTCCATTGTTCTCGGAATTCCGCTGATGTTGAACAATGCTTTGGAACTCTTCCATTGTTCACGGAATTCCGCTGAAGTTTAAAAATGCTTTGGAACTCTTCCATTGTTTAGGGAATTCCGCTGATGTTTAACAATGCTTTGGAACTTTTCCATTGTTCTCGGAAATCCGCTGATGTTTAGCAATGCTTTGGAACTCATCCATTGTTCTCGGTATTCCGCTGTAATTTAAAAATGCTTTTGAGCTCTTCCATTGTTCTCGGAATTCCGCTGAAATATAAAAATGCTTTGGAACTCTTCCATTATTCAGGGAATTCCGCTGAAGTTTAAAAATGCTTTGGAACTCTTCCATTGTTCTCGGAATTCAGCTGAAGTTTAACAATGCTTTGAAACTTTTCCATTGTTCTCAGAATTCCGCTGAAGTTTAAAAATGCTTTGGAACTCTTCCATTGTTCACGGAATTCTGCTGAAGTTTAACAATGCTTTGGATCTCTTACATTGTTCTCGGAATTCCGCTGAAGTTTAACAATGCTTTGGAACGCTTCCATTGTTCTCGGTATTCCGCTGAAGGTTAAAAATGCTTTAGAACACTTCCATTGTTCTCGGAATTCCGCTGTAGTTTAACAATGCTTTGGAACTCTTCCATTGTTCTCGGAATTCAGCTGAAGTTTAAAAATGCTATGGAACTTTTCCATTATTCTCGGAATTCCGCTGAAGTGTAAAAATGCTTTGGAACTCTTCCATTGTGCATGGAATTTCGCTGAAGTTTAAAAATGCTTTGGAACTCTTCCATTGATCTCTGAATTCTGCTGAAGTATATAAATGCTTCGGAACTCTTCTATTGTTCTCAGAATTCCGCTGAAGTTTAAAAATGCTTTGGAACTCTTCCATTGTTCTCGGAATTCAGCTGAAGTTTAAAAATGCTATGGAACTTTTCCATTATTCTCGGAATTCCGCTGAAGTGTAAAAATGCTTTGGAACTCTTCCATTGTGCATGGAATTTCGCTGAAGTTTAAAAATGCTTTGGAACTCTTCCATTGTTCTTGGAATTCCGCTGATGTTTAACAATGCTTTGGAACTCATCCATTGTTCTCGGTATTCCGCTGTAATTTAAAAATGCTTTGGAACTCTTCCATTGTTCTCGGAATTCCGCTGATATTGAACAATGCTTTGGAACTCTTCCATTGTTCACGGAATTCCGCTGAAGTTTAAAAATGATTTGGAACTCTTCCATTGTTCTCGGGATTCCGTTTTTGTTTAACAATGCTTTGGAACTTTTTCATTGTTCACGGAATTCCATTGAAGTTTAAAAATGCTTTGGAACTCTTACATTGTCCTCGGAATTCCGCTGATGTTTAACAATGCTTTGGAACTCTTACATTGTTCTCAAAATTCCGCTGAAGTTTTACGATGCTTTGGAACTCTACCATTGTTCTCGGTATTCCGCTGAAGTATAAAAATGCTTTGGAACGCTTCCATTTTTCTCAGAATTCCGCTGAAGTTTAAAAATGCTTTGGAAATCTTCCATTGTTCTCGGAATTCTGCTGATGTTTAAAAATGCTTTAGAACTCTTCCATTGTTCTCGGAAATCTGCTGATGTTTAACAATGCTTTGGAACTCATCCATTGTTCTCGGTATTCCACTGTAATTTAAAAATGCTTTGGAACTCTTCCATTGTTCAGGCAATTCCGCTGAAGTTTAAAAATGTTTTGGAACTCTTCTATTGTTCTCGGAATTCTGCTCATGTTTAAAAATGCTTTGGAACTCTTCCACTGTTTTCGGAATTCTGCTGAAGTATAAAAATGCTTTGGAACTCTTCCATAGTTCTCGGAATTCCGCTGAAGTTTAAAAATGCTTTGGAACTCTTCCATTGTTCTCGAAATTCCGCTGAAGGTTAACAATGTTTTGAAACTTTTCCATTGTTCTCAGAATTCCGCTGAAGTTTAAAAATGCTTTAGAACTCTTCCATTGTTCTCGGTATTCCGCTGAAGGTTAAAAATGCTTTAGAACTCTTCCATTGTTCTCGGAATTCCGCTGTAGTTTAACAATGCTTTGGAACTCTTCCATTGATCTCTGAATTCTGCTGAAGTTTATAAATGCTTTGGAACTCTTCTATTGTTCTCAGAATTCGGCTGAAGTTTAAAAATGCTATGGAACTTTTCCATTATTCTCGGAATTCCGCTGAAGTGTAAAAATGCTTTGGAACTCTTCAATTGTTCATGGAATTTCGTTGAAGTTTAAAAATGCTTTGGAACTCTTCCATTGTTCTTGGAATTCCGCTGATGTTTAACAATGCTTTGGAACTCTTCCATTGTTCTCGGAAATCCGCTGATGTTTAACAATGCTTTGGAACTCATCCATTGTTCTCGGTATTCTGCTGTAATTTAAAAATGCTTTGGAACTCTTCCATTGTTCTCGGAATTCCGCTGATGTTGAACAATGCTTTGGAACTCTTCCATTGTTCACGGAATTCCGCTGAAGTTTAAAAATGCTTTGGAACTCTTCCATTGTTTAGGGAATTCCGCTGATGTTTAACAATGCTTTGGAACTCTTCCATTGTTCTCGGAAATCCGCTGATGTTTAGCAATGCTTTGGAACTCATCCATTGTTCTCGGTATTCCGCTGTAATTTAAAAATGCTTTTGAGCTCTTCCATTGTTCTCGGAATTCCGCTGAAGTTGAAAAATTCTTTGGAACTCTTCCATTGTTCTCAGAATTTCGCTGAAGTTTAAAAATACTTTGGAACTCTTCCATTGTTCTCGGAATTCCGCTGAAGTTGAAAAATTCTTTGGAACTCTTCCATTGTTCTCAGAATTCCGCTGAAGTATAAAAATACTTTGGAACTCTTCCATTGTTCAGGGAATTCCGCAGAAGTTTAAAAATGCTTTGAAACTCTTCCATTGTTCTCGGAATTCTGCTCATGTTTATCAATGCTTTGGAACTCTTCCACTGTTCTCGGAATTATGCTGAAGTTTAAAAATGCTTTGGAACTCTTCCATTGTTCTCGGAATTCCGCTGATATTTAACAATGCTTTGGAACTCTTCCATTGTTCTCGGCATTCTGTTGATGTTTAACAATGCTTTGGAACTTTTTCATTGTTCACGGAATTTCGCTGAAGTTTAAAAATGCTTTGGAACTCTTCCATTGTTCTACGAATTCCCCTGAAGTTAACAATGCTTTGCAACTCTTGCATTGTTCTTGGAATTCCGCTGAAGTTTAAAAATGCTTTGGAACTCTTCCACTGTTCTCGGAATTCCGCTGAAGTATAAAAATGCTTTGGAACTCTTCCATTGTTCTTGGAATTCCACTGATGTTGAACAATGCTTTGGAACTCTTCCATTGTTCACGGAATTCCGCTGAAGTTTAAAAATGCTTTGTAACTCTTCCATTGTTCTCGGAATTCCACTTATGTTGAACAATGCTTTGGAACTCTTCCATTGTTCACGGAATTCCGCTGAAGTTTAAAAATGCTTCGGTACTCTTCCATTGTTTAGGGAATTCCGCTGAAGTTTAAAAATGCTTTGGAACTCTTCTATTGTTCTCAGTATTCCGCTGAAGTTTAAAAATGCTTTGGAACTCTTCCATTGTTCACGGAATTCGGCTGAAGTTTAGAAATGATTTGGAACTCTTCCATTGTTCTCGGAATTCCACTTATGTTGAACAATGCTTTGGAACTCTTCCATTGTTCATGGAATTCCTCTGAAGTTTAAAAATGCTTCGGAACTCTTCCATTGTTTAGGGAATTCTGCTGAAGTTTAAAAATGCTTTGGAACTCTTCTATTGTTCTCAGAATTCCGCTGAAGTTTAAAAATGCTTTGGAACTCTTACATTGTTCTCGGAATTCCGCTGATGTTTATCAATGCTATGGAACTCTTACATTGTTCTCATAATTTCGCTGAAGTTTAACAATGCTTTGGAACTCTACCATTGTTCTCGGTATTCCGCTGAAGTCTAAAAATGCTTTGGAACTCGTCCATTGTTCAGGGAATTCTGCTGAAGTTTAAAAATGCTTTGGAACTCTTCTATTGTTCTCGGAATTCCGCTGAAGTTTAAAAATGCTTTGGAACTCTTCCATTGTTCTCGGAATTCCGCTGAAGTATAAAAATGCTTTGGAACTCTTCCATTGTTCAGGGAATTCCGCTGAAGTTTAAAAATGCTTTGGAACTCTTCCATTGTTCAGGGAATTCCGCTGAAGTTTAAAAATGCTTTGGAACTCTTCCATTATTCTCGGAATTCCACTGAAGTGTAAAAATGCTTTTGAACTCTTCCATTGTTCATGGAATTTCGCTGAAGTTTAAAAATGCTTTGGAACACTTCCATTGTTCTTGGAATTCAGCTGAAGTTTAAAAATACTATGGAACTTTTCCATTATTCTCGGAATTCCACTGAAGTATAAAAATGCTTTGGAACTCTTCCATTGTTCAGGGAATTCCGCTGAAGTTTAAAAATGCTTTGGAACTCTTCCATTGTTCTTGGAATTCAGCTGAAGTTTAAAAATGCTATGGAACTTTTCCATTATTCTCGGAATTCCACTGAAGTGTAAAAATGCTTTTGAACTCTTCCATTGTTCATGGAATTTCGCTGAAGTTTAAAAATGCTTTGGAACACTTCCATTGTTCTTGGAATTCAGCTGAAGTTTAAAAATACTATGGAACTTTTCCATTATTCTCGGAATTCCACTGAAGTGTAAAAATGCTTTTGAACTCTTCCATTGTTCATGGAATTTCGCTGAAGTTTAAAAATGCTTTGGAACACTTCCATTGTTCTTGGAATTCCGCTGATGTTTAACAATGCTTTGGAACTCTTCCATTGTTCTCGGAAATCCACTAATGTTTAACAATGCTTTGGAACTCTTCCATTGTTCTCGGCATTCTGTTGATGTTTAACAATGCTTTGGAACTTTTCAATTGTTCACGGAATTTCGCTGAAGTTTAAAAATGCTTTGGAACTCTTCCATTGTTATCGGAATTCCGATGATGTTGAACAATGCTTTGGAACTCTTCCATTGTTCACGGAATTCCGCTGAAGTTTAAAAATGCTTTGGAACTTTTCCATTGTTCTACGAATTCCCCTTAAGTTTAACAATGCTTTGGAACTCTTCCATTGTTCACGGTATTCTGCTGAAGTTTAAAAATGCTTTGGAACTCTTCCATTGTTCTCAGAATTCCGCTGAAGTTTAAAAACGCTTTGGAACTCTTCCATTGTTCTCGGAATTCCGCTGATGTTTAAAAATGCTTTGGAACTCTTCCATTGTTCTCCGAAATTCCGCTGAAGTTTAAAAATGCTTTGGAACTCTGCCTTTGTACTCGGAATTCCACTGAAGATTAAAAATGCTTTGGAACTCTTCTATTGTTTTCGGAATTCCGCTGAAGTTAAAAATGCTTTGGAACTCTTCCATTGTTCTCGGAATTCCACTGATATTTAACAATGCTTTGGAACTCTTCGATTGATCTCTGAATTCTGCTGAAGTTTAAAAATGCTTTGGAACTATTCCATTAGCCTCGGAATTCCGATGAAGTTTAAAAATGCTTTGGAACTCTTCCATTGTTCTCAGAATTCTGCTGAAGTTTAACAATCCTTTGGAACTCTTCTATTGTTCTCAGAATTACGCTGAAGTTTAAAAATGCTTTGGAACTCTTCCATTGTTCTCGTAATTCCGCTGAAGTTTAAAAATGCTATGGCACTTTTCAATTATTCTCGGAATTCCACTGAATTGTAAAAATGCTTTGAAACTCTTCCATTGTTCATGGAATTTCGCTGAAGTTTAAAAATGCTTTGGAACTCTTCCATTGTTCTCGGAATTCCGCTGATGTTTAACAATGCTTTGGAACTCTTCCATTGTTCTCGGAATTCCGCTGAAGTATAAAAATGCTTTGGAACTCTTCCATTGTTCAGTAAATTCCGCTGAAGTGTAAAAATGCTTTGGAACTCTTCTATTGTTCTCGGAATTCTGCTGAAGTTTAAAAATGCTTTGGAACTCTTCCATTGTTCTTGGAATTCCGCTGAAGTATAAAAATGCTTTGGAACTCTTCCATCGTTCAGGGAATTCCGCTGAAGTTTAAAAATGCTTTGGAACTCTTCCATTGTTCTCGGAATTCCGCTGAAGTTTAAGAATGCTTTGAAACTTTTCCATTGTTCTCTGAATACCGCTGAAGTTTAAAAATGCTTTGGAACTCTTCCATTGTTCTCGGTATTCCGCTGAAGGTTAAAAATGCTTTAGAACTCTTCCATTGTTCTCAGAATTCTGCTGTAGTTTAACAATGCTTTGGAACTCTTCCATTGATCTGTGAATTCTGCTGAAGTTTAAAAATGCTATGGAACTTTTCCATTATTCTCGAAATTCCGCTGAAGTGTAAAAATGCTTTGGAACTCTTCCATTGTTCTTTGAATTCCGCTGAAGTTTAAAAATGCTATGGCACTTTTCCATTATTCTCGGATTCCGCTGAAGTGTAAAAATGCTATGGCACTTTTCCATTATTCTCGGATTCCGCTGAAGTGTAAAAATGCTATGGCACTTTTCCATTATTCTCGGATTCCGCTGAAGTGTAAAAATGCTTTGGAACTCTTCCATTGTTCATGGAATTTCACTGAAGTTTAAAAATGCTTTGGAACTCTTCCATTGTTCTCGGAATTCCGCTGATGTTTAACAATGCTTTGGAACTCTTCCATTGTTCTCGGAAATCCGCTGATGTTTAACAATGCTTTGGAACTCATCCATTGTTCTCGGTATTCCGCTGTAATTTAAAAATGCTTTTGAGCTCTTCCATTGTTCTCGGAATTCCGCTGGAGTTGAAAAATGTTTTGGAACTCTTCCATTGTTCTCAGAATTCCGCTGAAGTTAAAAAATGCTTTGGAACTCTTCCATTGTTCTCGGAATTCCGGTGAAGTATAAAAATGCTTTGGAACTCTTCCATTGTTCAGGGAATTCCACTGAAGTTTAAAAATGCTTTGGAACTATTCCATTGTTCTCGGAATTCTGCTCATGTTTATCAATGCTTTGGAACTCTTCCACTGTTCTCGGAATTATGCTGAAGTTTAAAAATGCTTTGGAACTCTTCCATTGTTCTCGGAATTCCGCTGATATTTAACAATGCTTTGGAACTCTTCCATTGTTCTCGGCTTTCTGTTGATGTTTAACAATGCTTTGGAACTTTTCCTTTGTTCACGGAATTTTGCTGAAGTTTAAAAATGCTTTGGAACTCTTCCATTATTATCGGAATTCCGCTGATGTTGAACAATGCTTTGGCACTCTTCCATTGCTCACGGAATTCCGCTGAAGTTTAAAAATGCTTTGGAACTCTTCCATTGTTCTACGAATTCCCCTGAAGTTTAACAATGCTTTGGAACTCTTCCATTGTTCTCGGCATTCCGATGATGTTTATCAATGCTTTGGAACTTTTCCATTGTTCACGGAATTCCGCTGAAGTTTAAAAATGCTTTGGAACTCTTCCATTGTTCTCGGAATTCCGGTGATGTTGAACAATGCTTTGGAAATCTTACATTGTTCACAGAATACCGCTGAAGTTTAAAAATGCTTTGGAACTCTTCCATTGTTCTCGGAATTCCGCTGATATATAACAATGCCTTGGAACTCTTCCATTGTTCACGGAATTTTGCTGAAGTTTAAAAATGCTTTGGAACTCTTCCATTATTCTCGGAATTCCGATGAAGTTTAAAAATGCTTTGGAACTTTTCCATAGTTCTCGGAATGCCACTGATGTTTAACAATGCTCTGGAACTCTTCGATTGTACTCGGTATTCCGCTGAAGTTTAAAAATGCTTTAGAACTCTTCCATTGTTCTCGGAATTCCGCTGAAGTTTAACAATGCTTTGGACCTCTTCCATTGATCTCTGAATTCTGCTGAAGTTTATAAATGCTTTGGAACTCTTCCACTGTTCTCAGAATTATGCTGAAGTTTAAAAATGCTTTGGAACTCTTCCATTGTTCTCGGAATTCCGATGATATTTAACAAGGCTTTGGATCTCTTCCATTGTTCTCGGCATTCTGTGGATGTTTAACAATGCTTTGGAACTTTTCCATTGTTCACGGAATTCCGCTGAAGTTTAAAAATGCTTTGGAACTCTTCCATTGTTCTACGAATTCCCCTGAAGTTTAACAATGCTTTGGAACTCTTCCATTGTTCTCGGTATTCTGCTGAAATTTAAAAATGCTTTGGAACTCTTCCATTGTTCTCAGAATTCCACTGAAGTTTAAAAATGCTTTGGAACTCAGCCTTTGTACTCGGAATTCCGCTGAAGATTAAAAATGCTTTGGAACTCTTCTATTATTTTCGGAATTCCGCTGAAGTTAAAAATGCTTTGGAACTCTTCCATTGTTCTCAGAATTCCGCTGAAGTTAAAAATGCTTTGGAACTCTTCCATTGTTCTCGGAATCCCCCTGAAGTTTAAAAATGCTTTGGAACTCTTCCATTGTTCTCGGAATTCCACTGATATTTAACAATGCTTTGGAACTCATCCATTGTTCACGGATATTTGCTTAAGTTTAAAAATGCTTTGGAACTACTCCATTAGTCTCGGAATTCCGATGAAGTTTAAAAATGCTTTGGAACTCTTCTATTGTTCTCGGAATTCCGCTGATGTTTAACAATGCTTTGGAACTCTTCCATTGTTCTCGGTATTCCGCTGAAGTTTAAAAATGCTTTAGAACTCTTCCATTGTTCTCAGAATTCCGCTGAAGTTTAACAATGCTTTGGAACTCTTCGATTGTTCTCTGAAATCTGCTGAAGTTTATAAATGCTTTGGAACTCTTCTATTGTTCTCAGAATTACGCTGAAGTTTAAAAATGCTTTGGAACTCTTCCATTGTTCTCGGAATTCCGCTGAAGTTTAAAAATGCTATGGCACTTTTCCATTATTCTCGGAATTCCGCTGAAGTGTAAAAATGCTTTGAAACTCTTCCATTGTTCATGGAATTTCGCTGAAGTTTAAAAATGCTTTGGAACTCTTCCATTGTTCTCGGAATTCCGCTGATGTTTAACAATGCTTTGGAACTCTTCCATTGTTCTCGGAATTCCGCTGAAGTATAAAAATGCTTTGGAACTCTTCCATTGTTCAGGGTATTCCGCTGAAGTGTAAAAATGCTTTGGAACTCTTCTATTGTTCTCGGAATTCTGCTGAAGTTTAAAAATGCTTTGGAACTCTTCCATTGTTCTCGGAATTCCGCTGAAGTATAAAAATGCTTTGGAACTCTTCCATTGTTCACGGAATTTCGCTGAAGTTTAACAATGCTTTGGAACTCTTACATTGTTCTCGGAATTCCGCTGAAGTTTAACAATGCTTTGGAACTCTTCCATTGTTCTCGGTATTCCGCTGAAGGTTAAAAATGCTTTAGAACTCTTCCATTGTTCTCGGAATTCTGCTGTAGTTTAACAATGCTTTGGAACTCTTCTATTGATCTCTGAATTCTGCTGAAGTTTATAAATGCTTTGGAACTCTTCTGTTGTTCTCAGAATTCCGCTGAAGTGTAAAAATGCTTTGGAACTCTTCCATTGTTCATGGAATTTCGCTGAAGTTTAAAAATGCTTTGGAACTCTTCCATTGTTCGTGGAATTCCGCTGATGTTTAACAATGCTTTGGAACTCTTCCATTGTTCTCGGAAATCCGCTAATGTTTAACAGTGCTTTGGAACTCATCCATTGTTCTCGGTATTTCGCTGAAGTTTAAAAATGCTTTGGAACACTTCTATTGTTCTCAGAATTCCGCTGAAGTGTAAAAATGCTTTGGAACTCTTCCATTGTTCTTGGAATTCCGCTGATGTTTAACAATGCTTTGGAACTCTTCCATTGTTCACGGATTTCCGCTGAAGTTTAAAAACGCTTTGGAACTCTTCCATTGTTTAGGGAATTCCACTGAAGTTTAAAAATGCTTTGGAACTCTTCTATTCTTCTCAGAATTCCGCTGAAGTTTAAAAATGCTTTGGAACTCATCCATTGTTCACGGAATTCGGCTGAAGTTTAAAAATGCTTTGGAACTCTTCCATTGTTCTCGGGATTCCGATGTTGTTTAACAATGCTTTGGAACTTTTTGATTGTTCACGGAATTCCGTTGAAGTTTAAAAATGCTTTGGAACTCTTACATTGTTCTCGAAATTCCGCTGATGTTTAACACTGCTTTGGAACTCTTACACTGTTCTCATAATTCCACTGAAGTTTAACAATGCTTTGGAACTCTACCATTGTACTCGGTATTCCGCTGAAGTTTAAAAATGCTTTAGAACTCTTCCATTGTTCTCGGAATACCGCTGAAGTTTAACAATGCTTTGGAACTCTTCCATTAATCTCTCAATTCTGCTGAAGTTTTTAAATGCTTTGGAACTCTTCTATTGTTCTCAGAATTACGCTGAAGTTTAGAAATGCTTTGGAACTCTTCCATTGTTCTTGGAATTCCGCTGAAGTTTAAAAATGCTATGGCACTTTTCCATTATTCTCGGATTCCGCTGAAGTGTAAAAATGCTTTGGAACTCTTCCATTGTTCATGGAATTTCGCTGAAGTTTAAAAATGCTTTGGAACTCTTCCATTGTTCTTGGAATTCCGCTGAAGTTAAAAAATGCTTTGGAACTCTTCCATTGTTCTCAGAATTCCGCTGAAGTATAAAAATACTTTGGAACTCTTCCATTGTTCAGGGAATTCCGCTGAAGTTTAAAAATGCTTTGGAACTATTCCATTGTTCTCGGAATTCTGCTCATGTTTATCAATGCTTTGGAACTCTTCCACTGTTCTCGGAATTATGCTGAAGTTTAAAAATGCTTTGGAACTCTTCCATTGTTCTCGGAATTCCGCTGATATTTAACAATGCTTTGGAACTCTTACATTGTTCTCGGCATTCTGTTGATGTTTAACAATGCTTTGGAACTTTTCCATTGTTCACGGAATTTCGCTGAAGTTTAAAAATGCTTTGGAACTCTTCCATTATTATCGGAATTCCGCTGATGTTGAACAATGCTTTGGAACTCTTCCATTGCTCACGGAATTACGCTGAAGTTTAAAAATGCTTTGGAACTCTTCCATTGTTGTACGAATTCCCCTGAAGTTTAACAATGCTTTGGAACTCTTCCATTGTTCTCGGCATTCCGATGATGTTTATCAATGCTTTGAAACTTTTCCATTGTTCACGGAATTCCGCTGAAGTTTAAAAATGCTTTGGAACTCTTCCATTGTTCTCGGAATTCCGCTGATGTTGCACAATGCTTTGGAAATCTTACATTGTTCACAGAATACCGCTGAAGTTTAAAAATGCTTTTGAACTCTTCCATTGTTCTCGGAATTCCGCTGATATATAACAATGCCTTGGAACTCTTCCATTGTTCACGGAATTTTGCTGAAGTTTAAAAATGCTTTGGAACTCTTCCATTATTCTCAGAATTTCGATGATATTTAACAATGCTCTGGAACTCTTCGATTGTACTCGGTATTCCGCTGAAGTTTAAAAATGCTTTAGAACTCTTCCATTGTTCTCGGAATTCCGCTGAAGTTTAACAATGCTTTGGACCTCTTCCATTGATCTCTGAATTCTGCTGAAGTTTATAAATGCTTTGGAACTCTTCCACTGTTCTCGGAATTATGCTGAAATTTAAAAATGCTTTGGAACTCTTCCATTGTTCTCGGAATTCCGATGATATTTAACAAGGCTTTGGAACTCTTCCATTGTTCTCGGCATTCTGTGGATGTTTAACAATGCTTTGGAACTTTTCCATTGTTCACGGAATTCCGCTGAAGTTTAAAAATGCTTTGGAACTCTTCCATTGTTCACGGAATTCCCCTGAAGTTTAACAATGCTTTGGAACTCTTCCATTATTCTCGGTATTCTGCTGAAGTTTAAAAATGCTTTGGAACTCTTCCATTGTTCTCAGAATTCCGCTGAAGTTTAAAAATTGCTTTGGAACTTTGCCTTTGTACTCTGAATTCCGCTGAAGATTAAAAATGCTTTGGAACTCTTCTATTATTTTCGAAATTCCGCTGAAGTTAAAAATGCTTTGGAACTCTTCCATTGTTCTCAGAATTCCGCTGAAGTTAAAAATGCTTTGGAACTCTTCCATTTTTCTCGGAATTCCGCTGAAGTTTAAAAATGCTTTGGAACTCTTCCATTGTTCACGGAATTCCGCTGAAGTTTAAAAATGCTTTGGAACTCTTCCATTGTTCTCGGCATTCCGATGATGTTTATCAATGCTTTGGAACTTTTCCGTTGTTCACGGAATTCCGCTGTTGTTTAAAAATGCTTTGGAACTCTTCCATTGTTCTCGGAATTCCGCTGATATTTAACAATGCTTTGGAACTCTTCCATTGTTCACGGAATTTTGCTGAAGTTTAAAAATGCTTTGGAACTCTTCCATTATTCTCGGAATTCCGATGAAGTTTAAAAATGCTTTGTAACTCTTCCATTGTTCTCGGAATTCCGCTGATGTTTAACAATGCTCTGGAACTCTTCCATTGTACTCGGTATTCCGCTGAAGTTTAAAAATGCTTTAGAACTCTTTCATTGTTCTCGGAATTCCGCTGAAGTTTAACAATGCTTTGGACCTCTTCCATTGATCTCTGAATTCTGCTGAAGTTTATAAATGCTTTGGAACTCTTCCATTGTTCTCGGAATTATCCTGAAGTTTAAAAATGCTTTGGAGTGGAGGATCATGGCAAGTGCATTATACTATGTGGAGGACCATGGCGAGTGCCTTATACTGTATGGAGGACCATGGCGTGTGCATTATACTCTGTGGAGTGTGCAGAGGTGTGGGGCCATTATATTGTATGTAGGCCCATTATACTGCATGGAGGGCTGTGTGGGGGTCACAGTTGGGGGATCATACTGTGTTGGGGTCACCATACTTTGCTTTGGGAGTTGAGGTGGGGTACAATAGGGTCATTATACTGTGAATGTGGAGGAATTCACCATGGGGGTATCATACTGTGTTTGGGGACACTTTTGTTGGCATTGTTGGCATCACACTTTATGGGGCAATGAAAAAGGAATCTAGGACTTCAGCAGGAGGAAAATTACTATGTAAAGGCTGGAAAGTTGTGAGATCTGCTCTTCTGTGACCCCGACAATTATTTACGGTTTTTTTTGGGTGGGGGGGCCCAATTAGAACTTCTGCTATGGGGCCCCATGATTCCTATGTATGCCCCTGGCGCTGTACAAAAGATAATTTCACCCAATCAGCAAACATTTTGCTCGTTCATTGGGTGATCAGTAGCTTTTTTACCCTGAAAGATTATATTTTAAGAATATAATTCACTATTGTTTTTCAGTGTAAATTCAGCTTTACTTGCAGAAACATGATGAGCATAATACTCTTGCTGTAAAAGAAACTCCTTTATGGAGATTCCAGCTCCTGACATATCTACCTTATTATGGACCTATGATGTATAGCACAGTCCCTTATATATAGGGGTCTCCTTTTGTTATACACTGCTCAAAAAAATAAAGGCAACAATCAAATAACTCATCCTAGATCTGAATGAATGAAATATTCTCATTGAATACTTTGTTCTGTACAAAGATGAATGTGCTGACAACAAAATCACAAAAAAACCATCAATGGAAATCAAATTTATTAACCAATGGAGGCCTGGATTTGGAGTCACCCCAAAAATTAAAGTGGAAAAACACACTATAAGCTGATCCAACTTTGATGTAATGTCCTTAACACAAGTTAAAATGAGGCTCAGTATTGTGTGTGGCTTCCACGTGCCTGTATGACCTCCCTACAACGCCTGGGCATGCTCCTGATGAGGTCCAGACCTGGATTAAAGCATCCGCTAACTCCTGGACAGTCTGTGGTGCAACATGACGTTAGTGGATGGAGCGAGACATGATGTCCCAGATGTGCTCAATCGGATTCAGGTCTGGGGAACGGCGGGCCACTCCATAGCCTCAATGCCTTCATCTTGCAGGAACTGCTGACACACTCCAGCCACTTGAGGTCTGGCATTGTCCTGCATTAGGAGGAACTCAGGGCCAACTGCACCAGCATATGGTCTCACAAGGGGTCTGAGGATCTCATCTCGGTACCTATTGGCAGTCAGGCTACCTCTGGCGAGCACATAGAGGGCTGTGCGGCCCTCCAAACAAATGCCACCCCACATCATTACTGACCCACTGCCAAAGTAGTCATGCTGAAGGATGTCGCAGGCAGCAGATCGCTCTCCACGGCGTCTCCAGACTCTGTCACGTCTGTCACATGTGCTCAGTGTGAACCTGCTTTCATCTGTGAATAGCACAGGGCGCCAGTGGCGACTTTGCCAATCCTGGTTCAAATGCCAAGCGTCCTGCACGGTGATGGGCTGTGAGCACAACCCTCATCTGTGGACGTTGGGCCCTCATACCACTCTCATGGAGTCGGTTTCTAACTTTTTGTGCAGACACATGCACATTTGTGGCCTGCTGGAGGTCATTTTGCAGGGCTCTGGCAGTGCTCTTCCTGTTCCTCCTTGCACAAAGGCGGACGTAGCGGTCCTTCCTTCTGCTGGGTAGTTGCCCTCCTATGGCCCCCTCCACATCTCCTGGTGTACTGGCCTGTCTCCTGGTAGCACCTCCAGCCTCTGGACACTACACTGACAGACACAGCAAACCTTCTTGCCACAGCTCGCATTGATGTGCCATCCTGGATGAGCTGCACTACCTGAGCAACTTCTGTGGGTTGTAGAGTCCATCTCATGCTACCACGAGTGTGAAAGCACAACCAACATTCAAAAGTGACCAAAATATCAGCCAGAAAGCATTGGTACTGAGATGTGGTCTGTGGTCCCCACCTGCAGAACCACTCCTTTATTGAGTGTGTCTTGATAATTGCCAATAATTTCCACCTTTTGTCTATTCCATTTGCACAATAGCATGTGAAATTGATTGTCAATCAGTGTTGCTTCCTAAGTGGACAGTTTGATTTCACAGAAGTTTGATTTACTTGGAGTTATATTCTGTTGTTTAAGTGTTCCCTTTATTTTTTTGAGCAGTGTATATAGCACTATCCTCCATTACATAGCATCCCCTCTTGTTATGTATAGCGCTGTCCTCGATTACATAGCATCCCCTCTTGTTATGTATAGTGCTGTCCTCCATTACATAGCATCCCCTCTTGTTATTTATAGCGTTGTCTAGCATCTTGTATAGCATCTTCTATTGTTTTGTATGTTGCAGTCCTTTATTATATAATATAATTTGTTATGTATAGCGCTGTACATAATGGCAAAAATGTGGCTCTTTCTGTCTCTTTCAATATGCAGATGAGCACCAGAGCACCTGTGTGTTTATCACGTAACCTATCACATGACTTCCCAAAACATCACGTGACATCACATGATACATTGGGTGCTGGGGCGGCCCACGCAGTCTGAATTGTCCGGGGCCCTTAAGATCTGCCCCTGCCTGGCTCCCACCATTGATTGCCATCTTTCTACCTATTCTCAGTGTACACAAAAAGCTGCCAATCGGTGTGGGGGCGGGGTTATACAGCAGGTAAAACATGCAGCAGGTAAAACAGGGATTTTACCAAAACTGCAACAAGCTGCCCAGTAAGTATTACTCTGCTGGAATTAGGGTCTCTACCCCTACATCATGCTGCCATCAGGTTGGATAGTAAAAATTTGGTGATAGATTCATTTGAATGGGAATCTGGATTCCCATTACCCTGTTATTAAAGGGAATCTGTCAGCAGGGTTTTGCTATATAATCTGCGTGCAGCATGATAGAGAGGAAGACCCTCTGATTCTAGTGATGTGTCACTTACTGTTCTGAATTTTGCTGTTTCAATACAATCAGTGTTTCATCAGCAGGAGATTATCACTACAGAACAAGCTGCCTAGTCCAGCCACACAGCAGCACTGATTAGCAGCTTTCTGCCAATATACATTGTACACAGAAAGCTGCCAGTGGTGTGGTCGGCATTACACAGCACTCTACATTTTAAGGTCTGCTAAATCTACAGCAAAGAAAACTAACTGTATCAAAACTGCCGCACCCAGTAAGCTAAAAGATACATCGCTGCAATCAGGGTCTCTATCCCTATACCATGCTGATGTCAGATTAAATAGTGAAAACCTGCTGACAGATTAGCTTTAAACAGCTGTGAGCACATTATGTGCCTCTTAATTATGATCCTAACGATCCATTCCATAAGCCCCAGTAGCTAGGCATGCTGATAAAAGTTATCTTTATACCAACTCGTCCCCATCAAAGGCATCATGGCCTGATTAGTGAGTTCACAGCAGGCGCTGTACATACCCAACGGGCTGCTTGATGCTGATTACCATACAGTGAGAGTAATGGATAACCATCATTTTTAACAGTATGCCTGGCTGCACAGACGCATGGAACGGATCGTTAGGATTCTAACTAGGAGAAACATAAGCTGACAGCAGACATCTTACTGTGTGGGTGTTGTAGTGACCACATACGTTATGGCTGGCTTTGATAGACATCACACTACGTAGGGAGCTGTTGTAGACATCATTTTGTGGGGGGTAATTGTGGCTACCATATTGTGTGGGGGACTGTGGTGACCATCATACTGCATTTAGATTGTAGAGACCATCATATTATGTGGGGGTCTGTGGGGGCCATCATACTGTGTGTGGGGATGTGGTCACAATTATACTGTTTGGTGAGGTGGGGCATCATACTTTGTGTTGGCTTTACACACTGTGTAAATGTAGAAATTTGGGGACTTCATTCTGTGTGGGGGCATCATACTGTATGGTGCCATCCAAGGGGTATCATAAAGTGTGAGAGCACTAAGGGGCCTCAGTAGGGGCAAATAACTAAGTGCCACAATACATATTTTTCTCCTTGTCTTTAAAAGTTGGGAGGTATAACCTTCTGAGACTGCGCCTATGTGCTTTTATAGGAGTTGTGCTTTGGGGACCTGTGACTTCTATGTCTACCCTTTTATTATAGAGGAAGCACGGGGGGGGGTTCTTTTTATAAGGCGGTGCAGGGTCTTTATTATTATAATGGCTCAAAGTGGATTATTATTAAAGGAGGCTTAAGGAAATTCTTACAAGGAGGCCCAGGAAGATATAATTTCTATAGGGTGCACTGCTAACTAAAAGGAGGTACAGGGGAGCATTAATACTATGCAGAAGTGCAGAGGGAACATTATTACTGTGTAGGGGCACAGAGGGGGCACTGTTCTACAAGGCATAGAAGGCACAGAAGGGTCATTATTAGTGTTGAGCGAACATGCTCAACACTGCTCGGTACTCACCCGAGCATCACACTACTAGGGATGTTCGGCGAGCACCGAGCATTTCCGGGTTACTCGGGCGGGAGCTTGGGTCTCCGCCCTGCACGTTTGGCGCTCTTTACAGAGCTAATGAACATGCAGGGATTGCCAGCCAGTCACTGTAATGCCGCAGCCATGTTGGTTGTGGGCATTACATTGATTGGCTGGCTGAACAGCGTCACGTCGAGTATTTAAAACCGCACGTCGAGTATTTAAAACCGGACGCCGCCATCTTGGACACAGTCGCTCCGGATCAGCTAGTGTAGGGAAAGCGCTGCTGAGCTAGGGAGAGATTTATACTGCGAAATAGTTAGTGTAGAGTCTGTAAAGGCTGCCAAATCAAACAAACAGTCCTTCTCAGGACTAATATCCATCCCAAATATCAGGCAGGCTGTATAGGAGACGAAGTGGTTATACCAGCAAACACTGCATTACAGTCCTGTGTGCTCCTGTTGCTGAAATTGCTGGACTTAGCACCAGGTCTCGGGGGCCAGGAAAAATCCTTTTTTTTCATCTAAATCCTTTTTTTTTATCCTCCCTCACACTGTACAAATACCCATCTTATTAACCTTTTGGTGCCCCCCCCCCCAAAAAAAAGTGTGTCTGTGACAGTTCAGACACAAATATATCTGTTTAAAATAGTCTGGTGTAGGACAGAGAAACAGAAGTGTGGTTTTGCAGTTCCACAGTTCAAACCTCTGTGTTATCCACTTTTGAGCCATTTTTACCTAAAAAAAAAACAGTTTGAGTGTGTCGCTCACTGTTCAGCCGCAATCATACATATTGAAAAAAGTCTGGTATACACCAGTAAATTATAACTGTGGATTTGCTGTTCCACGGTAAAAAAAATCTCTATTATACTGCTTATGGCATTTTTTGCGGTAAAAAAAAACTGTAATAGTGTCTCCCTGATTGTTCAGACACAAATATATCTGTTTAAAATAGTCTGGTGCACGCCAGTAAATTATAACTGTGGTTTTGCCGTTCCACGGTAAAAATCTCTATTATCCAACTTTGGGTATTTTTTCCGTAAAGAAAAACAGTAATAGTGTCTCCTGTTTGTTCAGACACCAATATATTTGTTTAAAAGAGTCTGGTATACACCAGTAAATTATAACTGTGGTTTTGCCGTTCCACTGTAAAAAAATCTCTATTATCCTGCTTTTGGCATTTTTTGCCGTAAAAAAAACTGTAATAGTGTCTCCCTGGTTGTTCAGACACAAATATATCTGTTGAAAATAGTCTGGTGTAGGCCCGAGAAATAGAAATGTGGTATTGCAGTTCCACGGGTCAAATCTCTGTATTATCCTGCTTTTGCCATTTTTTGCCATAAAGAAAAATAGTAATAGTGTCTCCTGATTGTTCAGACACCAATATATCTTTTTAAAAGAGTCTGGTATACAACAGTAAATTATAATTGTGGTTTTGCCGTCCCACGGTAAAAAATCGCTATTATCCAGCTATTGATATTTTTTGCGTAAAGAAAATCAGTAATAGTGTCTCCTGATTGTTCAGACACCAATATATCTGTTTAAAATAGTCTGGTATACACCTGTAAATTATAACTGTGGTTCTGCCGTTCCACAGTAAAAAATCTGTTATCATGCTTTTGGCATTTTTTTCCGTAAAAAAAAACTGTAATAGTGTCTCCATGGTTGTTCAGACACAAATATATCTGTTGAAAATAGTCTGGTGTATGCCCGAGAAATAGAAGTGTGGTTTTGCAGTTCCACGGGTCAAATCTCTGTATTATCCTGCTTTTGCAATTTTTTTGCAGTAAAGAAAATCAGTAAAAGTGTCTCCTGACTGTTCAGACACAAATATATCTGTTCAAAATAGTCTGGTGTAGGCTCAAGAAATAGAAGTGTGGTTCTGCAGTTCCACTGGTCAAATCTCTATATTTTCCTGCTTTTGCCATTTTTTGCCGTAAAGAAAAACAGTAATAGTGTCTCCTGATTGTTCAGACACAAATATATCTGTTGAAAATAGTCTGGTGTTGGCCCGAGAAATAGAAATGTGGTTTTGCAGGTCCACGGGTCAAATCTCTGTATTATCCTGCTTTTGCCATTTTTTTCCGTAGAGAAAAATAGAAATAGTGTCTCCTGATTGTTCAGACACCAATATATCTGTTTAAAAGAGTCTGGTATACACCAGTAAATTATAACTAGAGATGAGCGTTGTTCTACTCGAACTGTTCGCCAATCTCAAATTCGAGCTGTTTTGGGCGGTGTTCGAGCCGTTCGGCGAACACGAACAATTTGAGAAAAATTCGGCTGTTCGAGGTTATGTTCGATAACTGTTCATGCACCAAAATCATAACTGAATTTTTTCTCAGTAATGATGAAAATTAATGTTAATACGCAGTTTGAGTGTACAGGGGGGAGGGGCAGGGGATGGATCTCTGCAGGAACAATGAAGATCTCCATTTTTTTTTTCTCTTTCCCGCATTTACAGTGGGGAGGTGCAATCTGTCAGCCTATCAGCAGCGCACACACGGAGCGAAATGCTTTTTTCACACAAGCAAGGGCATGTGTCATTGGCAGTGTATGTCACATGTCCTTGCCCTATAAGACCAAGCCATTTTCCCCGTCGCCACCATTTTCTCACTGCTGCAGCTGCGTGTTAGACGGCACCGCTGTTGCTGTGTGCGCTATACCTTGTTAATTTCTAGCCAATTTTCGCACAAATCTACAGATAGCTTGGAAGTAGGGAATAGTTGTGATTGCAGTCCTTTTAAGGACTAGGTTACAGCATTTCCTATGACTTTTATCAGGCAGGTCTGTGCTCTTAAATAGATAGGTTGTGGGAGTAAAGACTAATTGTAATTGGAGTCCTTTTCAGGACTAGGTTACATCAGTTCCTATCAGTTTTTGCCAGGCAGGTCTGTGCCAGTGCTGTGCAAGTTTTTTTCACAGCATTTGGCTGAATCTAGCAAAGCTAATCCTTTTTGGCCTATTGCAGAGTGTGTTAGTCAGTGGAGTAGCCTATCTGTGTTGCAAGATATACCACCTGTGTATAGAATACCAATTTTTTTACTGCACCTAGTGAAGTAAAATCTTTTGGGCATAGCATCATTCTATTAGTCCATCTATACTGACCTCCATCAGGTTGCAAATTGAATATATTTTTTTCTGCATCTAGCTCTGAAAAAATATTGGGCTTCTAGCTGTGTGTGGGACTTGTTGTATTAGTCCATCTATACTGACCTCCATCAGGTTGCAAACTGAATATATTTTTTTCTGCATCTACCTCTGAAAAAATATTGGGCTTCTAGCTGTGTGTGGGACTTGTTCTATTAATCCATCTATACAGACCTCCATCAGGTTGCAAACTGAATATATTTTTTTCTGCATCTACCTCTGAAAAAATATTGGGCTTCTAGCTGTGTGTGGGACTTGTTGTATTAGTCCATCTATACTGACCTCCATCAGGTTGCAAATTAAAAATAATTTTATCTGCATCTACAGTACCTCTGAAAAAATATTTGGGCTTCTAGTTGTGTGTGGGACTTGTTCTATTAGTCCATCTATACTGACCTCCATCAGGTTGCAAATTGAATATAATTTTTATCTGCATCTAGCTCTGAAAAAATATTTGGCCTTCTAGCAGTGTGTGGGACTTTCTCTATTAGTCCATCTATACTGACCTCCATCAGGTTGCAAATTCAAAATAATTTTTTGTCTGCATCTATCTCTGAAAAAATATTGGGCTTCTAGCTGTGTGTGGGACTTGTTCTATTAATCCATCTATACAGACCTCCATCAGGTTGCAAACTGAATATATTTTTTTCTGCATCTACCTCTGAAAAAATATGTGGCCTTCTAGCTGTGTGTGGGACTTGTTCTATTAATCCATCTATACAGACCTCCATCAGGTTGCAAACTGAATATATTTTTTTCTGCATCTACCTCTGAAAAAATATTGGGCTTCTAGCTGTGTGTGGGACTTGTTCTATTAATCCATCTATACAGACCTCCATCAGGTTGCAAACTGAATATATTTTTTTCTGCATCTACCTCTGAAAAAATATTGGGCTTCTAGCTGTGTGTGGGACTTGTTGTATTAGTCCATCTATACTGACCTCCATCAGGTTGCAAACTGAGTATATTTTTTTCTGCATCTACCTCTGAAAAAATATTGGGCCTTCTAGCAGTGTGTGGGACTTTCTCTATTAGTCCATCTATACTGACCTCCATCAGGTTGCAAATTCAAAATAATTTTTTGTCTGCATCTAGCTCTGAAAAAATATTGGGCTTCTAGCTGTGTGTGGGACTTGTTGTATTAGTCCATCTATACTGACCTCCATCAGGTTGCAAATTAAAAATAATTTTTATCTGCATCTACAGTACCTCTGAAAAAATATTTGGGCTTCTAGCTGTGTGTGGGACTTGTTCTATTAGTCCATCTATACTGACCTCCATCAGGTTGCAAATTGAATATAATTTTTATCTGCATCTAGCTCTGAAAAAATATTTGGCCTTCTAGCAGTGTGTGGAACTTTCTCTATTAGTCCATCTATACTGACCTCCATCAGGTTGCAAATTGAATATAATTTTTATCTGCATCTAGCTCTGAAAAAATATTTGGCCTTCTAGCAGTGTGTGGGACTTTCTCTATTAGTCCATCTATACTGACCTCCATCAGTTTGCAAATTAAAAATAATTTTTATCTGCATCTACCTCTGAAAAAATATTTGGGCTTCTAGCAGTGTGTGGGACTCATTGTATTAGGCCATCTATACCAAGCTCCACCAGCTTTGAAATTAATAATAATATTTAGCTGCATCTAGCCCTGAAAATAATTTTTCCCAATAGTGGTAGCAATAGAAATATGGGGCGCGCGCCTGGCTAACAAAAATATACGCTTCATAACACAAAACACCAGCCTAGCGCACTGCATTAATAAGATGGCATCATCGTCTCTCCCAGTGCTAGGCCTACTACGCAGGCTAGTATTCCTGTGCCTAAAACACAATGTATGGGTCCGCGCTAGCCACTATGCTGAGGGGTATAAAGCTGCTGCTAACGCTTTATAACAATTCAATTGGCAGATTTTCACAGAGCTCTTCCACAACGCCCACCCATCGGGCAACAGTTTCCCACCCTCCCTATGGGATCTAGTGGCGAATAGTTGATGCCATTAATCAGAGCGTCAGTTGCCCCGTCAATGTGGCAAGCATACGGTAAGGCATGGGAAGAGTGGACACGACTAGTAGCAGGCAGACGGGTTGACCAATGTGAACAAGCCAGATCACAAGTCACCATAGAATTTCTCCACCAGCTAATGATGAGGGGCATATCAGGGGCGTCAGCGCAGCGGTGTCTGACCGGAGTAGCATTTCACTTCCAACTACTGAATTGGGGAGATGTGACAAAGATTCATCATCAGACAATCCATAAAAGGGTGGAAAAGGGGTCAGCCAAGTCAGGAATGTAGACGTCCCGTCCCGTGTCACTAAAACTGATTTCTCACATCTTATCCCTAACACCATTAAAATGACACTCACAATTTGAAGCAACACTAATGTCTACTGCATTTGTGATCGCCTTCTTCGGGGCGCTATGTATAAGCGAATTAGTCCCTCAATCCAAAATTACCACCAGTGGACGCTTATTACACCAGGAAGTAGTCATAGCCAATAATGCAATACGTGTACGCATACACCAATCGAAAACGGTTCCAGCGGGCAGGGGTACTTGGGTACTTCTACAACCCACAAACGGTACACTGAGTCGGGTAACAATAGTAAAAACATATCTAACCATCAGATCACAAAGTAATTTCTTTGTATCACACATAGATGGAACGCCATTATCAAGATACCTGTTCCAAGCTATATTTAATAAATGCATAACATCGGCAGGGAACCACCCCAAAGATTACGGGACACACTCATTCCGCATAGGTGCGGCCACGGAAGCAGCAAGAGCAGGACTGTCAGAAACGGAAGTTCAGAGGATAGGGAGATGGCGATCCACGTGTTTGGCGAGATACATAAGACCGGACTTGTTATCCTAACGTGGTTTGTTTCTTTTACAGGTGACGCTAAGCCAACAGTGTGAGTGATAGGCCACTCGTATATATATTGGGCACAAAAAAGGGCGAAAGTCCGCCCAGGAGGGAGGAAATTAGAGTTTCATAACACATATTTCAACTGGAGAGGTATTAGAGGCCTGCTATGGCCACAGGTACTAATGGAGGTAATCAAGGTAGGGAGAGAGGCAAGAGGTCCGGTCATCTTAGTTATACAGGCCGGGGGAAACAACCTAGGTCATCACAAGAGCGCATAACTAATGGCAATAATGAAACTAGACACTGAGCGCTTCAGAGAATTTTTCACAAAATTAGCTATAGTATGGTCAGAGATTGTGCCGATAGCGGTATGGCAAGGTGCGCGAGACATCACAGCCATCGAATGGACAAGGCGGGTAATAAATATTCGGATGGCAAAATTTAGAAGAGACAGAGGCGGTGTAGTGATACGACACCGACAACTGGAAGGAGTTAAAGCAGGCCTCATACGGCCCGACGGTGTTCACTTAATAGATATTGGACTGGACATATTCCTGTCAGGACTCCAGGACGGAGTGGAACAAGCGTTAAGAGTGATGGGTGGGGGTCAGAGTCCTGCATACGAATACGCTGGATCCTCCGTGGCCTGGAAATAGAAAGGACATGTTGGAGAGTTACACTTGTTGGCCAACTTGCCGGAGTGGGGACCCAGGGCATGCTGCAACAAGCTGAATTATTTTAGAAATAAAATGCCTTTCTAATGGAATGAGTATAAAGAGTTAATAAAGCTGTGACCGATCCTCACCCATCCAGTTGTAAGAGTTACATTATTGGGTTGTCCATGAAAGGGGGGCGTTAGGGGGGCTGAGCATCTGGGTTTGGTTGGGGGTCCCCACAGTCTGCCTAGGCTAGATTAATTTAAAAATTCTTATTAGATACACAGGCGGTGCAGCTTGCTTCGCAGCTGGGCTACTACGCCCAAAGTATTGCCTAGGCTACATGCAGTTAAAAATTCTACGCTGACTAGCAGACACTGAAGATTTGGAGCAGACCTCTGAGTAAACAGCTCTTCAGACTCAACCATCTGTGTTACCCCAAGCCATAGTGTATGTAGTTTCTTACAGTTAAAAGGGGGGGGTGCGACCCAACCCACCTGGAATTGACGATGCCAACGTCACGTAAGACACAGCAAGGGGACTCCCAAAATTGTGGCACAGACACCACTTAACCCTAGAACGCATACCTGTGGCCTTGCAGGCCCGCCCACTTAATTGTTTTCTATTTTCTGCAAGATTGCTTTAGTTAGAATTTTGAAACTCTAGGTATTCTTCATGTATATAGTTGTTTGTCATTTGAGTTTGAGTTATTCCATGTTATTTGCACACGGGCCTAAAGGGCCCCAGGTATGTGAAAGTGTAGATTTTTATGGTCATGCGTTCTAGGGTTAAGTGGCATCAATTGCCCCACTGTTGCTTAAAACGGTTGGTGAGGTGATTTTACCAAATCCCCAAGCTTTTAGTCTCCCAAGGATGACACAGGGGTAGAAATGTCCTTGCGAATCCATGATTTGATCATCTTTATGAACGTGAGTCTGTCTACATTCTCAGTGGACAGCCGCGTGCGCTTATCTGTCAGCACACCACCAGCAGCGCTGAACACACGTTCAGAGAGAACGCTGGCTGCATGGCATGACAAGATCTCCAAGGTGTGAGTGGCGAGCTCCGGCGATTTTTCAAGATTGGAATACCAAAATGAGCAAGGGTCCAGTGACACAGTCATGGCTTCGATGTTCTCTTGGAGATTCTCCTGTACCATCCTCTCTAGGCATTGACTATGTGTCAGACTTCTTGTCTCCTGTGGCCTTGCAAAGGATGGTCTAAAAAAGTGGTGAAACGATTCCACAAAATTGCTGTTACCAGCAGATACTGTGTTACTGTTACTGTTTGAGTGATGAAGACTCGACAGTCCCACCATTGGCAAGTTAGAACTGTGAGATTCACTACGTGCACCACTGGTGTTTTGTGGAAAAGCACATGTAAGATTCTGCAACAGATACTCCTGCATTCGTCAATAACTTTTTATGGCAGGAATTATTTCGGCAAATATACTTTTGTACCGGGGATCTAAGAGTGTGGCAACCCAGTAGTCGGGATTACTTCGAATTCTGACAATCCGGGGGTCATGTTGCAGGTAGTGCAGCAAGAAGGCACTCATGTGTCTTGCGCATCCAGAAGGACCAAGTCCTTGTTGTGTTGGTAGCGAGGTAAGAATCATGCTTCCTTCCTCTGCCCTCTCCCTCCAACCTCGCACAACAGAAATGTGATCAAGGTCTCCCTCATCTGATGAGTCTTCCATGCCCATTGCCAGTTCGTCCTCCACTTCTTCCTCGGCTCCTGCACCTTCCTCAACAGTTTGGCTGCTACCATGCGCCCTGGTTAATCCCTCTCCCCCACCCTCCCATGCCTGCCGCCTTGGTGCTGCCAACCGTCTGGACCTTGGAGATGTTATCCCTTCCGCATACGACTCCTCCTCTACTTCCTCCACCTCCTCTTGTCCCACCACCTGACTCCGAATTCTGTTTAACATGTGCTCCAGCATGTAAATCACCGTAATAGTCATGCTGATAATGGCATCGTCAGCACTAAACATCTTCGTTGCCATTTCAAGACTGTGCAGAAGGGTGCATAGGTCCCTGATCTGAGACCACTCCTCCAGCGTGATTTGCCCCACCTCTGGATCTCGTTGGCCCAGGCTATACGTCAGAACGTATTGCACCAGGGCTTGTCGGTGCTGCCACAGTCGCTGCAACATGTGCAGAGTTGAATTCCACCATGTCGGCACATCGCATTTAAGCCGGTGAACTTGCAGGCCCAACGACTTCTGTAGAGATGTAAGTCGTTGAACTGCGGGATGCGAACGGCGGAAGTGAGCACACAGCGACCGTGCACTCTGCAGAAGGCCATCTAGTCCGGGATAGTGGGCTAAAAATTGCTGGACAACCAGGTTCAACATGTGAGCCATACAAGGCACGTGTGTGACATTGCCCCAGCGAAGTGCCACACCCAGGTTTGCAGCATTGTCGCACATGGCCTTCCCTGGTTGCAGGTCCAGTGGAGACAACCTTTCATGAAACTGGGTCTCCAGAGCTGACCAAAACTCCTCAGCTGTGTGACTCACATTTCCCAGACATTTCAAAGTAAACACTGATGCGTTGAGCCCTGCTGCCAGCATAGTAAGGAGGTGTGCAGGTTTCCTTCTGCGCAGTTAGAAAGCAGGTGGCATTACCAGACAGGCTTTGGGTGCAGGTGGAGGACCGAGAGGAGGTTGAGGAGGCAGAAGCAGTGGAGGAAGTTCGAGATAAAGAGGATTAACACACAACTCGTGGGGACGGTAAGACTTGGACAGCAGCTCCTTGTCCTGCTGTCACCATAGTTACCCAGTGCCCAGTCAGCGACATGTAACGCCCCTGTCCATGCCTTCTCGTCCAAGTGTCTGTGGTGAAGTGCACCCTGTCACACACAGAGTTTCTCAAAGAAGCGGTGATGTTGTGTGCGACATGCTAGTGGAGCGCAGGCACACCTTTCTTTGAGAAGTAGTGCCGACTGGGCATCTGGTACTGGGGCACTGTGACGGACATAAGGTCTTGAAAATCCTCTGTGTCCTCCAGGTGGAAAGGCAGCATTTCTGTAGCCAACAGCTTGCAGATGGTGAAATTCAACCTCTTAGCTTTCTCATGGCTAGGAGGAAATGGTCTTTTACTTTTCCACATCTGAGGGACCGAGGGCTGGCTGTTGTGCTTAGACGGTGTTGAGTAGGGTGTCCCCGGCAACTGCCGGTCTGTGAGGAAGATGCAGGCGGACATGTTAGGTTGCCTTGATCCAAAGGTGGTGCTCTCGATGTCGGAGAGCGCTCAACACTAGCAGGTGTTTCCACTTCCCAATGAACTGACGACCTGCCAATCACACTGGCTGTTGTGGGTAAAGAGGTGGCAGGTCTGCGTCCAAAAACATGTGTGACTGCTGTCCCTCCAGTCACAGAGGATGAAGAGGCTGCGGATGCACAAGATGGGGCAGACGGTGGTTGGCCCAGCCGGCTAGGCCGCATTGTAGCACAGTGAGCTTCCCACTGCAACTTATGCTTCATATCCATGTGACGGTACATGCATGAAGTACTCAAACTATGTATTTTTTGGCCTCTACTTAGCTTTTGCTGACAAATATTACAGATAACACGAGTTGGGTCATCTTTATCGATCTGAATAAATGCCCAGGCTATGCAAGGCTTAGAGCCCATGTGACCTGAAGAGCCACTACGACTTGTGGTCAGAGGCAGAGTTGTGGTTGAGGATGCAGTTGTTGACGTGCTTCCAGTACTCCGTCTCTGTTCAGGAAGGCGCAACCTAACCTCGTCGTCAATAGCATCTGTGATGCCCCGCTGCGCTTGGTATCACAGATCCTACAAGAGTGCATTGATGGAATCCTCCACAAGAGGCCCCCATAAACATTCACACATCTCCACCTTCCACCTCAGACCAGCAGAGGGAGCCCGTTAGGGATATAAATAGGGAAGGTGGAGCTAGGCAGTTCAGTTCCTCTGAAGAGTTCCTGCAGTAGAGAAGCCTAAGAGAGGTCAGTCTGCAGTGGAGCTCAGTCTAGTCTAGAGAACGCAGTTAATAGTTCAGCAGTGGAGCACGAGGCTCCTGCTTGCTAGATTCAGGGAGCCCAGATAGAGCTTAAGGTGTGCCGGTGCTGTAAGATCAGTGAAGCGCGGCAAGCTGCCGTTAGTGTGTATAGCCTAGTGAGGGCCCGAGTAGGCCGAAGGCGAGTGGCGAGTTAGTACATAAGGGGCAGAGGAGCTTAACCAGCTCACCCCAAAGCATTTACCGGACACAGGATCCGAGCTTACCGGTATCTCTATGACCCAGTAAGGTATAACCGGAATCCCTGGAGAACTACAAGTCCCAGGATCGCTAAGGTGCTGATATGTAACAGAGCCAGGAGACGCTTAGGCCCCGCATACTGGGAGCGTGAACTCCAAGAGAAGGCCCTACCACAAGGTCAGCCAGGGCAGGACAGAGACAAAGTTAGGCCTAGGTCAGAAACTTACTACGCAGAGGCAAGAAACAGGAGGCCCTACACCCGCTCATTGGGGAGGATCCTGATATGCACCCTTCACCCTACAGTGCTCCGGGATGTGCCTGAATTTCCACCAGTAAAAAGTACTGAAGTGACTACCGTGTCCGTTCCCGTTCTTGCTCTGACCCAGCTGGGTCTCGCCTGTCCTGCATTCCCCCTGCATACGCTGCCCTGAGACCTAGCTCCACCTGTGGGGAGCTATACCATCGAGCTGCCTTATCACCGGCCTCAGTGGACTGCTGCAGCGCTGGTGCTTCTCACCAGATACCACAGGTGGCGTCATGAACTCTTATAAAATTAACAATTATCCACCCTTTTAAAGAGAGACCCCAGGGTACGGGCCAGGGAGCCGACCACCGCGACATCCCCAAGGCCAGGCAAATGCCCGGGTACCGAGTCATCCCCATCCCCAGGGCTAGTCACATCCTCCTCCACCTCCTCTGCTGACCTCATCGACTGTCTGACTGTGGGTTGACAGTAAGTGGGATCTCCAACCTCGTCATCATCACCCTGTGTGTTATCACACCCGTCGCCCTCAGAGCCAACCTCTTCCTGCCCTGACCGAAAAGTCAAGTTGTCGCTCCAATCAGGTATTTGAGTCTCATCATCGTCTTCATCATTGTCTCCACCAACAGGAGTTACAGTTTGGGAACAAGGGTCTACATTATGCTCAGAACCTTCTTCATCTGGTCCTGGATCCAACTTATAAAGATTCTGGGCATCGGATCAGATCATTTCCTCATCTGGATTAACAGAAGCTCTGGAGCAGACCTCCGTTTCCCAGGCTATAGTATGAGTAAACAGCTGGGCAGACTCAGCCATCTGTGTTACCCCATACTCAGACGGGCAGCTGGAGACTTGGCAGCTGTGAGGAAGCAAGTGCGATTGGGGTGACACCTCTGAGGACTGGAGTATTTGTGATGTTGAAATTGAGGTGATGGAGAGCCCACTTGAAGGAGCACTTGATATCCGTTGAAGCACCTGCTGTTTTTGTGCCTCATCTAGAATTTGTAGCGATGGGCGTGTCCGTAAGAATGGGATCGTATCACATTGTTCACGAAAAGAAGTCGACATCTTAGTTTGGCTGGAAGATGGTCTTTCTTCTGCAGATGTTACTCCCCCCCACCGTGGGGGGCCTCGACCCACCGGCGGACAGGCACCAGTATTGGGATAGGGGGGCTGGCCGTCAGGGTCCACCGCGGCTCTGGCACAAACCCGGCAACACAGAGGTGGCACAGGCAGGAACGGACTGGCCGTGTCGGCTTCTCACTTTTTGGATTTTAGAAGGGCATGACATGCCTATATCTGTGTCTCCCCCTCCTTTTACTCCTCCACCTCTTTTCTTTTCGCATGACTATATGTACTTGTCACTTTCCCATGTGTTAGTTGTGTCTTCTGAGCAGTTTGTCAGCTTTTGGACACCTTTGAAGGTGTTTTCTATGTGTTTCTATGTGTTTTTGTTTGCCTGCCATTGGTTTTAACGGTGTTTGAAGGTGTTCGACGAACAGTTCGACGAACAGTTCGGCGAACACACGGGTGTTCGACGAACCGAACCGAACTCGAACACTACGGGGGTGGCTCAACACTAATTATAACTGTGGTTTTGCAGTTCCACTGTAAAAAATCTCTATTATCCTGCTTTTGGCATTTTTTGCCGTAAAAAAAAACTGTAATAGTGTCTCCCTGATTTTTCAGACACAAATATATCTGTTGAAAATAGTCTGGTGTAGGCCCGAGAGATAGAACTGTGGTTTTTTGCAGTTCCACGGGTCAAATCTCTGTATTATTCTGCTTTTGCCATGTTTTGCCGTAAAGAAAAACAGTAATAGTGTCTCCTGATTGTTCAGACACAAATATATCTGTTGAAAATAGTCTGGTGTAGGCCCGAGAAATAGAAGTGTGGTTTTGCAGTTCCACGGGTCAAATCTCTGTATTATTCTGCTTTTGACATTTTTTGCCGTAAAGAAAAACAGTAATAGTGTCTCCTGATTGATCAGACACCAATATATCTGTTTAATCTGTTTAAAAGAGTCTGGTATACATCAGTAAATTATAACTGTGGTTTTGCCGACCCATGGTAAAATATCTCTATTATCCATCTTTTGGTATTTTTTCCGTAAAGAAAAACAGTAATAGTGTCTCCTGATTGTTCAGACACAAATATATCTGTTGAAAATAGTCTGGTGTAGGCCCGAGAAATAGAACTGTGGTTTTGCAGTTCCACTGGTCAAATCTCTGTATTATAATGCTTTTGCTATTTTTTGCCATAAAGAAAAACAGTAATAGTGTCTCCTGATTGTTCAGACACCAATATATCTCTTTAAAGGAGTCTGATATACACCAATAAATTATAACTGTGGTTTTGTCATCCCACGGTAAAAAATCTCTATTATCCAGCTTTTGGTATTTTTTCCGTAAAGAAAAACAGTAATAGTGTCTCCTGATTGTTCAGACATCAATATATCTGTTTAAAAGAGTCAGGTATACACCTGTAAATTATAACTGTGGTTCTGCCGTTCCACAGTAAAAAATCTCTATTATCATGCTTTTGGTATTTTTTTCCGTAAAAAAAAACTGAAATAGTGTCTCCCTGATTGTTCAGACACAAATATATCTGTTAAAAATAGTCTGGTGTATGCCCGAGAAATAGAAGTGTGGTTTTACAGTTTCACTGGTCAAATCTCTGTATTATCCTGCTTTTGCAATTTTTTTGCAGTAAAGAAAATCAGTAATAGTGTCTCCTGATTGTTCAGACACAAATATATCTGTTCAAAATAGTCTGGTGTAGGCCCGAGAAATAGAAGTGTGGTTTTGCAGTTCCACTGGTCAAATGTCTGTATTATCCTGCTTTTGACATTTTTTGCCGTAAAAAAATACAGTAATAGTGTCTCCTGATTGTTCAGACACAAATATATCGGTTGAAAATAGTCTGGTGCAGGCCCAAGAAATAGAAGTGTGGTTTTGCAGTTCCACTGGTCAAATCTCTATATTTTCCTGCTTTTGCCAATTTTTGCCGTAAAGAAAAACAGTAGTAGTGTCTCCTGATTGTTCAGACACAAATATATCTGTTGAAAATAGTCTGGTGTAGGCCCGAGAAATAGAAATGTGGTTTTGCAGTTCCACGGGTCATATCTCTGTATTATCCTGCTTTTGCCATTTTTTGCCGTAGAGAAAAATAGTAATAGTGTCTCCTGATTGTTCAGACACCAATATATCTGTTTAAAAGAGTCTGGTGTACACCAGTAAATAATAACTGTGGTTTTGCCATTCCACGGTAAAAAATCTCTATTATCCAGCTTTTGGAACATTTTCCGTAAAGAAAAACAGTAATAGTGTCTCCTGATGGTTCAGACACCAATATATCTGTTTAAAAAAGTCTGGTATACACCAGTAAATTATAACTGTGGTTTTACCGTTCCACGGTAAAAAATCTCTATTATCCTGCTTTTGGCATTTTTTGCCATAAAAAAAAACTGTAATAGTGTCTCCCTGATTGTTCAGACACAAATATATCTGTTGAAAATAGCCTGGTGTAGGCCCGAGAAATAGAAGTGTGGTTTTGCAGTTCCACGGGTCAAACCTCTGTATTATCCTGCTTTTGCCATTTTTTGCCATAAAGAAAAACAGTAATAGTGTCTCCTGATTGTTCAGACACAAATATATCTGTTGAAAATAGTCTGGTGTAGGCCCGAGAAATAGAACTGTGGTTTTGCAGTTCCACGGGTCAAATCTCTGTATTATCCTGCTTTTGCCATTTTTTGCCATAAAGAAAAATAGTAATAGTGTCTCCTGATTGTTCAGACACCAATATATCTGTTTAAAAGAGTCTGGTGTAGGCCAGAGAAATAGAAATGTGGTTTTGCAGTTCCACGCGTCAAATCTCTGTATTATTCTGCTTTTGACATTTTTTGCCGTAAAGAAAAACAGTAATAGTGTTTACTGATTGTTCAGACACCAATATATCTATGTTAAAAGAGTCTGGTATACACCAGTAAATTATAACTGTGGTTTTGCCGTCCCACGGTAAAAAATCTCTATTATCCAGCTTTTGGTATTTTTTCCGTAAAGAAAAACAGTAATAGTGTCTCCTGATTGTTCAGACATCAATATATCTGTTTAAAAGAGTCTGGTAAACACCAGTAAATTATAACTGTGGTTTTGCCGTCCCACGGTAAAAAATCTCTATTATCCAGCTTTTTGCTATTTTTTCCATAAATAAAAACAGTAATAGTGTCTCCTGATTGTTCAGACACCAATATATCCATTTAAAATAGTCTGGTATACACCAGTAACTTATAATTGTGGTTTTGCCGTTCCACGGTAAAAAATCTCTATTATCCTGCTTTTGGCATTTTTTGCCGCAAAAAAAAATACTGTAATAGTGTCTCCTGGTTGTTCAGACACAAATATATCTGTAGAAAATAGTCTGGTGTAGGCCCGAGAAATAGAAGTGTGGTTTTGCAGTTCCACGGGTCAAATCTCTGTATTATCCTGCTTTTGCCATTTTTTGCCGTAAAGAAAAACAGTAATAGTGTCTACTGATTGTTCAGACACCAATATATCTGTTTAAAAGAGTCTGGTATACACTAGTAAATTATAACTGTGGTTTTGCCGTTCCACGGTAAAAAATCTCTATTATCCAGCTTTTGGTACTTTTTCCATAACGAAAAACAGTAATAGTGTCTCCTGATGGTTCAGACACCAATATATCTGTTTAAAAAAGTCTGGTATACACCAGTAAATTATAACTGTGGTTTTACCGTTCCACGGTAAAAAATCTCTATTATCCTGCTTTTGGCATTTTTTGCCGCAAAAAAAAATACTGTAATAGTGTCTCCTGGTTGTTCAGACACAAATATATCTGTAGAAAATAGTCTGGTGTAGGCCCGAGAAATAGAAATGTGGTTTTGCCATTCCACGCGTGAAATCTCAGTATTATCCTGCTTTTGCCATTTTTTGCCGTAAAGAAAAACAGTAATAGTGTCTCCTGATTGCTCAGACACAAATATATCTGTTGAAAATAGTCTGGTGTAGGCCAGAGAAATAGAAATGTGGTTTTGCTGTTCCACGCATCAAATCTCTGTATTATTCTGCTTTTGACATTTTTTGCCGTAAAGAAAAACAGTAATAGTGTTTCCTGATTGTTCAGACACCAATATATCTGTTGAAAATAGTCTGGTATACACCAGTAAATTATAACTGTGATTTTGCCGTCCCACGGTAAAAAATCTCTATTATCCAGCTTTTGGTATTTTTTCCGTAAAGAAAAACAGTAATAGTGTCTCCTGATTGTTCAGACACCAATATATATTTGCTTAAAAGAGTCTGGTAAACACTAGTGTTGAGCCACCCCCGTAGTGTTCGGGTTCGGTTCGGTTCGTCGAACACCGGGATGTTCGAGGAACTGTTCGTCGAACTGTTCGTCGAACACCTTAGAACACCGCCGAACACCGTTAAAACCAATGGCAGGCAAACAAAAACACATAGAAACACATAGAAAACACCTTCAAAGGTGTCCAAAAGCTGACAAACTGCTCAGAAGACACTGTCTTTAAAAAAGCCGGCCGGCAAATTCAGCAGCGGCATACACCGGTACCCGACAATTTAGACAAGAAGGAATAGAGCATCACACATAGATTAGATAGATAGAAACATGTCAGTCACACATATAAGAAGCACAGTGACAGTGTTGGTTACTGCACTTGTCATTTAGTGTAAAGGATTTATTAAAAAAAATATTAGTGTTTTCATGCACCGTCTCTTTAAAAAAGCCGGCCGGCAATTCAGCAGCGGTACCCGACAATTTAGAACAGAAAGAATAGAGCTTCAACATAGATTACATAGATAGAAACATGTCAGTCACATATATAATAAGTACAGTGACAGTGTTGATTACTGTACATGTCATTTAGTGTAAAGGATTTATTTAAAAAAATAATAGTGTTTTCATGCACCGTCTCTTTAAAAAAGCTGGCCGGCAATTCAGCATCTGTACCCGACAATTTAGAACAGAAAGATAGAGCATCACACATAGATTAGATAGATAGAAACATGTCAGATATATAATAAGTACAGTGATAGTGTTGGTTACTGTACTTGTCATTTAGTGTTAAAATAAAGGATTTATTAAAAAAAAAATTGGCGTGGGGTTCCCCGTAATTTTAGTCTCTAGCGGAGGTTAAGCAGACGGCTGGGGCAGATGTTTGAAGCCTGGGAAGGGGGTAATACCCATGGAGCTTCCCAGGCTACTAATATCAGCCCCCAGCTGAATACCTAGCCTTTACTAGCTATTAAAATGGGGGACCCCCCAAAAAATGACGTGGGGTCCCCCCTATTTTAATAGCTAGCAAAGGCTAGGCAGACAGCTGGGGGCTGATATTAATAGCTCAGGAAGGGTGCCATGAATATTGGCCCCCTCCCAGGCTAGAAACACCAGCCGTCAGCCGCCCCAGAAATGGCGCATCCATAGGATACGCCAATTCTGGCACTTAGCCTCGCTCTTCCCACTGCCCTGTAGCGGTGGCAGTGGGGTAATAGGGCTGGGATTGATGTCAGCTTATAATGCCAGCTGACATCAAGCCCAGGTTAGTAATGGAGAGGCGTCTATAAGACACCCCCATTACTAACCCCATAGTGAAAGTTAAAAAAAAAAACAAACACCCAGAATAAAGTCCTTTAATTGAAATAAACACACAATTCTTTATTGTTCTAAATTAAACCATGCTTACCGTCACGCCCATTCCAGCTGAAGCCAACGATCTCCTGCAATAAAAATAAAATAATAAACCAACATCATCCTTACCTTTCGATGATTCCCAGGACAGCTCCAGCTCTGCTACATCGAGATGACAGGCTTGACCGCAGCAGAACGCTGCCATCCAGCCTGTCAACCCGCAGACACTGAGAAGAGCAGGCTTGCTTGCGCTCCTCAGTGTCTCGCTGTGACGGCATCCAGATGAGCCGAGGTCATGTCCAATGAACTCAGCTCAATTCATGCACGTCACTGGCAGCGTGGGAAAATTCTCCTGCACTCAGCGCGTCAGCGTGAGAATTCTCCCACGCTGTAAGTGACGTGCATGAGGTGAGCTGAGATCATTGGACATGAGCTCACCTCATGCACGTCACTGACAGCGTGGGAAAATTCTCACGCTGAAGCGCTGAGTGCAGGAGAATTCTCCCACGCTGTCAGTGACGTGCATGAGGTGAGCTCATGTCCAATGAACTCAGCTCGCCTCATGCACGTCACTGACAGCGTGGGAAAATTCTCCTGCACTCAGCGCTTCAGCGTGAGAATTCTCCCACGCTGAAGCGCTGAGTGCATGAGAATTTTCCCACGCTGTCAGTGACGTGCATGAGGTGAGCCGAGTTCATTGGACATTAACTCGGCTCATCTGGATGCCATCACAGCGAGACACTGAGGAGCGCAAGCAAGCCTGCGCTTCTCAGTGTCTGCGGGATGACAGGCTGGATGGCAGCGTTCTGCTGCGGTCCAGCCAGTCATCTCGATGTAGCAGAGCCGAAGCTGTCGTGGGAACCATGGAAAGGTAAGGATGAGGTTGCTTTATTATTTTTCTTTTATTGCAGGAGATCGTTGGCTTCAGCTGGAATGGGCGTGATGGTAAGTATGGTTTAATTTAGAACAATAAAGAATTGTGTGTTTATTTCAATTAAAGGACTTTATTCTGGGTGTTGTGTTTTTTTTAAATACTTTACTAGAAATTCATGGTGGTCATGTCTAATATTGGCGTGACCCCATGAATTTCGGGCTTAGGGCCAGCTGATAATGCCAAGCTGGCCCTAACCCCTTTATTACCCAGTGAGCCACTGCACCAGGGCCCTGGATGAGTTGGGTACAGCGCCAGAAGATAGCGCTTCTATGAACGCGCCATTTTCCGGGGTGGCTGCGGACTGCAATTTGCAGCGGGGGGGGGCCCAGAAAGCTTGGGCCTAGAGATGAGCGTTGTTCTACTCGAACTGTTCGCCAATCTCAAATTCGAGCTGTTTTGGGCGGTGTTCGAGCCGTTCGGCGAACACGAACAATTTGAGAAAAATTCGGCTGTTCGAGGTTATGTTCGATAACTGTTCATGCACCAAAATCATAACTGGATTTTTTCTCAGTAATGATGAAAATTAATGTTAATACGCAGTTTGAGTGTACAGCTGGGTGGGGGGAGGGGCAGGGGATGGATCTCTGCAGGAACAATGAAGATCTCCATTTTTTTTTCTCTTTCCCGCATTTGCAGTGGGGAGGTGCAATCTGTCAGCCTATCAGCAGCGCACACACGGAGCGAAGTGCTTTTTTTCACACAAGCAAGGGCATGTGTCATTGGCAGTGTATGTCACATGTCCTTGCCCTATAAGACCAAGCCATTTTCCCCGTCGCCACCATTTTCTCACTGCTGCAGCTGCGTGTTAGACGGCACCGCTGTTGCTGTGTGCGCTATACCTTGTTAATTTCAAGCCAATTTTCGCACAAATCTACAGATAGCTTGGGAGTAGGGAATAGTTGTGATTGCAGTCCTTTTAAGGACTAGGTTACAGCATTTCCTACGACTTTTATCAGGCAGGTCTGTGCTCTTAAATAGATAGATTGTGGGAGTAAAGACTAATTGTAATTGGAGTCCTTTTCAGGACTAGGTTACATCAATTCCTATCAGTTTTTGCCAGGCAGGTCTGTGCCAGTGCTGTGCAAGTTTTTTTCACAGCATTTGGCTGAATCTAGCAAAGCTAATCCTTTTTGGCCTATTGCAGAGTGTGTTAGTCAGTGGAGTAGCCTATCTGTGTTGCAAGATATACCACCTGTGTATAGAATACCAATTTTTTTACTGCACCTAGTGAAGTAAAATCTTTTGGGCATAGCATCATTCTATTAGTCCATCTATACTGACCTCCATCAGGTTGCAAATTGAATATAATTTTTTTCTGCATCTAGCTCTGAAAAAATATTGGGCTTCTAGCTGTGTGTGGAACTTGTTCTATTAATCCATCTATACAGACCTCCATCAGGTTGCAAACTGAATATATTTTTTTCTGCATCTACCTCTGAAAAAATATTGGGCTTCTAGCTGTGTGTGGGACTTGTTGTATTAGTCCATCTATACTGACCTCCATCAGGTTGCAAACTGAATATATTTTTTTCTGCATCTACCTCTGAAAAAATATTGGGCTTCTAGCTGTGTGTGGGACTTGTTGTATTAGTCCATCTATACTGACCTCCATCAGGTTGCAAACTGAATATATTTTTTTCTGCATCTACCTCTGAAAAAATATTGGGCTTCTAGCTGTGTGTGGGACTTGTTCTATTAATCCATCTATACAGACCTCCATCAGGTTGCAAACTGAATATATTTTTTTCTGCATCTAGCTCTGAAAAAATATTGGGCTTCTAGCTGTGTGTGGGACTTGTTCTATTAATCCATCTATACAGACCTCCATCAGGTTGCAAATTGAATATAATTTTTTTCTGCATCTAACCCAGCCAATAGTTTTGGCCTAATACCACAGTTTGGCCACTCAGCTCTGCTCGGTTCCCATCCATTGTTTTTTTGTGCAAACAACTCCAGAGTTGTGAATTAGTTAACCACCAAAATGAGTGGAAAAAGGCCTGCTGCTGGTGGAAAGGGGAATAGGCGTGTTGGGAAGGGGAAAAAAGGTTGTGTCCGTGGGGTAGGTGTTAAAGCAACAGTAACATCTGCAGAAGAAAGACCATCTTCCAGCCAAACTAAAATGTCTACTTCTTTTAGCGGACAATGTGATAAGATCCCTTTCTTACGGCCACGCCAATCGCTACAAATTCCAGATGAGGCACAAAAACAGCAGGTGCTTCAACGGATATCAAGTGCTCCTTTAAGTGGGCTCTCCTCCACATCAACTTCAACATCACAAATACTCCAGTCCTCAAAGGTGTCACCCCAATCGCACTTGCTTCCTCACAGCTCCCAAATCTCCAGCTGCCCGTCTGAGTATGAGGTAGAACAGATGGTTGAGTCTGCAGAGCTGTTTACTCATACTATAGCCTGGGAATCAGAGGTAGACTCCAGCGCTTCTGTGAATCCAGACGAGGAAATGATCTGCACTGATGCCCAGAATCTTTATGAGTCGGATCCAGGACCAGACGCAGAAGGTTCTGACCATAATGTAGACCCTCATTCCCAAACTGTAACTCCTGTTGGTGGAGACAATGAGGAAGACGATGATAAGACTCAAATACCTGATTGGAGCGACAACTTTAGTTTTTTGTCAGGGCAGGAACAGGTTGGCTCTGAGGACGACGGGTGTGATAACGCACAGGGTGATGATGATGAGGTTGGAGATCCCACTTACTGTCAACCCACAGTCAGCCAAGAGATGAGGTCAGCAGAGGAGGTGGAGGAAGATGCTAGTGACGACGAGGTCAGGTTGCGCCTTCCTGGACAGAGACGTAGTACTGGAAGCACGTCAACAACTGCATCCTCAAACACAACTCTGCCTCTCACCACAAGTCGTGGTGGCTCTTCAGGTCGCATGGGTGCTAAGCCTTGCATAGCCTGGGCATTTTTTCAGATCGATAAAGATGACCCAACTCGTGTTATCTGTAACATTTGTCAGCAAAAGCTAAGTAGAGGCCAAAAAATACATAGTTTGAGTACTTCATGCATGAACCGGCACATGGACATGAAGCATAAGTTGCAGTGGGAAGCTCAGTGTCCTACAATGCGGCCTAGCCGGCCGGGCCAACCACCGTCTGCCATATCTTGTGCATCCGCGGCCTCTTCATTCTCTGTGACTGGGGGGACAGCAGTCACACCTGTTTTGGGGCGCAGACCTGCCACCTCTTTACCCGCAACAGCCAGCGTGATTGGCAGGTCATCATTTTCTTTGGAGGTGGTAACACCAGCTGGTGTTGAGCGCTGTCCGACATCGATAGCACCACCTTTGGATCAAGGCAACCTAACATGTCCGCCTGCATCTTCCTCACAGACCGGCAGTTTGCCGGGGACACCCTTATCAACCCCGTCTAAGCACAATAGCCAGCCCTCGGTCCCTCAGATGTGGACAAGTAAAAGACCATTTCCTCCTAGCCATGAGAAAGCTAAGAGGTTGAATTTCACCATCTGCAAGCTCTTGGCTACAGAAATGCTGCCTTTCCGCCTGGTGGACACAGAGGATTTTCGAGACCTTATGTCCGTCGCAGTGCCCCAGTACCAGATGCCCAGTCGGCACTACTTCTCAAAGAAAGGTGTGCCTGCGCTCCACCAGCATGTCGCACACAACATCACCGCTTCTTTGAGAAACTCTGTGTGTGACAGGGTGCATTTCACCACAGACACTTGGACGAGTAGGCATGGACAGGGGCGTTACATGTCACTGACTGGGCACTGGGTAACTATGGTGACAGCAGGACAAGGGGCTGCTGTCCAAGTCTTGCCGTCCCCACGAGTTGTGCGTCAATCCTCTTTATGTCAAAGTTCCTCCACTGCTTCTGCCTCCTCAACCTCCTCTCGGTCTTCCACCTGCACCCAAAGCCTGTCTGGTCATGCCACAAGCTTTCTAACTGCGCAGAAGGGATCCTGCACACCTCCTTACTATGCTGGCAGTAGGGCTCAACGTCATCAGGCGGTTTTTACATTGAAATGTCTGGGAAATGTGAGTCACACAGCTGAGGAGTTGTGGTCAGCTCTGGAGAACCAATTTCATGAATGGTTGTCTCCACTGGACCTGAAACCAGGGAAGGCCGTGTGCGACAATGCTGCAAACCTGGGTGCGGCCCTTCGCCGGGGCAATGTCACACACGTGCCTTGTATGGCTCACGTGTTGAACCTGGTTGTCCAGCAATTTTTAGCCCACTATCCCAGACTAGATGGCCTTCTGCAGAGGGCACGGTCGCTGTGTGCTCACTTCCGCCGTTCGCATCCCGCAGCTCAGCGACTTACATCTCTACAGAAGTCGTTGGGCCTGCCACTTCACCGGCTAAAATGCGATGTGCCTACCCGGTGGAATTCAACTCTGCACATGTTGCAGCGACTGTGGCAGCACCGACAAGCCCTGGTGCAATACGTTCTGACGTATAGCCTGGGCCAACGAGATTCAGAGGTGGGGCAAATCACGCTGGAGGAGTGGTCTCAGATCAGGGACCTATGCACCCTTCTGCACAGTTTTGAAATGGCGACGAAGATGTTTAGTGCTGACGATGCCATTATCAGCATGACTATTCCGGTGATTTACATGCTGGAGCACATGTTAAACAGAATTCGGAGTCAGGTGGTGGCACAAGAGGAGGTGGAGGAAGTAGAGGAGGAGGAGTTGTATGCGGAAGGGCTAACATCTGCAAGGTCCAGATGGTCGGCAGCACCAAGGCGGCAGGCATGTGAGGGTGGGGGAGATGGTTTTACCAGGGCGCATGGTAGCAGCCAAACTAGTGAGGAAGGTGCAGGAGCCCAGGAAGAAGTGGAGGACGAACTGATGGAAGACTCATCAGATGAGGGAGACCTTGATCACATTTCTGTTGTGCGAGGTTGGGGGGAGAGGACAGAGGAAGGAAGCATGATTGTTACCTCGCCACCAACACAACAGGGACTTGGTGCTCCTGGATGCGCAACACACATGAGTGCCTTCTTGCTGCACTACCTGCAACATGACCCTCGAATTGTGAGAATTAGAAATAATCCTGACTACTGGGTTGCCACACTGTTAGGTCCCCGGTACAAAAGTAAATTTGCAGAAATGATTCCTGCCATAGAAAGGGATGCACGCATGCAGCAGTATCAGCAGAGACTGTTGCAGAATCTTACATGTGCTTTTCCACAAAATACCAGTGGTGCACGTAGTGAATCTCACAGTTCCAACTTGCCAACCGTGGGACCGTCAAGTGTTCAGCACTCAAACCGTAACAGAACCACAGTATCTGCTGGTAACATCAATTTTGCGGAATCATTTCACCACTTTTTTAGCCCATCCTTTGCAAGGCCACAGGAGACAAGAAGTCTGACACATAGTCAACGCCTAGACACGATGGTACAGGAGTATCTCCAAGTAAACATTGAAGCCACGACTGTGTCACTGGACCCTTGCTCTTTTTGGGCTTCCAATCTGGATAAATGGCCGGAGCTAGCCACTCACGCCTTGGAGATCTTGTCATGCCCCGCAGCCAGCGTTCTGTCTGAACGTGTGTTCAGCGCTGCTGGTGGTGTGCTGACAGATAAGCGCACGCGGCTCTCCACTGATAATGTAGACAGACTCACGTTCATAAAGATGAACAAATCATGGATCCGAAACGACTTTTCTACCCCTGTGTCATCCTGGGGAGAGTAAAAGCTTGATGATTGGTTAAAATCACCCTACCAACCGTTTTAAGCTTTCAAATTACTAATCATGTTTATCTGTATCTTGGCTGGAAAATAATTTGGGCTTTGTAGCAGTGTGCAGCACTGATTCTATTAGGCCATCTATAATAAGCTCCACCAGATTTAAAATTACTAATCATGTTTATCTGTATCTTGACTGGAAAATAATTTGGGCTTTGTAGCAGTGTGCAGCACTGATCCTATTAGGCCATCTATACTAAAGCTTCACCAGATTTAAAATTAATAATAATTTTTAGCTGCATCTAGCCCGGAAAATAATTTTGGGGCTCCGAGATGCGCAAGACACATAAGTGCCTTCTTGCTGCACTACCTGCAGCATGACCCTCATATTGTCAGAATTCGAAGTAATCATGACTACTGGGTTGCCACACTCTTAGATCCCCCAAACTTTTCGATCAACCTTTTCATTTTAATAAAGACCAAAAAAATGGTCATTTTTGAAATTATAAGCATTAGCAGGTTGTTAGAAACTGAAATCAAACAATTTTCAACTCAAAACTTTATTCTAGGTGATGTTACATTTTCACATAGGACCCCTTGTTCGAAAGGAGCTTCTGAACTCTCTCGTCCATTGAATTTGTCAGGTTTTGGATGGTTTCTGCTTCAATTGTTTTGCATGAGGACAGAATACCCTCCCAGAGCTGTTGCTTAGATGTGAACTGCCTCCCGCCATCATAGACACTCCTTTTAATGATGCTCCAAAGGTTCTGAATGGGGTACAGGTCAGGGGTGCATGGGGGTCACACCATAAGTTTGTCCCCTTTTATGCCCATATCAGCCAGAGATGCAGATGTTTTATGTGCAGCATGAGATGGTGCATTATCATGCAGAAAAATGATCTTGCTGTGAAATACACGGTTCTTCTTCTTGAACCATGGCAGGAAGTGCTGTTTGAGAAAATCCACATACATTATGGAGTTCATCTTTAGCGCCTTCAGGGATCCTAAAGGGGCCGACAATCTCTCTCCCCATGATTCCAGCCCAAAACATTACTCCACCTCCTCCTTGTTGGCGCTGTAGCCGTGTTTGCGTGGGGTGTCCATCAACCAGCCATCCTCCACTCCATCCATCTGGACCATCGAGCGCTGCACGGCACTCATCCGTGAACAAAACAGTTTTGAAATCAGTCTTCATGTAATGTTTGGCCCACTGGAGCCGTTTCTGCTTGTGTGAAGTGGATAGAGGAGGTCGACAAGATGGCGTATGCACAGCTGCAAACCTCTGAAGGACCCTGCATCTTGTTGTTCGGGGGACGTTGGAGGCACAAGCAGCTTCAAAAACTTGTCTGCTGTTATGACAAGGCTTTTTTGCCGCTGCTCTTTCAACCTGACGTAATTGCCTGTAGGAAAGAGTCCTCAATTTGCCCTTATCAGCACGCACACGTGTGTACTGTGAATCAGCTACATACTTCTTGATTCCCAAGACACTTCATCCTGATCATCGCACAATGTTGATTGTAGTCATGCCTTGACCTAAACACTCCACAATTTGTTGCTTCTCAGCAGCCGACACATCCTTTTTCTTTCCCATTTTGGCAGAAAATGTAGGCTGCTTAATAATGTGAGACAACCTTCTTAAATAGTCTTGCCTTTCATTGGACACACCTGCCAAACTAATTAGCACAGGTGTCTGCAATTGCTTACAGTGATATAAAGAGCCCTGACACACATCACCATCAATGAGTTTAACTGACAAACAAACAAATTCTTCCCTTATCACTCCTAAACACTTTTTGCATAATAATTTGGAACGCAGTGTACATGTGCTTTTCCACAAAACACCAGTGGTTCACGTAGTGAATCTTACAGTTCTAACTTGCCAACCGTGGTCTGTATGGAGTTGTTCAATAAAAGGCCCAAAATTAAGATAACATAGATGGGAGAGGTCTCTATGAATAGGAATTCCTAAGTATTTGATACCCTGTGAGGGCCAGGCAAAGGGAAAGTTGGACTGGATGGAATCCTATATGGATTTGGGGAGGGAGACATCAAGGGCCTCAGACTTCGCTGCATTGATTTTAAAATTTGACCATGTAACAAAGTGATCTATTTCAGCCATAACAGCATGGATGGATATATGTGATTGAGTGATATATACTAGGACATCATCAGCAAACAGAGAGCACTTGTACTCGGTGCCTCCCACCTCAATCCACCTAATATTGGGGTTATGGCGAATTGATGAGAGCAGGTGCTCCGTCACTAGGATGTATAAGAGAGGGGACAGAGGACATCCCTGCCTTGTCCCATTGGTGATTGTGAAAGGCGATGAAAATGTTCTGATGCACCCCCTGGGCCTTGGGACACCCGGAGCCGGACCCTTTTTGGTGGATGCTGGTGGTTGTAGTCTTCGTGGCGGCGACCCGGTTCCGTGGCTCAGGGTGGTCAAACCAGTGGCGGAACTATTTATGTGGTTTTGATGTTTAAATGTCCGACTACGCCACCCGTGGATTGCGGTCAGAGTGAACCGCCGCTGCAGGGCAGACCGCTGAGGCTGGTGTTGTGGGTGCAGCAGAGCGTAGCATAACTCCCCACGGGAGGAGTATAGCCTCAGGGCAGTGTATGCGGAGGATGGGGGTGATGGTGCAGGGCAGCAGCAGTAACGACACGGAGTCAGTGATGCAGTCCAGGGCCTTTACTCACAGTTCTTATTATCCAGACCACGTCTGCAGGTAACGGCTGCCCACGTCGTACTGTGCTCACCAGGTGAGGGGCTCAGACAAGTCCCAGATAACTTTGGAGCGCTTCACAGGACCCCCTTTGTGTGTCCTTTGTCTGGCCTTTCTTACCAACCCTTCTGTCCGGCTGCCTCGGGCCTCCTCTTGGTAAACTTGGCGCCAGTTTCCCTGACCCTATGTGGTGCCTTCCTAGCGGGTGTAGCGAGGGGCTGCGCCACATAAAATGTCACAGCCTCCGGTTTCTAGCTGAGGGTCGTTTCCTGCCTCCACTAGTTTCGGGGACCGGTCTCCCCCTTTGGCCTGACCCCTCCACGCAGGTGGATTCGGGCGTGCGGTGGCGACTCGCCCGTCCGCACCCCTGGGATCCCTTCATTCCTCGTTCCTGGAGCCTTCTCCGCTCCTCTTCCTTCCTTCTCCCTCTTCCAGGCCTGGGCCTCTGTTACTAGGCCCGCCTCCGGAGCAGAGCTCATGCAGAGCCCCTGCTCCCTGCCACTTCTGCTCAGACTTCTCTGCACTGAACTAAGATGGTGCCCACCTTTTATACTCCCTTCTCAATGCACCCAGGAACTGCTTCCTCCCTGCTCCTGCACTACAGGGTTCCCCTTCCTCAGTGTTCCCTCCCCCCACTCCAGCCAGGGACAGGGACTGTCGTGCCCATCTCAGAGGCATATTGGTCGCCCTGCCCCACGGCAATGTGGTGTAATGCATGCAGGTGTCGGGTCCTGATCCACACTCCATCCTTACCTGAGAGTGAGATATCACACCTCTGGGTGAGGTGCAATACCTCTGTAGCAACCGAGCCCTCAGGGTGCTACAGTTCCATTTATCTTCAGCCTAGGTGACGTATTGTGATACAGGGCCGTGATTTTGGCTATAAAAGGGTCCCCTAGACCCCTACCCCAAGCTTTTTAAGAGAATCATATATGGCGTGCCAGGAGACTCTATGGAATGCTTTCTCAGCATCCAACGAGAGTATCTAATTACAAATTTTTAACTGCATCTAGCCCAGGAAATACTTTGTGCCTAGTAGCAGTGTCTGCTAGTCAGCGGATTATCCCGGCTGTTAAGCAAGCTACACCACCTGTAGTTTAGACACTTAATTTTTTCAAAGGAAATGCTTCGGGACCATGGGATACTTAGTGAAGAGCATCAGGAGGCACCCCAAGGCATAGGGGCTGGGACTGGCAGTAGGATGCCTTGCAGTGGACAGCCGAGCTCGATCCTTATAAAAGCTTTTTAACTGCAGCAGCTTTAGTGGACGCTACTGGAGCTGGAATTACGCGGCTGCTGGCATGAGACTTGCCCTCCAATAGATCCTTGTAAATGGATTTAAAGTGTATTCATTCAAATTAGAGAGACAATTTAAATTAAAAAGCTTAGAGCTGCCTCCACCACAGGGGGGCTCGCTCGACCCACCAGCGGACAGGCACCAGTATTGGGAGAGGGGGGCTGGCCATCAGGGTTCACCGCGGCTCTGGCACAAACCCAGCGACACGGAGGTGGCACGGGCAGGAGCGGACTGGCCGTGTCGGCTTCTCACTTTTTGGATTTTAGAAGGGCATGACATGCCTATATCTGTGTCTCCCCCTCCTTTTACTCCTCCACCTCTTTTATTTTCGCATGACTATATGTACTTGTCACTTTTCCATGTGTTAGTTATGTCTTCTGAGCAGTTTGTCAGCTTTTGGACACCTTTGAAGGTGTTTTCTATGTGTTTCTATGTGTTTTTGTTTGCCTGCCATTGGTTTTAACGGTGTTCGAAGGTGTTCGACGAACAGTTCGACGAACAGTTCGGCGAACACACGGGTGTTCGACGAACCGAACCGAACTCGAACACTACGGGGGTGGCTCAACACTACTTGGGCCTCCCTGCGCTGCAGATTCCAGCCCCCAGCTGCCTAGTTGTACCTGGCAGGACACAAAAATAGGGCGAAGCCCCACGTATTTTTTTTTAATTATTTCATGAAATTCATGAAATAATTAAGAAAAAAAGGCCTTCCCTATATTGTTGTGTCCGGCCAGGTACAAATAGGCAGCTGGTGGTTGGGTGCAGCCCGTTCCTGCCTGCTGTACCTGGCTGGACACAAATATAGTGCGAAGCCCCACTTCAATTTTTTTAAATTATTTCAGGAAATTCATGAAATAATTAAAAAAAAATTGACGTGGGGCTTCGCACTATATTTGTGTCCAGTCAGGTGCAGCAGGCAGGAACGGGCTGCCCCCAACCACCAGCTGCCTACTTGTACCTGGCCGGACACAACAATATAGGGAAGCCCTTTATTTTTTTAATTATTTCATTAAATAATTTAAAAAAAATTGACGTGGGGCTTCGCATTATATTTGTGTCCAGCCAGGTACAGCAGGCAGGAACGGGCTGCCTCCAACCACCAGCTGCCTATTTGTACCTGGCCGGACACAACAATATAGGGAAGCCCTTTTTTTCTTAATTATTTCATGAAATAATTTAAAGAAAATTGACGTTGGGCTTCGCCCTATTTTTGTGTCCAGCCAGGTACAACTAGGCAGCTGGGGGCTGGAATCCGCAGCGCATGGAGGCCCAAGCTTTCTGGGCCCCCCCCCCCCCGCTGCAAATTGCAGTCCGCAGCCACCCCGGAAAATGGCGCGTTCATAGAAGCGCCATCTTCTGGCGCTGTACCCAACTCATCCAGGGCCCTGATGCGGTGGCTCACTGGGTAATAAAGGGGTAAGGGCCAGCTTGGCATTATCAGCTGGCCCTAAGTCAGAAATTCATGGGGTCACGCCAATATTAGACATGACCACCATGAATTTCTAGTAAAGTATTTATAAAAAACACAACACCCAGAATAAAGTTCTTTAATTGAAATAAACACACAATTCTTTATTGTTCTAAATTAAACCATACTTACCTTCACGCCCATTCCAGCTGAAGCCAACGACCTCCTGAAATAAAAGAAAAATAATAAAGCAACATCATCCTTACCTTTCCATGGTTCCCATGACAGCTTCAGCTCTGCTACATCGAGATGACAGGCTGGACCGCAGCAGAATGCTGCCATCCAGCCTGTCATCCTGCAGACACTGAGAAGCGCAGGCTTGCTTGCGCTCCACAGTGTCTCTCTGTGAGGGCATCCAGATGAGCCGAGTTCATGTCCAATGAACTCGGCTCACCTCATGCACGTCACTGACAGCGTGGGAAAATTCTCATGCACTCAGCGCTTCAGCGTGGGAGAATTCTCACGCTGAAGCGCTGAGTGCAGGAGAATTTTCCCACGCTGTCAGTGACGTGCATGAGGTGAGCTGAGTTCTTTGGACATGAGCTCACCTCATGCACGTCACTGACAGCGTGGGAGAATTCTCCTGCACTCAGCGCTTCAGCGTGAGAATTTTCCCACGCTGTCAGTGACGTGCATGAGGTGAGCCGAGTTCATTGGACATGAACTCGGCTCATCTGGATGCCGTCACAGAGAGATGCTGAGGAGCGCAAGCAAGCCTGCGCTTCTCAGTGTCTGCAGGATGACAGGCTGGATGGCAGCTTTGTGCTGCGGTCCAGCCTGTCATCTCGATGTAGCAGAGCTGAAGCTGTCATGGGAACCATGGAAAGGTAAGGATGAGGTTGCTTTATTATTTTTCTTTCATTGCAGGGGATCGTTGGCTTCAGCTGGAATGGGCATGATTGTAAGTATGGTTTAATTTAGAACAATAAAGAATTGTGTGTTTATTTCAATTAAAGGACTTTATTCTGGGTGTTTGTGGGGTTTTTTAACTTTGACTATGGGGTTAGTAATGGGGGTGTCTTATAGACGCCTCTCCATTACTAACCTGGGCTTGATGTCAGCTGACATTATAAGCTGACATCAACCCCAGCCCTATTACCCCACTGCCACCGCTACAGGGCAGTGGGAAGAGCAAGGCTAAGTGCCAGAATGGGCGCATCCTATGGATGCGCCATTTCTGGGACGGCTGACGGCTGGTGTTTCTAGCCTGGGAGGGGGCCAATATTCATGGCACCCTTCCTGGGCTATTAATATCAGCCCCCAGCTGTCTGCCTAGCCTTTGCTAGCTATTAAAATAGGGGGGACCTCATGTCAATTTTTTTGGGGGGTCCCCCATTTTAATAGCTAGTAAAGGCTAGGTATTCAGCTGGGGGCTGATATTAGTAGCCTGGGAAGCTCCGTGGGTATTACCCCCTTTCCAGGCTTCAAACATCTGCCACAGCTGTCTGCTTAACCTCCGCTAGAGCCTAAAATTATGGGGAACCACACGCCAATTTTTTTTTAAATAAACCCTTTATTTTAACACTAAATGACAAGTACAGTAATCAACACTATCACTGTACTTCATATATATGTGACTGACATGTTTCTATCTATCTAATCTATGTGTGATGCTCTATTCCTTCCATTCTAAATTGTCGGGTGCCGCTGCTGAATTGCCGGCCGGCTTTTTTAAAGAGACGGTGCATGAAAACACTAATATTTTTTTTAATAAATCCTTTACACTAAATGGCAAGTACAGTAATCAACACTGTCACTGTACTTCATATATATGTGACTGACATGTTTCTATCTATCTAATCTATGTGTGATGCTCTATTCTTTCGGTTCTAAATTGTCGGGTACCGGTGTATGCCGCTGCTGAATTGCCGGCTTTTCATGTTTCACTGTGAGCACAGTTCCCATCGATTTGGGCAATCACTCTAATGCCACAACCACCATGGCTGTGGCATTACAGTGAGTGGCAGACAATCCCTGCATGATTGGTGCTCTAAATAGCGCCAGACATGCAGGACACGCTTTTGGTGCACGAACAGTTATCGAACATAACCTCGAACAGCCGAATTTTTTGCAAATCGTTCGGGTTCGTCGAACAACTCGAACACCGCCAAAACAGCTCGAATTTGAGATTGGCGAACAGTTCTAGTCGAACACCGCTCATCTCTAGTAAACAGAAGTAAATTATAACTGTGGTTTTGCCGTCCCACGGTAAAAAATCTCTATTATCCAGCTTTTGCTATTTTTTCCGTAAATAAAAACAGTAATAGTGTCTACTGATTGTTCAGACACCAATATATCTGTTTAAAAGAGTCTGGTATACACCAGTAAATTATAATTGTGGTTTTGCCGTTCCACAGTAAAAAATCTCTATTATCATGCGTTTGGCATTTTTTGCCATAAAAAAAAACTGTAATAGTGTCTTCCTGATTGTTCAGACACAAATATATCTGTTGAAAATAGTCTGGTGTAGGCCCGAGAAATAGAAGTGTGGTTTTGCAGTTCCATGGGTCATATCTCTGTATTATCCTGCTTTTGCCATTTTTTGCCGTAAAGAAAAACAGTAATAGTGTCTCCTGATTGTTCAGACACAAATATATCTGTTGAAAATAGTCTGGAGTAGGCCCGAGAAATAGAACTATGGTATTGCAGTTCCACGGGTCAAATCTCTGTATTATCCTGCTTTTGCCATTTTTTGCCGTAAAGAAAAATAGTAATAGTGTCTACTGATTGTTCAGACACCAATATATCTGTTTAAAAGAGTCTGGTATACACCAGTAAATTATAATTGTGGTTTTGCCGTCCCACAGTAAAAAATCTCTATTATCCAGCTATTGGTATTTTTTCCGTAAAGAAAATCAGTAATAGTGTCTCCTGATTGTTCAGACACCAATATATCTGTTTAAAAGAGTCTGGTATACACCTGTAAATTATAACTGTGGTTTTTCCGTTCCACGGTAAAAAATCTCTATTATCCTGCTTTTGTCATTTTTTGCCGTAAAGAAAAACAGTAATAGTTTCTCCTGATTGTTCTGACACAAATATATCTGTTGAAAATAGTCTGGTGTATGCCCGAGAAATAGAAGTGTGGTTTTACAGTTCCACGGGTCAAATCTCTGTATTATCCTGCTTTTGCAATTTTTTGCAGTAAAGAAAATCAGTAATAGTGTCTTCTGATTGTTCATACACAAATATATCTGTTGAAAATAGTCTGGTGTAGGCCCGAGAAAAAGAAGTGTGGTTTTGCAGTTCCACGGGTCAAATCTCTGTATCATCTTGCTTTTGCAATTTTTTTGCTGTAAAGAAAAACAGTAATAGTGTCTCCTGATTGTTCATACACAAATATATCTGTTGAAAATAGTCTGGTGTATGCCCGAGAAATAGAAGTGTGGTTTTACAGTTCCACGGGTCAAATCTCTGTATTATCCTGCTTTTGCAATTTTTTGCAGTAAAGAAAATCAGTAATAGTGTCTTCTGATTGTTCATACACAAATATATCTGTTGAAAATAGTCTGGTGTAGGCCCGAGAAAAAGAAGTGTGGTTTTGCAGTTCCACGGGTCAAATCTCTGTATCATCTTGCTTTTGCAATTTTTTGCTGTAAAGAAAATCAGTAATAGTGTCTTCTGATTGTTCATACACAAATATATCTGTTGAAAATAGTCTGGTGTAGGCCCGAGAAAAAGAAGTGTGGTTTTGCAGTTCCACGGGTCAAATCTCTGTATCATCTTGCTTTTGCCATTTTTTGCTGTAAAGAAAAACAGAAATAGTGTCTCCTGATGGTTCAGACACCATTATATCTGTTTAAAAAAGTCTGGTATACACCAGTAAATTATAACTGTGGTTTTGCCGTTCCACGGTAAAAAATCTCTATTATCCTGCTTTTGGCATTTTTTGCCATAAAAAAAAACTGTAATAGTGTTTCCCTGATTGTTCAGACACAAATATATCTGTTGAAAATAGCCTGGTGTAGGCCCGAGAAATATAAGTGTGATTTTGCAGTTCCACGGGTTATATCTCTGTATTATCCTGCTTTTGCCATTTTTTGCCGTAAAGAAAAACAGTAATAGTGTCTCCTGATTGTTCAGACACAAATATATCTGTTGAAAATAGTCTGGAGTAGGCCCGAGAAATAGAACTATGGTATTGCAGTTCCACGGGTCAAATCTCTGTATTATCCTGCTTTTGCCATTTTTTTGCCGTAAAGAAAAATAGTAATAGTGTCTCCTGATTGTTCAGACACCAATATATCTGTTTAAAAGAGTCTGGTATACACCTGTAAATTATAACTGTGGTTTTGCCGTTCCACGGTAAAAAATCTCTATTATCCTGCTTTTGTCATTTTTTGCCGTAAAGAAAAACAGTAATAGTTTCTCCTGATTGTTCTGACACAAATATATCTGTTGAAAATAGTCTAGTGTAGGCCCGAGAAATAGAAGTGTGGTTTTGCAGTTCCACGGGTCAAATCTCTGTATTATCCTCCTTTTGCAATTTTTTGCAGTAAAGAAAATCAGTAATAGTGTCTCCTGATTGTTCAGACACAAATATATCTGTTGAAAACAGTCTGGTGTAGGCCCGAGAAAAAGAAGTGTGGTTTTACAGTTCCACGCGTCAAATCTCTGTATTATCTTGCTTTTGCAATTTTTTGCTTTTAAGAAAAACAGTAATAGTGTCTCCTGATTGTTCAGACACAAATATATCTGTTAAAATTAGCCTGGTGTAGGCCCGAGAAATAGAAGTGTGGTTTTGCAGTTCCACGGGTCAAATCTCTGTATTATCCTGCTTTTGCCATTTTTTGCCGTAAAGAAAAACAGTAATAGTGTCTCCTGATTCTTCAGTCACCAATATATCTGTTTAAAAGAGTCTGGTGTACACCAGTAAATTATAACTGTGGTTTTGCCGTTTCACGGTAAAAAATCTCTATTATCCAGCTTTTGGTACTTTTTCCATAAAGACAAACAGTAGTAGTGTCTCCTGATTGTTCAGACACCAATATATCTGTTTAAAAGGGTCTGGTATACACCAGTAATATATAACTGTGGTTTTGCCGTTCCTCGGTAAAAAATCTCTATTATCCTGCTTTTGGCATTTTTAGCCGTAAAAAAAATACTGTAATAGTATCTCCCTGATTGCTCAGACACAAATATATCTGTTGAAATTAGCCTGGTGTAGGCCCGAGAAATAGAACTGTGGTTTTGCAGTTCCACGGGTCAAATCTCTGTATTATCCTGCTTTTGCCATTTTTTGCCATAAAGAAAAACAGTAATAGTGTCTCCTGATTGTTCTGACACAAATATATCTGTTGAAAATAGTCTAGTGTAGGCCCGAGAAATAGAAGTGTGGTTTTGCAGTTCCATGGGTCAAATCTCTGTATTATCCTGCTTTTGCCATTTTTTGCCATAAAGAAAAACAGTAATAGTGTCTCCTGATTGTTCAGACACAAATATATCTGTTGAAAATAGTCTGGTGTAGGCCCGAGAAATAGAACTGTGGTCTTGCAGTTCCACGGGTCAAATCTCTGTATTATCCTGCTTTTGCCATTTTTTGCCGTAAAGAAAAATAGTAATTGTATCTCCTGATTGTTCAGACTCCAATATATCTGTTTAAAAGAGTCTGGTATACAACAGTAAATTATAATTGTTGTTTTGCTGTCCCACGGTAAAAAATCTCTATTATCCAGCTTTTGGTATTTTTTCCATAAAGAAAAACAACAATAGTGTCTTCTGATTGTTCAGACACCAATATATCTGTTTAAAACAGTCTGGTATACACCTGTAGATTATAACTGTGGTTTTGCCGTTCCACCGTAAAAAATCTCTATTATCATGCTTTTGGCATTTTTTGCCGCAGAAAAAAAAACTGTTATAGTGTCTCCCTGATTGTTCAGACGCAAATATATCTGTTGAAAATAGTCTGGTGTATGCCCGAGAAATAGAAGTGTGGTTTTACAGTTCCACGGGTCAAATCTCTGTATTATCCTGCTTTTGCAATTTTTTGCAGTAAAGAAAATCAGTAATAGTGTCTTCTGATTGTTCATACACAAATATATCTGTTGAAAATAGTCTGGTGTAGGCCCGAGAAACAGAACTTTGGTTTTGCAGTTCCACGGGTCAAATCTCTGTATTATCCTGCTTTTGCCATTTTTTGCTGTAAAGAAAAACAGTAATAGTGTCTCCTGATTGTTCAGACACCATTATATCTGTTTAAAAAAGTCTGGTATACACCAGTAAATTATAACTGTGGTTTTGCCGTTCCACGGTAAAAAATCTCTATTATCCTGCTTTTGGCATTTTTTGCCATAAAAAAAAAATGTAATAGTGTTTCCCTGATTGTTCAGACACAAATATATCTGTTGAAAATAGCCTGGTGTAGGCCCGAGAAATATAAGTGTGATTTTCCAGTTCCACGGGTTATATCTCTGTATTATCCTGCTTTTGCCATTTTTTGCCATAAAGAAAAACAGTAATAGTGTCTCCTGATTGTTCAGACACAAATATATCTGTTGAAAATAGTCTGGAGTAGGCCCGAGAAATAGAACTATGGTTTGCAGTTCCACGGGTCAAATCTCTGTATTATCCTGCTTTTGCCATTTTTTGCCGTAAAGAAAAAAAGTAATAGTGTCTCCTGATTGTTCAGGCACCAATATATCTGTTTAAAAGAGTCTGGTATACACCTGTAAATTATAACTGTGGTTTTGCCGTTCCACGGTAAAAAATCTCTATTATCCTGCTTTTGTCATTTTTTGCCGTAAAGAAAAACAGTAATAGTTTCTCCTGATTGTTCTGACACAAATATATCTGTTGAAAATAGTCTAGTGTAGGCCCGAGAAATAGAAGTGTGGTTTTGCAGTTCCACGGGTCAAATCTCTGTATTATCCTGCTTTTGCAATTTTTTGCAGTAAAGAAAATCAGTAATAGTGTCTCCTGATTGTTCAGACACAAATATATCTGTTGAAAACAGTCTGGTGTAGGCCCGAGAAAAAGAAGTGTGGTTTTACAGTTCCACGCGTCAAATCTCTGTATTATCTTGCTTTTGCAATTTTTTGCTTTTAAGAAAAACAGTAATAGTGTCTCCTGATTGTTCAGACACAAATATATCTGTTAAAATTAGCCTGGTGTAGGCCCGAGAAATAGAAGTGTGGTTTTGCAGTTCCACGGGTCAAATCTCTGTATTATCCTGCTTTTGCCATTTTTTGCCGTAAAGAAAAACAGTAATAGTGTCTCCTGATTGTTCAGTCACCAATATATCTGTTTAAAAGAGTCTGGTGTACACCAGTAAATTATAACTGTGGTTTTGCCGTTTCACGGTAAAAAATCTCTATTATCCAGCTTTTGGTACTTTTTCCATAAAGACAAACAGTAGTAGTGTCTCCTGATTGTTCAGACACCAATATATCTGTTTAAAAGAGTCTGGTATACACCAGTAATATATAACTGTGGTTTTGCCGTTCCTCTGTAAAAAATCTCTATTATCCTGCTTTTGGCATTTTTAGCCGTAAAAAAAATACTGTAATAGTATCTCCCTGATTGCTCAGACACAAATATATCTGTTGAAATTAGCCTGGTGTAGGCCCGAGAAATAGAACTGTGGTTTTGCAGTTCCACGGGTCAAATCTCAGTATTATCCTTCTTTTGCCATTTTTTGCCATAAAGAAAAACAGTAACAGCGTCTCCTGATTGTTCAGACACCAATATATCTGTTTAAAAGAGTCTGGTATACACCAGTAAATTATAACAGTGGTTTTGCCGTTCCACGGTAAAAAATCTCTATTATCCTTCTTTTGGCATTTTTTGCCGTAAAAAAAAAACTGAAATAGTGTCTCCCTGATTGTACAGACACAAATATATCTCTTGAAAATAGTCTGGTATAGGCCCAAGAAACAGAACTGTGGTTTTGCAGTTCCACGGGTCAAATCTCTGTATTATCCTGCTTTTGCCATTTTTTGCCGTAAAGAAAAACAGTAATAGTGTCTCCTGAGTGTTCAGACACAAATATATCTGTTGAAATTTGTCTGGTGTAGGCCCGAGAAAGAGAACTGTGGTTCTGCAGTTCCACGGGTCAAATCTCTGTATTATCCTGCTTTTGCCATTTTTTGCCGTAAAGAAAAATAGTAATAGTGTCTCCTGATTGTTCAGAAACCAATACATCTGTTTAAAAGAGTCTGGTATACATCAGTAAATTATAACTGTGGTTTTGCCGTTCCACGGAAAAAAATCTCTATTATCCAGCTTTTGCTATTTTTTCCATAAAGAAAAACAGTAATAGTGTCTCCTGATTGTTCAGACACCAATATATCTGTTTAAAAGAGTCTGGTATACACCAGTAAATTATAACTGTGGTTTTGCCATTCCACGGTAAAAAAATCTCTATTATCCTGATTTTGGCATTTTTTGCCGTAAAAAACTGTAATAGTGTCTCCCTGATTGTTCAGACACAAATATGTCTGTTGAAAATACCCTAGTGTAGGCCCGAAAAATAGAAGTGTGGTTTTGCAGTTCCACGGGTCAAATCTCTGTATTATCCTGCTTTTGCCATTTTTTGCCATAAAGAAAAACAGTAATAGTGTCTCCTGATTGTTCAGAGAAAAATATATCTGTTGAAAATAGTCTGGTGTAGGCCCGAGAAATAGAACTGTGGTTTTGCAGTTCCACGGGTCAAAATCTCTGTATTTTCCTGCTTTTGCCATTTTTTGCCATAAAGAAAAACAGTAACAGCGTCTCTTGATTGTTCAGACACCAATATATCTGTTTAAAAGAGTCTGGTATACACCAGTAAATTATAACAGTGGTTTTGCCGTTCCACGGTAAAAAATCTCTACTATCCTTCTTTTGGCATTTTTTGCCGTAAAAAAAAAACTGAAATAGTGTCTCCCTGATTGTACAGCCACAAATATATCTGTTGAAAATAGTCTGGTATAGGCCCGAGAAACAGAAGTGTGGTTTTGCGGTTCCACGGGTCAAATCTCTGTATTATCCTGCTTTTGCCATTTTTTGCCGTAAAGAAAAACAGTAATAGTGTCTCCTGATTGTTCAGACACAAATATATCTGTTGAAATTTGTCTGGTGTAGGCCCGAGAAAGAGAACTGTGGTTCTGCAGTTCCATGGGTCAAATCTCTGTATTATCCTGCTTTTGCCATTTTTTGCCATAAAGAAAAACAATAATAGTGTCTCCTGATTGTTCAGAAACCAATACATCTGTTTAAAAGAGTCTGGTATACATCAGTAAATTATAACTGTGGTTTTGCCATTCCACGGAAAAAAATCTCTATTATCCAGCTTTTGGTATTTTTTCCGTAAAGAAAAACAGTAATAGTGTCTCCCTGATTGTTCAGACACAAATATATCTGTTGAAAATTGTCTGGTGTAGACCCGAGAAATAGAACTGTGGTTTTGCAGTTCCACGGGTCAAATCTCTGTATTATCCTGCTTTTGCCATTTTTTGCCGTAAAGAAAAACAGTAATAGTGTCTCCTGATTGTTTAGACACCAATACATCTGTTTAAAAGAGTCTGGTATACATCAGTAAATTATAACTGTGGTTTTGACGTTCCATGGTAAAAAATCTCTATTATCCAGCTTTTGGTATTTTTTCCATAAAGAACATAAAATGTGGTAGTAGCTCCTGATTGTTCAGACACCAATATATCTGTTTAAAAGAGTCTGGTATACACCAGTAAATTAGAACTGTGGTTTTGCCGTTCCACGGTAAAAAATCTCTATCATGCTTTTGGCATATTTTGCTGTAAAAAAAAACTGTAATAGGGTCTCCCTGATTGTTCAGACACAAATATATCTGTTGAAAATAGTCTAGTGTAGGCCCGAGAAATAGAAGTGTGGTTTTGCAGTTCCACGGGTCAAATCTCTGTACTATCCTGCTTTTGCCATTTTTTGCCATAAAGAAAAACAGTAATAGTGTCTCCTGATTGTTTAGACACCAATATATCTGTTTAAAAGAGTCTGGTATACACCTGTAGAATATAACTGTGGTTTTGCAGTTCCACGGTTCAAATCTCTGTATTATCCTGCTTTTGGCATTTTTTGCAGTAAACAAAATCAGTAATAGTGTCTCCTGATTGTTCAGACACAAATATATCTGTTGAAAATAGTCTGGTGTAGGTCAGGGAAATAGAAGTGTGGTTTTGCAGTTCCATGGGTCAAATCTCTGTATTATCCTGCTTTTGCCATTTTTTGCCATAAAGAAACAAAGTAATAGTGTCTCCTGATTGTTTAGACACAAATATATCTGTTGATAATAGTCTGGTGTAGGCCCGAGAAATAGAAGTGTTGTTTTGCAGTTCCACGGGTCAAATCTCTGTATTATCCTGCTTTTGCCATTTTTTGCCATACAGAAAAACAGTAATAGTGTCTCCTGATTGTTCAGACACCAATATATCTGTTTAAAAGAGTCTGGTATACAGCCGTAAATTATAACTGTGGTTTTGCCGTTCCACGGTAAAAATCTCTATTATCCTACTTTTGGCATTTTTTGCCGTAAAAAAAAACTGTAATAGTGTCTCCCTGATTGTTCAGACATAAATATATCTGTTGAAAATAGACCGGTGTAGGCCCGAGAAATAGAAGTGTAGTTTTGCAGTTCCACGGGTCAAATCTCTGTATTATCCTGCTTTTGCAATTTTTTGCCGTAAAGAAAAACAGTAGTAGTGTCTCCTGATTGTTCAGACACAAATATATCTGTTGAAAATAGTCTGGTGTAGGCCCGAGAAATAGAAGTGTGGTTTTGCAGTTCCACGGGTCAAATCTCTGAATTAATGAGAAAGCAAGCAACGATGTCTCCAGCAGGACCAGGGTTGTATATATCTTGTTAAAACTTCACTTTTAATTTCAAAATTGTAAAAGCCAAGGATGAGTTACAAAATGAGCAATATAGCGGCTCTTAAGTACAGCACATTCCAACGCGTTTCGGCTAAACCTTATTCATGGAATAATGTGAGAACTAAGCCTACTAGCTGAAGTTAAATAAAAAACACTTCTTGGTGATTGCTTCAGGTGTTGGACCACAGCCCAGAGGAGAATTAACCCATTATTGGCAGCTAAAATTAACTACAGCAAAAAAACACTAAAACTACATAAAATTGGACAGAGATAGAATGGAATACAAAATTAGTGGAAATACAAAATGAGTGAGAGATACATGCAGAAAAAAAACAAAAAGATCTTTTATGCCGTGGAGCAGTAAAACACATAGTAATGATCATAATAATCACTAAGCATCCCTTATGTCTGGTGAGCATGACTGTTTAAACACCATAACAGTATAAATATAGTTAGTATATGTAGTCCTATATAAAAAAATAAAAAAAAAAAAAAAATTTTAGAGAAAAAAAAAAAAAAATTTTTAGTAAATAAATTTTTTATAGAAAAAGGATGCGAAAGTCATAAATATGAGCATTGATCAATAAAGCAGTTGAACAGTTAGACAGTGCATTCTATTATGACCACAAAGGAAATATATTATCAAAGCACTGTCGAGCATAAATACGTGAGACTAAGTGTATTGTAAAATGAGATCCTGTCTCACAATCAGACCTTGCGGAAATCTAGTACACAAGAGAAAAATCCAGAATGATTCTCGGTTCAGGATTTTTCTCCTGTGGTCACCACCTCTCTCCGGCTTAAAAACCTTTTCTATTGCTTTAAATCTGAAGTTATTTAGATCTCCATGGTGGACATTTGCAAAGTGTTTTGAAACTGCCGATTTGTTTAGGCTGTTAGGATTGCATGCATCCGACATATGACGACGGATGCGTATTTTTAAAGGTCCTGTGGTACAGCCTACATACTGTAGCTTACAAGCAATACATTCTGCTAGGTATATAACCCCTTCTGAATTGCAGTTTAAGAAGGTGCTGATTTTGTATATTTTTTTGGTGATTTCAGACTGAAAGGAAACACTTTTGTGTGCGTATTTGCAAGAAATGCACCTACTATGGCCACAATTATAAAACCCTTTTAAACTGAGCCAGGTTTCTGATGGAAAATGAGAATTTTTTGTACAAAAAAGGCTCGGAGAAACCAGTGAACCTATAGTGGGAGCTTTTTTAGCTATATATTTTATGGAGCAATTGTCCATGATTTTCACTAGAGTAGGGTCCTGATTTAGCATGGGTATATATTTTTTTATGATATTGACAATACTGTTGAACTGTGAGCTAAATTGTGTAGTAAACACAACCGTATTTTTCGTATTTTTAAATCTGCTTGGTTCTTTTTTGGATCGATTTTTCAGTAAATCCTTTCTGTCTATATTAGCTACTATTTTTTCTGCTCTGTTTAGAATGCCTTTAGAGTATCCTCTTAAAGCTAGTCTGTTTTTAGTGCTGGAGGCTGCCTCTTGATAACTCTTTTCTGTTGAGGAGTTCCTCTTTAACCTGATCATTTCTCCCACTGGGATATTTTTAATATTGTGGGGAGGATGGCAAGAGCTTGCTTGCAGGATGCTATTACCTGCCGTTTTTTTCCGAAATGGTGAGATCAAAACTCGCTTCATATCTTCCTTACCTTCAAGTGTTACATCTAGAAAGTTAATAGATTTTTTGTCAGTGTGAGATGTGAATTTAAGATAATTGTTTTTATTGATATATTTGACAAAATCTGTGATAAGATGGGGAGAGCCTATCCAATCAAGAAGTAAATCATCTATATATCGCCCATACCAAGCAATATGTTTCAAAAACGTGTTTGAATCTGAAAAAACATCGGTCTCCTCCCAGGTGGCCATGACAATATTAGCCAATGATGGGGAGAATTTTCCCCCCATGCTGACTCCCCGTTTTTGCAGATAATAGCGACCATCAAAGGTGAAAAAATTATTATTCAACAAAAATCCTACTGCTGAAATAAGGAAATTTTGTATATTGGTTTCATAAGAGCTATGTTTTTCAAGGAACTTATCTAAACAGCGAATGGCAATATCGTGCGGTATAGAGGGGTATAACCCCTCTACATCGCATGTAAGCCATTGAAAATCCCTGTTCCACTCAAATCCATCAAAAGTATTGGCGATCGTTTTAGAATCTCTAATATATCCTGGTATATCAACAACCAAAGGTTGTAAGTAGTGATCCACCCATTCTCCAAGTCTCTCACCAAGAGAGCCAATTCCTGAGATGATGGGTCTAAGCGGAGGGGGAAAGACATCTTTATGTATTTTAGGAAGTGAGTGGAGAATGGGAATAACAGGATGTTCTATAGCAAGATATTCAAAGATTTTTTTATCCAGTGCTCCCAAACTTAGGCCTTCATTCAATAAAGAAAAAAAATTTTTTTGGATAATACTAGTTGGATTAGTTGGCAAATTTTGGTAAATGTTGTTATCATTGAGCATATTTAAATTAAGTTTTTTATAAAGACCTGCATTTAATGCCACTATTGCCCCTCCTTTATCAGCTCTTTTAATTATTAAATCCTTGTTCACTTTGATTTCCTCTAAGGCTTTCTGCTCTTCTTTTCTCAAATTCTGCAGAGCAAAGGTATTGTTATTATTCAGATTGACCAAGTCTCTTTCAATTAGTTCTTGAAAGTTGTCTAATACCGCTGGTCTAGATTTAAGCGGATAAAACAAGGGATTATGTGTTTTGAAAGACTTATTTAGTGAAATTTCTGGTGTTCCAGAGTCTGATTGTAGATTTCTTAGGAGTGTTAGATTACATAAGTCTTTAAATGGTGGAATCAATTCTTGTGCTTCATGCAAAGGATCCTCAGGAAAAAGTAAGTCACGTGTCTCTCTTTCATTATAAAAATGACATTTGATCGTAAGATTTCTAGCCAGTTTGTTGACATCAAGAATAGTTTTAAACAAATCAAATTCCGATGTTGGTGCAAAATTCAGTCCTTTTGATAAGACATTTATCTGATTTTCTGATAGGATGTAGGAAGAAAGGTTCCATATCTCTGAAGTCAATACTAATGGTGAAGATGTTGCTTTTTCGTTTGTTTTCTTTTTATGTTTCTTGCCCCCTCTCCTTGATCGTTTTTTGAAGTCAAGAGATGTTTATCACTGCTTGATCTTAAACTGTGTGATGAGCTGGCTTCTGAATTTAGTGAGGTATCTGACCCGGTTTCCCTTGATGTTGACAGTGAGGAGTTAACAGAGGTGTTGTAGCTGGTAAAGCTGACCGATCTGTTTCTGTACCTGTCTTTTCCTCTGGTTAACCGTCTATTAACTTTCCAGGAGTAAACTTCATTAGTTTCATAATCCTGTAGGTCTCTGTTGAACTTAGATTTTTTATCTTCAATCAGTTCATTTTCCAGTTTTTCAATTTTTTGAAGGATTTCTTTGTTTAATGCTGTAATTTCTTCATTGTGCCCTTAGAATTTATTGAGCCACGTAAAGAATTAATTTCCTCCTTTATTTGTATAAGTTCCATATCTTCATATTTAATAATCAAAGACATCAGATTTGATGAACATGTAGAGAGTATTTCATCCCACTCCTTTTTGAAATTTTCTGGATAAGGAAAAGTGCAGGATTTTTTTATCCTTAATCCCCGCGGGATCATGTTTCTAGAGACATAGGATTTTAAAAAAGTGCAATCCCACCACATTTTTGTTTCTTTTCTCATTTTTGATTTCAATTCTTTAAAAAGAGATTTAAAATCGCAGTTTAAAGAGCCGCTAGTTGTGGGTGTACTGGCTTCTGTATTTACAGAAAAAATGGAGGCTAATTTCTGTTGTCGTTTGTTTTCATCATTATACTTCTCCATTTCAATATAAGGAGAATAGAGTATATTAGACAACAAAAATAGGGAGCAAGACTAATAGGACCATCCAAGTAACAATGAAAAAACGAGGGGAAAGGGAAAGGGAAAACGTATGTCAGCTCACCATGTAATAGCCAGACTCATCCAGTCCCAACGAAGTCTTGCAGCGGAAACGCCCAGGTCATGGGCTACCAAGGTTCAAGTAATGAGAAAGCAAGCAAAGATGTCTCTGAATTATCCTGCTTTTGCCATTTTTTGCCGTAAAGAAAAACAGTAATAGTGTCTCCTCATTGTTCAGACACCAATATATATGTTTAAAAGAGTCTGGTATACACCAGTAAATTATAACTGTGGTTTTGCCGTTCCATGGTAAAAAAATCTCTATTATCCAGCTTTTGGTATTTTTTCCGTAAAGAAAAAGAGTAATAGTGTCTCTTGATTGTTCAGACACAAATATATCTGTTGAAAATAGTCTAGTGTAGGCCCAAGAAATAGAAGTGTGGTTTTACAGTTCCACGGGTCAAATCTCTCTATTATCCTGCGTTTGCCATTTTTTGCCATAAATAAAAACAGTAATAGTGTCTCCTGGTTGTTCAGACACAAATATATCTGTTGAAAATAGTCTTTTGTAGGCCCGAGAAATAGAACTGTGGTTTTGCAGTTCCACAGGTCAAATCTCTGTTTTATCGTGCTTTTGCCATTTTTTGCCGTAAAGAAAAATAGTAATAAGGTCTCCTGATTGTTCAGACACAAATATATCTGTTTAAAAGAGTCTGGTATACACCAGTAAATTATAACTGTGATTTTGCCGTTCCGCGGTAAAAAATCTCTATTATCCTGCTTTTGGCATTTTTGCCGCAAAAAAAATACTGTAATAGTATCTCCCTGATTGTTCAGACACAAATATATCTGTTGAAATTAGCCTGGTGTAGGCCCGAGAAATAGAAGTGTGGTTTTGCAGTTCCACGGGTGAAATCTCTGTATTATCCTGCTTTTGCCATTTTTTGCCATAAAGAAAAACAGTAATAGTGTCTCCTGATTGTTCAGACACAAATATATCTGTTGAAAATAGTCTGGTGTAGGCCCGAGAAACAGAACTTTGGTTTGAAGTTCCATGGGTCAAATCTCTGTATTATCCTGCTTTTGGCATTTTTTGCCGCAAAAAAAATACTGTAATAGTATCTCCCTGATTGTTCAGACACAAATATATCTGTTGAAATTAGCCTGGTGTAGGCCCGAGAAATAGAAGTGTGATTTTGCAGTTCCACGGGTCAAATCTCTGTATTATCCTGCTTTTGCCATTTTTTGCCATAAAGAAAAACAGTAATAGTGTCTCGTGATTGTTCAGACACCAATATATCTGTTTAAGAGAGTCTGGTGTACACCAGTAAATTATAACTGTGGTTTTGCCGTTTCACGGTAAAAAATCTCTATTATCCAGCTTTTGGTACTTTTTCCGTAAAGACAAACAGTAATAGTGTCTCCTGATTGTTCAGACACCAATATATCTGTTTAAAAGAGTCTGGTATACACCAGTAAATTATAACTGTGGTTTTGCCGTTCCGCGGTAAAAAATCTCTATTATCCTGCTTTTGGCATTTTTAGCCGTAAAAAAAATACTGTAATAGTATCTCCCTGATTGCTCAGACACAAATATATCTGTTGAAATTAGCCTGGTGTAGGCCTGAGAAATAGAACTGTGGTTTTGCAGTTCCACGGGTCAAATCTCTGTATTATCCTGCTTTTGCCATTCTTTGCCATAAAGAAAAACAGTAATAGTGTCTCGTGATTGTTCAGACACCAATATATCTGTTTAAGAGAGTCTGGTGTACACCAGTAAATTATAACGGTGGTTTTGCCGTTTCACGGTAAAAAATCTCTATTATCCAGCTTTTGGTACTTTTTCCGTAAAGACAAACAGTAATAGTGTCTCCTGATTGTTCAGACACCAATATATCTGTTTAAAAGAGTCTGGTATACACCAGTAAATTATAACTGTGGTTTTGCCGTTCCGCGGTAAAAAATCTCTATTATCCTGCTTTTGGCATTTTTAGCCGTAAAAAAAATACTGTAATAGTATCTCCCTGATTGCTCAGACACAAATATATCTGTTGAAATTAGCCTGGTGTAGGCCTGAGAAATAGAAGTGTGGTTTTGCAGTTCCACGGGTCAAATCTCTGTATTATCCTGCTTTTGCCATTCTTTGCCATAAAGAAAAACAGTAATAGTGTTTCCTGATTGTTCAGAGAAAAATATATCTGTTAAAAATAGTCTGGTGTAAGCCCGAGAAATAGAACTGTGATTTTACAGTTCCACGGGTCAAAATCTCTGTATTTTCCTGCTTTTGCCATTTTTTTGCCATAAAGAAAAACAGTAACAGCGTCTCCTGATTGTTCAGACACCAATATATCTGTTTAAAAGAGTCTGGTATACACCAGTAAATTATAACAGTGGTTTTGCCGTTCCACGGTAAAAAATCTCTATTATCCTTCTTTTGGCATTTTTTGCCGTAAAAAAAACCCCTGAAATAGTGTCTCCTGATTGTACAGACACAAATATATCTGTTGAAAATAGTCTGGTATAGGCCCGAGAAACAGAAGTGTGGTTTTGCAGTTCCACGGGTCAAATCTCTGTATTATCCTGCTTTTGCCATTTTTTGCCGTAAAGAAAAACAGTAATAGTGTCTCCTGATTGTTCAGACACAAATATATCTGTTGAAATTTGTCTGGTGTAGGCCCGAGAAAGAGAACTGTGGTTTTGCAGTTCCACGGGTTAAATCTCTGTATTATCCTGCTTTTGCCATTTTTTGCCGTAAAGAAAAACAGTAATAGTGTCTCCTGATTGTTCAGACACCAATACATCTGTTTATAAGAGTCTGGTATACATCAGTAAATTATAACTGTGGTTTTGCCGTTCCACGGTAAAAAACCTCTATTATCCAGCTTTTGGTATTTTTTCCATAAAGAAAAACAGTAATAGTGTCTCCTGATTATTCAGACAACAATATATCTGTTTAAAAGAGTCTGGTATACACCAGTAATTTATAACTGTGGTTTTGCCGTTCCACGGTAAAAAATCTCTATTATCCTGCTTTTGGCATTTTTTGCCTTAAAAAAAAACTGTAACAGGGTCTCCCTGATTGATCAGACACAAATATATCTGTTGAAAATTGCCTGATGTAGGCCCGAGAAATAGAAGTGTGGTTTTGCAGTTACATAGGTAAAATCTCTGTATTATCCTGCTTTTGCCATTTTTTGCCGTAAAGAAAAACAGTAATAGTGTCTCCTGATTGTTCTGACACAAATATATCTGTTGAAAATAGTCTAGTGTAGGCCCGAGAAATAGAAGTGTGGTTTTGCAGTTCCACGGGTCAAATCTCTGTATTATCCTGCTTTTGCCATTCTTTGCCATAAAGAAAAACAGTAATAGTGTCTCCTGATTGTTCAGAGAAAAATATATCTGTTAAAAATAGTCTGGTGTAAGCCCGAGAAATAGAATTGTGATTTTACAGTTCCACGGGTCAAAATCTCTGTATTTTCCTGCTTTTGCCATTTTTTTGCCATAAAGAAAAACAGTAACAGTGTCTCCTGATTGTTCAGACACCAATATATCTGTTTAAAAGAGTCTGGTATACACCAGTAAATTATAACAGTGGTTTTGCCGTTCCACGGTAAAAAATCTCTATTATCCTTCTTTTGGCATTTTTTGCCGTAAAAAAAACCCCTGAAATAGTGTCTCCTGATTGTACAGACACAAATATATCTGTTGAAAATAGTCTGGTATAGGCCCGAGAAACAGAAGTGTGGTTTTGCAGTTCCACGGGTCAAATCTCTGTATTATCCTGCTTTTGCCATTTTTTGCCGTAAAGAAAAACAGTAATAGTGTCTCCTGATTGTTCAGACACAAATATATCTGTTGAAATTTGTCTGGTGTAGGCCCGAGAAAGAGAACTGTGGTTTTGCAGTTCCACGGGTTAAATCTCTGTATTATCCTGCTTTTGCCATTTTTTGCCGTAAAGAAAAACAGTAATAGTGTCTCCTGATTGTTCAGACACCAATACATCTGTTTATAAGAGTCTGGTATACATCAGTAAATTATAACTGTGGTTTTGCCGTTCCACGGTAAAAAACCTCTATTATCCAGCTTTTGGTATTTTTTCCATAAAGAAAAACAGTAATAGTGTCTCCTGATTATTCAGACAACAATATATCTGTTTAAAAGAGTCTGGTATACACCAGTAATTTATAACTGTGGTTTTGCCGTTCCACGGTAAAAAATCTCTATTATCCTGCTTTTGGCATTTTTTGCCTTAAAAAAAAACTGTAACAGGGTCTCCCTGATTGATCAGACACAAATATATCTGTTGAAAATTGCCTGATGTAGGCCCGAGAAATAGAAGTGTGGTTTTGCAGTTACATAGGTAAAATCTCTGTATTATCCTGCTTTTGCCATTTTTTGCCGTAAAGAAAAACAGTAATAGTGTCTCCTGATTGTTCTGACACAAATATATCTGTTGAAAATAGTCTAGTGTAGGCCCGAGAAATAGAAGTGTGGTTTTGCAGTTCCACGGGTCAAATCTCTGTATTATCCTGCTTTTGCCATTCTTTGCCATAAAGAAAAACAGTAATAGTGTCTCCTGATTGTTCAGAGAAAAATATATCTGTTAAAAATAGTCTGGTGTAAGCCCGAGAAATAGAATTGTGATTTTACAGTTCCACGGGTCAAAATCTCTGTATTTTCCTGCTTTTGCCATTTTTTTGCCATAAAGAAAAACAGTAACAGTGTCTCCTGATTGTTCAGACACCAATATATCTGTTTAAAAGAGTCTGGTATACACCAGTAAATTATAACAGTGGTTTTGCCGTTCCACGGTAAAAAATCTCTATTATCCTTCTTTTGGCATTTTTTGCCGTAAAAAAAACTCTGAAATAGTGTCTCCCTGATTGAATAGACACAAATATATCTGTTGAAAATAGTCTGGTATAGGCCCGAGAAATAGAAGTGTGGTTTTGCAGTTCCATGGGTCAAATCTCTGTATTTTCCTGCTTTTGCCATTCTTTGCCATAAAGAAAAACAGTAATAGTGTCTCCTGATTGTTCAGAGAAAAATATATCTGTTGAAAATAGTCTGGTGTAGGCCCAAGAAATAGAACTGTGGTTTTGCAGTTCCACGGGTCAAAATCTCTGTATTTTCCTGCTTTTGCCATTTTTTGCCATAAAGAAAAACAGAAACAGTGTCTCCTGATTGTTCAGACACCAATATATCTGTTTAAAAGAGTCTGCTATTCACCAGTAAATTATAACTGTGGTTTTGCCGTTCCACGGTAAAAAATCTCTATTATCCTTCTTTTGGCATTTTTTGCCGTAAAAAAAACTCTGAAATAGTGTCTCCCTGATTGTACAGACACAAATATATCTGTTGAAAATAGTCTGGTGTAGGCCCGAGAAATAGAACTGTGGTTTTGCAGTTCCATGGGTCAAATCTCTGTATTATCCTGCTTTTGCCATTTTTTGCCGTAAAGAAAAACAGTAATAGTGTCTCCTAATTGTTCAGACACCAATACATCTGTTTAAAAGAGTCTGGTATACATCAGTAAATTATAACTGTGGTTTTGCCGTTCCACGGTAAAAAATCTCTATTATCCAGCTTTTGGTATTTTTTCCGTAAAGAAAAACTGTAATAGTGTCTCCTGATTGTTCAGACAACAATATATCTGTTTAAAAGAGTCTGGTATACACCAGTAAATTATAACTGTGGTTTTGCCGTTCCACGGTAAAAAATCTCTATTATCATGCTTTTGGCATTTTTTGCCGTAAAAAAAAACTGTAATAGGGTCTCCCTGATTGTTCAGACACAAATATATCTGTTGAAAATAGTCTAGTGTAGGCCCGAGAAATAGAAGAGTGGTTTTGCAGTTCCACGGGTCAAATTTCTGTACTATCGTGCTTTTGCCATTTTTTGCCATAAAAAAAAACAGTAATAGCGTCTCCTGATTGTTCAGACACAAATATATCTGTTGAAAATAGTCTGGTGTAGGCCCGAGAAATAGAACTGTGGTTTTGCAGTTCCATCGGTCAAATCTCTGTATTATCCTGCTTTTGCCATTTTTTGCCGTAAAGTAAAACAGTAATAGTGTCTCCTGATTGTTCAGACACCAATACATCTGTTTAAAAGAGTCTGGTATACATCAGTAAATTATAACTGTGGTTTTGCCGTTCCACGGTAAAAAATCTCTATTATCCAGCTTTTGGTATTTTTTCCGTAAAGAAAAACTGTAATAGTGTCTCCTGATTGTTCAGACAACAATATATCTGTTTAAAAGAGTCTGGTATACACCAGTAAATTATAACTGTGGTTTTGCCGTTCCACGGTAAAAAATCTCTATTATCATGCTTTTGGCATTTTTTGCCATAAAAAAAAACTGTAATAGGGTCTCCCTGATTGTTCAGACACAAATATATCTGTTGAAAATAGTCTAGTGTAGGCCCGAGAAATAGAAGTGTGGTTTTGCAGTTCCACGGGTCAAATTTCTGTACTATCGTGCTTTTGCCATTTTTTGCCATAAAAAAAAACAGTAATAGCGTCTCCTGATTGTTCAGACACAAATATATCTGTTGAAAATAGTCTAGTGTAGGCCCGAGAAATAGAAGTGTGGTTTTGCAGTTCCACGGGTCAAATTTCTGTACTATCGTGCTTTTGCCATTTTTTGCCATAAAAAAAAACAGTAATAGCGTCTCCTGATTGTTCAAACACAAATATATCTGTTGAAAATAGTCTGGTGTAGGCCCGAGAAATAGAACTGTGGTTTTGCAGTTCCATGGGTCAAATCTCTGTATTATCCTGCTTTTGCCATATTTTACCGTAAAGAAAATCAGTAATAGTGTCTCCTGATTGTTCAGACACAAATATATCTGTTGAAAATAGTCTGGTGTAGGTCAGAGAAATAGAAATGTGGTTTTGCAGTTCCACGGGTCAAATCTCTGTATTATCCTGCTTTTGCCATTTTTTGCCATGAGGAAACAAAGTATTATTGTCTCCTGATTGTTCAGACACCAATATATCTGTTTAAAAGAGTCTGGTATACACCAGTAAATTATAACTGTGGTTTTGCCGTTCCACGGTAAAAAATCTCTATTATCCAGCTTTTGGTATTTTTTGCCGTAAAAAAAAAACTGTAATAGTGTCTCCCTGATTGTTCAGACACAAATCTATCTGTTGAAAATAGTCTGGTGTAGGCCCGAGAAATAGAAGTGTGGTTTTGCAGTTCCACAGGTCAAATCTCTGTAATATCCTGCTTTTGCAATTTTTTGCCGTAAAGAAAAACAGTAATAGTGTCTCCTGATTGTTCAGACACAAATATATCTGTTGAAAATAGTCTGGTGTAGGCCCGAGAAATAGAACTATAGTTTTGCAGTTCCACGGGTCAAATCTCTGTATTATCCTGCTTTTGGCATTTTTTCCCATAAAGAAAAACAGCAATAGTGTCTTCTGATTGTTCAGACAAAAATATATCTGTTGAAAATAGTCTGGTGTAGGCCCAAGAAAAAGAACTGTGGTTTTGCAGTACCACAGGTCAAATCTCTGTATTATCCTGCTTTTGCCATTTTTTCCCATAAAGAAAAACAGTAATAGTGTCTCCTGGTTGTTCAGACACCAATATATCTGTTTAAAAGAGTCTGGTATACCCAAGTAAATTATAACTGTTGTTTTGCCGTTCCACGGTAAAAAATCTCTATTATCCAGCTTTTGGTATTTTTTCCATAAAGAAAAACAGTAATAGTGTCTCCTGATTGTTCAGACACAATATATCTGTTGAAAATAGTCTGGTGTAGGCCCGAGAAATAGTAGTGTGGTTTTGCAGTTCCACGGGTCAAATCTCTGTATAATCCTGCTTTTGCAATTTTTTGCCGTAAAAAAAAACAGTAATAGTGTCTCCTGATTGTTCAGACACAAATATATCTGTTGAAAATAGTCTGGTATAGACCCGAGAAATAGAACTGTGGTTTTACAGTTCCATGGGTCAAATCTCTGTATTATCCTGCTTTTGCCATTTTTTGCTGTAAAGAAAAACAGTAACAGTGTCTCCTGATTGTTCAGACACCAATATATCTGTTTAAAAGAGTCTGGTATACACCAGTAAATTATAACTGTGGTTTTGCCATTCCACGGTAAAAAATCTCTATTATCCAGCTTTTGGTATTTTTTGCCGTAAAAAAAAAACTGTAATAGTGTCTCCCTGATTGTTCAGACACCAATATATCTGTTGAAAATAGTCTGGTGTAGGCCCGAGAAATAGAAGTGTGGTTTTGCAGTTCCACGGGTCAAATCTCTGTATTATCCTGCTTTTGCCATTTTTTGCCATAAAGAAAAACAGTAATACTGTCTCCTGATTGTTCAGACACAAATATATCTGTTGAAAATAGTCTGGTGTAGGCCCGAGAAAAAGAAGTGTGGTTTTGCAGTTCCTCGGGTCAAATCTCTGTATTATCCTGCTTTTGCCATTTTTTGCAGTAAAGAAAATCAGTAATAGTGTCTCCTGATTGTTCAGACACAAATATATCTGTTGAAAATAGTCTGGTGTAGGTCAGAGAAATAGAAATGTGGTTTTGCAGTTCCACGGGTCAAATCTCTGTATTATCCTGCTTTTGCCATTTTTTGCCATAAGGAAACAAAGTATTATTGTCTCCTGATTGTTCAGACACCAATATATCTGTTTAAAAGAGTCTGGAATACACGAGTAAATTATAACTGTGGTTTTGCCGTTCCACGGTAAAAAATCTCAGGAGACTCTATTACTGTTTTTCTTTACGGAAAAAAAACCAAAAGCTGGATAATAGATTGTTCAGACACAAATATATCTGTTGAAAATAGTCTGGTGAAGGCTAGAGATATAGAAGTGTGGTTTTGCAGTTCCACGGTTCAAACCTCTGTATTATCCACTTTTGGGCCATTTTTACCTAAAAAAAACAGTTTGAGTGTGTCACTCACTGTTCAGCCGCAAATATATCTATTTAAAATTGTCTGGTATACCCCAGTGAACAATAACTGTGGTTTTGCCATTCCTCGGTAAAAAATCTCTATTATTCAGCTTTTTTCCATATTTTTTCCATAAAGAAAAACAGTAATAGTTTCTTCCTGATTGTTCAGATTGTTTAAAAGAGTCGGGTGTAGGCCAGAGAAATAGAACTGGGGTTTTCCTCTTCCACGGTTCTAATCCACTTTCTATTACCCTTTTTCCATTGATAGTGCGAGTGTAAGCTATTTTACTTCCTTTACAATGGGGAAGGCGCGTGGCAAGGGACGTTGAACTGGATGTTCTGGTGATGGTGCGTGCAGAGGACGGGGCCGTGGCCAAGGTGAAAATGTGCCACAACCAACAGCCACATCTTCTCGCTCCCACTTCTTGACCGAATTACTAGGGAAGCACAGAACAACACCAGTATTCCGAACAGATCAGTGTGAACATGTTATTAAATGGATAGCAGATAATACTTCCAGTTACCTGGGCACCACCACCTCCGGTCTGTCTTCCACACGGTCAAATCTTAGTAGCCGTCAGTCTCGACCGCATACTCCTCACCCTGATGCTCCTTCCTCCCACCATGCCGAGTGTCATCAGACAGCAACTGATCCCACACTTGGACACTCTGAAGAGCTGTTCACTGGTCCATTTCCAGATTTGTGCCCCTCGCCTGCTCCAATTGAAGTGGTGGAAGAAGAGATCCCATGTAGCGATGCCCAAATATTTGAACAGCCATGGCCACAGGAAGTCGACGCTGGCAATTTGTCACAAGAGGTGGAAGATGACGAGACACAATTGCCAGGAAGTAAGGAGGAGGATCGTGGTGCGCAAGTGGAAGAGGAGGAGGTGGTGGATGATCTAGTAACTGACCCAACGTGGCAGGAGGAAATGCAGAGTGAGGCCAGCAGCACACAGGGTGAGGGAGGCAGAGTACCCCAACAGGCAGGAAGAAGCAGTGTGGTGGCCGCACACAGAAGGCGAGCAACAGTTCCCCGTAACACCAACACGAGGGACGTTGCCAGTACAACCTGTAGGTCTTCCAGAGTCTGGAATTTTTTTAAAGACTCTGCTGATAACCCCAAAAAGGCCATTTGTACCACCTGCCATGCCAGCATCAGCAGGGGTGACAAAACTACCAGCCTGACCACCACCAGCATGATCAGACACATGGCAGCAAAGCACGCAACTTTGTGGGGTGAACCCCAGGGTCCACGACCAGTGTCAGTGGGTGTCACCACTGCTTCTTCCGCTGTTGTGCGTGCAATAGAACCCCCTGTTGTGTGTGCAATGCAATCCCCTGTCCATACTGCATGCAAAGATGCCCCCTCCTCTCAGTCTTCACTTGTTATGGCAGTTTCTAAAGAAACAGCAGCAACGTCCACGTCCACGTCCCACCGCAGCGTTCAATTGTCCATATCCCAGACCTTTGAACGAAAGCGGAAATTCGCAGCCAACGTCCCACAGGCTACAGTCCTAAATTCGCACATTTCACGACTGCGTTGGAAATGCTGCCTTTTAGGCTGGTGGAGATGGAATCCTTCCGCAACCTTATGGCGGTGGCCGTCCCTCGGTACTCGGTCCCCAGCCGACACTATTTTGCCCGGTGTGCCATCCCCGCACTACACAAGCACGTGTCCCAAAACATCTGCCGTGCCCTGAACAACGCAGTTACTGGGAGAGTCCACCTGACAACGGACAGGTGGACAAGTGCTTGTGGCCAGGGACGGTACATCTCCCTGATGGCACACTGGGTAAACATAGTGGAAGCCGGGACCCAGTCGGACCTTGGGACGGAACACATCCTCCCCACACCGAGGATTGCGGGCCCTATGTCAGTCAGAGTTGCCCCCACAGTGTACAGCTCCTGTGCATCATCCCCCTCCTCCTCCTCATGTTCAGCCTCCATCTCAGATATCACCACATCAGTTACAAGCTGGAAGCACTGCAGTACTGCCTCCGCCAAGCAGCAACAGGCTGTGCTGAAACTCATAAGCTTAGGTGAGAAACCTCACACTGCTTGTGAGTTGTGGACAGCTGTGAAAGAGCAGGCAGATCTGTGGCTGAGACCGCTGAACCTACATCTAGCCATGGTCGTGTGTGACAATGGCCGTAACCTGGTGGCGGCTCTGAGTCGAGGCGAGATCACACACGTACCATGCCTGGCTCATGTGCTTAACCTCGTGGTTCAGCGGTTTCTTAAATCGTACTCCGAGTTGCCAGATCTGCTCATCAAAGTACGCCGCCTGTCAGCTCATTTTCGCAAGTCGGCTACAGCTTCCGCCGCCCTTGCTGTGTTGCAGCAGCGTTTGCAGCTTCCGTCACACTGACTGGTGTGTGATGTCCCCACACGTTGGAACTCTACCCTCCACATGTTGCAAAGGATTTGTGAGCAGAAGAGAGCAGTTGTGGAGTACCAGCTGCAACAATGCAGTCGATATTCAGGTCAGACTCCACACATAAGACCTCAGGAGTGGACCTGGATGTCTGACATATGTACCATCTTGACAAACTTTGAGGAGTCCACCAAGATGGTGAGTGGCGATGACGCCATCATTAGCGTCAGCATTCCACTTGTCTGTCTTTTGCAACGCTCTCTGCTGAGAATTAAAGAGGAGGCATTGCAGCCAGAGTATGATGAGATGGATCAAGAAGCTGTAGCGGTCGATTACACACAGCCCAGCCTCATCTCATCCCAACGTGCATTGGGGGACAATGAGGGAGAGGATGAGGAGGAAGAACAGGAGCTTGTATCATTCGCTGTAGATTGTAGTACCTGTACAACTGTCAAACCGTCGGTTCAGCGTGGATGGCCTGAGGACAGGGGGGAGTAGGAGGAGAGCATGGTCAGTCATAATCTTGGTGAGGACACGGAAGTCTTGCCCGTTACCAATCTGGTACGCGTTGTCAAAATGTTGGGTGACAGTCATTACTGGTTGTTGACACTTTTAGACCCCCGCTACAAGGAGAACTTTCACTCTCTTATTCCTGAGGTGGAGAGGTCTACAAAAATAGGGCAGTACCAGAAGGCCCTTGCTGCAGAACTGTTAAAAAAATTCTCGTCTGAACACGCTAGCGGCAGAGGTCACAGTTTGTTGCCCAACCAATGCGTACATGCAAGAGAGACGCAACTCCAATCCAGCAAAGGCAGGGGAACACTGTCAACGTTCTGGGACAGCTTTCTCAGACCCTCCCTTCGGACAGACCGTGAGGCACGGGATACTCTTACAAGGAGTGGAAAGTTTCAAAAGATGGTGAGGGAGTACCTTGCCGACCGTACCAGCGTCCTCCGTGATTCCTCTGTGCCTTTTAATTATTGGGCATCCAAGCTGGACACTTTGAATGAACTCGCTCAGTACGCCTTGGAGGTCCTGGCCTGCCCTGCCACTAGCATGTTATCGGAGCATGCTTTTAGTGCCGCTGGGGGAATTATAACTGATAAGCGCACTCGCCTGTCAACTGACAATGCTGACAAGCTGACCCTTATCAAAATGAACAAGGGCTGAATTGGGCCAGACTTCTCATCACCACCAAATGACAGCAGAGTAACAAAGTCAAATCCACTGTGCTATTTCGGGAGGTGTATTCACATGCACCGCTTCATACCCACACATGGGTATACGCTTCCTCATTTCGGCTGTTTTATTTTCTTCTCCTTATCCACAGCCTCCACAACCACTATACCACCAGGGTGACCGTGGTCCGTGTTGCCATTATTGAAAGTTCCTCTTTCCCTATTTTTGCCAGCTTTTGCTTGCAAGGCATAAGCAAAGACTGTGGGAGACCCACTCCCCAATAATGGGAATAATATTTTTAAGATGCTGTACTGTATGGCTCTTGTAAGGGGCATTAAAACCGTCTTGTTAAGCTACTGGGACCTCCACGTCTCTTCCGAAGGGCATTAAAACCGTCTTGTTAAGCTACTGCGACCTCCACCACTTTTCCAAGGGGCATTAAAACCGTCTTGTTAAGCTAATGCGACTTCCACCACTTCTACAAGTGGCATTAAAACCGTCTTGTTAAGCTACTGCTACCTCCACCACTTTTCCAAGGGGCAATAAAACAGTCTTGTTAAGCTACTGCAACCTCCACATCTTCTCCAAGGGGCATTAAAACCGTCTTGTTAAGCTACTGCGACCTCCACATCTCTTGCGAGGGGCATTAAAATCATCTTCTTAAGCTAATGGGACCTCCAAGTCTCTTCTGAGGGGCATTAAAACCGTCTTGTTAAGCTACTGCGACCTCCATCACTTTTCCAAAGGGCATTAAAACCATCTTGTTAAGGTACTGCGACCTCCACATCTCTTCCAAGGTGCATTAGAACCATCTTGTTAAGCTACTGCGATCTCTACGTTTCTTCCGAGGGGCATTAAAACCGTCTTGTTAAGCTACTGGGACCTCCACGTCTCTTCCGAGGGGCATTAAAACCGTCTTGTTAAGCTACTGCGACCTCCACATCCCTTCCGAGGGGCATTAGAATCATCTTGTTAAGCTACTGGGACCTCCACGTCTCTTCCAAGGGGCATTAAAACCGTCTTGTTAAGCTACTGCGACCTCAACCACTTTTCAAAGGGGCATTAAAACCGTCTTGTTAAGCTACTGCGACCTCCATGTCTCTTCCAAGGGGCATTAAAACCGTCTTGTTAAGATAATGTGACCTCCACGTCTCTTCCGAGGGGCATTAAAACCGTCTTGTTAAGCTACTGGTACCACCAAATCTCTTCCGAGGGGCATTAAAACTGTCTTGTTAAGCTACTGCGACCTCCAACACTTTTCCGAGGGGCATTAAAATTGTCTTGTTAAGCTACTGGGACCTCCACGTCTCTTCCAAGGGGCATTAAAATCATCTTGTTAAGCTACTGCGACCTCCACCACTTTTCCAAGGGCCATTAAAACCGACTTGTTAAGCTACTGCAACCTCCACCACTTTTCCAAGGGGCATTAAAACCGTCTTGTTAAGCTACTGCGACCTCCACCACTTTCCCAAGGGGCATTAAAACCGTCTTGCTAAGCTACTGCGACCTCCATGTCTTTTCCGAGGGGCATTAAAACCGTCTTGTTAAGCTACTGCGACCTCCACGTCTCTTCCCAGGGGCATTAAAACCATCTTGTTAAGCTACTGCGACCTCCACGTCTCTTCCAAGGGGCATTAAAACCGTCTTGTTAAGCTACTGCGACCTCCACCACTTTTCCAAGGGGCATTAAAACCGTTTTGCTAAGCTACTGGAACCTCCACATCTCTTCCAAGGGGCATTAAAACCATCTTGTTAAGCTACTGCGACCTCCACGACTTTTCCAAGGGGCATTAAAGCCGTCTTGTTAAGCTACTGCGACCTCCACCACTTTTCCAAGGGGCATTAAAACCGTCTTGTTAAGCTACTGCAACCTCCACGTCTCTTCCAAGGGGCATTAAAACCGTCTTGTTAAGCTACTGTGACCACACCACTTTTCCAAGGTGCATTAGAACCGTCTTGTTAAGCTACTGCGACCTCTACGTTTCTTCCGAGGGGCATTAAAACCTTATTGTTAAGCTACTGGGACCTCCACGTTTCTTCCAAGGGGCATTAAAACCGTCTTGTTAAGCTACTGCAACCTCCACATCTCTTCCGAGGGGCATTAAAATCATCTTGTTAAGCTACTGGGACCTCCACGTCTCTTCCGAGGGGCATTAAAACCGTCTTGTTAAGCTACTGCGACCTCCATCACTTATCCAAAAGGTATTAAAACCATCTTGTTAAGCTACTGCGACCTCCACGTCTCTTCGAAGGGGCATTAAAACTGTCTTGTTAAGCTACTGCAACCTCCAACACTCTTCCAGGGGGCATTAAAACCGTCTTCTTAAGCTACTGCGACCTCCATGTCTCTTCCGAGTGGCATTAAAACTGTCTTGTTAAGCTACTGGGACCTCCACGTCTCTTCCGAGGGGCATTAAAACCATCTTGTTAAGCTACTGCGACCTCCACTACTTTTCCCAGGGGCATTAAAACCGTCTTGTTAAGCTACTGCGACCTCCATCTCTCTTCCAAGGGGCATTAAAACCATCTTGTTAAGCTACTGCGACCTCCATCACTTTTCCAAGGGACATTAAAACCGTCTTGTTAAGCTACTGTGACCTCCACCACTTTTCCAAGGGGCATTAAAAGCGTCTTGCTATACCACTCTGAACTCGACAGCTCTTCAAAGGGGCATCAAAATGTTGTTTTTAATTAACTCTAACCTCCACGACTCATTGTATTTCCTCCTAATTTTTGGCAGCTTTTGCTTGGAAGACATAAGCAAAGACTATGGGAGACACACAACCCAATAATGGGAATAATGTTTTTAATATGCTGTACTGCATGGCTCTTGTAAGGGGCATTGCAAGTTCCTCCGTCCTAATTTTTGGCAGCTTTTGCTTGGAAGGCATAAGCAAAGACTATGGGAGACCCACTCCCCAATAATGGGAATAATGTTTGTAATATGCTGTACTGCATGGCTCTTGTAAGGGGCATTGCAAGTTTCTCCGTCCTAATTTTTGGCAGCTTTTGCTTGGAAGGCATAGGCAAAGACTATGGGAGACCCACTCCCCAATAATGGGAATAATGATTGTAATATGCTGTACTGCATGGCTCTTGTAAGGGGCATTGTAAGTTCCTCCATCCTAATTTTTGGCAGCTTTTGCTTGGAAGGCATAGGCAAAGACTATGGGAGACCCACTCCCCAATAATGGGAATAATGTTTGTAATATGCTGTACTGCATGGCTCTTGTAAGGGGCATTGCAAGTTCCTCCGTCCTAATTTTTGGCAGCTTTTGCTTGGAAGGCATAGGCAAAGACTATGGGAGACCCACACCCCAATAATGGGAATAATGTTTGTAATATGCTGTACTGCATGGCTCTTGTAAGGGGCATTGCAAGTTCCTCCATCCTAATTTTTGGCAGCTTTTGCTTGGAAGGCATAGGCAAAGACTATGGGAGACCCACTCCCCAATAATGTGAATAATGTTTGTAATATGCTGTACTGTATGGCTCTTGTAAGGGGCATTGCAAGTTCCTCCGTCCTAATTTTTGTCAGCTTTTGCTTGGAAGACATAAGCAAAGACCATGGGAGACCCACTCCCCAATAATGGGAATAATGTTTGTAATATGCTGTACTGCATGGCTCTTGTAAGGGGCATTGTAAGTTCTTCCGTCTTAATTTTTGGCAGCTTTTGCTTGGAAGGCATAGGCAAAGACTATGGGAGACCCACTCCCCAATAATGGGAAAAATGTTTGTAATATGCTGTACTGCATGGCTCTTGTAAGGGGCATTGCAAGTTCCTCCGTCCTAATTTTTGGCAGCTTTTGCTTGGAAGGCATAAGCAAAGACTATGGGAGACCCACTCCCCAATAATGGAAATAATGTTTTTAAGATGCTGTACTGTATGGCTCTTGTAAGGGGCATTAGAACCGTCTTGTTAAGCTACTGCGACCTCCACGTCTCTTCCAAGGGGCATTAAAACCGTTTTGTTAAGCTACTGGTACCACCACATCTCTTTCGAGGGGCATTAAAACCGTCTTGTTAAGATATTGCGTCCTCCACGACTCTTCCAACGGGCATTGCATTTCCTCCTAATTTTAGTCAGCCTTTGCTTTTCAATGCATAGGCGAACACTAAGGGAGAGCCACTCCCCAATAATGGGTAGAAGGTTTTTAGTACGCTGTAATCCACGTCTGTTTCAAGGGGCATTGCAGTTCTTCATCATTTTTGGAAAGCCTTCCATTCACTGCTTAAGCCAACAGTGCACAGGAGACCCAGTTGCTATAAATGGAAAAAATGGTTTAGTTAAGGCCCTCTGACCTCCATGTCCCTTCCAAGGGGCATTGGAGTGCCTCTAAATTTTTGGTAGGCATTGCACTCACTGAATGCCCTTTAACTGTGTAGCCGAACCACTCCTTTTGGTACAGAAACATATCCTACAAGACATGTGTGGTTGGTTGGCCTGCTATTGATGTGAATGGTCCCTGTTCCTCCTGCTCTTTCTCCTTTGCCACCACCTCATCCATCATTTATCACCTGAAGCTTTGTTTTAACGGGAGTCATAGAACTTGGATAGTAGCAGGAAAACATCCAGCAATCCTCGGAGGAGGTAGGATATGCGCCAAAACGCTGACCACCTCAGGCCTAGCCGCTACTACATACATGAGCTTGCATTCCAAGAAAACAAAGCAGATGCTAACTTCTATCATCATCATGCTCCTCACCTTGGCACTCTTAACTCCCCTGATGGAGAAGCCAGGGCCCACCAGAGGAGTCTGGTTCTCTGGTGGGCTCGTCCAATACTGCCCTAAAGCAGGCCAGGCTAAGAATAGTGTGTGGGAAGGTAACAGGAGAAATAGCGGCGGCTGGGGACCGTTTATGGACACCCGGCCGCCCCCTGGCGGCTGGGGACCGAGCGTGGACACCCGGTCGCCGGGCGGCTGGGGACTGAGTATGGATACCTCGCTGCCGAAGCAGCCATGAGGTAGTGGCCAGCTTTGGCCTCCTCCAAACTAAAAGGCCCCATTTCAAGTGAAAGGTAGCAGTATGGTATTGCAGCCTGCGGATGGGTGGGTGGTTGGTTGGCTGCATATTTGCGCATGCTTTGCAAGGAATGGGGGAGGTACAATTGAACACTGCCCTGGGACAAGGACTTGCACGGGGATAGTTGCAAGTCTGCATCTTCTGATGCAGCAAGGATGACTTCTGATGGGCACACTTTTAGGCAGTGACCTGGGTGTCAGAGATGCTTCCAGGGGTCTTCCCCATGCTGTTCCCATGTCTTTTCAGCACTGTATGCATGTGTCACACAGCACATGGCCAGATAAGATTGTAAAATGTTAAAATGACATTTCCTGGTGAATGCATTTGTCACGGTTGAAAGCAATACAAAAGTGCAAAAACGCAGAAAAAATGCTACTTGTGTACATAGCCCAAGGTGTGAAGGAGTATTTTTTGGGGGGGTTATTTATTTTACCTTATATACAAGTCTTTACCCTGGAAAGGAACTTCCTTAACATATTTCACAGGAAAACCGTTTCAGTTTCGATTTTGAACATTTTATTGTGAGCCCGTAAAAGTGGCTTAATACCTCTGACAGCAGTGACCTGGGGGTCAGAAATGCTTCCTGGGGCGATCCCCATGCTGTCCCCATGTCATTTGAGCACTGTCACTATCGTTTTGGGCACTTGTTAGGCTTTTAAAAGACTGCCGGGGGTGCCGCCGCAAAAATGCTCGGGTCTGCCATAGACTAACATTGGGCTCGTTGCTCGGGTCGAGCACCCGAGTATCACGGTGAGCTTGGCCCGAGCTTTGAGCACCCGAGCATTTTAGTGCTCGCTCAACACTAGTCATTATTTCTAGAGCTTTGGTTATAGCACTATATAATGCAGAGGTGGAGGAATATGAGGAGGTGCTGTAAAAGCAGTAAGCCAAAGATGCCTCTGTGATACATTTTGCAGGGACGTGTTAGGCTATGTGCCCACGATGCAGAAATGCTCAGGATTTTTTCCTGAGTGTTTCTGCATCTCCCTGGCAGAAAAAAACACATGCGGATTGTACATGCGTTTTTCCTGCCAGGGACAAGCGGATGTGAAGCATTCTTCACTTGCATTTCCGCATGCGGGTTGACAAGCGCTTTCCAAGCGATTTTAGCATCACTTGCAAAGTGCTTGTCAACTTGGTCACACTATATAAATCCATGCTAACAGCATGGATTTATATAGTGTGACCCGAGAGAATGTTAAAAAATAAAAAAGAAATTTATACTTACCTTCCGATGGCCCCCGGTGTCTTGTTTCCCTCTGTCCCGGCTGCCGGCAGCGGTACACTGAAGGACCTGCTGACGTCAGCGTCGCGTGACCCGTCACATGACTATGACGTCAGCGCAGGTCCTTCAGTACATCGCGAACTGTCGGCATGGGAGGAGGAGCGCACCGCGGGCTGCCAGAAGGTAAGTATAACATTTATTTTTTATTTTATTCTTTTTTTTCCAGTTTTCTATGGTACCTGGGTCCGGAGGAGAGTCTCCTCTCCTCTAGACCTGGGTACCATCCGCACATTAGAACGCATGGAATGCGCATCTACATATACAGTGATGAGTAATCCATGCGATCTAATGGCGGCGAAAACGCAGCACTTCCGCAAAATAATTGGTAGTGCTGCGTTTTTTTCCGCAATGATAATCCGCAGCGGAAATCTCCGCAGCATGTGCAAAGCACATGCGGATTATCATTGGAGAACATGGCAGGCCTTCTACCATGCGTTTTTAAGCGTTTTCAAGCGTTTTTGCCATTGCGGAAACGCTTAAAAAACGCATCTTGGGCACACAGCCCTAGGGTATGTGCACATGGATTCACTGCAATCAAAACATTTTATTGATCAGGTCCATTTGGGCCCAAGAGGAGGTGATGCAAAGAAGGCATTGGCCAAATTAGAATGCCGTTGGATCTATAGACTTGGAACTATGTCACCAGCGGGCCTGAATGAACGATTGAGTTTCTCCCCCTTCCTCTATCCATGTGGTGGTTACCTGCTCCTTCCGCACCACTTCTTCTCTGGACGTGGGTGGGTACCCTCGTGGTATGACCCATGTCCTTGGATATATGATTATTTATAGGAATTACCTATCAGGTTAAGTGTAGTTGTTTGACTTCTCTTTGTGATTGCCCATTGCATGACCTCTAAAAATCCCCCTACCTGGATGTTTATGACCTCCCCGTGACCCCTCCCGTACATACTGTTCTAAGTATGATTAATCAAAATTTGATAGATTTATCTGTGTTTCTGCCCCAGATCTCTCCTTTCAGTTTGTCTTTTATTAAGTGTGTGTTTGTTATTTTTCATCCCTGTTTCAGCTCACTTTTTTTTCCCCCGGCCTCTCTCTATATTTGGAGCTCTATTAATAGTTGGAGGAGAACCTGACTGCTTTTTGGTTGACAACCTAGTTGGATTTGAATGGAACCCTTCTCTTTTAAGGAAAACAAGCGGACATGAACACCTATTCATATTATGGACATTCATTGTAATGTGACCTGCTGTGCATCATATATGTGGTTTAAATAGTGCATTGTGAACGGGGTGACACAGTCACATTATGAATATGATTTGCCTGTCCCTTTGTTGTGGAGTAGTTCTTGTTTTGCTCCATACCTATTCTCTACATGTCCATGACTGGTATCTATGGGCTGACCCTGTGCGCATGCGCCCGATGCCGCGGTCATGTGACCGTGACACGGTCTCGGATGGGCGGCGTCCCGGAACATGTGACGTCAGTGGGGGAGTTCCCCTCATACTGGACGCCGCCTGAGACCGCGCCGCTGTGCGGCACCATGCGCCACTATTGGTCAGTACCCACTTGCTCTTTATAGGGCTCATATATATAAGAGGCCCTGTATCGACACACACCCCACCACTGCCCCCTGAAGAAGTACGGAAACACGTGTCGGGACTTCCCCTGGCACTGCTGGTTATCCTTTACCTTCACTAAGTATGTCTTATTTAACCTTATCCATGTGATACCTGTATTTTCTGTGTGCTGCAGGATTTTTGATGACTGTCTCTATCTGATACAGGTCATATGATTTATGTTACTATAACTTTCCCTGCACACTTTTGTTGTGATCAATGGATTGTATGGGTTGGACTGTGACCTATTATAGGTCCAGTGTAAATTTGATACCAGCTGTGTCTCTATCTACCCTCTGTTGCCTCATATGCCCATATTATGTCTGTTTACACATGTAATTTATACTTATGTGTCTTTTTAAATATTCAAATAAAGTATTCACCTTTTTTAGTCAACATATGGTGTTCTAACTACGCTTTATTCTGGGGTTTTTGAAACACTTATGGTCCCTCTTTTGCTTACCCAATACATTTTATTGATCTAATTGACAGGAATTGACATGCGGTCTGGAAAGACGCGACGCATGTCCATGTCCGCGGGTCATCCTCAGGTGTACGGAGACGCATAGTGGGCATGGGAGTTCTTGAAATCCAGTCCACTATGCTATAACATCTGGCCGCTGTGGTTTGCACACAGCGCAAGTGCGCTGCGTCCAATCCGCAGCGATCACTGATCGTGTGTACATACCCTTATGGATGGAAGAAGTGGTCATGGCGGTCTGTGACAAATGGAAAAGCTAAAGGAAAATGAATGACTACAATCAGCGAGCACACCACTGGTGAGAACCTGTAAAGTATACACATACCGTATATGGTCTGCAGAGCACTGGTGTAAAACTGATATTACCATATTATATGGTGACTGTATGGTGGTAATATCAGTCCTAGTGGTTTTGGTTAATGATCAGTATGGTGGTATCACTACTTTATATGCTGGTAATATTTGATTATGGTCTGGTGGTATTTGTTGTATTGCTATATTATTATTGCAGCCCTATTGTTATTATTAAATTGTATATAGCAGTATTACTGGAAATATAGGTCTTCTAGTAAATCTTGATTTCCACCAGGCAGGGTAACATTAGTAATAGAGATCCCAATCGGGGGAAGGGGGCAGGGACAGCATGGGCCTGTGCGCTTTCAAATGGCAGGGCTGAATTTCAGTCCTAGACAGTCCCTGACTGTAAGGACGGGGTCACACAAGTGTTAAGCAATGAGAGAATCGGACCGATTATGCTAACGACACTCCGGTCAAACTCTGATCCCAGTTTGATCAGAGTGTCAGCTTACTGTGATCCGATTCTCTTGCATGAAAGAATCGTAGCTCAGGTAAGGAGAAGATGGAGAACGTAATTTCTCCATCTTCTACATTGTCTGAGTCCGCAGATGTCGGACTAACTCGGATGACATGCGAGTGCAGTCCAATGTTTTACATGTGACTCGCCCCCTGGGCCGTGGGGTACTCGGCAGCCGGGCCTCTGGTTGCTGGGGGGTATCACGGTAACTGGCCCAGTCCGTGAACCAGGGCAGTCAGTAAAAGGGGGAATAGTTTATAGGGGATTTGGAAAGTTCGTGACGCCACCTGTGGAATGCGGCAAAAGGGTGCCGCCGCTGCGGAGCAGTCCTCTGGAGCTGGTGTTGCGGCAGCAGGGATAATGTGGCTCTCCACAGGTATAGCTAGCTCCAGGGCAGCGTGGGGTGTAATGGATGGTGGTGCAGGGGAGAGACCGCAGGACGGTCCCGGAGGAAAGACGGACACTCACACGGGGGTAAGCTTCAGTACCTTTACTGGTAATGGTGCAGGCATGGTCCAGGGTACTCCGGACGAAGGGCGCACTTTTGGACTCTCCCCAGTGACCGGGTATAGGGCCTCCTGATCCATGGTTTTACTCGTTAAGCTTCTGGCCTGCCTGAAACTAGGCCTAGTTTGGTTTCTGTCTCTCTTTGCACCTGCTGACCTGGTGGTAGGGCCTTCTCTTGGAGATCACTCTCCCTGGTTGCTGGGGCCTCCGTGACTCCTAGCCCTGGTACTGTAATCAGCGTTTGGTGAACCTGGGACCTGTAGTCCTCCAGGGGTTCCGGTGGTTCCTACTGGGTGTAAAGGGTCCCTGTAGGCATGGACCCGGTGTCCGGTATATATATTGGGGTGAGCCTGGTCTGCTCCTCTGCCCCCTCGCTACTTCTTCCTTCTCCTCTCGCCTTAGGCCCACTCAGGGCCCTCACTAGGCCTTCACACGTGCTGTAGGCCTTGGCTCGTCTAAGCACAGCAGCCAGCTTGCTGCCTCTTCGCTGCTCTCTGAGCGTAAGCACGCTCTCTGCTCAACTCTGAGCTCTGTTCCTCTCTGTGTCTGAGAGACTAACTAACTCTAACTCTAAACTGAAACTGAGCTGCCTGGCTCCACCCTCCCTATATATATCCCTAACGGGCTCGCTCGGCTGGTCTGAGGTGGTAGGGTGAAGGTGTGTGAATGAGTGAGGGCCTCTTGTGGAGAAGTCCATCCATGCACCCTTCTGGGTTCTGTGGCACCAATGTGTAGCAGGGCGCCACACATACACCCATAGACTTGAAAGCTGTTCATACCCTAGAGACCTCACTCCGTCTCCTGGATGATGTAACATCTTTAACAAAAAGGAAAAAAGAAAAGGAGCCCACACACCTGTAGGATTAAATTAATATGCAGGTGCACAAATACGCAAATCGACAATAAACAGACATATATACTGTGACATATTCACTGGTATGATATATGAGGAGAGGTATGTATCACGCAGGTTGCTAACCTTGCTAACTAATGGAATTAGTGACGAGATTTGTTTAGTGTCTTAAGTGTCGTTTGACAAGGCAGTGGATTGGTTGAGAAACTTTGGGCGAGCTGCCCTTATGGTCAAGACGGACATTGAGGCCGCCTTTCGTCTGCTATCTGTACATCCAGAGTGCTTTCACTTCTTGGGTTGTAAGTGGGATGGAAATTTCTATGTGGATTGCAAACTGCCGATGGGCTCCTCCGTTTTGTGTGCGTATTTTAATATTTTGTGGAATGGGTTATCAAAAAAGAGACAAGTCAGCCGTCAGTGTTGAACTATTTGGACGATTTTTTGTGTATAGGGCCAGCTAATTCTACAGTGTGTTCTATTCTTTTACATATAATTTAAGAGGTGTTGAGGAATTTTGGTATTCCTCTAGCTTCAGAGAAGACTGAGGGACCTTCTACAGTTATTCGTTTTTTGGGAAGTGAATTAGACTCGATAGCTATGGAATGCAGGTTGCCCGTCCACAAAATTCAGGATTTAAGGTCGGAAGTTTGGTTTGCCTTGGAAAGGAAGAAGGTGCGTTTGAAGCAGTTTCAGTTGCTCTTGCGCAAATTCAACTTTGCATGTCGCATTATGCTCATGGGGCGTATTTTTTGTAGGAGACTCGCCAGTGCTACCACGGGGGTTAGGAACCCGCTCCATTTTATTTGCTTGACAGCTAGTCACAGGGCTGATTTGAAGGTCTTGGTGTCGCTTTTGGATCGCTTTAATGGAAAGTCAGTTTGTAGATTTTTTAAGAGAAGATGGGGTACATTTAAACGAATTGAGTTTAGACCTATGGTCTTTGGATTTAAAGGAGGGGATACATAAAGCATTTATGGTGTGGTGGGACTCTCGGGCACAAGGGGTTGTGCCTTCCCGCTGTGGAGGTGAGGAGGTCAGGGATGGCCTTGGTTAATTGGGGTTTGGGCACATGAGAGGGATGGTAACCCTTAATCTATTGGTGTTTTAGTTCCCGCTGGAACGGTTTCCGGGGAACAGAGGAAAGTTGGTGTGGGCAGTACTATGCCTATTTGTCAGCCCCGAGTTGGAGTGGTGCGACTGGGGAGTGTTCTAGCTGGTACTGCCCAATGTGTTATGGTTGGCCATCCAGGATCTCCTCCAAGAATAAAGGGGTTCTTGTTATATTTTGTTGTATTGTATTTAATAAAGGCTGCTGTGGCAAATTTCTCCATCGTCACTCAGCGTAATATGGTTATTTAATTAGGACCATAGAAATTTTCAATACCTTCAGAATTTCCTTTAGGATTTCTCCATAACTTTGGTCTGGGATCACAATTTATATCATAGATACAATTGATATATTTTAATCCCACAGATAGAGTGAGGTCTATTGGTTGCAAAATTTGAGCTATATTCATAAATTGGTCAAAATCAGTAATAATTCCAATAAACAACAGACGTCATGTAGACTATTACACTAGATTTTCATTACAGGTGGTGTCAGATATCAAATATCTGGGAATCAATATTTCTGTCTCATCCTCTGATTATGAAGGGTTAAATCTACTTCCAATTATATGGATGCTTCAACCCAATGCGTTTGTTTTAGAAAATTAATAAAAATTTTAGAAGACTATCTGGAATGGAGGCGATGCCGGTATTTAACTAGAAACTCCTTAAATGAGGAAAGGAAAGCTGCAGAAGGATTGGCCCTTCTTAATACCTGGACCTATTTCCTAGTGGCACAACTTCAGCATTATAGAGGGTTGGATCAAGGGAGACGCATTTCTCCGAGAGCTATTATACATCATATTAAAGGGAATCTGTCAGCCCTTTGGAGTTATCAGACCTCTAATGTGGGCATAGAGATTATAGAAATGTGAATGTATACATACCTGTATGGCCCATATTACAGGTCTGATTGCAGAGAAATCTCTTATTCAATCCATTTTTCTAGGCTTGACGACCGGGGGACTCCAAGAAATGCCCGCCTATATGCTTAATTTAAATAATCCCCCCCTCCACTGCACGTCAGTCTAGAGCTGAACATCCCGTGAACGCGTCTATAGCTGAAGGCGCTTTTTTTTCTCCCTGCGCTATTTTACTTCCACTCCAGTGACCTCCGGCACGCGCAACAATGAAGTTTGGTCCCCACTTTCTCCCAGCATCCTGCTATCCATAAATTTTCTATGGGATTAAGATCTGGAGACTGGCTAGGCAACTCCATGACCTTAATGTGCTTCTTTTTGAGATACTTCTTTGTTGCCTTAGCTGTATGTTTTGGGTCATTCTCTTGCTGGAAGACCCAGCCACGACCCATTTTTAATGTCTTGGTGGAGGGAAGGAGGATTCCACCTCCATGCTTGACAGTGGGGATGGTGTTCTTTGGGTCATAGGCAGCATTTCTCTTTCTCCAAACATGGCGAGTTGAGTTAATGCCAAAGGGCTCAATTTTTGTCTCATCTGACCACAGCACCTTCTCCCAATAACTCACAGAATCATCCAGGTGTTCATTGGCAAACTTCAGACCGGCCTGCACACGTGCCTTCTTGAGCAGGGGGACCTTGCGGGCACGGCAGGATTTTAAACCTTTAAGGCGTAATGTGTTACCAATGATTTTCTTGGTGACTGTGGACCCAGCTGCCTTGAGATCATTAACAAGTTCCCCCCGTGTAGTTTTAGGCTGATCTCTCACCTTCCTCATGATCAAGGATACCCCACGAGGTGAGATTTTGCACGGTGCCCCAGATCGATGTCAATTGACAGTCATTTTGTATTTCTTCCATTTTCTTACTATTGCACCAACAGTTGTCTCCTTCCACAGCGTCTTACTTATGGTTTTGTCACCATGACAATGGGATATTACTGATATTACTCCCGGTCATTTCTGGCATTCACGTAGACAGAGAATGGAGCACCAGTGTGGCATTTTAAATTGGTAGTACAGAGCCCAGTTCTCAAGATTAATGGGGTCCTAGCATTTCGATTCCACAGTAATCAAACTGCCAAGCTGGGAATACTTTTTGTGCAGGCCTATGATCTTGCCCCTGACATCCTTAGAAAGCTCTTTGGTCTTGCCCATGTTGCAGAGGTTAGAGTCTGACTGATTAATTGAGTCTGTAGACAGGAGTCTTTTATACAGGTGACTATGTAAGACAGCTGTCTTTAATGTAGGTAACGAGTTGATTAGGAGCGTCTAACTGGTCTGTAGGAGCCAGAACTCATAATGGTTTGTAGGGGATCAAATACTTATTTCTCACTGCAAAATGCAAATAAATTTATCTAATTTATACAATATGATTTTCTTGATTTTTTGGGGGGATATTCTCTCTCTCAATGTTAAAATTAACCTACCCTTAAAATTATAGACTGTTCATGTCTTTGTCAGTGGGCAAACTTATAAAAACAGCAAGGGATCAAATAATTATTTCCTTCACTGTAAATCTCTACACAAAGACCAACACTGACATTACAGCCATATGGTGACCATATAGTGGTAGATACCAAACTGACGGACAATACAAGTAATTACAGTACAGGAATATATAATAACTTACATCTGACGTTCTTTCTAGTGGAGTAGTTAGTTTTCCCGTCTTTTCCTTCTGGCCCAGACCGACATGACAACTTCTTCCAGTCCTGACTCTTCTGCATAGATTACAACAAAAACACATTTGACTTATGACAATTTAAACCCCGTCCCCATTTATTCCCAACCTGCACAATCTCCTCATCCTGCTGATACCCCAGTACTGAGCTGCTGCTGCCATATGTGCCCATATTACTGCACCTACTGTGTGGTACAAAAACAAAGCTCCTCTTACTGCCCCATATAATAATGCCATCACTGTGCCCCTTATATAGTAATAATGACTTCTTTGTGCCCTCTAGATGGTAAAATTGCTCCCTTGAAAAGAATACACTGTACAAATGTCCTAGAAAAGTGGCTACATTTTGCCCCTTTGATGGTTACAATACTCTTAGTGCCCACTTAACATTTAATAATGTCCACTGGGTCCCCAAATATACAGCTCCTCTATATACAGTAAAGTGGACCCATAACTCCCTTACACAAAGTATGAGGTCCCCACAGCTCCCCTATTTACAGTATGATGGGCCCATAGCTCCCATATATACAATATTACTGTTCCTCCATTTCTCCATACTGTGTCCTCACTGCTCCATATTGGCTCCCACGCTCTCTCATCTCCATACTGTCCCCCATGCTCCCATCTCTACATACTGTTCCCCTTTTCTCCATACAATCCTCTCACACTTTTCCATATGGTCCCCACTAGCTCCAAATTCTCCATCCTGTTCCCCCATTTCTCCATATTGTCCCCTACGCTTTCACCTCTCCATGTTGTCCCCCCAGTTCTTCATATTGTACACCCATTTCTCCATAACGTCCACTCATGCTCCCATTTTCCCATACGGTCCCCCACTTCTCCATATGGTCGCCCCCACTCCTTCATATTGTCCCCTACTTATCCATACAATCCCCCCACAGTGCCACTTCTCCATATGCTCCTCAGACGCTGCCAATTCTCCATCCTGTTCCCCCATATTGTACCCTCTTCATACTGTCCCCCCAATTCTTGATATTGAACACCCATTTCTCCAAATGGTTCCCTAACACTCGAATTTCTCCATAATGTCCCCCCACCTCTCCATAATGTCCCCCACTTCTCCAAATGGTCCCCCCACTCCTCCATATTGTCTTCCATGCTCCCTCCTCTCCATACTGTCCCAACACTTCTCCATCGGGTCCACTCACCCCCATGCATCTCGCTCTTACAAATTTCCACACTGACCATAATATGCAAGCAAGACTTCCTTTGCCGCACTGTGGCTCAGCGATTACAGCAGTAGAGTTATGAGGTCAGCAGTGTGCGACCTCCTCACTCCACTGCACGTCGGAGCGGGGAGATGACGAGGGCTCCCCTCCTCCTAGCGCTGCAGAGTTGCTCAGAGGTTTTCACGTTTAAGACACGTGAATACAGCTGAGCACAGGAAATAGGGAGTGCTGTGCAGTGGTGGCATTGCTTAAGTATTAGCATAGCTCTGGGTGGGTGTCCCGAGATGGGCCGCCCCTGAGCACGGGGCCCAGAGCGACCGCGCCCTCTGCCCCCTTCCCCCGTAGCTATGCTACTGCCTGAAGGGCTTTTGGGAGGATAAAGTGTATCTTCAATATACTGTAATTGTATACATTTTTTGAAGATACAGTGGGTGTTAGAACCCTTTTGTTTGTTTTTTCTATCTTGTGTTTTGTGGTCACGTGACCATCTGCCTTTATATTCCAGCTCCGCCCTTCTGGCTGTGCTGGACTTCAGTGTTTGACTGTTTCTCTAGCCAGGTGCTTCGGTGCCTTTCTCTGTTAAGTTCGCTTGGTCCTCTGGGACCTCTAGTACATTTTGTGTTCTGCAACAACTTCTGTTTATGAGGTGTCCCATTTTTGACCCAGTGCTTAGTTCTTTTAGGGACCCCTCCCTTAATTCTATAGGTCTTCGTTCAGACTAGCCGAGGACTAAGGCGGGTCTGTTCACTAGGAACAGGCAGCTGGCTACATCGTAGGGATTCAGCTTAGTCTTACTGTAGGGACAGCTTTCCCCTATCTTTCCTTAGTTCATGTTGCAGATCATAACAGTAAGTCCAGCCCAAAAAACACTAAAAGGAAAGAAATTTGGGGATCAGTATCGTTTCCATCCAGGATTTGGCTCAACGCCATCAGGAATTGTCTCTGGAGGTGGCCGAGCTTCAGCAACACGTGAGTAGCTGTTCTGGAGCGCATTTTGTCGAACCCAAGGTAGGACTGCCTGATGTTTTTTATGGTAAACAGCAAGATCTTTTTTTTCCTTTAAAAATGCTTGTTTGTTATATTTTCGTTTGAGACCAAGATCCTCTGGAAATTAATCACAGCGCATTGGTTTTATTATGTCACTTTTGCGCAATGAACCACAGGGATGGGTCTTTTCTCTCCAGCCTAATGATCCGTGTTTAGTAGTGTTGTTCTATTAACCCTTTCGCCGAGTACGCTCGTGCCAAGCTCCGAGCATTTATAGCTGCTCAGTGATATTTCTTACACATTCCTCACATGTAATAAAACTGTCAAACAGTTGCAAATCATGCACACGGGAGCGATTCAACCATATCACCGAGCAGCTATAAATACTCGGAGCTCGGCCCAAGCATACTCGGACAGAACATACTCGCTCAACACTAGTGTTTAAGGTCTGTTGAAGAATTTTTTTCTGCTATGGGGCTATTATATGACGATCCTGATCGTATCTCATCTGCTGAATCAGAACTTAGACATTTGAATCAGGGGTCAGATGATGTTGAAAATTATTGCACACACTTCAGGAGATGGGCTTCAGAAGTTAAGTGGAATGATCCTGCGCTGAGATGTTTATTTCTTGCTGGTCTGAGTGAAAGGGTTAAGGATTTGCTAATTGCATTCCCAGCACCTCTGCAGGAAGCTATGCAGTTAGCTGTTCGTATAGACAGGAGACTGAGGTGCAGGCTCAATGAGGTAAAGACTCCTGTAATGTCAGTTCCTAGTCCCCAGAAAATCTGCTCTGACGGCGGGGAACCGATGGAGGTTGGGGCGATTTCACTCCGCTCTCAGGAAAGAGACCGGAGGTTCGCCGAGGGATTGTGTCTTTATTGTGGTAAAGCTGACCATTTGATTAAGTATTGTGAGCGTCGTTTAAGTAAAGAAAAAAAAAAGGTCAGTTACGCCCGTATAGCTTGTTTACTCTCTGCAGGAGTATTTCTTTCTGGGAGTACTACTCTGCAGGGAGATTTGATTGAACTTCAGGTATTTGTGGATTGTGGTTCAACACTTAATGTGATTGATTAAGGGTTTTTGGAAAACCTTAAACTGAAATCCAAACCTTTGTCATCACCTATTTCTGTGGTTGCAATTGATAACACCCCTTTGAAATGTATTACTCACAAGACTGCTGCATTTCCCCTCACTATCAATGGAGTTCATCAAGAAATTTTGGACTTGGTTGTTTTGGATAATTTGCCCTCTCCAGTTCTTCTAGGATTGCCTTGGTTAAAACTGCACAATCCTTTGCTGGACTGGTCTACTAATGTGATTAAGTCTTGGAGTCCGAAGTGCTATGATAAATGTTGTAATAGTCGCATTGCGGCTGTGGAAAAAGGGGAATTACCGGTACCTATTAAAGATTTTTTGGAGGGTTTTTTCGGAGGAGGAGTCGCAAGTTTTACCTCCTCATAGGGATTATGATTGCGCCATTGAATTTGTTCCGGGTGCTACTCTTCCCAAAAGTCGCTTATTTAATCTGACTATCCCTGAAAGCAAGGCCTTGGAGGAGTACATAGAGACTAGCCTGGCTGCTGGTCACATTAGACCTTCTAAGTCGCCTGTGGCAGTTGGATTCTTATTTGTTAAAAAAAAGGACGGTGGTTTACGTCCATGTCTGGATTTTCGTGAAATTAATAAGATTACCGCACGCAATTCCTACCCATTGCCGTTAATTCCTGACTTGTTTAACCAGTTAGTGGGAGCCAAGTGGTTCTCTAAAATATGATCATCTCCGGGGGGCATACAATTTGTTACGAGTGAAGGAAGGTGATGAATGGAAAACTGCTTTTAACACTCCGGTAGGTAATTTTGAGAATCTGTTGATGCCTTTTGGTCTTACCAATGCACCTGCATTTTTTCGGAACCTTATTAATGACATCCTGAGACCTTTGATTGGTAAGAATGTGGTTGTGTATTTGGATGACATTTTGATTTATTCACCAGATCTAGAGTCCCATTGGCAGAGTGTACGTGAAGTTTTGCAGTTATTGAGTGATAATTCACTCTTTGCTAAGGTGGAGAAATGTGAGTTCGCTGTGTAGAAAATTTGTTTTTTGGGCTACATTGTCTCCAGCGAGGGCTTTGAGATGGACCCGGTGAAGGTTCAGGCTGTGCAGGAATGGCCTAGGCCTATTGGTTTGAAATCTATACAGAGAATTTAGGGTTTTGCCAACTATTACAGGAAATTCATTAAAAATTTTTCTGTAATTGTTAAACCTCTAACCGATCTCACCAGGAAAGGTGCAAATACGGCCCAGTGGACTACTGAGGCCATTGAAGCGTTTGAGTATCTCAAAGAGAGGTTCAGTTCTGCCCCTATCCTTATGCAGCCTGATGAGACCTAGCCTTTTTTGGTCGAGGTCGATGCTTCATCGGTGGGGGACGGAGCAGTTTTGTCTCAGGAGAACAAGGGTGGAGTACATCCTTGTGCCTTCTTTTCGAAAAAAAATTCGGAAACCGAACTGAATTATGATGTTGGAAATCGGGAGTTGATGGCCATTAAACTTGCGTTTGAACATTGGCGTCATTTTTTGGAAGGCGCTAGATTTCCTATTCAGGTTTTCACAGATCATAAGAATTTGATCTGTCTGGATGCTGCCAAGCGCTTGAAAGCCCGTCAAGCTAGGTGGGCACTTTTTTTTCTCGGTTTCATTTTTCTGTTACCTATATCCCTGGTACTAAGAATGTTAAAGCTGATGCTTTATCTCGCAGCTTCTCTCCTACGGTCGTTGCCGAGGAGGAGGAGAGCATTTTACAGAAAGGAGTTGTGGTGGCGGCGTTGGACTCCGTTTTGGAGAATGGGATTCTGAAAGCTCAAGATGATGCTCCATCTAACACTCCCCATGGGAGGTTGTTCGTGCCTAGAGTCTTTAGGAGAAATTTGTTTGTGGAGTGTCATGAGTCTCGGTTGGCAGGTCATCCAGGAATTTCGGAGACTAAGAGACTTATCAGTCGCAGTTTTTGGTGGCCTGGATGGCAGAAGGAAGTCTTCAAGTGGGTGCATCAGTGTACTGTGTGTGCTAGGACAAAGGCTTCACATACTCCTGCTGCAGGGTTGCTTTGCCCTCTGGAGTTTCCTAGTGCGCCTTGAATGCATCTCACAATGGATTTAATTACTGATCTTCCTGTGTCCGAGGGTTTTACTGTCATCTGGGTGGTCGTGGACCGTTTTAGTAAGATGTGTCATTTGGTTCCATTCATTAAGTTGCCCTGCGCCAAGACACTCGCTAAGGCGTTTGTTAAGGAGATTGTCACGCTCCATGGCGTTCCCATGGATATTGTTTCTGATAGAGGAACTCAGTTTGTGGCTTGCTTTTGGCGTGCTTTTTGTGACAGGTTGGGAGTCCATTTGTCATTTTCGTCTGGTTATCATCCTGAGTCTAATGGACAGATGGAAAGAAAGAACCAGGATGTTGAACAGTTTTTGCGTTGTTTTGTGGCGGACAATCAAGAGGTGTGGTCTGAGTTTCTGCCTCTCGCAGAATTTGCTCTTAACAATCATACATCCTCCTCTGCTGGGTGTTCTCCTTTTTTTTGTTGTACTGGGAGACATCCGTCTTTTGGTTCGTTCTCCAAATTGGGGTCGGCGGTGCCGGAGTAGGAGAATTTTTCCGGTGATTTGGAGAGAGTTTGGACTAATGTACGTTGCAACCTTCAAGAGGCTAACAAGAAGTCCAAGAAGTATTTTGACAGGAAACGTAAAGAGGTTTTGTTTACTGTGGGTGACATGGTTTGATTGTCCTCGAAGAACCTGCGGTTGAGGATTCCCTCTAAAAAACTGGGTCCTAAGTTTGTGGGTCCATTTAAAGTGCTTCAGGTTGTTAACATGTCTGCTGTTAGGCTGGATGTCCTCCTGTGGTGGAAGACAGCGAATATGAAATTTCTCATATCTTGAATTCTAGATGGCATAGAAGGAGATTACAGTATCTTGTCTCCTGAAAGGGTTTCGGTCCCGAAGACAACTCCTGGGTAAGGACGGATGATGTCTCTGCTCCTAGGCTTGTTAAAGCTTTCCACAGGAGGTTTCCGGATAGGCCTGGGCCTGGAGGATTCGGAGGATCCTCATAAAAGAGGGGGTACTGTTAGAACCCTCCTGTTTGTTTTTCCTATCTTGTGTTTTGCGGTCATGTGACCATCTGCCTTTATATTCCAGCTCCGCCCTTCTGGCTGTGCTGGACTTCAGTGTTTGACTGTTTCTCTAGCCTGGTGCTTCGGTGCCTTTCTCTATTAAGTTCGCTTGGTCCTCTGGGACCTCTAGTACATTTTGTCAGTTTGTCTTTTTGTGTTCTGCAACAACTTCTGTTTATGAGGTGTCCCATTTTTGTCCCAGTCCTTAGTTCTTTTAGGGACCCCTCTCTTATTTCTATAGGACTTCGTTCAGACTAGCCAAGGACTAAGGCGGGTCTGTTTACTAGGAACAGGCAGCCCGCTACATCGTAGGGTTTCAGCTTAGTCTTACTGTAGGGACAGCTTTCCCCTATCTTTCCTTAGTTCATGTTGCAGATCATAACAGTGGGTATGGAAAGGAGGATGACAAGGAAATGGACAGCATGTGACTTAAATATGGGTGTCTGAGCAAAGGGTCTGAATAATTATAACCAGGGTGATATTTCAGTTTTTCTTTTTTAATAATTTTGCAAAAATTTCTACACTTCTGGTTTTACTCATTCAAGATGGGGTGCAGAGTGCACTTTAATGAGAAAAAAAAGAACTTTTTAGAATTTACCAAATGGCTGCAATGAAACAAAGAGTGAAAAATTTAAAGGGGTCTGAATACTTTCAGTACCCACTGTAAACCTTTCTATTTGCAGAATTCAGCATGGTTGATATTTGTAACTTTATTTTTGGGCTCTGGTAGGTGGGAAACCAGGTGATTTTTTTGTTGTTAAAACTGTAAACTTTTCTATAAAGATGCACAATTTAATTAAAAAAAGATTGTTTTCCTTATATTTAGCACAAATAATTCTTAGCTGCTGCACAACCTCTTTTTCAATAGAACGGTGAGCTTCCTGTCTGCTATTGATTGATGTGAAATGCCCTTATCCTTGTCTTTGAGGGCGTCTGCAGTAGCCAGTGTGTGTAGTACATTGCTCAGAGTAACTGGGACATATCTCTACATTACGATGTACATCTAAAAGCCAGTTCCCATAGGAAAACATATTTTCTGTAAAAGCTATGAACGACAGGATGTCTCTGCAGGTAGTCACATCTGGACAGCTCAGCATGCAGCGCTCCTGTTCTTGCTGTTATAGTGACGAAAACCAACAGCTAAGGTGAAGAATAGCAAAAAAAAATGGAAATGGTATTGTATTCTCTCTTCTCTTATATATGTATAAGAGCAAAGCAAATTTAAGTTCCACTGTTCCTCCTATGAGCTATAGGGGTGTTCCTCTATATAACTATGGGGGTGCAGATGAAGTAGCTGTGCCATGGTCCTGCTTCCTCACATATTTCAACATAAGAAGACACTATTGGCACATGCAATGGGGTCCAGCTACAGATTTTACATTGGGTACAAGGGGATTCATGTTATCCCTTTGTCACCTGCCATCAGCTTTTATGTGGGGTTATACAGACTCAGAACCAGCTGATAATGAAGTATTCTACTTCCTATAGAATATTAGTGTATGTATTACAATATGGCGCAGTTAGGAAGAATCCTCAGCCCTATACAGATACTCAGCAGTTGCCAGCAAGCAGCATGGAAGTCTGACTGCCATGATGTCACAGAGCTAAGATCAGGGCTGGGGGTCACTTATTATGAGAGTCTGTGGTCACATGCACAAGTGATGTCATAATGGCATTCTAGAATCTCCTAAGGATATACAATCACTGAGCGAAGTGACATCAGCGCCACTTTGTAAGTTGCTCTGGAAGAGCAAACTAGTTTTTCTATACCTAGTGTTTAACTTCCATTGATTCCTTTTGATCGTTTATTGGCATAATAACATCGGTGCCACCAGAGAACTTAGTCCTCCTCTCTACCATCATCCCAGCCTCCGAAGCCATGAGTTTTCGGGAGCTGAATCAGCTGATTGCTGATTATGAGGCATGGCTGGGCCATCCTGAAAACCAAGGTAAGTGAAATATTTGGGAAAGGAAAACAATATTCCCATAGTATCAGAGCTTTACCAGGTTTGCTGGTAACTTTTCAGTACATTCTCCATCTTCTATCTCTATTTCTTGGGGACAGTTTTACCATTTGTCCATTTTCAATCCTGCCTTGTAATGGCCACAGAAAAGGGATGTACTGAGCAAATTTGCTCATCCCATAGTTTACATAATCTTTGCAAGAGTTCCCTTTCTGTAAACCCCATGGTAACAGCAGGGTTCACTCCAATGTCCAAAAAGGTAAGTTTAACTTAATTATAATATCTTTATTAGTGTTGAGCGAGTATGTTCTGTTCCGAGTATGCTCGGGCCGAGCTCCGAGTATTTACAGCTGCTCGGTGATATGGTTGAATCACTCCCGTGTGCATGATTTGCAACTGTTTGACAGCTTTATTACATGTGAGGAATGTGTAAGAAATAGACATTCCTTACATGTAATAAAGATGTCAAACAGTCGCAAATCATGCACGCGGGAGCGATTCAAACATATCACCGAGCAGCTGTAAATACTCGGAGCTCGGCCTGAGCATACTCGGCGAAAGGGTTAACAGAACATACTCGCTCAACACTAGTCTTTATAAGTGAGGCCATAGACTGAGGTCTTCTCGAAGAGGGAAGACTTTCTTCTAACAATGGACATCAGATAGACAGAAATGCTGTCATTACTACTAGGAAATGGAAAAGGGGTAGTGCTCCTTGGCAGCCTAAGGGCCATGAAAAAAGGTTGGAGACAGCTTTACCATCTGAGTGGTTCCAACCCAGCTTGTGATGTCCAAAGAAAAGGGATGTACTGATCAATTTTACTCAAGCCAAAATTGACACAATCTTTGCTAGAGTTTCTGAATCTGTAAACCCCATAGTGACAGCAAGGTCAAACCCAATGTCCAAAAAGGTATTTTTCTAACTAAATTATTATGTCTTTATAGGTCAGGCAACAATTAGCCATAGACTGAGGTCTTTTCAACGTGATCAGAGAAGATCTGCTTCTAGAAATGCTGTCACTGCTAGAAGAGGGAGACGAACCAGACCTCATCGGCATGTAGGACAAGAAAGCAATGAAAGATGTCACAGAATCAGGGACATTCCAGCTGAAAGCAGGTTTCCCGTATTTGTTAACAGGATGAGAAATCTATACAACATTCTCATTCAGCTGCAGGGAATGGGTGTGTTGATTCCACAAGCAAGGCCACAGGTGCAGCCACCCGTACCAGCTTCACAAAATCCACCTGTGGAGGAAAGGTTGCCTACCCAGGCCGGCTGTAGAAGAGGGCAAATTGAGACTCTACCAACCGAGATTATAACACGTCAGTATGAGGCTGAGTCATGTGTTATCTGTTTGACTCCCTATGAGATTGGGGAGCAGGTCACCATCCTCCAGTGTAACCACAGTTTCCACCAGGGTTGCATCTCGACCTGGCTCCAATCCAACTCTAGTTGTCCTCTGTGCCGTCACAAATGCTTCTAATAATTAATCAAAATTACAGTTTAAAAACTAAAGACAGAAAGTAAAGATCAGAGTGATGTTAGTCACCTGTCCAGGGTACAGTTCCTGGCCCTGCTCCCAATATGGACACTATTTGCTGTTGTTGACGTCGGGTTTTTCAAGCAAGCTGGTGTACTCCTTTGACATCATCACAAATAACTAAGTGCTGTCTCAGTATTGAGTAACTTTGCATTCATTTACCACAAGTACTGCACAAGTATTGCTTCATCATCCATTTCTCTCATCTTGTCAGTGAACTTCTGCATGTTTATCATCTATCTGCATTTACCTTCAGACTCAAATCTGTATTTCACCATTCGGCTGCTGTAAGCATAAGAAATTTTCTTTGCTAATAGCGATGCTGTTTGCAGGATGACGCTGCTTCTACAGTGTATCCAGTTTGCCTGTCCATCACCACTGCCTTTAAATCTTTAACGATTTCCTGGAACACCGTGATGAGGAAAGTCGGCATGATTACATCATATGCAATGATTCTGAGAACTTCAGCTCCAGATTCGGATGCCATTTATTCCATCCATTATCAGAATATTTCTTATAAATAAATTCTCCATCTTTAGGTCTGGTTGTTACATTTTACTGTACATAATGTTAAGAGCATATAATGATAAGAAAGACAGATATGTAGCAATAGCAGGTATAGATGTAACAGTCTCCCTGGTCCCTAGTGCTAAAGGGGGCCTGAAGGCATCTCTACCTGTTACAGATGTATAACATACATAATACTTAAAGAGAACCTGTCAGTAAAAAAAAAAAAAAAAACAGTATTTATCTGCAGCTGTAGTGCTATTCTGCAGAATAATACCATTTAAAATATATGCGTCTATTTAATTGGAAGTGTGACTGCACGAATAAAATTAAAGGGCAGCTGTCACATGAAAAACACTATTAACCTGCAATTTCTAGGTTAATAGTGTTTTGAACCTGCTTGGCCCCTGCACTTAGACCCCCGCTGCCGGGAAGAAATTAACTTTATTCCTCCCAGTAGCGTTTGGATTTCAGTCACGGGGGCGGCGCCGGCACGGCTTCAGTCACCGATCTGGGAAGAGTGAGCAGCTGCTGTAACCATGCCCCCAGCACTGACTGACAGCAGGCCCTAATGCTGAGCTGCTGTCAGTCAGTGCCAGGGTAACAGCCCTCAGTAAACGATGTGTACTAAGCGATCTGTATCAGAACTGTAATAGATCGCTCAGCACACATAAGCTGCCATGGTTCTCTGCAGCACAAGTCCTGTTTACACTGGATAATGCACTGTTGAGCATGATGATTGTTAGGGGGACCGGTTGCAGACAACTTTATTTAATGGAACGCAACCGACCCCGGGGTCCGCAATGCAGCCTAGAGGACTGCTGCCGAACACTTCCCGGGTGGAAAGGCAAACGACAACTAAAAGATAAACCCTTCCGTGTTAACTACCCACCGGACAGGGTATAGCGGTACGCTCTATCTCAGTTTACTGCACGGAGGAGAGAGCGACCGGCGACGCACCTAACAAATATCTTAGCCCTTCGTGTTAACGCACACGGAAGGGTAAGACGGTACGCACAATCTCCAAGAACCGCAGGGAGACGTGCGTCCGTGGGAACAGCAGTAGCCCTGTCTTTGATACAGGTGCTACGCTATGGGGATTGGCGCTAAAAGCGGTTCAACAATCTCCAAGAACCGCAGGGAGACGTGTGACCGGACTATGAGCTGTAGCCCTGTCTTCGGTACAGGCGCTACGCTATAGGAGACGGCGCTAGCGTGCGGGTGATTCCCGCCGGGTATTCGAGCACTCAGCCGGCGTGCTACCGGACTGAGCAAACCCGCTCTATTTAGCTCACAGGCGGCTCGGGGTGTAAGGCGAACCCCCTGGTTAGAGCCAGTCAGCGAGGCGAAGCTACCTGCCTACTAAAGCTATGGCTCTTTGAGCCCGGCCTGCCTAGCTAAAGCTATGGCTCTTTGAGCCCGGCCTGCCTAGCTAAAGCTATGGCTCTTTGAGCCCGGAGTAAGCGTGCACACCACAAACAGCTAGCTCAAATGATCTGAGCGTGCCGCCATGTTTGTGGGCGGGCCTTTTAAAGATTAAGCCCTGCCCCACTGTCGCACCATTGGTGACGACACCCGTGACCAATCAGGCGGTGCCAGGTCACCGGGTCAGGTGTGTGCCAACCCACCAATCATGATCCGCCAGGTCACGGACATGCTCAGTGCAGCAAATCCTGGACTTAGATTTCGCAAGCCCTGTCTCCCTCTGTAACCCAGGCTTAACATTGCTAGGCACAACTACCTGGGAGACAAACAGTGCTTGCGGACAAGCTAGGTGTTGGGGCTGATGGTGATGCTGAGCAGCATCAGCCCCAGCTGGACTGAAATGGAAGACCACAGAAGATCCTGGACCCATTTCAAATCCAGCACCCGTGAGCTGGGGGGGCCCCATAGCAGTCGCCCCCCTCCTGCACTCCCCGCTCAGCTGCTTGATTGCCGCCCACCGGCACTGTCTTCAGGCATGGTCGCGCGCAGATCGCTGTGCGGCTGTGTATTGTAGTAATGACACGGCAGGGGCGACACTGCACCTTTAATTGTGCTTCTGTCGCCCCTGCCATCATTACTAGCAGACACAGCCGCACAGAGCACTGCGCGCGGCCATGCCTGAAAACAGTGCCGGGGGGCAGCGGCTGCAATCAAGCAGCAGAGTGAGGGGTGCAGGAGAGGGGCCCCGATGAAGAAGGGGTCCTGATGAAGGAAGGCCCCGAGGGGGGCACTGATGAAGGGAGGCCCTGAAGGGGGCCATGATGAAGGGAGGCCCCGAGGGGGGGCCCTGATGAAGTGCCGTCAATTAAGCAGCGCCGGTGGAGCAGGAGGGGGGCACTGATGCAAGCGCCGGCAATCAAACACCACCGGAGGTCCTCCCTGCGGAGATGCTGGGGAAGCGGAGTGGGCCCTTCTGATGGTCCAGGGCCTGTGATGGCCATCAGACAAGCCGGCGGCCCTGCACAGCTGGACCGGACACAGGTCAAGGGGCAGGTGAGTGAGGCTTGTCGCTAGATTCCCCAATCCCCATATTAAATATATTTCTAATGTGTCTTGTGTGTATGTCAGTGTGTATATATATATTTATGTCTGTTTTATGTGTTTTTAAGAACGTTTTCAAATATGTATGTAGCGCCCCATGGGTTCGGTCGCTACAGAGGTATTGCACCTCAACCAGAGGTGTGATATCCCACTCCCGGGTAAGGATGGTGTATGGACCAGGACTCAGTTAGCTGCATGCATCACACACACCCCATTTCCAGGGGACAGCTCAACGGTGCTCCCATTAGTACAGTAATGCAGGCACGACAGAACATGTCCGTGGCTGGAGTGGGGAGGGGGGAGGAAAACCCAGTGACGTAGGAGCAGGAGGGGATGGTTTCTGGGCATAGGTAGGAGCCCATTGGTTGCAAGTCACCTGGGCTCATACACTAGGGGAGGGTATATAAGGTGGGCACCATCTTGGTTCAGGGAGAAGAAGGTCAGTTCAGTCAGGAGGAGAAGAGAAGAGGAGTTCAGCCAGAGAGGGCTGACAGGGAGCTGTGGCTCAGTCTGGGCCCAGCTCCACGAGGCAGGCCTAGGAGGAAGGCCAGAGCCAGCAGAAAGGAACAGAAACAGAAAGGAACAGAAACAGAATGGAACAGCAAAGAAAGAGAAGTACCCAAAGTGTAGAAGGGCCCAGAGACACGAAAGCAGAAGGAACCCTAAGGACCCAGGAGATTGCGGGTGACGGGTTGGCAGAACAGGGTACCGGATCCCAAGTTGGTGGAGGCGACTAATCCTTAACCAAGGACCGGCGGTCGTGACCATTTACTGGTGCGACCCCTCCCTACACCTGCTAGAAATACCACATAGGGTCAGGGAATTGGACACCCAGTCCTCCCAGGAGAAGACCCGAGGCAGCTGGACAGAAGTAGTGTCACTGGTGGGGCACGGCTGACGAAAGGATAGAAGGGAGTCCTGTGCCACACTCCGGAATTGCCTGGGGGTTGATCAAGCTCCCTGCCTGGTGGACGCAGTACGGCTCGGGCGGTCCTATCTGTGCACAAGTGACCTGGATGAAAACTGTGAGTAAAGAACCTGAACTGCAACACCTTGTCTCTGTGTTTTCTCACCGCGTCAGCACTACTAGTACTGGGACGCCCCGCACCACAACCACCATCATCACTCTACACTGCCCTGAGGCTATACTCCTCCCGTGGGGAGTCGTACTACACTCTGCTGCACCCATAACACCAGCCTCAGCGGTCTGCCCTGCAGCGGCGGTTCATCCTGACCGCAATCCACGGGTGGCGTAGTCGGACATTAAACCATAAAAACCCCATAAATAGACTGCCACTGGTTTGACCACCCTGAGCCACGGGACCGGGTCGCCGCCATGGTGACTACAACCTCCAGCATCCACAAAAAGGCCCGGTTCCTGGTTCCCCACGCGGCCCAGGGGGCGCGTGATGTACATATGTCTGTATGTGTACTTATCTGTGTATCTGTTTGTGTATGTGCATATCTGTGTACCATGTGCATGTCTGCTTACCGTGTGCGTGCATGTCTGCTTACCGCGTGCGTGCATGTCTGCTTACCGTGTGAGTGCATGTCTGCTTACCGTGTGCTTGCATGTTTGCTTTCCGTGTGCGTGCATGTCTGCGTACCACATGCGTGCATGTCTGCGTACCATATGCGTGCATGTCTGCATACTGTGTGTGCATGTCTGCGTACTGTGTGTGTGTGCATGTCTGCGTATTGTGTGTGTGTGTGTAGCGCCCCGAGGGTTCAGCCGCTGCAGGGGTATTGCACCTCTGCCAGAGGTGTGATATTCCACTCCCAGGTAAGGATGGAGTATGGACCAGGGCTCAGTTAGCTGCATACAGCACACTCACCCCATTTCCGAGGGACAGTTCAACGGTGCTCCCATTAGACAGTAATGTAGGCACAACAGACCATGTCCCTGGCTGGAGTGGGGAGGGGGGAGGAATACCCAGTGATGTAGGAGCAGGAGGGGACGGTTCCTGAGCGTAGGTAGGAGCCCATTGGTTGCTGGTCACCTGAGCTCACATACTGGGGGAAGGTATATAAGGTGGGCACCATCTTAGTTCTTTATCAGTTCAGTCAGAGAAGAAGCAGAGTGGAGATGTGACAGGGAGCTGTGGCTCAGGCTCGGCCCAGCTCCACGAGGCAGGCCTAGAGTGAAGGCCAGAGCCAGAAGAAAGGAACAGAAACAGAAAGGAACAGAAAGGAACAGCAAAGAAAAGAGAAGTGTAGCTATCTCATGTGGTGTCTGCAGTATCCTCATACTGTGCTGACAGGAAGTGGGAGGAGGCCTGACAGGAAGTGGTGGAGGCGGAGCCTGCCGTGTGCTGCAAGAGTTGTGATGTGTGTGGAGAGAGCTCCTGGGAAGGGAGGAGAGCCAGGCGGAGGTGACCGAGCGGACCGGGAGGACCAGTAGGAGGCGACCGGAGGGACGAGCGCAAGAGAGCGCTGTGGCAGCGTGCAGTGCCGGCCAGCGGAGGGTGCCAGGTGGTGGTGACCAGGAGGTGATCAGGAGGACCGGTAAGAGGCGACCGGAGGGACAAGCGCGCTGTGATAGCGTGCAGCGTCCCTAGAGGAGGTGAGTGAGGGGCAGGAGGCCGCGATAAGCGGCCCTACTGAACCCAAGTGTGTACTGTACTGTATTGTATTTGTATCTGTATTGTAATTGTATTGTATTCCCTAGTCCATATTTAATTGATTACCCCCCCGTCCATATTTAATTGATCACCCCCGTCCATATTTAAATTGATTCCCCTGAACACCCCCGTCCATATTTAACTGATCCCTCTGACCACATTAAATTGACCCCCCCGTCCTCATTTAATTGATCCCCGACCACCCCCCGTCCATATTAAAGTGATCCCCCTGACCACATTTAAATGATTGACCCCCCCAGCCCATAATTGAGTGATCCCCCTTGTCCTATTTAATAGATTCCCCTTGTCCACTTTTACTCATCCCCAGTCCCTATCTATTTGCCTTATCCCCCACCATATTTAATTAACCCCTGTCCATAATTAATTGATTGATTCCCCAGACCACAATTAATTATTTCCCCAGTCCATATTTATTGATATTATTGATACTTATTGATCCCCAGTCCTTAGTTAATTGACCCACCGTCCATACCTATTTATTTGCTTTACCCCCCATCCTATTTAATTAAACCCCCTGTCCATAATTAATTGATTGATTCCCTAGTCCACAATTAATTATTTCCCCAGTTCATACTTATTGATCCCAGTCCATAGTTAATTGACACACCGTCCATACTTAATTAATCCACCTGACCCACTCAGCTGATCCCCCGTCCATACTTAATTGATACTTAATTGATCCCCCGTCCATACTTAACTGATCCCGCGCCGATATCTAATCGATACACTTGCACATCCCTAATTGATCCCCGTCCATACACCTATATATAAATAATTGTGTTTTGTACTTGTACATATATACTGACTGTATCCCCATATTTAGAATGACGTCCATGTTGGCCGGAGCCGTGCAGTGTACATCTTGCGCAATGTATGCATTCCCTGAGCTACCGCTCAGGGATCCATACTGCTGCGAGAGATGTGAGCATATCATGCACTTGGAAGCCCAAATCTTGGATCTAAGTGCTCAGATAGCGGTACTGAGGAGCATCGACAACATGGAACGGAGTTTGCTGCTCACCGAGCAGACACTCAATAGGTCAACACTGGGGGTGGAGCTTAGTGGGGAAGCGCAGGCTGAACAGGCAGGGAGCTGGGTAACAGTTAGAAGGGATAGAGGGAAGAAGTATAGGAAGGCTGGTTCAGAACCGGCATTATTGGAGCACGACAGATCCTCTGACCGCCGGGGGAGTGTATGCTCCAGTAATGAGGGGGAGGGGGGAAGTGTAGGGCAGGCTAGACAGGTCCTGGTAGTGGGTGACTCTATTATTAGGGGGACAGACAGGGCAATCTGTCACAAAGACCGGGATCGCCGAACGGTGTGCTGCCTCCCTGGCGCTCGAGTCCGGCACATCGCGGATCGGGTTGACAGGTTACTGGGTGGGGCTGGCGAAGACCCAGCGGTCATGGTCCACATTGGCACCAATGACAAAGTGAGTGGTAGATGGAGGGTCCTTAAAAATGATTTCAGGGATCTAGGTAGGAAGCTTAGGGCAAGGACCTCCAAGGTAGTTTTCTCAGAAATACTACCAATCCCGCGAGCCACACAGGAGCGCCAACGGGAGGTTAGGGAGGTGAATAAGTGGCTAAAGAGTTGGTGCAAGGCAGAAGGGTTTGGGTTCATGGAGAACTGGGCCGACTTCGCTGTCGGCTACAGGCTCTACCGTAGGGACGGGCTGCACCTCAATGGGGAGGGTGCAGCGGTGCTGGGGAAGAAGATGGCTAATAGGTTGGAGGAGTTTTTAAACTAGAGACGGGGGGGGAAACCAAGGAAATAGGTGGGATGTGAGGCAAGCAAGGGGGAAGGGGAGAAGTGAATATAATGAGGGTGGAGAGGGGGGTGGGGATAGTACAGTTAGATCGTTAGAGAAGAATAGGATGCTAAATAACCCCAAAGTTTTATCTTGCATGCTGACCAACGCAAGAAGCCTGACCAATAAGGCGGATGAGCTGCAGGCGCTTATATCGGAGGAGAGGTATGACATCGTAGGTATAACAGAGACTTGGCTAGACGATAGCTACGACTGGGCGGTAAATTTAACAGATTATAGTTTATTTAGAAGGGACCGGAAACAGGGGAAGGGCGGAGGAGTCTGCTTATATGTAAAGTCACGTCTAAAGCCCAGACTAAGGGAAGATATAGGAGAGGGAGAAGAGGGGGTCGAGTCCATGTGGGTAGAGATAGAGGGGGCAAAAAATAATAATAAAATATTACTGGGGGTCTGCTATAAGCCACCCAATATAACAGAGGAGAATGAGAAACTGCTATTAGGACAAATAGACAAAGTAGCAAAACATAATGAGGTGATTGTAATGGGGGACTTCAACTACCCGGATATTGACTGGGAAACAGAAACCTGTAGATCGCAGAAAGGAAAAAGGTTCTTGACAAATATCAAGGATAATTATCTCTCCCAACTAGTGCAGGAACCAACGAGAGGGAAGGCCGTGTTGGACTTAATATTGACTAATAGGCCTGATAGAATAACTGAGGTACAGATAGGGGGGCACCTAGGTAATAGTGATCATAATATTATCAATTTCAAAATGCCCTTCAGTAGGGTTATCAATAAGGGAACAACTAAAACATTAAACTTTAGGAGGGCGAAGTTTGATCAGCTGAAAGAAAACCTTCAACTTATAGACTGGGACAAAGTTCTTAATCAAGGAAATACGAATAGTAAATGGGAAACCTTCAAAAGAATTCTGAATACTCAGTGCGAGAGGTATATACCGTATGGGAATAAAAGGGCCAGAAATAAGAGGAAACCAATATGGTTGAACAAGAACGTAAAAGGGGCGTTAAATAGCAAAAAAGAGGCATTCAAGAGATTAAAACAGGAAAACAGCAAGGAGGCACTAATGTGTTACAAGGAAAAAACGAGAACCTGCAAAAAACAAATAAAAATAGCAAAGGAGGAAACAGAGAGACGTATTGCTAGGGAAAGTAGATCAAATCCCAAACTGTTCTTTACGTATATAAATAGTAAAAGGATTAAATCGAATAATATTGGACCGATAAAAAGTGATGAAGGCAAAATCATAGAGAAAGATGAGGATAAAGCTAATCTATTAAATTAATTTTTTTCGTCAACTTTCACAAAGGAAAAAGAACTAACAGGCGAAATGAGAAGTGACAAACTTAATCCTCCACTAAGTATGACAAATCTAACCCAAGCTGGGGTACAGAAACGCCTCAGTAACATTAAAATAAACAAATCACCAGGACCTGATGGCATACACCCACGGGTACTAAGGGAACTAAGTAATGTGATAGACAGACCCTTATATCTTATATTTAAGGACTCTGTTGAGACTGGGTCTGTGCCACTTGATTGGCGACAGGCGAATGTAGTGCCAATATTCAAAAAGGGAGCGAAAAGTGACGCCGGAAACTATCGGCCGGTGAGTCTGACGTCCGTTGTGGGCAAAATTTTTGAAAGCTTCATTAAAGAGGCAATTACGGAGCATCTTGATGCTAATAATCTTTTAATCCCGAACCAACATGGATTCATGAGGAATCGCTCCTGCCAAACAAACCTGATTGACTTCTACGAGGAGGTTAGCTCTCGAGTAGATCAGGGGGAACCAGTGGATGTCGTGTATCTCGACTTCTCAAAAGCGTTCGATAGCGTGCCACATAATAGGTTGGTATACAAAATGAGAATGATGGGGCTGGGGGAAAATGTCTGCAAGTGGGTAGCTAACTGGCTAAAGGATAGAAGGCAGAGGGTGGTTATAAATGGAATATACTCAGATTGGGTAAGCGTCACTAGTGGGGTACCACAGGGGTCTGTACTAGGCCCAATGTTATTTAATATCTTTATTAACGACATAGTCAACGGGATAAATAGTAAAATATCAATATTTGCAGATGACACAAAGTTATGTAAAACAATTAATACAAAAGAGGACAGTGCAGACCTACAGAGGGATTTGGATAAGCTGGGTAGGTGGAGCATTAAATGGCAAATGAGGTTTAACGAGGAGAAATGTAAGGTCATACATATGGGAAGGAAAAATGGAAGTCACCAGTACTCACTGAATGGGAAATCATTGGGGAATTCAGAGATGGAGAAGGACTTGGACATCTTGATTGATAGCAAACTAAATTGGAGTGCCCAAAGTCAGGCGGCTGCTGTAAGGGCAAACAGGGTAATGGGATGTATCAGAAGAGGTATAGCTGCAAAGGATGAGAACATTGTTCTTCCACTGTACAAAGCACTGGTCAGACCACACTTGGAATACTGTGCTCAGTTATGGGCCCCACTATATAGAAATGATATAAATGAGCTTGAAAAGGTACAAAGGAGGGCAACAAAATTAATAAAGGGAATGGAGGGACTGCAATACCCAGAGAGGTTATCAAAACTAGGACTATTCAGCCTGGAAAAGAGAAGGTTGAGGGGGGACATAATAAATGTGTACAAATATGTTAGGGGACAGTATAGAGACCTTGGCCGGGATTTGTTCAAAAGGAGGGATATTACGGTAACAAGAGGGCATTCACTAAGACTGGAAGAGAAAAGGTTTCAGCACCAGCATAGGAAGGGGTTCTTTACGGTAAGAGCAGTGAGAATATGGAATTCACTGAGTGAGGAGACGGTAATGTCGGATTCACTAAACCAGTTCAAGCGGGGACTGGATGCATTTCTAGATACCAGGCAGATTTCTGCATATACTTAAAAATAAAATAAAATAGTAGGTTGATACAGGGATTTATTCTGACTGCTGGTTTCAGAGTCGGGAGGGAATTTTTCCTCAGGTGAAGATTGGCTAAATCATTTGGGGTTTTTGCCCTCCTCTGGATCAACTTTAGCAATTACAGAACTAACAGGTCGAACTTGATGGACGCAAGTCTTTATTCGGCTTTACTAACTATGTATGTACTATGTAAGTACCCAAAGTGTAGAAGGGCTCAGAAACAAGAAGACAGAAGGGACCCTAAGAACCCATGAGAATACCGGGTGAACGGTCAGGCAGATTAAGGGTACCAGATCCCAAGTTGGTGGAGGAGAAACTACCCTCAGCCAAAGACCGGAGGTCGTGATCATTTATTGGTGCGACACCTCACCAAACCTGCTAGGAAGGCACCATATAGGACAGCGGGGAACGGGGCCCACGTTTACCCGCGCAGATCCGCGGTAGCTGGACAAAAGTTGGTCACTGGTGGGGCAGGCCAGAGAAAGGATAGAAGGGGATCCTGTGCCATATTCCTGAACTGCCTGGGGGTTGACCGAGCCCCTCACCTGGTGGACGCAGCATGGCTCGGGCAGTCACTACCGGTACCGCAGTGGCTTGGAGTATACGAACTGTGAGTAAAAGACCCTGGACTGCAACATGTTGTCTTTGTGCTTTTTACTTCGCCAGCACTACTGGGAAGCCCTGCACCATCACCCCCACCATCCACTACATTGCCCTGAGGCTACACTCCTCCCGTGGGGAGTTATACTAACTCAGCTGCACACACCATCAGCCTCAGGGGACTGCCTTGCAGCGGCGGTTCATAATAGCCGCAATCCACGGGTGGCGTAGTCGGACATTATCTACAGCACATAGCAGACTACCACTGGTCTGACCACCCTGAGCCACGGGACCGGGCCGCCACTACTACCCCCATCGTCTCCCTATTGCCCGGCTCCGAGTGCCCCATGGCCCAGGGGGCGAGTCAGCTTTGGCGTAGTCGGCAGGATTGTAACCAGCCCGCCACAAGCGGGTATTGCGCGCCTGAAAAGAGACTGTTCCACTGTACTAAAGATGGCGCCCGCCCCAGAAGAACGAGCGCCCTAATGTGCACGCCAAAAGACCACAGGAAGCCACCTCCCATCGTGGGCCAGGTCCCAGAATGGCGCCAAAGAAGGAGCCCACCCCCAACAGCCATGAGCACGGCTGTGGAGATGTCCATCAAGGTGGGGGGGCTGCCCCTGAAAGTGATTGTCACTAAGTTGCCCCGGGACCACCCCCAATGGGGGCGGGAAGAGAAGAAAACTGTGGGGCAGGGCGCGGTCTGGATCAGTCTGGACGGACCGCACCCGGGAATGGAGGAAAGATTCAACCGCACCCATACCTTGGCCCGGAGCCTGCTGCAGGCTGAACCGCCATGCAGCCTAGCGGAGATCCTGGCGCAGCTCCCTAGAGATCCGGAGTGTGCGCAAGCTGCGCTGGAGGACCTGGATCGGAGGATGGTCCGGGCGCAGCGGGATGCGCTTGCTGGGTGGAGAGAAGAAATGGCCCGGCAGGCTGGAACCCGCCAGCGACAGGCATCACCCGCACCCCGGAGTATGCCTGCCTCTGAGGACGGTGAAGGAGGAGTGAGGGCCCGAGACGGCGTCGCGGAGGGAGCCACGAGGACCGAGGTAAGTACAGGGGACGTTATCACCCCAGGCCCAGCAGCTGCAAGCCTGCCCCAGCCTCCCGTCGCAGAACCCGAAGCCCCACTCACCGCACCTGTTGCCGCGCCGCCACTGCTCCCAGCTAGGCCTCAAGCGGCGAGCACCGCGGCCACGCCACGCCCGGCGCCACGCCCCTTGACCCCGGGCGCCGTAAAGAGGGAAGCGTCACCGGCTTGGTCGCAAGGCCTGGTAAACCCGGGCGCCGTCACCCCACCAGCGCCCCCTTCCCGGACTGGGCCGCCACCGGACACAACCAAAAGACCAGACCCCCGGCCTGGTCGCAAGGCCGAGTGCCCCCGGGCGCTGCTCCCAGATCGGGGTCCTCCGCTATACCACCGCTGGGCGCGGACCTGTTTGCCCAGCACACCGGTCCGGATGGACTGCCGCTGGAGTGGCCGGCCGAACTGACCAGCGGTCAGCCATGGAAGACCCAGCCCCAGCGCGAGCCCTTGATACCTGCTCCGGAGCCCGTAAAGGTCACCCCACTCCCACTAGAGGACGCCCAATTTAAGTGGGACCCCGCCGGTGAGAACTTAATGGGGTTCACTCAGGAGACCCGGGCGGACGCGGTCCGTCGTCTGGAGGCCTGCCAACAGCAGCTGGTGACCTTCGAGCGGGAACGACAACAGAGGCGCGTTAGGGAGGAGCAGCTCCAGGCCCAGAGTGCTGAGCAGAAGCGCAGGGCCTGTCAAGATCCCCGGGCTGCCCGCGGTCCCCGAGCCACCGGGACCGTGATAAAGTTCCACATGGAGAACGGCTGGGGCTTTATAAGAGATCCGGACACCGTCGGCGAAGTCTTTGTAGCCGGCAGGGATGTCGAAAGCCATCTACCCGAGGGACACCGTGGACGTGACCTATACCCTGGTGATGTGGTCACCTTTACCCGACACGAGGGCGCCAAAGGACCGTACGCCCTCCATGTCCATCGGCTTACCGAGGAGGAACTGCGGCACTACGGCTATGAGGAAAGCCAAGAGGACCCGGACGGGTCTGAAGACTATCCTGAGGAGGGTGCGCAAGGAGGTCGCCGCTACTGAAAAGTGGCAGCGCATAAATGTAAATAGTTACCCGTCAGGGTATCAGAACTGTTTTTGGGACTGTTCCCGTTTTGAAAGTGTGGTCCCCATCGGGACAAATATTGAACTGTTACCTGTTTAAAAGTTGCCCCCTTTCCTAAAACTGGCTGAGGACTGAGAGCAGCCATTCCCCTTTCCTAAAACTGGCTGAGGACTGAGAGCAGCCATCCCCTTTCCCAAAACTGGCCGAGGACTGAGAGCGGCCGTCCCTGTAAATAGTTGCGCTTCCTAAAGCGCCCCCTACTGGTTTTATAACAAGACTGTAACGTCTACCTCAGGAGAGAGAGTCCCTCACGTTTAAAAGTTTACTGAAGTTTTGGCACTTAAAAGAAGAATGAATACCTGGTCGCAAGTTGCACCGCGGCCAGGATCCAAGAATGTGTTTTGCTTAAAAATGTTTTATATGAAAAAGTTTTATATGCTGCTAAATAGTAATGTGAAAGTTTTCTATAATGTTTTGACAAGAGAAAAGTGAAGTGTGTTAAAAGTGAGAAAAATGTTTTTCCCATAAAGGGAATTGAACTGTGCTGTCCGTTTTCTAATGTGAAAAGTTTTGAAAAAGTTTTGCATATCTTGTACTTAATTGTTTTTGCTCTGTTCCAGCCTGAGGACGTGCTGTGGTTTACCGGGGGGGAATGTAGTGCCCCGAGGGTTCGGCCGCTACAGGGGTATTGCACCTCTGCCAGAGGTGTGATATTCCACTCCCGGGTAAGGATGGAGTATGGACCAGGGCTCAGTTAGCTGCATACAGCACACTCACCCCATTTCCGAGGGACAGTTCAACGGTGCTCCCATTAGACAGTAATGCAGGCACGACAGACCATGTCCCTGGCTGGAGTGGGGAGGGGGGAGGAATACCCAGTGATGTAGGAGCAGGAGGGGACGGTTCCTGAGCGTAGGTAGGAGCCCATTGGTTGCTGGTCAACTGAGCTCACATACTAGGGGAAGGTATATAAGGTGGGCACCATCTTAGTTCTGGGTCAGTTCAGTCAGAGAAGAAGCAGAGTAGAGATGTGACAGGGAGCTGTGGCTCAGCCTCGGCCCAGCTCCACGAGGCAGGCCTAGAGTGAAGGCCAGAGCCAGAAGAAAGGAACAGAAACAGAAAGGAACAGAAAGGAACAGCAAAGAAAAGAGAAGTACCCAAAGTGTAGAAGGGCTCAGAAACAAGAAGACAGAAGGGACCCTAAGAACCCATGAGAATACCGGGTGAAGAGTCAGGCAGATTAAGGGTACCAGATCCCAAGTTGGTGGAGGAGAAACTACCCTCAGCCAAAGACCGGAGGTCGTGATCATTTATTGGTGCGACACCTCACCAAACCTGCTAGGTAGGCACCATATAGGACAGCGGGGAACAGGGCCCACGTTTACCCGCGCAGATCCGCGGTAGCTGGACAAAAGTTGGTTGGGGCAGGCCAGAGAAAGGATAGAAGGGGGTCCTGTGCCATATTCCTGAACTGCCTGGGGGTTGACCGAGCCCCTCACCTGGTGGACGCAGCACGGCTCGGGCAGTCACTACCGGTACCGCAGTGGCTTGGAGTATACGAACTGTGAGTAAAAGACCCTGGACTGCAACATGTTGTCTTTGTGCTTTTTACTTCGCCAGCACTAACGGTACTGGGACGCCCTGCACCATCACCCCCACCATCCACTACATTGCCCTGAGGCTACACTCCTCCCGTGGGGAGTTATACTAACTCAGCTGCACACATCATCAGCCTCAGGGGACTGCCTTGCAGCGGCGGTACATAATAGCCGCAATCCACGGGTGGCATAGTCGGACATTATCTACAGCACAAAGCAGAGTACCACTGGTCTGACCACCCTGAGCCACGAGACCGGGCCGCCACTACTACCCCCATCGTCTCCCTATTTCCCGGCTCCGAGTGCCCCACGGACCAGGGGGCGAGTCATGTGCATGTCTGCTTACTGTGTGTGTGCATGCTTGCATACTGTGTGTGTGCATGTCGGCGTACTGTGTCTGTGCGCATGTCTGTGTACTGTGTGTGTTCATGTATGCGTACTGTGTGTGTGCGTATCTGCTTACTGTGTGTGTGCGTCTCTGCGTACTGTGTGTGTGCATGTCTGTGACGCGCCCCCTGGGACATATTCCTTTTTGAGGGGAATACCCGGCACCGGATCAGATGGGGGGTTGTAGTCTCCGAGCGGCTGTGACCCGGTCCCGTGCCCAGGGCGTCAAGCTCAGTGTGATGTGGCAGTTCTACAGATGTTACTAAAGTTCTTTTGTGTCGACTACGCCACCCGTTGTGATGCGGTCACTGTGGCCGCCGCTGCAGCAGGGTCCGCTGAGGCTGATGGTGGGTGCGCAGCTTGGTGGGATAACCCCCAACGGGAGGGGTATAGCCTCAGAGGGGACAGGCGCAGAGGATGGGGGTTGTGGTGGTGTAGTGCAGACGGCAGTGAAGACAGAGTCGGGTTGTGCAGTTAAGGGTGTTTACTTACTGCAGATGTTGTACTGGTCACTCCAGCTGCTAGTGACCACCCGAGCCGTGCTGCGTCCACCAGGTCCTGGATCCAGCCAACCCCCAAACAAGTCCGGAGCGTGGCCCTGAGCTCTCCCTCTGTCCTTTCTTCAGCCGTCCCCACCAGTGATCCACCTAGGTCCAGCTCCCTCGGGCCTTCTGTTGGGACACCCTTGGCCCTGGGTTCCCTGACCCTTCATGTGGTGTGCCTTCGGGGTGAATGTGGTGGGTGACCGTGGCAGACACTGCCCACGGTCTCCGGTCTCTGGCTGGGGATTGTTTTTACCCCCACCAGCTTGGGTTCCGGTACCCTGATGCTGACTTCTCACCCGGTGCTCTGATTTGGGTTCTTGGGTCCCTTCTCTTCTGTGCTCTGGGTCTTTCTCTTTTCTCCTCTCTCACTCTGGGTCTTGGTCTTTCTTCTCTCCTCTCCTAACTTGTTTTCTGCAGCTGATCCTCTCTGCATCTGACTCTCTGCGTCTGACCCTGATTCTAGTTGGTGCCCACCTTATATATCCCTCTATGTGTGAGCTCAGGTGACCAGCACCCAATGAGCTCCTATCTTTACCCAGGCTGCTCCCCCTATCTGCCCCTACACTACATGGGATGTTCCACCCCCCTCCCACTCCAGCCAGGAACAGACTCGGTCGTACCTGCACATTTCTAAGTGGGAGTACCGTCGGTCTGCTCCTCGGAAATGGGATGTGTGTAGTGCATGCAGCCTACCGAGCTCAGTCCCACACTCCTTCCTTACCCGGGAGTGGAATATCACACCTCTGGGTTGAGGTGCAATACCCCTGTAGCAGCCGAATCCTCAGGGTGCTACATTCCCCCCTGGTAAATCACAGCACGTCCTCGGGCTGTAAAGACAAAAACACCAAAACATACAAAATTTTTCATATAAACATATTAAAACATATAAAAACATTATATATATAAAACTTTTCATGTAAACATTCTCGTCGTCTCTTGTTTCAGGTTCCTCCTCCGGACACTGTGCAACGTGTGTCCGGGAAAAGTGCGACAGTCTCTTAGAAAAACTGGTTTTCTATAAAACCGGTAGGGGGCGCTTTAGGACGCGCAACTATTTACAGGGGAAGTTGGCCGCTCTCAGTCCTCGGCCAGGTAGAGGGAAGGGAATGGCTGCTCACAGTCCTCAGCCTGTAGGATGAAGGGGTAAACGGGTAAACAGTTCACTGGTCCCAACGGGGACTATTTTAGCAGCAACGGTTCACTGTGCCCCGACGGGCAACTATTTACAGTCTCTATTTCCGTCCTCAACGACGGCTCCCTCCTGCTTTTTCTTAGTGATACGGTGTTGCTTCAGACCCGTCCGGGTCCTCTGGCTCCTCCTCCCCGTACCGCAACTCCTCCTCCGTCAAGCGGTGTACGTGGAGGGCATAAGGTCCTTTGGCACACTTGTGCCGGGTGAAAGTGACTTCGTCTCCGACGTAGAGGTCACGGCCTTTGTGACCTTCCGGCAGGTGGGACTCGACGTCTCTGCGAGTCACAAAAACGTCACCGCGGTTGTTACGGTCCCGAATAAAGCCCCACCCATGCTGCGGGTTGAACTTTATCACCGTCCCGATGGTGCGGGGACAGTGCGCTGCACGGGGGTTCCTCCTAGTCCGGCTCTTCTGTTCCGCGCTCCGGATTTGGGCCTGTTGTTCTCTGACCCGCCTCTCCTCCCGTTCTCTCGTAAACTCTGCTAGCTGCTGACGACAACACTCAGTACGCTCAGCGGCGACTGCCCGAGTTTCTCCGGTGAACCCCATCAAATCTTCTCCCGTGGGGTCCCACACGAATTGAGCTTCTTCTAAAGGAGGCGAGACCCGAGTCACGGGCTTCGGAGCCAGGATCAGGGGCTCACACAAGGGCCCTAGTCTTTGTGGCCGCTCCAGCTCATGGTATTCTTCGGGCCAGATGAAGGGCCGCCCGTCCGGCCATGTGAGCTGGCTGAAGAGGTCCTCCCCCAGGTGTGGCACCCTTGGTATTGCGGGCGCGGGCGCGGTGGTGGTGGCGCCCGGGTTGCCCAGGCCTTGCGGCCAGGCCTGGGGCACCTGGAAGGTGAAGGGCACCGTTAGGACGGCGGCGCCCTGGGCTACCTGGCCTTGCGGCCAGGCCGGAGGCTCCGCGGAGGTAGGGGGCGCTGTTGGTGGTGCGGCGCCCGGGGGTACTAGGCCTTGCGACCAGGCTGGTGGTAATTCCTGCTTTGTCACGCTCCGGATCGAGGCGCGTGACGTCACAGGGGTCGCTGCGGCGGCTTCCGGTCGGGGCCTAGTCCATAGCGGTGACATGGCGGCTACGGGCACAGCAGGGGGACTTTCGGGCTCTGCGACGGGGAGCTGGGGCAGGTAAGCGGTGTCACGGCTTGGGGTATAGGCGTCCCCTTTACCTGCCTCCATGCGTTCGGCTCCCTCCTCGGCGCCGTCTCCGGCCTTGGGTCCTCCCGCGCCATCCTCAGAGGCGGTCTGCTTCCTCTTCCAGGGTAGCGTGCTCCGTTGACTGGTCTCTGCTTGCTGGGCCATCTCCCGGCTCCACTCCGCCAGTATCTCACGCTGTACCCGGGCCATCCTCCTTGCGAGGCCCTCCAGGGCAGTTTGTGCACACTCCCGGTCTCGGGGGAGCTGCGCTAAGATCTCCGCTAGACCTAGCGGGGTTGTGGACTCTAGCAGGCTCCTGACCATCGGGTCGGTGCTGCTCTGCTCTGCTTCCAGCAGGCTCCTGGCCAGCGGGCCGGTGCTGCTCTGCCCTCCTTCCTCGGTCTCTAGCAGACTCCTGGCCAGCGGGCCGGTGCTGTTCTGCTTTCTCTCCATCTCCGGGTGAGCTCCTCCGCTACTCCTTGTTAGACCTCTTGCCTCCGGGTGCGCTCGCTCCAGACTGCTCCAAGCGACACCCATCTTTTCTCTTCTCTTTCGTCTCCTCCCACTTCGAGGGCGGTCCCGGGGCAACTCGGTGACTGTCAGCTCCAGGGGTAGTTCTTTCACGCTGACAGACACCTCCAGCATCACAGTCTCTATTGGTGGGGGCGGTTTCCACTTTTGGCGCCATTTTCTGTCCTGGCCCACGATGGGAGGTGGCCTCCTGCCCTCCTTTGGCACGCCCATAATGGCGTCCGCTGCTCTTCCAAGGCGGGAAATCTGCGGTTTTGGCGGGAAGCTTCGCCCAGTGGCGGGAAACTCTGCAGATGGCGGGAACAAGTTGGAAATGGCGGACAATCGGCGGGAAACGACTGGTGATGGAGTCCGATGGCGTGGACCCTCCGGAACCGGCGGGAGACTTCTTTCTGAGGTAAACTTGCACTTTTCTTCAGGCACGCAGTACCCGGGTGTTGCGGGCACGTAATCCTGCCGACTACGCCAAAGTTGACGCGCCCCCTGGGACATATTCCTTTTTGAGGGGAATACCCGGCACCGGATCAGATGGGGGGTTGTAGTCTCCGAGCGGCTGTGACCCGGTCCCGTGCCCAGGGCGTCAAGCTCAGTGTGATGTGGCAGTTCTACAGATGTTACTAAAGTTCTTTTGTGTCGACTACGCCACCCGTTGTGATGCGGTCACTGTGGCCGCCGCTGCAGCAGGGTCCGCTGAGGCTGATGGTGGGTGCGCAGCTTGGTGGGATAACCCCCAACGGGAGGGGTATAGCCTCAGAGGGGACAGGCGCAGAGGATGGGGGTTGTGGTGGTGTAGTGCAGACGGCAGTGAAGACAGAGTCGGGTTGTGCAGTTAAGGGTGTTTACTTACTGCAGATGTTGTACTGGTCACTCCAGCTGCTAGTGACCACCCGAGCCGTGCTGCGTCCACCAGGTCCTGGATCCAGCCAACCCCCAAACAAGTCCGGAGCGTGGCCCTGAGCTCTCCCTCTGTCCTTTCTTCAGCCGTCCCCACCAGTGATCCACCTAGGTCCAGCTCCCTCGGGCCTTCTGTTGGGACACCCTTGGCCCTGGGTTCCCTGACCCTTCATGTGGTGTGCCTTCGGGGTGAATGTGGTGGGTGACCGTGGCAGACACTGCCCACGGTCTCCGGTCTCTGGCTGGGGATTGTTTTTACCCCCACCAGCTTGGGTTCCGGTACCCTGATGCTGACTCCTCACCCGGTGCTCTGATTTGGGTTCTTGGGTCCCTTCTCTTCTGTGCTCTGGGTCTTTCTCTTTTCTCCTCTCTCACTCTGGGTCTTGGTCTTTCTTCTCTCCTCTCCTAACTTGTTTTCTGCAGCTGATCCTCTCTGCATCTGACTCTCTGCGTCTGACCCTGATTCTAGTTGGTGCCCACCTTATATATCCCTCTATGTGTGAGCTCAGGTGACCAGCACCCAATGAGCTCCTATCTTTACCCAGGCTGCTCCCCCTATCTGCCCCTACACTACATGGGATGTTCCACCCCCCTCCCACTCCAGCCAGGAACAGACTCGGTCGTACCTGCACATTTCTAAGTGGGAGTACCGTCGGTCTGCTCCTCGGAAATGGGATGTGTGTAGTGCATGCAGCCTACCGAGCTCAGTCCCACACTCCTTCCTTACCCGGGAGTGGAATATCACACCTCTGGGTTGAGGTGCAATACCCCTGTAGCAGCCGAATCCTCAGGGTGCTACATCTGCGTACTGTGTGTGTTTGCATGTCTGCGTACTGCGTGTGCGCGTGTCTGTGCACTGTGTGTGTGCATGTCTGCGTACTGTGTTTGTGCATATCTGCGTACTGTGTGTGTGCGTATCTGCGTACTGTGTGTGTGCGTATCTGCGTACTGTGTGTGTGCATGTCTGTGTACTGTGTGTGTGCATGTCTGCGTGCTGAGTGTGTGCATGTCTGTGTACTGTGTGTGTGCATGTCTGCGTACTGTGTGTGTGTGTATCTGCGTACTGTGTGTGTGCGTGTCTGCGTACTGTGTTCGCATGTGGGCGTACCGTGTGTGTGCATGTCTGCGTACTGTGTGTGTGCATGTCTGCGTACTGTGTGTGTGCGTGTCTGTGTAATGTGTTTGTGTGTGTGCATGTCTGCGTACTGTGTCTGTGTGCATATCTGCGTACTGCGTGTGTGCGTGTGTGTGTATGTCTGCATATATGAAGGATGAGGGGACAGCCTGGGCCCTGTGTACTATACCTGTATTTCTCTGCCGTATCTGTGCATCATGAATGTTGGTATGTATTAAATGGCCCACTGAGACTCTTTCGCCCGGGGCCCACGAAAACCTGGAGTCGGCCCTGGTTGATAGCAATGATGGAGGAGGGAACGCCATGTGACACTCTCTCTCCCATCATTCCTCCTCTGCGTCTGACGCAGCGGCGTGATGATGCTCCATGCTCTGTCAGACAGTGGGTCTGGCAGCTGCTGAGGTGATGACAGAGACGCGCTGCAGAGACTGAAGCAGCGGGGAACGAGGAGCGGTAAGTATGTATTTATTTATAAATCAGTGAGTACTGATAAAACTGTAGGACTGGGGGCTGCATTTTACCCTATGGTAGGGGGGAAGCTGCATTTTACCCTATGGGGGGCTGCATTATACTGCGTACAGGACCATGTGGTGCATTATACTGTGTTGAGGACCATTTGGAGTGCAATATACTGCGATGAGGACCATGGGGAGTGCATTATACTGCATACAGGACCATGGAGAGAGCATTATACTGCGTAGATGACCATGGAGAGTGAATTATACTGCGTGGAGGACCATGGCGAGTGCATTATACTGTATGGAGGACCATGCCGATTGCATTATACTGTGTGGAGGACCATGACGAGTGTCTTATACCGTGCGAAGGACCATGACGAGTGTATTATACCGTGTGGAGGACCATGGCGAGTGTCTTATACCGTGTGGAGGACCATGGCGAGTGCATTATACCGTGTGGAGGACCATGGTGAGTGCATTATACTGTGTGGAGGACCATGGCGAGTGCATTATACTGCATACAGGACCATGGGGAGAGCATTATACTGCGTGGAGGACCATGGGGAGTTCATTATACTGCGTGGAGGACCATGGTGAGTGCATTATACTGCGTGGAGGACCATGGCGAGTGCATTATACTGTGTGGAGGACCATGGTGAGTGCATTATACTGTGTGGAGGACCATGGCAAGTGTTTTATAGTGTGTTGAGGACCATGGCGAGTGTCTTATAGTGTGTGGAGGACCATGGCGAGTGTCTTATACTGTGTGGAGGACCATGGCGAGTGCATTATACTGTGTGGAGGACCATGGCGAGTGCATTATACTGTGTAGAGGACCATGGCGAGTGTCTTATACTGTGTGGAGGTCCATGGATAGTGCATTATACTGAGTGGAGGACCATGGTGAGTGCATTATACTGAGTGGAGGACCATGGTGAGTGCATTATACTGAGTGGGGGACCATGGTGAGTGCATTATACTGTATGGAGGATCATGGCGAGTGCATTATACTGTATGGAGGATCATGGCGAGTGCCTTATACTGAGTGGAGGACCATGGCGAGTGCATTATACTGAGTGGAGGATCATGGCGAGTGCATTATACTGTGTGGAGGACCATGGCGAGTGCCTTATACTGTATGGAGGATCATGGCGAGTGCATTATACTCTGTGGAGTGTGGAGAGGTGTGGGGACATTATATTGTATGTAGGCCCATTATACTGCATGGAGGGCTGTGTGGGGGTCACAGTTGGGGGATCATACTGTGTTGGGGTCACCATACTTTGCCTTGGGAGTTGAGGTGGGGTACAATAGGGTCATTATACTGTGAATGTGGAGGAATTCACCATGGGGGTATCATACTGTGTTTGAGGACACTTTTGTTGGCATTGTTGGCATCACACTTTATGGGGAAATAAAAAGGAATCTAGGACTTCAGCAGGAGGAAAATTACTATGTAAAGGCTGGAAAGTTGTGAGATCTGCTCTTCTGTGACCCCGACAATTATTTACTTCTTTTTTTTGGGTGGGGGGCCCAATTAGAACTTCTGCTTTGGGGCCCCATGATTCCTATGTACGTCCCTGGCGCTGTACAAAAGATAATTTCACCCAATGAACAAACATTTTGCTCGTTCATTAGGTGATCAGTAGCTTTTTTACCCTGAAAGATTACTGTATATTTTAAGAATATAATTCACTATTGTTTTTCAGTGTAAATTCAGCTTTACTTGCAGAAACATGATGAGCATAATACTCTTGCTGTAAAAGAAACTCCTTTATGGAGATTCCAGCTCCTGATATATCAACCTTATTATGGACCTATGATGTACCGCACAGTCCCTTATATATAGGGATTAGTGTTGAGCAAGTACTAAAATGCTCGGGTGCTCGAAGCTCAGCCCGAGCTCGCCGTGATACTCGGGTGCTCGACCCGAGCAACGAGCCCAATGTTAGACCGGAGCATTTTTGCGACGGCACCCCCGGCAGTCTTTTAAAAGCCTAACAAGTGCCCAAAACAATAGTGACAGTGCTCAAATGACCTGGGGACAGCATGGGGATCGCCCCAGGAATCATTTCTGACCCCCAGGTCACTGCTGTCAACAACGTGGTCAGAGGTATTAAGCCACTTTTAAGGGCTCACAATAAAACGTTCAAAAACGAAACTGAAACTGCTTTCCTGTTAAATATGTTAAGGAAGTTCCTTTCCAGGGTAAAGACTTGTGTATAAGGTAAAATAAGTAACCCCCCCCATAAATACTCCTCCACACCTTGGGCTATGTACACAAGTAGCATTTTTTATGCGTTTTTGCACTTTTGTATTGCTTTTAACCGTGACAAATGCATTCACCTGGAAATGTCATTTTAACATTTTACAACTTTATCTGGCCATGTGCTGTGTGACACATGCATACAGTGCTTAAAAGACATGGGGACAGCATGGGGAAGACCCCTGGAAGCATCTCTGACACCCAGGTTACAGCCTAAAAGTGTGCCCATCAGAAGTCATCCTTGCCGCATCACAAGATGCAGACTTGCAACTATCCCCGTGCAAGTTCTTGTCCCAGGGCACTGTTCAATTGTACCTCCCCCATTCCTTGCAATGCAAGCGCAAATATGCAGCCAACCACCCACCCACCCCCAGGCTGCAATACCATACTGCTAGCTTGCTTGCACTTGAAATTGGGCCTTTTAGGCATGTGGAGGCGGAATCTGGCCACCACATCATGGCTGCGTTGGCGGCCTAGAATCCATACTCAGTCCCCAGTCGCCCGGCGGCCGGGTGTCCATACTCGGTCCCCATCCGCCCCGCGGCCAGGTGTCCACACACAGTCCCCAGCCACCTGGGGGCAGCCGGGTGTCCATAAAAGGTCCCCAGCCGTCCCTATTTCTCCTTGGAACTTCCCCACACACACTTTTCTTAGCCCGGCCTGCTTTAGGGCAGCATTGGACGAGCCCACCAGAGAACCAGACTCCCCCGGTGGGCCCTAGCTTCTCCATCAGCGGAGTTGAGAGTGCCAAGGTGAGGACCATGATCATGATGATACAAGTTAGCATCTGCTTTGTTTTCTTGGAATGCAAGCGTAAGTATGCAGCCTGCCACCCACCCACCCCCAGGCTGCAATACCATACTGCTTGCTTGCACTTGAAATTGGGCCTTTTAGGCATGTGGAGGCGGAATCTGGCCACCACGTCATGGCTGCGTTGGCGGCCTGGAATCCATACTCAGTCCCCAGCCGCCCGGCGGCCGAGTGTCCATATTCGGTCGCCAGCCGCCCCGCGGCCGGGTGGCCACACACGGTCCCCAGCCGCCTGGGGACAGCCAGGTGTCCATAAACGGTCCCCAGCCGCAACTATTTCTCCTTGGAACTTCCCCCACACAATTTTCTTAGCCCGGCCTGCTTTAGGGCAGCATTGGACGAGCCCACCAGAGAACCAGACTCCTCCGGTGGGCCCTGGCTTCTCCATCAGGGGAGTTGAGATTGCCAAAGTGAGGACCATGATGATGATGATACAAGTTAGCATCTGCTTTGTTTTCTTGGAATGCAAGCGTAAGTGTGCAGCCTGCCACCCACGCACCCCCAGGCTGCAATGCCATACTGCTAGCTTGCACTTGAAATTGGGCCTTAGTTTGGAGGAGTCCGAAGCTGACTACTACCTCATGGCTGCTTCGGCAGCGAGGTATCCATACTTAGTCCCCAGCTGCCCCTATTTGTCCGGGTGTGCCTTATACATAAGATTAAGCGCGCATACCAAAACATTACCTGTGCCCTCCCCAGTGCATTTAGTGGGAAGGACAGCCTATTCCGCTGTAGTGTGTGCATGTCAAACCCCTGTTCATGGTACATGCAAAGAAGCCTGCCACCCTGCACCTGTCGTTGCAGACTTGCAACTATCCCCGTTCAAGTCCTTGTCCCAGGGCAGTGTTCAATTGTACCTCTCCCATTCCTTGCAATGCAAGCGCAAGTATGCAGCCTGCCACCCGCCCACCCCCAGGCTGCAATACCATACTGCATGCTTGCACTTGAAATTGGGCCTTTTAAGTATGTGGAAGAGGAATCTGGCTACCACGTCCTGAGTGCGTTGGCGGCCTAGAATCCATACTCAGTCCCCAGCTGCCCGGCGGCCGGGTGTTCACACTCGGTCCCCAGCCGCCTGGGGGCAGCCGGGTGTCCATAAACGGTCCCCAGCTGCCCCTATTTCTCCTTGGAACTTCCCCCACACACTTTTCTTAGCCCGGCCTGCTTTAGGGCAGCATTGGACGAGCCCACCAGAGAACTATACTTCTCCGGTGGTTCCTGGCTTCTCCATCAGGGGAGTTGAGAGTGCCAAGGTGAGGAGCATGATGAGGATGATAGAAGTTAGCATCTGCTTTGTTTTCAAGGAATGCAAGCGCATGTATGTAGTAGCGGCTAGGCCTGAGGTGGTCAGCGTTTTGGTGCATATCCTACCTCCTCCGAGGATTGCTGGATGTTTTCCTGCTACTATCCAAGTTCTATGACTCCCGTTAAAACAAAGCTTCAGGTGATAAATGATGGATGAGGTAGTGGCAAAGGAGAAAGAGCAGGAGGAACAGGGACCATTCACATCAATATCAGGCCAGTCAACCACATATGTCTTGTAGGATATGTTTCTGTAACAAAAGGAGCGGTTCGGCTACAAAGTTATAGGGCATACAGTGAGTGCAATGCCTGCCAAAAATTTTGAGGCACTCCAATGCCCCTTGGAAATGACATGGAGGTCAGAGGGCCTTAACTAAACCTTTTTTTCCATTTATAGCAACTGGGTCTCCTGTGCACTGTTGGCCTAAGCAGTGAATGGAAGGCTTTCCAAAAATTATGAGGAACTGCAATGCCCCTTGAAACAGACGTGGATTACAGCGTACTAAAAACCTTCTACCCATTATTGGGGAGTGGGTCTCCCTTAGTGTTCGCCTATGCATTGAAAAGCAAAAGCTGACTAAAATTAGGAGGAAATGCAATGCCCGTTGGAAGAGTCGTGGAGATTAGAGGTAAGGTAATTAAAAACAAAATTTCAATGCCCCTTGGAAGAGCTGTGGAGTTCAGAGTGGCTTAAGAAGACGCTTTTAATGCCCCTTTGAAGAGACGTGGAGGTCACAGTAGCTTAACAAGACGGTTTTAATGCCCCTTGGAAGAGCTGTGGAGTTCAGAGTGGTTTAACAAGACGATGTTAATGCTCCTTGGAAGAGACGTGGAGGTCACGGTAGCTTAACAAGATGGTTTTAATGCCCCTTGGAAGAGTGGTGGAGGTCGCAGTGGAATAAAAAGACAATATCAATGCCCCGTGGAAGAGACATGGAGGTCACAGTAGCTTAACAAGACGGTTTTAATGCCCCTTGGAGGAGTGGTGGAGGTTGCAGTGGAATAAAAAGACAATATCAATGCCCCGTGGAAGAGACGTCGAGGTCACAGTAGCTTAACAAGACGGTTTTAATGCCCCTTGGAAGAGCTGTGGAGTTCAGAGTGGTTTAATAAGACGGTTTTAATGCCCCTTGGAAGAGACGTGGAGGTCACAGTATCTTAACAAGACGGTTTTAATACCCCTTACAAGAGCCATACAGTACAGCAACTTAAAAACATTATACCCATTATTGGGGAGTGGGTCTCCCATAGTATTTGCTTATGCCTTACAAGCAAAAGCTTCCAAAAATTAGGATGGAGCAACTTGAAATGTCCCTTACAAGAGCCATGCAGTACAGCATATTACAAACAGTAGTCCCATTATTGGGGGGTGGATCTCCCATAGTATTTGCTTATGCCTTCCAAGCAAAAGTTTCCAAAAATTAGGACGGAGCAACTTGCAATGCCCCTTAAAAGAGCCATGCAGTACAGCATTTTACAAACATTAGTCCCATTATTGGGGAGTGGGTCTCCCATAGTATTTGCTTATGCCTTCCAAGCACAAGCTTCCAAAAATTAGGACGGAGCAACTTGCAATGCCTCTTACAAGAGCCATGCAGTACAGCATATTACAAATATTAGTCCCATTATTGGGGAGTGGGTCTCCAATAGTATTTGCTTATGCCTTCCAAGCAAAAGTTTCCAAAAATTAGGACGGAGCAACTTGCAATGCCCCTTACAAGAGCCATGCAGTACAGCATATTACAAACATTAGTCCCATTATTGGGGAGCGGGTCTCCCATAGTATTTGCTTATGCCTTCCAAGCAAAAGCTTCCAAAAATTATGAGGAAATGCAATGCCCGTTCGAAGAGTCGTGGAGGTCCCAGTAGCTTAACAAGACGCTTTTAATGCCCCTCAGAAGAGACTTGGAGGTCAGAGTTGTATAACAAGACGCTTTTAATGACCCCTCAGAAGAGACGTGGAGGTCAGAGTGGTATAACAAGACAGTTTTAATGCCCCTTGGAAGAGACGTGGAGGTCAGAGTGGTATAACAAGATGCTTTTAATGCCCCTCAGAAGAGACATGGAGGTCAGAGTGGTATAACAAGACGCTTTTAATGCCCCTCAGAAGAGACGTGGAGGTCAGAGTGGTATAGCAAGACGCTTTTTATGCCCCTCAGAAGAGACGTGGAGGTCAGAGTGGTATAACAAGACGCTTTTTATGCCCCTCAGAAGAGACGTGGAGGTCAGAGTGGTATAACAAGACGCTTTTAATGCCCCTCAGAAGAGACGTGGAGGTCAGAGTGGTATAACAAGATGATTTTAATGCCCCTTGGAAGAGACGTGGAGGTCAGAGTGGTATAACAAGATGCTTTTAATGCCCCTTGGAAGAGACGTGGAGGTCAGAGTGGTATAACAAGATGCTTTTAATGCCCCTCAGAAGAGACGTGGAGGTCAGAGTGGTATAACAAGACAGTTTTAATGCCCCTTGGAAGAGACGTGGAGGTCAGAGTGGTATAACAAGATGCTTTTAATACCCCTCAGAAGAGACATGGAGGTCAGAGTGGTATAACAAGACGCTTTTAATGCCCCTCAGAAGAGACGTGGAGGTCAGAGTGGTATAACAGGATGCTTTTAATGCCCCTCAGAAGAGACGTTGAGGTCAGAGTGGTATAACAAGACGCTTTTAATGCCCCTCAGAAGAGACGAGGAGGTCAGAGTGGTATAACAAGACGCTTTTTATGCCCCTCAGAAGAGACGTGGAGGTCAGAGTGGTATAACAAGACGCTTTTAATGCCCCTCAGAAGAGACGTGGAGGTCAGAGTGGTATAACAAGATGATTTTAATGCCCCTTGGAAGAGACGTGGAGGTCAGAGTGGTATAACAAGATGCTTTTAATGCCCCTTGGAAGAGACGTGGAGGTCAGAGTGGTATAACAAGATGCTTTTAATGCCCCTCAGAAGAGACGTGGAGGTCAGAGTGGTATAACAAGACAGTTTTAATGCCCCTTGGAAGAGACGTGGAGGTCAGAGTGGTATAACAAGATGCTTTTAATACCCCTCAGAAGAGACATGGAGGTCAGAGTGGTATAACAAGACGCTTTTAATGCCCCTCAGAATAGACGTGGAGGTCAGAGTGGTATAACAAGACGCTTTTAATGCCCCTCAGAAGAGACGTGGAGGTCAGAGTGGTATAACAGGATGCTTTTAATGCCCCTCAGAAGAGACGTTGAGGTCAGAGTGGTATAACAAGACGCTTTTAATGCCCCTCAGAAGAGACGAGGAGGTCAGAGTGGTATAACAAGACGCTTTTTATGCCCCTCAGAAGAGACGTGGAGGTCAGAGTGGTATAACAAGACGCTTTTTATGCCCCTCAGAAGAGACGTGGAGGTCAGAGTGGTATAACAAGACGCTTTTAATGCCCCTCAGAAGAGACGTGGAGGTCAGAGTGGTATAACAAGACGATTTTAATGCCCCTTGGAAGAGACGTGGAGGTCAGAGTGGTATAACAAGACGCTTTTAATGCCCCTCAGAAGAGACGTGGAGGTCAGAGTGGTATAACAAGACGCTTTTAATGCCCCTTGGAAGAGACGTGGAGGTCAGAGTGGTATAGCAAGACGGTTTTAATGCTCCTCAGAAGAGACGTGGAGGTCAGAGTGGTATAACAAGACGGTTTTAATGCCCCTTGAAAGAGACGTAGAGGTCAGAGTGGTATAACAAGATGCTTTTAATGCCCCTCAGAAGAGACGTGGAGGTCAGAGTGGTATAACAAGACGCTTTCAATGCCCCTCAAAAGAGACGTGGAGGTCAGAGTGGTATAACAAAACGGTTTTAATGCCCCTTGGAAGAACAATACAATACAGCATCTTAAAGATATTATTCCCATTATTGGGGAGTGGGTCTCCCACAGTCTTTGCTTATGCCTTCCAAGCAAAAGCTGACAAAAATCAGGATGGAGGAACTTTCAATAATGGCAACACGGACCACTGTCACCTGGTGGTATAGTGGTGGTGGAGGCTGAGGATAAGGAGAAGAACATAAAACAGCCGAAATGAGGAAGTGTATACCCATGTGTGGGTGTGAAGCGGTGCATGTGAATACACCTCCCGAAATAACACAGTGGATTTGACTTTATGTTACTCTGCTGTCATTTGGTGGTGATGAGAAGTCTGGCCCAATCCAGCCCTTGTTCATTTTGATAAGGGTCAGCTTGTCAGCATTGTCAGTTGACAGGCGAGTTCATTCCAAGTGTCCAGCTTGGATACCCAATAATTAAAAGGCACAGAGGAATCACGGAGGACGCTGGTACGGTCGGCAAGGTACTCCCTCACCATCTTTTGAAACATTCCACTCCTTGTGAGAGTACCCCGCACCTCAGGGTCTGTCCGAAGGGAGGGTCTGAGAAAACTGTCCCAGAACGTTGACTGTGTTCCCCTGCCTCTGCTGGATTGGAGTTGCGTCTCTCTCGCATGTACGCCTTGGTTGGGCAACGAACTGTGACCTCTGCCGCTAGCGTGTTCAGATGGGAATTTTTTCTACAGTTCTGCAGCAAGGGCCTTCTGGTACTGCCCCATTTTTGTAGACCTCTCCACCTCAGGAATAAGAGAGTGAAAGTTCTCCTTGTAGCGGGGGTCTACAAGTGTCACCAACCAGTAATGACTGTCACCCAACATTTTGACAACGCGAGGGTCACAGTTAAGGCAGGGTAACATAAAGTCAGCCATGCGTGCCAGACTGGTAACGGGCAAGATTTCCGTGTCCTCACCAAGATGACGACTGACCATGCTCTCCTCCTCCTCCTCCTCCCCCCTGTCCTCAGGCCACTCACGCTGAACCAACGGTATGACAGTTGTACAGGTACTACCGTCTACAGCGCATGATACCAGCTCCTGTTCTTCCTCCTCCTCCTCCTCCTCTCCCTCATTGTCCCCCAATGCACGTTGGGATGAGATGAGGCTGGGCTGTGTGTAATCGCCCGCTACGACTTCTTGATCCATCTCATCATACTCTGGCTGCAATGCCTCCTCTTTAATTCTCTGCAGAGAGCATTGCAAAAGACAGACAATGACATGATCAAAAATAGGACTTATCTTATATAGGTATTTAGGTTGCCCCCATCATTCCTCCAAACTCCTCGACGCGTTTCCCCGTTGATTAATGGTTGATCAGGAGAAGATCATCCTGCAGAGAGCGGGGAAACGTGTCAAGGAGTTTGGAGGAATGATGGGGGCAACCTAAATACCTATATAAGATAAGTCCTATTTTTGATCATGTTATTGTCATGAAAAAGTATCTGGAATGGAGTATCAGATTATTATATAAACCCAAACTGTGAGTGGGATTAGTATTGTTAATTATAGGAATATCATACTAGAATATGTGAATATATTTGATTAAGGACTCCTGTATAGGATTGCGCCCTTGACATATATGTGGTATATTGATGTAGTTTGGGAAACAGTAGATATGTATTCATAAGTCCCACCTACAACGTCCTTTTCCTGCTGTTTTTAAGATTAGTGACTTATTGTGTATAGGCTGTTTTTGTTCAAGTCCACACCTATATATTATATATTCAGTAGTGAAAGATTATCGTCTTCAGTAAGAAGGTGTGGAAAAAATAATCATGATGAATGAACATTTCTACCTGCACTAGGTCACTTTTTATGGGCATTTCACGGGCACTCGATGTATGTTATATGTGTCAAATATGACTATTAAAGATTATCTTTTAAGATAAATAGACAAAAGGGTTTTCTGTGTTAGCTGTTAAAATTATTCCCTTTATATACGGAATCAAGACTATGTGATCTCATTCACACTGAAGGCATCAAAACTATGAATTAACACATGTGGAATTATATACTTAACAAAAAAGTGTGAAACAACTGAAAATATGTTTTATAGTCTAGGTTCTTCAAAGTAGCCACCTTTTGCTTTGATGACTGCTTTGCGCACTCTTGGCATTCTCTTGATGAGCTTCAAGGGGTAGTCACCGGAAATGGTTTTCACTTCACAGGTGTGCCCTGTCAGGTTTAATAAGTGGGATTTCTTGCCTTATAAATGGGGTTGGCACCATCAGTTGTGTTGTGCAGAAGTCTGGTGGATACACAGCTGATAGCCCTACTGAATAGACTGTTAGAATTTGTATTATGGCAAGAAAAAAGCAGCTAAGTAAACGAGTGGCCATCATTACTTTAAGAAAAGAAGGTCAGTCAGTCCGAAAAATTGGGAAAACTTTGAAAGTGTCCCCAAGTGCAGTTGCAAAAAACATCGAGAGCTGCAATGAAATTGGATCACATGAGGGCCGCCCCAGGAAAGAAAGACAAAGAGTCACCTCTGCTTCTGAGGATAAATTTATCCGAGTCACCAGCCTCAGAAATCGCAGGTTAACAGCAGCTCAGATTAGAGACCAGGTCAATGCCACACAGAGTTCTAGCAGCAGACACATCTCTGTGTTAAGACTTTGTGCAGCAGGCCTTCATGGTAAAATAGCTGCTAGGAAACCACTGCTAAGGACAGGAAACAAGCAGAAGAGACTTGTTTGGGCTAAAGAACACAAGGAATGGACATTAGACCAGTGGAAATCTGTGCTTTGGTCTGATGAGTCCAAATTTGAGATCTTTGGTTCCAACCACCGTGTCTTTGTGCGACGCAGAAAAGGTGAACGGATGGACTCTACATGCCTGGTTCCCACCGTGAAGCATGGAGGAGGAGGTGTGATGGTGTGGGGGTGCTTTGCTGGTGACACTGTTGGGGATTTATTCAAAATTGAAGGCATACTGAACCAGCATGGCTACCACAGCATCTTGAAGAGACATGCTATTCCATCCGGTTGGACCATCATTTATTTTTCAACAGGACAATGACCCCAAACACACCTCCAGGCTGTGTAAGGGCTATTTGACCAAGAAGGAGAGTGATGGGGTGCTATGCCAGATGACCTGGCCTCCACAGTCACCAGACCTGAACCCAATCGAGATGGTTTGGGGTGAGCTGGACCGCAGAGTGAAGGCAAAAGGGCCAACAAGTGCTAAGCATCTCTGGAAACTCCTTCAAGATTGTTGGAAGACCATTTCCGGTGACTACCTCTTGAAGCTCATCAAGAGAATGCCAAGAGTGTGCAAAGCAGTCATCAAAGCAAAAGGTGGCTACTTTGAAGAACCTAGAATATAAGACATATTTTCAGTTGTTTCACACTTTTTTGTTAAGTATATAATTCCACATGTGTTAATTCATAGTTTTGATGCCTTCAGTGTGAATGAGATCACATAGTCTTGATTCCGTATATAAAGGGAATAATTTTAACAGCTAACACAGAAAACCCTTTTGTCTATTTATCTTAAAAGATAATCTTTAATAGTCATATTTGACACATACTTTTGTGTTAAGTATATAATTCCACATGTGTTAATTAATAGTTTTGAAGCCTTCAGTGTGAATGTACAATTTTCATAGTCATGAAAATAAAGAAAAATCTTTAAATGAGAAGGTGTGTCCAGACTTTTTGTCTGTACTGTATTTGCTGCTGAACAGTGAGCGACACACTCAAACTGCTTTTTTTTTTAGATACAAACGGCCCAAAACTGGATACTACAGAGATTTTTTACCGTGGAACAGCAAAACCACAGTTTTAATTTACTGGTGTATACCAGACTTTTTTAAATATATATATATTTGCGGCTGAACAGTGAGCGACACACTCAAACTATTTTTTTTTAGATACAAAAGGCCCAAAACTGGATAATACAGAGATTTGACCCGTGGAACTGCAAAACCATACTGGGATTTGTCGGGCCTACAACAGACTATTTTCAACAGATATATTTTTGTGTTAGAACAGTCAGGAGACACTACTGGTTTTTTTTTAAGGCAAAAAATGCGAAAAATAGGATAATAGAGATTTTTTTACCGTGAAACAGCAGAACCACAGTTTTAATTTACTGGTGTATACCAGACTTTTTTAAAAATATATATTTGCGGCTGAACAGTGAGCGACACACTCAAACTGTTTTTTTTAGATACAAAAGGCCCAAAACTGGATACTACAGAGATTTGCCCCGTGGAACTGCAAAACCACACTGGGATTTGTTGGGCCTACACCAGACTATTTTCAACAGATATATTTTTGTGTCAGTACAGTCAGGAGACACTACTGTTTTTTTTTAAGGCAAAAAATGCGAAAAACAGGATAATAGAGATTTTTTACCGTGGAACAGCAAAACCACAGTTATAATTTACTGGTGTATACCAGACTTTTTTAAATATATATATTTGCGGCTGAACAGTGAGCGACACACTCAAACTGTTTTTTTTAGATTCAAAAGGCCCAAAACTGGATACTACAGAGATTTGACCCGTGGAACTGCAAAACCACACTTCTGTTTCTGTGGCCTATACCAGACTCTTTTCAACAGATACAGTATATTTGTGTCTGAACAATCAGAGACACACTTTTTTTTGGGGGGGGGTGGGGGGGACACCAATAGGTTAATAAGACGGGTATTTGTACAGTGTGAAGGAGGAAAAAAAAAGAGGATTTAGATGAAAAAAAAGGATTTTTACTGGCCCCCGAGACCTGGAGCTAAGTCCAACAATTTCAGAAACAGGAGCACACAGGACTGTAATGCAGCGTTTGCTGGTATAACCATTGCGTCTCCTATACAGCCTGCCTGCCTGCCTGATATCTGGGATGAATATTAGTCCTGAGAAGGACTGTTTGTTTGATCTGGCAGCCTTTACAGACCCTAGACTAACTATTTCGCAGGATAAATCTCTCCCTAGCTCAGCAGCGCTGTCCCTACACTGTTTAATCCGGAGCGACTGTGTCCAAGATGGCGGCGCCCGGTTTTAAATACTCGAGGTGACGCTATGCAGCCAGCCAATCACTGCAATGCCCACAAACAACATGGCTGCGGCATTACAGTGACTTGCTGGCAATCCCTGCATGTTCATTGGCTCTGTAAAGAGTGCCAAACATGCAGGGCAGAGACCCAAGCTCCCGCCCGAGTAACCCGGAAATGCTCGGTGCTCGCCGAACATCCCGAGTAGCGTGATGCTTGGGCGAGTACCGAGCAGTGTCGAGCATGCTCGCTCAACACTAATAGGGATCAAGAAAGAAGGAATTTTGCGGTGTTAGTGAAGCGCTAGAACAACTAGACAGGGTATTAGGTTATAACACACAAACCTTTTATTGTTTAGTACGCTCTCTAACGCCACGACGCGTTTCGATAGCAGAAGCTATCTTCCTCAGGTAGATTAGAGAGCAAATGAAAGAGCAACCATTATATAGGGTAGGTGCACCAATCAAATGACACTAACAATTATGACAACACAGGAAATCCAAAACAGGAAGAAAAAAAAAAAAAGGAAGTAAAAGAAATGAATATCATATAAATATGAATATAAAAACTACATTAGATCAAAAGGTTAAAAAAGAGGATAAAAGATGCCCAGTATACCCAATAGTGTCATGATGTACTAAAAGCAGGGATTATAAATAAAATATAAAATTAATAAAAAAAATAAAAAATGAATAAAAACTAGTAATGCGTGAATAAGAACCAAGAGAGAAATAGGGTTAATGAATCGCATTCCCAATCGTTAAATTAACCACTTCGCTCCAGAGCCTGTTTTTGCATTCGTGACCGGGCCAATTTTTTCAATTCTGTCCACTGTCACTTTATGAAGTAATTACTCTGGAACGCTTAAACGGATCCCCCTGATTCTGAGGCTGTTTTTTCATGACATATTGTACTTCATGATAGTAGTAAAATTTATTCTATATCACTTGCGTTTGTTTGTGAAAAAATCGGAAATTTGGCGAAAATTTTGAAAATTTTGCAATTTTCAAACTTTGAATATTCATGCCCTTAAATCAGAGAGATATGTCACACAAAATAGTTAATAAATAACATTTCCCACATGTCTACTTCACATCAGCACAATTTTGGAACCAAAATTTTTTTTTGTTAGGAAGCTATAAGGGTTAAAAGTTGACCAGCGATTTCTCATTTTTACAACAAAATTTACAAAAACATTTTTTTATGGACCACATCTTATTTGAAGTGACTTTGAGGGGCCTTTATGACAGAAAATACCCAAAAGTAATACCATTCTAAAAACTGCACCCCTCAAGGTGCTCAAAACCACATTCAAGAAGTTTATTAACCCTTCAGGTGCTTCACGGGAATATTTGGAATGTGGAAAAAAACAATGAACATTTAACTTTTTTTCACAAAAAATTACCTTAGACCCAATATTTTTTCATTTTCGCAAGTGTAACAGGAAAAATGGACTCCAAAATGTGTTGTGAAATTTCTCCTGAGCACGCTGATACCCCATATGTGGTGCAAAACCACTGTTTGGGCGCACGGCATGGCTCGGAAGGTAAGGAGCGCCATTTGACTTTCGGAATGGAAATTTGGCTGGAATCGATAGTGGATGCCATGTTGCATTTGGAGAGCCCCTGAGGTGCCTAAACAGAGGAAACCCCCAACAAGTGACCGAATTTTACAATCTACTCCTCTGTATAAATTAATCTAGTGGTGGGAAAATAAGCAGATAGGTAAATGGTCACTAAACCCATAGATGAATTCCCAGAGAGGTGTCATTTCCAAAATGGGGTCATTTCAGGGGGGATTCTGCTGTTCTGGCACTTTTCAGAGGCGCTAAGTACCAGAACTAAAGAATCCCCCATGAAGTGACCCCATTTTGGAAATGACACCCCTCTGGGAATTCATCTATGGGTTTAGTGACCATTTTAACTCAATGGATGATTTCCAGAAACAAGCACGCAATGGAAGGTTTAGATTCTGGAGAACCCCACCCCCCACCCCTGGAAATTAAGTGAGCTCTACTCGAATGTGTCATTCACTAAATGAACCAAATGTTTGAATGACAAAATGGGATACATTTTTACAGTTTAAAAACGTAGCTCTGTGTGGAAGATTTTAAAGCAGTCAGTGACGCATAAGGCTGGCAATGATGGGCATTGTGGGCAATAGTAGCGGGTATCACGCCTCATTCCTCTCTTAGTACATACACGACATCTTTTCTGGGGGTTCCTTCTCGTTTCCGTTGCTGGAATAAGTGCAATAAAATGTCGCTCAGTGAGTCTTTTCACATCCTCAGATTCTAATGGATGAGCGGGGCTAACACTTTCAAAAACAAGATTTTCAATTACCTTTTCTTGATAATCAAGAACAGGATCTGAATTTCCTGCTTTTTTGTACAACACAAAAGAATTGTATGTGGCCACCTGAAACAAATAAATAACCAACTTTTTATACCAGGTATAGGACTTTCTTGATACCTGGTATGGCTGTAGAACCTGGTCTGCAAGGTCCACACCCCCCATGTCTTTGTTGTAGTCAATGACTGACACAGGTTTTTGCTTCGGAGTGGTGGATCCTAGTTCTACAGTGGCCCTTGTGGCATCTGTGTGGATCGAGCTGAGGACAAAAATATCCCTCTTATCCCTATACTTCAGGGCAAGCAGCTCTCCGTTGCGTACAGCCCCTGACTGCCCCTTTTGGTTGACCAATGGTTGTGGAAACCCCTGACGGTTTTTCCGAATGGTCCCACAAGCTCCGATGTTGTGTTCAACCAGACTTTTAAATAGGGGTATGCTGGTGTAATAATTGTCCACATATAGATTGTAGCCTTTTTGAAAAAATGGACTTATCAGCTCCCAAACAATTTTTCCAGATGTCCCCAGATAAGTAGGGCATCCTGGTGGGTTTAGTTGGCTATCTTTCCCCTCATATATGCGAAAAGCGGATGTGTATCCAGTGGAACTTTCGCACATTTTATAGAGCTTTATTCCAAACCTTGCCCTTTTAGATGGGATAAATTGCTTGAGGTGCAGTCTTCCTTTGAATTTTACAAGGGACTCATCTATAGAAATATTTTGTGTTGGGGTATAGAGCCTTAAGAATTTTTCTGACAAATTTTCAATGATGGGTCTAATTTTATATAACCTGTCATGTTCTGGGGCATTTCTGGGCAGGCATTGACTATTCTCGTTAAAATGCCAAAACCGCATGAGCATTTCATAACGGGTCCTAGGAAGAACGACTGAAAACATAGGGGTGGCTTGAACAGGGTGGTTGGACCAGTAGGATTGAATGCTCATTTTTTTAACAAGCCCCATGGCAAATGTAAGTCCTAAAAAATTTTTATTTCCGGGTCATTAGTTGGTGTCAATAAATTTGCCCTAGCATAGTAACATTGTGGATTCTGGCTTATGAATTGGGATGCGTATAAGTTTGTTTGCATGATAATATGCTCTAGCTAGCTGTCTGTAAAAAACAAATTAAAAAAATGAATTGGTCCAAAATCTTCCACCTCCAACATTTATACCAGGAATGGCGTTGAAATCAGGGCTGAATGGAGCAGCCGAATCCGAAGCCTCCCATCTGGGAAATGCTATATCACGTGGCAAAGCCCCTTGTACGCTGGCATGCGCCAATTCACTAGTAGCAGGGACAGCGCTTGTACTGGGCAGTGTTCCCTGATTTGGAGACGTTTCTCCAGTAGCGCTATTTGCCCCGATTGTTGTACTGGTCCTTGGGCTTGAGGATGGACCAGAATCACTGCTCATTTCTGAGCTCTCACTATCGCCGCTACAAAAGCCCTCAAAATTCACATCTCCATCTGAGATTGCACTGTCATCAGTGTCAGAACATAGCAGGGCATACACCTCCTCTGCGATCCAATCAGGTCCCCATGATGTCACATGTCAGAGCTATCGCTCTGCACCGGAACCGCAGCGCTTGCAGGACCCTGGGGGTCCTGAGCGCTGTGGAACCACCCACCGTTTTTAAACGTCGGCGCTGCACAGAGCCCAGGCAGCGCCGACGTTTATGTACAGTGGGGGGTCCTGAATCGGTTAAGGCCCTCAGGGGATAGAGTGCCCAATCTAAAAATCCAATAACTCTCACGATTAATTAAACGACCTAAGTGGTCAGTCGTGGTTTCAGCAATCTGATCAATAATTTTAAGCCTTAAGTCAGTAGGATCCTTAATATGCGCCACAGAAAAATGTTTAGAAACGCTATGTAGAAGGAAACCACTACGAATATTAGACCTATGCTTATTCATCCGTGCATGCATGGCCTGTATCGTACGGCCCACGTATTGTAGGTCGCACGTACTTTCAAGGACATATACCACGAACATGGAGTGACAATTTAAAAATTGTCTAATGGTGTATGTTTTGCCAGTGGTATTCGAGGTGAAAGTCTTTGAACCACTCAAGATACTCTGGCAACACATGCATTTTGGGGACCCACAAGAGAAACAACCACTGATCAAATTGCCCATGCCGATAGGTTGGGTTGGAGAGGATTCACATAGCGTATTGCTAGGAGCCAGGATATTGCGGAGGTTCTTACCCCTGCTGAACACCACCCTTGGTTTATCAGGAAGGTGCCTAGAGAGGACCGCATCGCTCTTAAGGATAAACCAGAATTTGTCTAGTAACTTCTGGATGTTCCTGTGAGACTGATTATAAGTAGTCACCAGGCTCCAGTTACTCAACTCAGTAGCGTCATCAGGGTTTTTATGACTGGCCGAAGTCGTACTCTTAACAATACTGTCTTGGGAACGGAGCTGGAGTTTTTTGATACAGGACTCTTTAGATAATGCTCTACATTTCTGAAAGGCATCACTCAGTAATTTCCGTGGATATCCCTTTTGCCTGAACCGTTTGTTGAGGATTTTGGCCTCCAGGGCAAAATCAGAATTATTAGTGCAGTTTTTTCTGATCCTCCAGTATTGGCCATATGGTACGTTTCTGACCCATCTAGGGAGGTGTCCACTGTCAAAGCAAAGGTAGCTGTTAACATCAACCTGTTTAAAATGGGTAGACATGGACAACCTCCCCGAAGGGTCAACCCGCACCAAAAGGTCCAAATAATGGAGGGCTGTTTCTGACACAGTTGCTGTAAAGGTAAGACCCCATGTATTCAAATTTAATTCTTCCACAAACATAGATGCCTCCTCTTTAGTCCCTGACCACAAAAAGAAGAGATCATCAATGAAACACTTGTAGAGGAGAACATGTACAGCTGCAGAGGGGGACTGCGCGATGAAGACAGACTTAAACTCCCCCATAAACAGGTTAGCGTAACTGGGGGCGAATCTCGTCCCCATCGCGCAGCCCCTCAACTGCCTGTAAACAGATGTCCCAAAAGTAAATACATTGTTGTTCAAAATGAATAGGATCCCCATCTTAAGAAATTCCTTCTGGTCCTCCAAGATAGTATCATCCAAGGACAGAAAATGATCTACCGCAGATATGTAAAGGGAAAAATGTACTGGTATTTTTTGGGTTCACATGTTGGAACCCATCTGTAAGAGGTTCATTAGGGGCACTCATCGTATCAATTGGACCAGATTTTTTGCGCTGCCTTTCTATAATAAAATGGCGTTGATTTTAATGAGTACATGAGGAAACTCATTACAGATGGGTTCCAACATGTGAACCCAAAAAATGCCAGTAAATTTTTCCCTTTACATCATAGGGGCCCCCACTTGGAAACCTTCCAACATTTAGCCTTAAAAGAAATCCGGTCCTTTGCGAATATCAGAAAAAGAGATAATCTTACTCCGGGGGAAAGGCAGGCTATTAATACTCTAAGAGAAAATAGGGAGATTGTTATAAAGAATGCGAATAAGGGGGGGGGTATAGTGGTGATGAATCATGTTTGGTATCTGAGGGAAGGTAAACGAATTCTCGACAACGTAAATTACTATGAGAGACTTGATAATGATCCTTCCGTCTCTATTTTTCTAAATTACAATAAACTTATTAAGAATGCCTAGGCTCGGGGCATTTTAAATGAGAAAGAGATGAAATTTTTAAACATCTCGAGGTATCAGACCCCTTTTTTCTATTTTTTGCGCAAAATCCATAAGGATGCCAAAAACCCTCCTGGCTGCCCCATAATTTCAGGGGTAGGTTCTATTACTTGCAACTTATCGCATTATATAGACCTTTTTTTGCAAAAGTTTGTTCTTAAGTTAGAGTCCTATCTGAAGAACTCATCCCAATTGATCAGACACCTTAGAGATGTTCCTTCAGTGCCAGGTTGTTTGCTGATGACTTTAGCTCTTTATTCCAATATTCCTCACGAGCTAGGCATATCTGCGGTAGATCATTTTCTGTCCTTGGATGATACTATCTTGGAGGACCAGAAGGAATTTCTTAAGATGGGGATCCTATTCATTTTGAACAACAATGTATTTACTTTTGGGACATCTGTTTACAGGCAGTTGAGGGGCTGCGCGATGGGGACGAGATTCGCCCCCAGTTACGCTAACCTGTTTATGGGGGTGTTTGAGTCTGTCTTCATCGCGCAGTCCCCCTCTGCAGCTGGACATGTTCTCCTCTACAAGCGTTTCATTGATGATCTCTTCCTTTTGTGGTCAGGGACTAAAGAGGAGGCATTTATGTTTGTGGAAGAATTAAATTTGAATACATGGGGTCTTACCTTTACAGCAACTGTGTCAGAAACAGCCCTCCATTATTTGGACCTTTTGGTGCGGGTTGACCCTTGGGGGAGGTTGTCCACGTCAACCCATTTTAAACAGGTTGATGTTAAGAGCTACCTTTGCTTTGACAGTGGACACCTCCCTAGATGGGTCAGAAACGTACCATATGGCCAATACTGGAGGATCAGAAAAAACTGCACTAATAATTCTGATTTTGCCCTGGAGGCCAAAATCCTCAACAAATGGTTCAGGCTAAAAGGATATCCACGGAAATTACTGAGTGATGCCTTTCAGAAATGTAGAGCATTATCTAAAGAGTCCTGTATCAAAAAACTCCAGCTCCGTTCCCAAGACAGTATTGTTAAGAGTACGACTTCGGCCAGTGATAGTGATAAAATCCCTGATGACGCTACTGAGTTGAGTAACTGGAGCCTGGTGACTACTTATAACCAGTCTCACAGGAACATCCAGAAGTTACTAGACAAATTCTGGTTTATCCTTAAGAGCGATCCGGTCCTCTCTAGGCACCTTCCTGATAAACCAAGGGTGGTGTTCAGAAGGGGTAAGAACCTCCGCAATATCCTGGCTCCTAGCAATACGCTATGTGAATCCTCTCCAACCCAACCTATCGGCATGGGCAATTTGATCAGTGGTTGTTTCTCTTGTGGGTCCCCAAAATGCATGTGTTGCCAGAGTATCTTGAGTGGTTCAAAGACTTTCTCCTCGAATACCACTGGCAAAACATATACCATTAGACAATTTTTAAACTGTCACTCCATGTTCGTGGTATATCTCCTTGAATGTACGTGCGGCCTACAATACGTGGGCCGTACGATACAGGCCATGCATGCACGGATGAATAAGCATAGGTCTAACATTCATAGTGGTTTCCTCCTACACAGCGTATCTAAACATTTTTCTGTGGCGCATAATAAGGATCCTACTGACTTAAGGCTTAAAATTATTGATCAGATTGCTGAAACCACGACTGACCGATTCGGTCGTTTAATTAATTGTGAGAGTTATTGGATTTTTAGATTGGGCACTCTGTCCCGAGGGCCTTAATCTAACGATTGAGAATGCGATTCATTAACCCTATTTCTCTCTTGGTTCTTATTCACGCATTACTAGTTTTTACACATTTTTTATTTTTTTATTAATTTTATATTTTATTTATAATCCCTGCTTTTAGTACATCATGACACTATTGGATATACTGTGGCATCTTTTATCCTCTTTTTTAACCTTTTGATCTAATGTAGTTTTTATATTCATATTTATATGATATTCATTTCTTTTACTTCCTTTTTTTTTTTTTCTTCCTGTTTTTTATTTCCTGTGTTGTCATAATTGTTAGTGTCATTTGATTGGTGCACCTACCCTATATAATGGTTGCTCTTTCATTTGCTCTCTAATCTACCTGAGGAAGATAGCTTCTGCTATCAAAATGCGTCGTGGCGTTAGAGAGCGTACTAAACAATAAAAGGTTTGTGTGTTATAACCTAATACCCTGTCTAGTTGTTCTAGCGCTTCACTAACACCGCACAATTCCTTCTTTCTTGATTGCTAATCTCCCCTGTGGAGAGCATTGGAAGCTGCTCTGTTTACAACTAGCCTACTATAGGACCTGCCATGATGTCATTGTGGAAAGCCCACTTCGGTACACGGTCCTGGTCATGTGACTGCTGAAGCAGACAGAAACTCCCTACAGCAGTTCCTGCTAAGCTGCGGTCATCATACAGACTCCCACCTGGAAGCATTTTCCCTTGTTGTGCGGGGCTCCTTTGCACAACAGGACCAGGTGAGTGGTCACAACATCCTCCCCCTTCATGCCCCCCCAAACATCAGGCTCTTCACCACTGGTGCTCCAATTGATTTTGTTTTCCTTATATATATATGGGGTCTCCTTTTGTTATACACTGCTCAAAAAAATAAAGGAAACACTCAAATAACACATCCTAGATCTGAATGAATGAAATATTCTCATTGAATACTTTGTTCTGTACAAAGTTGAATGTGCTGACAACAAAATCACACAAAAATCATCAATGGAAATCAAATTTATTAACCAATGGAGGCCTGGATTTGGGGTCACTCCCAAAATTAAAGTGGAAAAACACACTACAGGCTGATCCAACTTTGATGTAATGTTCTTAAAACAAGTCAAAATGAGGCTCAGTATTGTGTGTGGCCTCCACGTGCCTGTATGACCTCCGTACAACGCCTGGGCATGCTCCTGATGAGGTTGCGGATGGTCTCCTGAGGGCTCTCCTCCGAGACCTGGACTAAAGCATCCGCCAACTCCTGGACAGTCTGTGGTGCAACGTGATGTTGGTGGATGGAGCGAGACATGATGTCCCAGATGTGCTCAATCGGATTCAGGTCTGGGGAACGCCGGGCCAGTCCATAGCTTCAATGCCTTCATCTTGCAGGAACTGCTGACACTCCAGCCACATGAGGTCTGCCATTGTCCTGCATTAGGAGGAACCCAGGGCAAACCACACCAGCATATGGTCTCACAAGGGGTCTGAGAATCTCATCTCGGTACCTAATGGCAGTCAGGCTACCTCTGGCGAGCACATGGAGGGCTGTGCAGCCTTCCAAAGAAATGCCACCCCACATCATTACTGACCCACTGCCAAACCGGTCATGCTGCAGGCAGCAGATCGCTTTCCACGGCGTCTCCAGACTCTGTCACGTCTGTCACATGTGCTCAGTGTGAACCTGCTTTCATCTGTGAATAGCACAGGGCACCAGTGGCGACTTTGCCAATCCTGGTGCAAATGCCAAGCGTCCTGCACGGTGTTGGGCTGTGAGCACAACTCTCATCTGTGGACGTTGGGCCCTCATACCACTCTCATGGAGTCGGTTTCTAACCGTTTGTGCAGACACATGCACATTTGTGGCCTGCTGGAGGTCATTTTGCAGGGCTCTGGCAGTGCTCTTCCTGTTCCTCCTTGCACAAAGGCGGACATAGCGGTCCTGCTGCTGGGTTGTTGCCCTCCTATGGCCCCCTCCAAATCTCCTGGTGTACTGGCCTGTCTCCTGGTAGCGCCTCCAGCCTCTGGACACTACACTGACAGACACAGCAAACCTTCTTGCCACAGCTCGCATTGATGTGCCATCCTGGATGAGCTGCACTACCTGAGCAACTTCTGTGGGTTGTAGAGTCCATCTCATGCTACCACGAGTGTGAAAGCACAACCAACATTCAAAAGTGACCAAAATATCAGCCAGAAAGCATTGGCACTGAGATGTGGTCTGTGGTCCCCACCTGCAGAACCACTCCTTTATTGAGTGTGTCTTGATAATTGACAATAATTTCCACATTTTGTCTATTCCATTTGCACAATAGCATGTGAAATTGATTGTCAATCAGTGTTGCTTCCTAAGTGGACACTTTGATTTCACAGAAGTATGATTTAGTTATATTCCGTTGTTTAAGTGTTCCCTTTATTTTTTTGAGCAGCGTATATAGCACTATACTCCATTACATAGCATCCCCTCTTGTGACGTATAGCGCTGTCCTCCATTACATAGCATTCCCTCTTGTTATGTATAGCGCTGTCCTCTATTACATAGCATCCCCTCTTGTTATGTATAGCGCTGTCCTCCATTATATAGCATCTTCTATTGTTATGTATGTTGCCATCCTTTATTATATAATATAATTTGTTATGTATAGCGCTGTACATAATGGCAAAAATGTGGCTCTTTCTGTCTCCTTAAATATGCACATGTGCACCAGAGCACCTGTGTGTTCATCACGTAACCTATCACATGACTTCCCAAAACATCACGTGACATCACATGATACATTGGGTCCTGGGGCGGCCCACGCACTCTGAATTGTCCGGGGCCCTTAAGATCTGCCCCTGCCTGGCTGCCACCATTGATTGCCATCTTTCTGCCTACTCTCAGTGTACACAAAAAGCTGTCAATCGGTGTGGGGGCGGGGTTATACAGCAGGTAAAACATGCAGCAGGTAAAACAGGGATTTTACCAAAACTGCAACAAGCAGCCCAGTAAGTATTACACTGCTGGAATAAGGGTCTCTACCCCTACATCATGCTTCCATCAGGTTGGATAGTAAAAATTTGGTGATAGACTCATTTGAATGGGAATCTGGATTCCCATTACCCTGTTATTAAAGGGAATCTGTCAGCAGGGTTTTGCTATATAATCTGCGTGCAGCATGATAGAGAGGAAGACCCTCTGATTGTAGTGATGTGTCACTTACTGGGCTGAATTTTGCTGTTTCAATACAATCAGTGTTTCATCAGCAGGAGATTATCACTACAGAACAAGCTGCCTAGTCCAACCACACAGCAGCACTGATTAGCAGCTTTCTGCCAATATACATTGTACACAGAAAGCTGCCAGTGGTGTGGTCGGCATTACACAGCACTCTACATTTAAAGGTCTGCTAAATCTACAGCAAAGAAAACTAACTGTATCAAAACTGCCGCACCCAGTAAACTAAAAGATACATCGCTGCAATCAGGGTCTCTATCCCTATACCATGCTGCTGTCAGATTACATAGTGAAAACCTGCTGACAGATTAGCTTTAAACAGCTGTGAGCACATTATGTGCCTCTTAATTATGATCCTAACGATCCACTCCATAAGCCCCAGTAGCTAGGCATGCTGATAAAAGTTATCTTTATACCAACTCGTCCCCATCAAAGGCATCATGGCCAGATTAGTGAGTTCACAGCAGGCGCTGTACATACCCAACGGGCTGCTTGATGTGTGGCACCCCAGGTCTGGTCGCCACAGTGGCAGCAATGTCATGTCTGAGAGCAGGTGGGAGGTTCCCTGGTTGGGGACAATTAGCATGCAGCACCTCCTGCCTCAGTCCAGGGAGGGGAGAAATCTGCCCTTTATAAACTGGATCTGGGGCGGGGTTAGGGAGTCGAGTTCCAGGAGTCCTGAGACAGGGACAGGTCAGCAGCAGGCTGAGGAGTCCCTGTAGGCAGAGGAGGAACACGATGCCAGGAGCGGAACTAGCAAAGTTCGTCCTGGCCAGAGACTTGTAAAGCCGGACACTGGAGTCCGAAGCTGTGAGGGTTCTAAGCCTAGCAGCAGAAAACCACCACGCAGGGGACTTCAAGTCCTCTGGCCCAAGGAAGCCCGGAGGCTCAGCCACACGAGAGGGACCACTACTGCCCCGGAGGGGTGAGAAGTACGGGATGCCCGAGTCGCCAGTCATACGGGTGAGAACAGCACGGTACACTCAGAGACATGGGCTACCACCACACTACAACGGGATAGTCAAGAAAGAGTGAAGTAAGCACGGTAGGCCTACAAACTCCCCCTGACCAGTGGGATTTCCCGGTTGCTCTCAGACTGACCAGGCCTCCATTGTTAACCTGTATTCCAGACGGGTCCCTTAATACCACCAGCAGTAAAGACCCTGACTTGCATGACAAACTCCGTGTGGTTACTGCTGCTCCCGCCCACCATCACCTCCAACATCCACACCTGCTGCCCTGAGGCTATACTCCTCCCGTGGGGAGTTATACTATCCTCCGCTGCACTCCCAACACCAGCCTCAGCGGTCTGCCCTGCAGCGGCGGTTCATTCTGACCGCAATCCACGGGTGGCGTAGTCGGACATTCGGTATATAGACCGCCATTTGAGTTGACCAACCTGAGCCATGGGACTGGGTCCCCGCCAAGCAAGGACTACAACCCCCAGCATCTACAACGGGTCCGGTTCCGGGTATCCCCACACACACGCGGCCCAGGGGGCGCGTCAACTTTTGGCGTAGTCGGCAGGATTTCGTGCCCGCCACCAACGGGTACTGCGTGCCTGAGGAAAGACTGTAAAACTTACTTTGGTGGAGTTTCCCGCCATCCGCAGCCGTTTCCCGCCTTCCACAGCCATTTTCCCACCATCGGGCGCTATCTTTGGGACGCCGCGCGGGAAGAAGAGGGGCGTGGACGACGAAATCGCGCGAGAACTGGAGCTCCGTCTTATGCACGGACGCTGCGCAAGGTCCTGAAAGGAGCCGAGCGGACGCTGACGTCACCAGGACGCGACGCAAGGTCCTCAACCCCGACGATCGCCTGCGGAGCCGCGGCCTACAGAAGAAAAGCAACGGAAGGTAGGCCACGGTTGACTAGGGGGGAGGAAGATGTCAGAAGGGAACTGTCACCCCCAGCGCGGCCGCTGCCGCAGTAATGCCGTTCACGATGCCTTATATCCCTGGAGCGGCCTGGTTGCCCCAGTACTCAGGGGAGTCGCATACCCTGAGCGACTTTAAAGAGAGACTGTATAGCCTATTCAAGGTATACCCCCTGACGGAGGAACAAAAAGTGACCATACTGATAGGCCAGTTAACCGGCGCGGCCCAACGAGAAGTAAAGTCCTGGTCAGTCAGGGACAAGGGGACCGTGAAGGAGATTCTAGCCCGTCTAAAGGACACTTTTGATACCCGCTCCTCAGCTGAGATCAAAATGAGATTTTATGGGTGCAAGCAACAGGCCCAAGACAGTATAAGGGACTATGCTCTGAATTTGCAAGAGGCCCTGGGAGCCATTAAGCAGGCAGACCCTGACAGTGTGAGGAATGCCGATAAACTGCTGACTGAACAGTTCACTGAGGGTCAGCTGTCCAGCGCCCACCGAACCCAGTTACGCCTGATGGCCCTGCAGAACCCTGAGTTAGACTTTGCACAGTTTAAGGACAGAGCCATCCGGGTGCTCCGAGAACCGGCACCAGGTGGCGCTGTAACCCACAGGCGCCCTGCTATCACCTACCACCAGGAGGCGGCGCCCTTGTCTGCAGAGCCTGTGGGAGCTGATGCACAGAATATGAATAGTACCCCGTCTACAGACCTGCACCATAAGGTCCAAGAACTGACCAAAAGCGTTGCCACACTAACCAGGACTGTGCAGTCGTTACAGGTATCCTCTTCAGGAAAGATGCAGCTAGCTACCAGTCCGGAGGACGTCCCGTGGCGCAGGCAGAAGAGGATCCCACCGTCCAGAGGGAAGCCCACGGACCGCTACGACCAGGATGGACAACCCATCTGCCGCCACTGCAGCCAGCCAGGACATATTGCAAGGTACTGTAATTTAAACGGGCAAAACCTGGGGCAGAGGGCCAAGCACCCAGGCATAAGATCATCAGGCCCGTCAAACTGGCGTGACAAGTATGTGGGGGGACAACCGGTCTTGCCTGTGGTACTGGATGGCATTCCCATGAGTGCACTGTTGGACACCGGGTCACAGGTGACCACTATCCCCTATGTACTTTTCAAGCGGTACTGGGATGACACGGATATTACCCGCTACCCAGATAATGACTTGAGCATCATCGCCAGCAATGGTCAGCCCGTGCCGCAGGTGGGGTTCAAGGAGGTGACAATCAAAATTGGTAAAGTTGAACTGCCGACGCAGGGACTGATTATTGTGGACATTGACTGTCGTGAAAGTCACCCTAAAATAACCTTGGGTACTAACGTTATCAAAAATTGTCTTTCAGAGATAATTGTTATCCTACAGCTGGTTGCAATGAATGCCAGCTCCAGCCAGCAGCGTGTCTTACAAAAAGAGATCAGAGCCCTGATGAAGCGACAGTTAGAACTGTCTGGTGGTGAGATTGGTAGTGTAAGGATGAGCGACCCGTTCCCTATCGCCATGCCCCCAAAAAGTGAAATGATGATCTGGTGCCGGACTGCAATCGGGTTAAGAGGTAGAGACTACCAAGCTATGGTAGAACCCGTTTACTCACACAGTAGGCCCACCATTTTGACAGCACGGGGGGTGGTTGATGTCCGCCATGGGAGGGTACCAGTCCGCATCCTAAATATTGGGGAAAGAGAAGTATACTTGCCCCGGTATGCCACTCTAGCCAAATTGTTCACCGTTAACCGGAACTCTGTAAAGGCAGTGGAACACTTGCCTCCATCTCAACCAGAGGAGGGTAACGGCTCCAAGAAACAAATGGAGGACTGGTGTCAGAAACTGCATGTGGGCACCGACTCCACTCCTTCACACCAGAAACAGGGAGTCTACCGGGTGGTTCAGGAGTACGAAAGGGGTTTTAGCAAACAACCGCTAGACTTTGGGCAAGTAAAGGGGTTAGAACACCAAATCCCCACAGGAGACCATCCACCCATAAAAGAGAGATACCGGCCTGTACCCCCTGCACACTATCAGAATGCCAAGGGTATGTTACGAGAAATGAAGGAGGCTGGGGTGATCAGGGATAGCTGTAGCCCCTGGGCAGCTCCTCTAGTTCTGGTAAAAAAGAAAGATGGCACGATGAGGATGTGTATAGATTATAGAAAGGTCAACAGAATAACACACAAAGATGCGTACCCGTTACCTAGGATAGAGGAGTCTTTGGCTGCATTAAAATCTGCTAACTTCTTCTCTACTTTGGATCTCTCTAGCGGGTACTGGCAGGTTCCTGTAGCAGAGTCGGACAAGGAGAAGACTGCCTTCACCACCCCGATGGGTCTCAGTGAATTCAACTGTATGCCATTCGGACTCTGCAACGCACCAGGGAACTTCTAGAGGCTGATGGAGTGCTGCCTGGGGCACAGGAATTTCGGGACGGTCCTACTCTACCTGGACGATGTCATCGTATATTCCAAGACCTATGAGGACCATCTAAAGCACCTGGCAGAGGTGTTCGATGCCCTGGCAGGCTTCGGCCTAAAGGTAAAACCCTCCAAGTGTCATCTACTGAAGCCAAAAGTACAGTACCTGGGACACGTGGTGAGTGCTGACGGAGTAGCCCCAGACCCTGACAAGATCACGGTGATAAAGGACTGGCCAAGACCCTCCAGCATAAAGGAAGTGTGGCAGTTCCTCTGGTTGGTAGGCTACTACCGAAGATTCATCTCCGGGTTCACCAAAATGGCAGCCCTTATGCAGGACCTCCTGTTAGGTCAGTCAAAGACTAAAAGTCAGAAGCCGCCCTCTAAGTGGGACAAGCTGGAGGAGGAGTCTTTCCGCCAGCTGAAGATGGCCCTCACGGGGGATGAGATCCTGGCCTACCCTGATTACGGCCAGCCTTTTATCCTCCACACCGACGCCAGTAACGTGGGGCTAGGAGCCGTACTGTCCCAGATCCAGCAGGGCAGAGAACGGGTAATTGCTTATGCAAGCAGAAAGCTGAGACCCACAGAGAGAAACTATGAGAATTATAGCTCCTTCAAGCTAGAGTTCCTGGCGGTGGTGTGGGCAGTCACAGAACGCTTCAAGCATTACCTGGCTTCTTCTAAGTTCACTGTGTACACGGACAACAACCCGTTGACACATCTGGACACTGCAAGACTTGGTGCCCTAGAGCAGAGATGGATGGCCCGGCTGTCCAATTATGAATTTACCATCAAATACCGGACAGGGAGCACAAATGCCAACGCAGATGCATTGTCCAGAATGCCTCCCTTGCAGGACGGGGGAGAGGATCCAGAAGAACTGGAAGAAATTGAACTCCCTGTATTCCACCGTCGTGGGGTCACCCAGTGTTCCCACTGCATAAAGGAGAAGTGCTCTGCCACCGCTACGTTCAATCCCTTACCCCACCACGGCTGGGCAGAGACACAAGATAGTGACCCCGCAGTCCGCCTGGTGAAAGAGATGCTGACCCAGGCTGATGCCCACCTTGATCCGGATGCTCCAGAAGAGGCCAAACAGCTATGGAAGGAGAGGACCAAGCTGTTTCTCTACGAGGGGAGGCTGTGCCGCAGATCCGTCAACTCTCGAACACACGAGCTGATCTGGCAGGTAGTGTTCCCAAGGCGGGATTCGGCTATGGTCCTTGAAGCATACTATGACGGAGCAGGGCACTTTGGATGGAAGAATCTGGAGTACCTGTTGCGTGAGCAGTTCTTCTGGGTAGGCATGAGAGTGGCTATAGAGAGATGGTGCAGAGACTGCGGCCCTTACAACCTAAGGAGGAAGGACCGTGCCAGCCAGAAGACTCCCCTGCAGCCCATCATCACAAAGCATCACCTTGAGCTGGTGGCCCTGGACCACGTAAAGCTGGTTCCAAGCAGATCGGGATATGTCTACGCCCTCACAATTGTGGATCACTACTCCCGGTTCCTAGTGGTGGTCCCTGTCAAAGACTTAACAGCTCAGACGGCCGCCAGAACCTTTCAGCAGCATTTCTGCTGTCCACATGGGTATCCAGAGCAAGTGTTGACTGATCAAGGTCCAGCGTTCGAGGCCGAAGTCTTCCAGGAATTCTGCAACCTGTATGGCTGCAAGAAGATAAGAAAAACGCCTTACCACCCCCAAACCAACGGGATGTGTGAGAAAATGAATCAGGTAGTATTAGACCTGCTCAAGACGTTGCCCCTGGAGGAACGCAGCCTGTGGCCTGAGAAACTGCCGGATCTGGTGGACTTGTATAACCATATCCCAGTGGGATCTACCAACTGCACCCCGGCTTACCTAATGAGAGCAAGACCTGGTAAGCTACCAATTGACTTGGAGATGGGAGTCCTGACACCCGAGGACACCTCACCAGAAGCAGACTGGGACACAGAACGACAGCAGCAGTACCAGAAAGTACAAGAGAGCGTGGAGCGAAGTCTGTCCCAAGCAAGGGAGAGGCAAGAGAGAAACTACAACCAGCATGCTCCTGCTGCTTCCCTGGCACCTGGAGAGCGTGTCTTGAAAAGGAAGAGATGGCTCCACAAGTTGGATGACCAGTGGGAGGAAGACTCGTACACCGTACTGCCCTCAAGCCATGAAAATCCAAAGGTATGTGTCATCAATAAGGATGGAGGAAAGACCACAGCCACTGTCTCCAGAGACCGCCAGAAGAAGTGTTCCGAGCAGCTGCAAAGTGCTGAAGAAGACCAAGACAGCCCTCAACCCGCAGAGGAAAGGGAAGAAATGGTCAGTACAGTGCTCGGAGAATTTCCCCGGTCCTGGACACAAATCAACAACGCTATAGTGGTACCCGTCCTTACCTTTTTCCAGCCAGCCCCTCAAGGGCCTGCAGAAGAGCAAGTAGAGTTGGGAGAGCAACCGGCCCCGAAGGCAGAAGATTCCGTACCAGCAGCCCAGGAGAATCAACCCTCTGCTAGTAGCGAACCTGCTATGCCCGTGGTGAGCCAAAGAGTATGCAGAAGGCTGCCCAACCTACCCGTAACATCTGCAAACACCTCTAATGCAGACACGAGCACACCCAGTACACAGGGGGTGGAAACAGGCGACCCGAATAGAGTACCACCAGACAGTGGGTTGCGTAGGTCCGCCAGGAGCACTAAAGGTCAAATGCCCGCTCGCTGGAGAATCTAATGCAAAGTATATATCTATCTGTATATTGCAAATGTTTTATGTTTGTTGCCTGGTTACTAATTATGTTTTTCTAGTTACCCGACAGGGTTCATGGACAAACAGGTTATGGACGATGAATAACCGGAAGTACCTTGTAGATAGTTGCATCTGGTGCCCTCTTGCGAAGATGGCCACAGAAGAAAAACCTGTCCGGCGTGGCCCCCTTGTGGTCCAAAGTAGATAGCTTCAGCCTTGCTGCCACGCCCAAGGCCAGGAACTTGGGGTTTGTGGGGACAGGTCCCCACACCGTTCAAGACTTCACCTTGTTGGGTGACATGGACATCCGGTCACGGAAGCGCCGTGACCTCTAAAGACTAAACTTCTTGTACATATGTTGCTGTATTTTTGTTTATACCCTGTTATGTTATGTTTCAAAAATGTGTTTAGTCCCGGAGTACTAAATTTCACTAGGGGGGAATGTGGCACCCCAGGTCTGGTCGCCACAGTGACAGCAATGTCATGTCTGAGAGCAGGTGGGAGGTTCCCTGGTTGGGGACAATTAGCATGCAGCACCTCCTGCCTCAGTCCAGGGAGGGGAGAAATCTGCCCTTTATAAACTGGATCTGGGGCGAGGTTAGGGAGTCGAGTTCCAGGAGTCCAGAGAGAGGGACAGGTCAGCAGCAGGCTGAGGAGTCCCTGTAGGCAGAGGAGGAACACGAGGCCAGGAGGGGAACTAGCAGAGTTCGTCCTGGCCAGAGACTTGTAAAGCCGGACACTGGAGTCCGAGGCTGTGAGGGTTCTAAGCCCAGCAGCAGAAAACCACCACGCAGGGGACTTCAAGTCCTCTGGCCCAAGGAAGCCCGGAGGCTCAGCCACACGAGAGGGACCACTACTGCCCGGAGGGGTGAGAAGTACGGAAGGCCCGAGTCGCCAGTCATATGGGTGAGAACAGCACGGTACACTCTGAGACGTGGGCTGCCACCACACTACAGCGGGATAGCCAAGAAAGAGTGAAGTCAGCACGGTAGGCCTACAAACTCCCCCTGACCAGTGGGATTTCCCGGTTGCTCTCAGACTGACCAGGCCTCCATTGTTAACCTGTATTCCAGACGGGTCCCTTAATACCACCAGCAGTAAAGACCCTGACTTGCATGACAGACTCCGTGTGGTTACTGCTGCTCCCGCGCACCATCACCCCCAACATCCGCACCTGCTGCCCTGAGGCTATACTCCTCCCGTGGGGAGTTATACTATCCTCCGCTGCACTCCCAACACCAGCCTCAGTGGTCTGCCCTGCAGCGGCGGTTCATTCTGACCGCAATCCACGGGTGGCGTAGTTGGACATTCGGTATATAGACCGCCATTTGAGTTGACCACCATAAGCCACGGGACCGGGTCCCCGCCACGCAAGGACTACAACCCCCAGCATCCACAACGGGTCCGGTTCCGGGTATCCACACACACACACACGGCCCAGGGGGCGCGTCAGATGCTGATTACCATACAGTGAGAGTAATGGATAACCATAATTTTTAACAGTATGCCTGGCTGCACAGACGCATGGAAAGGATCGTTAGGATTCTAACTAGGAGAAACACAACAAGCTGACAGCAGACATCTTACTGTGTGGGTGTTGTAGTGACCACATACGCTATGGCTGGCTTTGATGGACATCATACTACGTAGGGAGATGTTGTAGACATCATTTTGTGGGGGGTAATTGTGGCTACCATATTGTGTGGGGTACTGTGGTGACCATCATACTGCATTTAGATTGTGTAGACCATCATATTATGTGGGGGTCTGTGGGGGCCATCATACTGTGTGTAGGGATGTGGTCACAATTATACTGTTTGGTGAGGTGGGGCATCATACTTTGTGTTGGCTTTGTGGGGCAATCACACTGGGTAAGTGTAGAAATTTGGGGACTTCATTCTGTGTGGGGGCATCATACTGTATGGGGCCATCCAAGGGGTATCATAAAGTGTGAGAGCACTAAGGGGCCTCAGTAGGGGCAAATAACTGTAAGTGCCACAATACATATTTTTCTCCGTGTCTTTAAAAGTTGGGAGGTATAACCTTCTGAGACTGCACCTATGTGCTTTGATAGGAGTTGTGCTTTGGGGACCTGTGACTTCTATGTCAACCCTTTTATTATAGTGGAAGCACAGGGGGGGTTCTTTTTTTAAGGCGGTGCGGGGTCTTTATTATTATAATGGCTCAAAGTGGATTATTATTAAAGGAGGCTTAAGGAAATTATTACAAGGAGGCCCAGGGAGATATAATTTCTATAGGGTGCACTGCTAACTAAAAGGAGGCACAGGGGAGCATTATTACTATGCAGGAGTGCAGAGGGAACATTATTACTGTGTAGGGGCACAGAGGGGGCACTGTTCTACAAGGCATAGAAGGCACATTATTTCTAGAGCTTTGGTTATAGCACTATATAATGTAGAGGTGGAGGAATATGAGGAGGTGCAGGAAAAGCTGTAAGCCAAAGATGCCTCTGTGATACATTTTTGCAGGGACGTGTTAGGCTATGTGCCCACGATGCAGAAATGCTCAGGATTTTTTCCTGAGCGTTTCTGCATCTCCCTGGCAGAAAAAACGCATGCAGATTGTACATGCGTTTTCCTGCCAGGGACATGCGGATGTGAAACGTTCTTCACATGCATTTCCGCATGCGGGTTGTCAAGCGCTTTCCAAGCGATTTTAGCATCACTTGGAAAGTGCTTGACCACTCGGTCACACTATATAAATCCATGCAAACAGCATGGATTTATATGCTGTGACCCGAGAGAATGTTACAAAATAAAAAAGAAATCTATACTTACCTTCTGATGGCCCCCGGTGTCTTGTTTCCCTCTGTCCCGGCTGCCAGCAGTGGTACACTGAAGGACCTGCCGACGTCCAGTCACATGACTATGACGTCAGCGCAGGTCCTTCAGTACATCGCGAACTGTCGGCATGAGAGGAGGAGCGCACCGCGGGCCGCCAGAAGGTAAGTATATATTTATTTTTGATTTTATTCTTTTTTTTACAGTTTTCTATGGTACCCAGGTCCGGAGGAGAGACTCCTCTCCTGTAGACCCGGGTACCATCCACACATTAGAACGCATGGAATGCACATCTACATATACAGTGATGCGGAATCCATGCTATCTAATGCAAGTCAATGGCAGCGAAAACCGAGCACTTCGCAAAATAATTGGTAGTGCTGCGTTTTTTTCCGCAATGATAATCCGCAGCGGAAATCTCCGCAGCATGGGGATTATCATTGGGGAACATGGCAAGCCTTCTACCATGCGTTTTTAAGCGTTTCTCCAGCGTTCTTGCCTCTTAAGAAATGCATCGTGGGCACACAGCCTTAGGGTATGTGCATACGGATTCACTGCAATCAATACATTTTATTGATCAGGTCCATTTGGGCCTAAGAGGAGGTGATGCAAAGAAGGCATTGGCCAAATTAGAATGTCGTTGGATCTATAGACTGGGAACTATGTCACCAGCGGGCCTGAATGAACGATTGAGTTTCTCCCCCTTCCTCTAACCATGTGGTGGTTACCTGCTCCTTCCGCACCTCTTCTTCTATGGACGTGGGTACCCTCGTGGTATGACCCATGTCCTTGGATATATGATTATTTATAGGACTTACCTATCAGGTTAAGTGTAGTTGTTTGATTGCCCATTGCATGACCTCTATAAATCCCCCTGCCTGGATGTTTATGACCTCCCCGTGACCCCTCCCGTACATACTGTAAGTATGATTAATCAAAATTTGATAGATTTATCTGTGTTTCTGCCCCATATCTCTCCTTTCAGTTTGTCTTTTATTAAGTGTGTGTTTGTTATTTTTCATCCCTGTTTTAGCTCACTTTTTTTCCCCCGGCCTCTCTCTGTATTTGGAGCTCTATTAATAGTTGGAGGAGAACCTGACTGCTTTTTGGTTGACAACCTAGTTGGATTTGAATGGAACCCTTCTCTTTTAACCCCTTACTGGCCCAGGGCGTATTAGTACGTCCCAGACAAGCACCCCCGGTTCAGTGAGGGCTCTGGCGCTGAGCCCGCACTGAATCGGGCACATGTCAGCTGATTATTACAGCTGACATGTGACCGCAACAGCCGCGGGTGGAATCGCGATCCACCCGCGGCTGTTAACATGTTAAATGCCGCTGTCAATCTCTGACAGCGGCATTTAACATCGTCGCGCCGGAAGCGCGGCATTAGCCCCGATGGGTGGTCATGACAATCCTGGGTCTGCAGCAGACACCAGTGGTTGTCATCTAAAGATTACTATGAGCGCCACCTAGTGGTCTGCGCTCATAGTACAGGAGCATTTCTGCTACATACAGGTGATCTGCTGATCACCTATATGTAGCAGAGGCGATCGGACAGTTGCTGCTTCTAGTCTCCTATGGAGACTATAGAAGCAAGCAAAAAGTTTAAAAAAAATGTTTTTAAAAATCTTAAAAAAATTAAAAATATATAAAAGTTTAAATCACCCCCCTTTTGCCCCATTCAAAATAAAATAATAAAAAACAAACCCCACATACACATATTTGGTATCGCTGCGTTCAGAATCGCCCGATCTATCAATATAAAAAAATAATTAATCCGATCCGTAAACGGCGTAATGAGAAAAAAATTCTAAACGCCAGAATTACGTTTTTTTGGTCACCGCAACATTGCAATAAAATGCAATAACGGGCGATTAAAACATCAGATCTACCCCAAGATGGTATTAATAAAAACGTCAGCTCGGCGCGCAAAAAACAAGCCATCATCCGGCGCCAGATCCCGAAAAATGGAGACGCTACGGGTCTTGGAAAATGGCGCCATTTTTTTTTTTTTTTTTTAAGCAAACTTTGGATTTTTTTTTACCACTTAAATAAAAAAGAACCTATACATGTTTGGTGTCTACGAACTCGTAATGACCTCGAAAATAATAATGGCAGGTCAATTTTAGCATTCAGTGAACATGGTAAAAAAAAATTAAAAAAACATCTGTGGTATTGCACTTTTTTTTGCAATTTCACTGCACTTGGAATTTTTTTCCCGTTTTCCAGTACATGATATGGTTAAACTAGTAACGGCATTTAAAAGTACTACTCATCCTGCAAAAAATAAGCCCTCACATGGCCATATTGACCAAAAAATAAAAATGCTTTGGCTCTGGGAACAAGGGGAGCAAAAAACGAAAAAGCAAAAACGGAAAATCCCAAGGTCGCGAAGGGGTTAAGGAAAACAAGCGGACATGAACACCTATTCATATTATGGACATTCATTGTAATGTGACCTGCTGTGCATCATATATGTGGTTTAAATAGTGCATTGTGAACGGGATGACACTGTCACATTATGAATATGATTTGCCTGTCCCTTTGTTGTGGAGTAGTTCTTGTTTTGCTCCATACCTATTCTCTACATGTCCATGACTGGTATCTATGGGCTGACCCTGTGCGCATGCGCCGGATGCCGCGTTCATGTGACCGTGACACGGTCTCGGATGGGCAGCGTCCCGGAACATGTGACGTCAGTGGGGGAGTTAGCCTCTTCCTGGACGAAGCCTGAGACCGCGCCGCTGTCACCAATGTCCGCTGCTGTGCGGCGCCATGCGCCACTATTGGTCAGTATCCACTTGCTCTTTATAGGGCTCATATATATAAGAGGCCCTGTATCCACACACACCCCACCACTGCCCCCTGAGTGTCGCAGAGTGCATCTTCTTACAGTCACCACTGTACTTACGAGAGCTTCAATCAGCAAGATATCTTGAGTAAACAGTATTTACTTCATACTGGTTAAACATGAGATACTATTCAGTGTCACACAGTCCGTGTGCTTCTGACATAACACATTCAGGAAAGGAAAGAAAACACAGGAAGTAAAAACAACCAACAATTGAGAGCTTTCCTCCCCTCATTACAGCAAGCATATAACTTTACACACTATCGCCATCTGCTGTCTGGTTAGCATAAAGTCCTCCTTTCACTTATAATAAGTCCTAATCTGTTGTATATGCCAACACCCTTTCTCAACAGTAAGGACTTATTCAATCAAACCCAACTTTTTTATTAGTCTCTGGTGTTTATCAGCATTCAACACCTTCGTGAAGATGTCTGCTGTCATTTCTTCAGTAGGACAATACTCTAACTTCAAGACTCCTTGTTCCTGATGATCTCTCGAGAAATGATATTTAACATCAATATGCTTGGTTCTTGGATTGACTCTTTCCATCTGAGCAAGAACAAGACATCCTTGATTGTCCTCTTTCAGTTTTGTTGGTTCCAACTGTGGTTGTCCTAATTCTGTCAACAATTGTCTTAACCACAGTACTTCTTTACTGCATGTGCTGGGGCAACATATTTTGCTTCTGTTGAAGACAGTGTCACAATTGACTGTTTCTTACTTGTTCAACTTATTGGTCCACCTGAGAGAAAAACAATATGTCCACTGGTAGATCTTCTGTCAGTTGGATCTCCAGCCCAATCTACATCAACATATCCTGTTAAAATGCAATTATCACTTGTGGGTAGAGATGAGCGTTGTTCGACTCGAACTGTTCGCCAATCTCAAATTCGAGCTGTTTTGGGCGGTGTTCGAGCCGTTCGGCGAACACGAACGATTTGAAAAAAAATCGTCTGTTCGAGGTTATGTTCGATAACTGTTCGAGCACCAAAACCATAACTGGATTTTTTCTCAGTAATGCTGAAAATTAATGTTAATACGCAGTTTGAGTGCACAGTGGGGCGGGGGGAGGGGCAGGGGATGGATCTCTGCAGGAATAATGAAGATCTCCATTTTTTTTTCTCTTTCCCGCATTTACAGTGGGGAGGTGCAATCTGTCAGCCTATCAGCAGCGCACACACGGAGCGAACTGCTTTTTTTCACACAAGCAAGGGCATGTGTCATTGGCAGTGTATGTCACATGTCCTTGCCCTATAAGACCCAGCCATTTTCCCCGTCGCCACCATTTTCTCACTGCTGCAGCTGTGTGTTAGACGGCACCGCTGTTGCTGTGTGCGCTATACCTTGTTAATTTAAAGCCAATTTTCGCACAAATCTACAGATAGCTTGGGAGTAGGGAATAGTTGTGATTGCAGTCCTTTTAAGGACTAGGTTACAGCATTTCCTACGACTTTTATCAGGCAGGTCTGTGCTCTTAAATAGATAGGTTGGGAGTAAAGACTAATTGCAATTGCAGTCCTTTTCAAGACTAAGTTACATCAGTTCCTCTCAGTTTTTGCCAGGCAGGTCTGTGCCAGTGCTGTGCAAGTTTTTTTCACAGCATTTGGCTAAATCTAGCAAAGCTAATCCTTTATGGCTTATTGCAGAGTGTTTTAGTCAGTGGAGTAGCCTATCTGTGTTGCAAGCTACACCACCTGTGTATAGAATACCAATTTTTTTACTGCACCTAGTGAAGTAAAACCTTTTGGGCATAGCATCATTCTATTAGTCCATCTATACTGACCTCCATCAGGTTGCAAATTGAATATAATTGTTTTCTGCATCTAGCTCTGAAAAAATATTTGTGCTTCTAGCAGTGTGTGGGACTTGTTCTATTAGTCCATCTATACTGACCTCCATCAGGTTGCAAATTGAATATAATTTTTTTCTACATCTAGCTCTGAAAAAAATTTGGGCTTCTAGCAGTGTGTGGGACTTGGTCTATTAGTCCATCTATACTGACCTCCATCAGGTTGCAAATTGAATATAATTTTTTTCTGCATCTAGCTCTGAAAAAATATTTGGGCTTCTAGCAGTGTGTGGGACTTGGTCTATTAGTCCATCTATACTAACCTCCACCAGGTTGCAAATTAAAAATAATTTTTATCTGCATCTACCTCTGAAAAAATATTTGTGCTTCTAGCAGTGTGTGGGACTTGTTCTATTAGTCCACCTATACTGACCTCCATCAGGTTGCAAATTCAATATCATTTTTTTATACATCTAGCTCTGAAAAAAATTTGGGCTTCTAGCAGTGTGTGGGACTTGTTCTATTAGTCCATCTATACTGACCTCCATCAAGTTGCAAATTGAATATAATTTTTTTCTACATCTAGCTCTGAAAAAAATTTGGGCTTCTAGCAGTGTGTGGGACTTGGTCTATTAGTCCATCTATACTGACCTCCATCAGGTTGCAAATTGAATATAATTTTTTTCTGCATCTAGCTCTGAAAAAATATTTGGGCTTCTAGCAGTGTGTGGGACTTGGTCTATTAGTCCATCTATACTAACCTCTACCAGGTTGCAAATTAAAAATAATTTTTATTTGCATCTACCTCTGAAAAAATATTTGTGCTTCTAGCAGTGTGTGGGACTTGTTCTATTAGTCCATCTATACTGACCTCCATCAGGTTGCAAATTGAATATAATTTTTTTCTGCATCTAGCTCTGAAAAAATATTTGGGCTCCTAGCAGTGTGTGGGACTTGGTCTATTACTCCATCTATACTGACCTCCATCAGGTTGCAAAATTAATATAATTTTTTTCTGCATCTAGCTCTGAAAAAATATTTGGGCTTCTAGCAGTGTGTGGGACTTGTTCTATTAGTCCATCTATACTGACCTCCATCAGGTTGCAAATTGAATATAATTTTTTTCTGCATCTAACCAGCCAATAGTTTTGGCCTAATACCACAGTTTGGCCACTCGGCTCTGCTCGGTTCCCATCCACTGTTTTTTTGTGCAAACAACTCCAGAGTTGTGAATTGGTTAACCACCAAAATGAGTGGAAAAAGGCCTGCTGCTGGTGGAAAGGGGAATAGGCGTGTTGGGAAGGGGAAAAAAGGTTGTGTCCGTGGGGTAGGTGTTAAAGCAACAGTAACATCTGCAGAAGAAAGACCATCTTCCAGCCAAACTAAAATGTCTACTTCTTTTAGCAGACAATGTGATAAGATCCCTTTCTTACGGCCACGCCAATCGCTACAAATTCCAGATGAGGCACAAAAACAGCAGGTGCTTCAACGGATATCAAGTGCTCCTTTAAGTGGGCTCTCCTCCACATCAACTTCAACATCACAAATACTCCAGTCCTCAGAGGTGTCACCCCAATCACACTTGCTTCCTCACAGCTCCCAAATCTCCAGCTGCCCATCTGAGTATGAGGTAGAACAGATGGTTGAGTCTGCAGAGCTGTTTACTCATACTATAGCCTGGGAATCAGAGGTCGGCTCCAGAGCTTCTGTGAATCCAGACGAGGAAATGATCTGCACTGATGCCCAGAATCTTTATGAGTCGGATCCAGGACCAGACGCAGAAGGTTCTGACCATAATGTAGACCCTCATTCCCAAACTGTAACTCCTGTTGGTGGAGACAATGAGGAAGACGATGATGAGACTCAAATACCTGATTGGAGCGACAAGTTTAGTTTTTTGTCAGGGCAGGAACAGGTTGGCTCTGAGGACGACGGGTGTGATAACACACAGGGTGATGATGATGAGGTTGGAGATCCCACTTACTGTCAACCCACAGTCAGCCAAGAGATGAGGTCAGCAGAGGAGGTGGAGGAGGATGTTAGTGACGACGAGTTCAGGTTGCACTTTCCTGGACAGAGACGTAGTACTAGAAGCACGTCAACAACTGCATCCTCAAACACAACTCTGCCTCTGACCACAAGTCGTGGTGGCTCTTCAGGTCGCATGGGTGCTAAGCCTTGCATAGCCTGGGCATTTTTTCAGATCGATAAAGATGACCCAACTCGTGTTATCTGTAACATTTGTCAGCAAAAGCTAAGTAGAGGCCAAAAAATACATAGTTTGAGTACTTCATGCATGAACCGGCACATGGACATGAAGCATAGGTTGCAGTGGGAAGCTCACTGTGCTACAATGCAGCCTAGCCGGCCGGGCCAACCACCGTCTGCCCCATCTTGTGCATCTGCGGCCTCTTCATCCTCTGTGACTGGGGGGACAGCAGTCACACCTGTTTTGGGACGCAGACCTGCCACCTCTTTACCCGCAACAGCCAGCGTGATTGGCAGGTCATCATTTTCTTTGGAGGTGGTAACACCAGCTGGTGTTGAGCGCTGTCCGACATCGATAGCACCACCTTTGGATCAAGGCAACCTAATATGTCCGCCTGCATCTTCCTCACAGACCGGCAGTTTGACGGGGACACCCTTATCAACCCCGTCTAAGCACAACAGCCAGCCCTCGGTCCCTCAGATGTGGACAAGTAAAAGACCATTTCCTCCTAGCCATGAGAAAGCTAAGAGGTTGAATTTCACCATCTGCAAGCTCTTGGCTACAGAAATGCTGCCTTTCCGCCTGGTGGACACAGAGGATTTTCGAGACCTTATGTCCGTCGCAGTGCCCCAGTACCAGATGCCCAGTCGGCACTACTTCTCAAAGAAAGGTGTGCCTGCGCTCCACCAGCATGTCTCACACAACATCACCGCTTCTTTGAGAAACTCTGTGTGTGACAGGGTGCATTTCACCACAGACACTTGGACGAGTAGGCATGGACAGGGGTGTTACATGTCGCTGACTGGGCACTGGGTAACTATGGTGACAGCAGGACAAGGGGCTGCTGTCCAAGTCTTGCCGTCCCCACGAGTTGTGCTTCAATCCTCTTTATCTCAAAGTTCCTCCACTGCTTCTGCCTCCTCAACCTCATCTCGGTCCTCCACCTGCACCCAAAGCCTGTCTGGTCATGCCACAAGCTTTCTAACTGCGCAGAAGGGATCTTGCACACCTCCTTACTATGCTGGCAGTAGGTCTCAACGTCATCAGGCGGTTTTTACTTTGAAATGTCTGGGAAATGTGAGTCACACAGCTGAGGAGTTGTGGTCAGCTCTGGAGAACCAATTTCATGAATGGTTGTCTCCACTGGACCTGAAACCAGGGAAGGCCGTGTGCGACAATGCTGCAAACCTGGGTGCGGCCCTTCGCGGGGCATTGTCACACACGTGCCTTGTATGGCTCACGTGTTGAACCTGGTTTTCCAGCAATGTTTAGCCCACTATCCCGGACTAGATGGCCTTCTGCAGAGGGCACGGTCGCTGTGTGCTCACTTCCACCGTTCGCATCCCGCAGCTCAGCGACTTACATCTCTACAGAAGTCGTTGGGCCTGCCACTTCACCGGCTAAAATGCGATGTGCCTACCCGGTGGAATTCAACTCTGCACATGTTGCAGCGACTGTGGCAGCACAGACAAGCCCTGGTGCAATACGTTCTGACGTATAGCCTGGGCCAACGAGATCCAGAGGTGGGGCAAATCACGCTGGAGGAGTGGTCTCAGATCAGGGACCTATGCACCCTTCTGCACAGTTTTGAAATGGCGACGAAGATGTTTAGTGCTGACGATGCCATTATCAGCATGACTATTCTGGTGATTTACATGCTGGAGCACATGTTAAACAGAATTCGGAGTCAGGTGGTGGCACAAGAGGAGGTGGAGGAAGTAGAGGAGGAGGAGTTGTATGCGGAAGGGCTAACATCTGCAAGGTCCAGACGGTCGGCAGCACCAAGGCGGCAGGCATGTGAGGGTGGGGGAGATGGTTTTACCAGGGCGCATGGTAGCAGCCAAACTAGTGAGGAAGGTGCAGGAGCCCAGGAAGAAGTGGAGGACGAACTGATGGAAGACTCATCAGATGAGGGAGACCTTGATCACATTTCTGTTGTGCGAGGTTGGGGGGAGAGGACAGAGGAAGGAAGCATGATTGTTACCTCGCCACCAACACAACAGGGACTTGGTGCACATGAGTGCCTTCTTGCTGCACTACCTGCAACATGACCTCGAATTGTGAGAATTAGAAATAATCCTGACTACTGGGTTGCCACACTATTAGATCCCCGGTACAAAAGTAAATTTGCAGAAATTATTCCTGCCATAGAAAGGGATGCACGCATGCAGGAGTATCAGCAGAGACTGTTGCAGAATCTTACATGTGCTTTTCCACAAAACACCAGTGGTGCACGTAGTGAATCTCACAGTTCCAAATTGCCAACCGTGGGACAGTCGAGTGTTCAGCACTCAAACCATAACAGAAACACAGTATCTGCTGGTAACTTCAATTTTGCGGAATCATTTCACCACTTTTTTAGCCCATCCTTTGCAAGGCCACAGGAAACAAGAAGTCTGACACATAGTCAACGCCTAGAGACGATGGTACAGGAGTATCTCCAAGTAAACATTGAAGCCATGACTGTGTCACTAGACCCTTGCTCTTTTTGGGCTTCCAATCTGGATAAATGGCCGGAGCTTGCCACTTACGCCTTGGAGATCTTGTCATGCCCCGCAGCCAGTGTTCTGTCTGAACGTGTGTTCAGCGCTGCTGATGGTGTGCTGACAGATAAGCGCACGTGGCTCTCCACTGATAATGTAGACAGACTCACGTTTATAAAGATGAACAAATCATGGATCCGAAATAACTTTTCTACCCCTGTGTCATCCTGGGGAGAGTAAAAGCTTGATGATTTGTTAAAATCACCTCACCAACCGTTCTAAGCTTTAAAATTACTAATCATGTTTATCTGTATCTTGGCTGGAAAATAATTTGGAATTTGTAGCAGTGTGCAGTACTGATTCTATTAGGCCATCTATACTAAGCTCCACCAGATTTAAAATTACTAATCATGTTTATCTGTGTCTTGGCTGGAAAATAATTTGGGCTTTGTAGCAGTGTGCAGTACTGATTCTATTAGGCCATCTATACTAAGCTCCACCAGATTTAAAATTAATAATAATTTTTAGCTGCATCTAGCCCGGAAAATAATTTTTGGGCTCCGAGATGTGCAAGACACATAAGTGCCTTCTTGCTGCACTACCTGCAACATGACCCTCAGATTGTCAGAATTCGAAGTAATCCTGACTACTGGGTTGCCACACTCTTAGATCCCCCACACTCTTCGATCAACCTTTTCATTTTAATAAAGACCAAAAAAATGGTCATTTTTGAAATTATAAGAATTAGCAGGTTATTAGAAACTGAAACCAAACAGTTTTCAACTCAAAACTTTATTCTAGGTGATGTTACATTTGCACATAGGACCCCTTGTTCGAAAGGAGCTTCTGAACTCTCTCGTCCATTGAATTTGTCAGGTTTTGGATGGTTTCTGCTTCAATTGTTTTGCATGAGGACAGAATACCCTCCCAGAGCTGTTGCTTAGATGTGAACTGCCTCCCGCCATCATAGACACTCCTTTTGATGATGCTCCAGAGGTTCTGAATGGGGTAGAGGTCAGGGGAAAAGGGGGTCACACCATAAGTTTGTCCCCTTTTATGCCCATATCAGCCAGAGATGCAGATGTGTTATGTGCAGCATGAGACGGTGCATTATCATGCATGAAAATGATCTTGCTGTGGAATACACGGTTCTTCTTCTTGAACCATAGCAGGAAGTGCTGTTTTAGAAACTCCACATATATTATGGAGTTCATCTTTACCCCTTCAGGGATCCTAAAGGGGCCGACAATCTCTCTCCCCATGATTCCAGCCTAAAACATTACTCCACCTCCTCCTTGTTGGCGCTGTAGCCGTGTTTGCGTGGGGTGTATATCAACCAGCCATCCTCCACTCCATCCATCTGGACCATCGAGCATTGCACGGCACTCATCCGTGAACAAAACAGTTTTGAAGTCAGTCTTCATGTATTGTTTGGCCCACTGGAGCCGTTTCTGCTTGTGTGCAGTGGATAGAGGGGGTCGACAGAATGGCGTACACACAGCTGCAAACCTCTGAAGGACCCTGCATCTTGTTGTTCGGGGGACGTTGGAGGCACCAGCAGCTTCAAAAACTTGTCTGCTGCTACGACAAGGCTTTTTTGCCGCTGCTCTTTTAACCTGACGTAACTGCCTGTAGGAAAGAGTCCTCAATTTGCCTTTATCAGCACGCACACGTGTGTACTGTGAATCAGCTACATACTTCTTGATTGCCAAGACACTTCATCCTGATCATCGCACAATGTTGATTGTAGTCATGCCTTGACCTAAACACTCCACAATTTGTTGCTTCTCAGCAGCCGACACATCCTTTTTCTTTCCCATTTTGGCAGAAAATGTAGGCTGCTTAATAATGTGGGACAGCCTTCTTAAGTAGTCTTGCCTTTCATTGGACACACCTGCCAAATTAATTAGCACAGGTGTCTGCAATTGCTTACAGTGATATAAAGAGCCCTGACACACATCACCATCAATGAGTCTAACTGACAAACAAACAAATTCTTCCCTTATCACTCCTAAACACTTTTTGCATAATAATTTGGAACACAGTGTACATGTGCTTTTCCACAAAACACCAATGGTTCACATAGTGAATCTTACAGTTCTAACTTGCCAACCATGGTCTGTATGGAGTTGTTCAATAAAGGGCCCAAAATTAAGATAACATAGACGGGAGAGGTCTCTATGAATAGGAATTCCTAAGTATTTGATAGCCTGTGAGGGCCAGGCAAAGGGAAAGTTGGACTGGATGGAATCCTGTATGGATTTGGGGAGGGGGACATCGAGGGCCTCAGACTTCGCTGCATTGATTTTAAAATTTGACCATGTAACAAAGTGATCTATTTCAGCCATAACAGCAGGGATGGATATATGTTATTGAGTGATATATACTAGGACATCATCAGCAAATAGAGAGCACTTGTACTCGGTGCCTCCCACCTCAATCCACCTAATATTGGGGTTATGGCGAATTGATGAGAGCAGGTGCTCCGTCACTAGGATGTATAAGAGAGGGGACAGAGGACATCCCTGCCTTGTCCCATTGGTGATTATGAAAGGTGATGAAAATGTTCTGACGCGCCCCCTGGGCCTTGGGACACCCGGAGCCGGACCCTTTTTGGTGGATGCTGGTGGTTGTAGTCTCCATGGCGGCGACCCGGTTCCGTGGCTCAGGGCGGTCAAACCAGTGGCGGAACTATTTATGTGGTTTTGATTTTTAAATGTCCGACTACGCCACCTGTGGATTGCGGTCAGAGTGAATCACCGCTGCAGGGCAGACCGCTGAGGCTGGTGTTGTGGGTGCAGCAGAGCGTAGCATAACTCCCCACGGGAGGAGTATAGCCTCAGGGCAGTGTATGCGGAGGATGGGGGTGATGGTGCAAGGCAGCAGCAGTAACGACACGGAGTCAGTGATGCAATCCAGGGCCTTTACTCACAGTTCTTATTATCCAGACCACTTCTGCAGGTAACGGCTGCCCACGTCGTACTGTGCTCACCAGGTGAGGGGCTCAGACAACTCCCAGATAACTTTGGAGCGCTTCACAGGACCCCCTTTGTGTGTCCTTTGTCTGGCCTTTCTTACCAACCCTTCTGTCTGGCTGCCTCGGGCCTCCTCTTGGTAAACTTGGCGCCAGTTTCCCTGACCCTATGTGGTGCCTTCCTAGCGGGTGTAGCGAGGGGCTGCGCCACATAAAATGTCACAGCCTCCGGTTTCTAGCTGAGGGTCGTTTCCCGCCTCCACTAGTTTCGGGGACCGGTCTCCCCCTTTGGCCTGACCCCTCCACGCAGGTGGATTCGGGCATGCGGTGGCGACTCGCCCGTCCGCACCCCTGGGATCCCTTCGTTCCTCGTTCCTGGAGCCTTCTCCGCTCCTCTTCCTTCCTTCTCCCTCTTCCAGGCCTGGGCCTCTGTTACTAGGCCCGCCTCCAGAGCAGAGCTCATGCAGAGCCCCTGCTCCCTGTCACTTCTGCTCAGACTTCTCTGCACTGAACTAAGATGGTGCCCACCTTTTATACTCCCTTCTCAATGCACCCAGGAACTGCTTCCTCCCTGCTCCTGCACTACAGGGTTCCCCTTCCTCAGTGTTCCCTCCCCCCACTCCAGCCAGGGACAGGGACTGTCGTGCCCATCTCAGGGGCATATTGGTCGCCCTGCCCCACGGCAATGTGGTGTAATGTATGCAGGTGTCGGGTCCTGATCCACACTCCATCCTTACCTGAGAGTGAGATATCACACCTCTGGGTGAGGTGCAATACCTCTGTAGCAACCGAGCCCTCAGGGTGCTACAGTTCCATTTATCTTCAGCCTAGGTGACGTATTGCGATACAGGGCCGTGATTTTGGCTATAAAAGGGTCCCCTAGACCCCTACCCCAAGCTTTTTAAGAGAATAATATATGGCGTGCCAGGAGACTCTATGGAATGCTTTCTCAGCATCCAACGAGAGTATCTAATTACAAATTTTTAACTGCATCTAGCCCAGAAAATACTTAGTGCCTAGTAGTAGTGTCTGCTAGTCAGCGGATTATCCCGGCTGTTAAGCAAGCTACACCACCTGTAGTTTGGACTCTTAATTTTTTCAAAGGAAATGCTTCGGGACCACGGGATACTCAGTGAAGAGCATCAGGAGGCACCCCAAGGCATAGGGGCTGGGACTGGCGGTAGGACGCCTTGCAGTGGACAGCCGAGCTCGATCCTTATAAAAGCTTTTTAACTGCAGCAGCTTTAGTGGACGCTACTGGAGCTGGAATTACGCGGCTGCTGGCATGAGACTTGCCCTCCAATAGATCCTTGTAAAAGGATTTAAAGTGTATTCATTCAAATTAGAGAGACAATTTAAATTAAAAAGCTTAGAGCTGCCTCCACCACAGGGGGGCTCGCTCGACCCACCAGCGGACAGGCACCAGTATTGGGAGAGGGGGGCTGGCCGTCAGGGTCCACCGCGGCTCTGGCACAAACCCGGCGACATGGAGGTGGCACGGGCAGGAACGGACTGGCCGTGTCGGCTTCTCACTTTTTGGATTTTAGAAGGGCATGACATGCCTATATCTGTGTCTCCCCCTCCTTTTACTCCTCCACCTCTTTTCTTTTCGCATGACTATATGTACTTGTCACTTTTCCATGTGTTAGTTATGTCTTCTGAGCAGTTTGTCAGCTTTTGGACACCTTTGAAGGTGTTTTCTATGTGTTTCTATGTGTTTTTGTTTGCCTGCCATTGGTTTTAATGGTGTTCGAAGGTGTTCGACGAACAGTTCGACGAACAGTTCGGCGAACACACGGGTGTTCGACGAACCGAACCGAACTCGAACACTACGGGGGTGGCTCAACACTACTTGTGGGTAACTTCAGCTTAACATTGCTAGTTCCTTTCAAATAACGCATTACTCTCTTCACGGCATTCCAATCAGCTTTATTTGGTTTTGATACCTTTCTACTCAGGATTCCTACTGCTGCTGCGATGTCTGGTCTTGTAACGGTCGCTAGATACAGTAGTTTTCCTATTGCTGTTCTGTATTCTTCATTATTTGGTAGCATATTTTTTTCACTGTTCATCTCTTTGAGATAATTAGTTTCCATTGGAGACTTTACTGTTTTTGCATCCTTTAATCCAAATTTTTCTCTTATGTCTTGAATCATGTGATTTTGATTCAGTAGGAAACTTCCGTCTTCTTCTCTTTCTACCTGTATTCCTAGGTACTGTTTCACATTTCCCAAGTCTTTGATTTCGAAATGTTGCTTCAGGATTTTTAGAATGTTTTCTTTATCCCTTTCTTGTTTAAAACAAATAAAAATGTCGTCTACATATATGAGTACATAAATCCATCTATTAATCAGCCTTTTTGTGTACAAACATGGATCAGCTTTGCTTCTTTGAAATTTTTCATTTGTAAGTACTTCCGTGATTTTGTCATTCCACGCTTTAGCTGCTTGCTTTAAACCATATATGCTTTTCTGTAGTTTGCAAACTTTGTTTGGATTTCTTTCATCTTTGAATCCTGGAGGTTGTTCCATGTAAATGTCTTCTGTTAAATCTCCATTCAAAAAAGCTGTCTTTACATCCAGATGTCTCAGTTCCATCTGTTTCACTGCTGCAACTGTAAGTAAAGTTCTTATTGTAGTGTGTTTGACAACTGGAGCAAATGTCTCATCATAGTCTTCTCCATATTTTTGAGAATACCCTTTAGCTACGAGTCTTGCTCGGTATCTTTCAGCTGTGCCATCTGTTTGGTATTTTACTTTAAAAATCCATTTACATCCTATGGCTTTTCTTCCTTCCGGTAAATATGTTAGTGTCCATGTATTTGAATCATGCATGGATTTAATTTCTGTTTCTGTTGCTTCTATCCATGTATTAGCTTCTTCTTCAGGAAGTTTAGATATGTCTTCCCAAGAGGTAGGCTCATAGATTTTTCTTATGCTTGTCTTGTATGAGAGACATTTTGGTGGTTTTCCTTTGTTCTCTCTCATTGAACATCTTGGTTCTGTGTCTGTTTGTAGTTGTGATTCTTCACTTTCAGTATTTTGTTGTTCATTGATTTCTACTTCTTTCTCATCAGATATTTCTTCAGATATGTCACTATTGTTTTTCTCATTTTTTGTTTCAACTAAAATCATAATGTCCTCATTTAAATCTTCAATGAATGTCACACTGTTACTCACCATAACTCTGTCTGTTTTGGGATCTAGGATTCTATATCCTTTGCAATTTTCACTATATCCAATGAATATTCCTTCCATGGATCTGTTTTGAAGTTTGGAACGTTTTTCTGTTGGAATGAATATAAAAACTTGACATCCAAAAACTTTTAAATGATTGACACTTGGTTTCATACCTTGCCACACTTCATATGGAGTTTTCATCAGTTTTCTGGAAAAAAGTCGGTTCTGTAGATATGTAGCTTTCATTGCTGCCTCACCCCAATATTTCTCTGGTAGTTTGGAATCTGTCAGCATACAACTTATCATTTCTGTTAGAGTTCTGTTTTTCCTTTCTGCTACTCTATTTTGTTCAGTTTTCTGGTGTTCTATTCCATTTTGTCTTAAGTATTCTTCTATTCTGTGACCTGTAAATTCACCTCCATTATCACTTCTGATGACAATTGGCTTCCTTTGAAATTTGTTACTTGATCTTGTTACATAGTCTACAAGTTTATCAAAAACTTCACTTTTGTTCTTAATTAAGTATGTGACTGTGTATCTTGAGTAGTCATCTATAAAAGTCAACATATATCTATTGCCTCCTGATGTAGTCACTTTCGTGGGTCCACATACGTCAGTATGCACCAAATCAAGTGGTCTTTCGCTTTTCATCTCACTTTCTTTTGGAATAGATATCCTTGTGGCTTTGGATTTTATACAACATTCACATCTTACAGTAATTAAACAATCTGATATCTTTAAATCTTTTGTCAATTCTTATCTCTGTAGTTCCCTTATACTGTCAGGATGTCTATGTCCTAGACGTCTATGCCACATGTGAATACAGTTTTTGTGATCATGTGTACATACCTTCATCTGTTCCTTTGGTGGGTCAAAATGATATAATTGTTCATCTGCCTTGACTTTGGTTATCACCTTTTTTCCTGCAATAATTGCACACTCATTGTCTTTGAATTTTACTGTAAGCCCTTTTGCTGTTAAACGTTTCACAGATAATAATCCACCTTCCAATTATGGAACATACAATACATCCTGTACAAGTATCTTTGAATCTTGTCCGAACTTGTTTGAACAATAAAGCATACCTTGTCCGATACCTTCTGCGGTTATTTTGCTTCCATCTGCAAGATAAATGGCTTCTTTCTTATGTAAATCAAGATCAGTAAAGAAATTCTTGTCACTTGTCATATGACTCGTTGCTCCTGAATCAATAAATCAACCAAGTGATGATTTCTTGTCTGTTACTTTAAATGTGCCATTCCAATTATTCTCACATGAATCAGAAATTGTGTTTTTTACTTTCTGTGTATGCTTTTTATGTTGTAATTTTTGTTGTTCTGCTTTCCATATGGTACAGTCTTTCTTTAAATGACCTTTTTTCTTACATCTGAAGCATTCTCTTGTCTCTTTATTATAGGGTTTTTTAAATCCTGTAGCTTTAAGAGCGTTTTCACTGTCCTTTTCAGTAGAAGAATAATTTCTTTGTTCTTTTCTTCTCTGATATTCATCTATTAGTCTTGTTTTCACAAAATCTAATGTAATGTCAGTTTCTGGTCTCGTCTCAAGGACATTTATCAAGGCTGTATACAAATCTGGTAAACTGCACAATAATATGGCTGCTACATGACTATCTTTAATGTCTTCACCAATAGATCTTAGCTGTGATATCACTTCCATCATTGAGAATATGTGCTTCTGCATGTCGTCATTTGCACTCAATCTTATACTGTAAAGCTTTCTTAATAAAAATAACTTGTGATTCAAGCTAGGTCTTTCATACAGTTTTCTTAATTTTTCCCACATTCCTTTCACTGTTTCTTCATTTCTTATATGTATTAATTGAGCATCATCCACTAATAAGCTAATGGTGGCTCTCGCTTGTCTATTCTTCTTATCCCATGTCTGATTATCTTGATCTGGTCTTTCTGTAACAATTGCTTCCCATAAATCATCCTTAGATAACAACATCTCTACTTTGAATTTCCATAACTGATAATTTTCACTATTCAGTTTAGCTACTGTGAATTTCAGTTCTGTGTTACTCATCATCTTTATATAGTCTTACTTGTTTAGAGAGTTGTACTGAAGATATTCTCCTGTTTTTTCTTCTCGCTGATAGTTCCTGTATGTCCTGCCTGTGTTGAATTCTCTGTAATTATATCCAGCTCCTGGGATCATGAATTCCTTTGTCACTCTGTATCTGGATTTATTTCCTTCTGTTTACAGAGCTTATCTGTGTGCTCCGTTATCTGGGGTTATAAACCAGGATCCTCTTGTAGTGCGAGCCTGTAGTGTCTGGGCTTTAGTGTCTGGGCTTTAGTGTCTGGGCCCATAACCTGTCGCAGAGTGCATCTTCTTACAGTCACCACTGTACTTACGAGAGCTTCAATCAGCAAGATATCTTGAGTAAACAGTATTTACTTCATACTGGTTAAACATGAGATACTATTCAGTGTCACACAGTCTGTGTGCTTCTGACATAACACATTCAGGAAAGGAAAGAAAACACAGGAAGTAAAAACAACCAACAATTGAGAGCTTTCTTCCCCTCATTACAGCGAGCATATAACTTTACACACTATCGCCATCTGCTGTCTGGTTAGCATAAAGTCCTCCTTTCACTTATAATAAGTCCTAATATGTTGTATATGCCAACACTGAGGAAGTACGGAAACACGTGTCGGGGCTTCCCCTGGCACTGTTGGTTATCCTTTTCCCTTCACTAAGTATGTCTTATTTAACCTTATCCATGTGATACCTGTATTTTCTGTGTGTTGCAGGATTTTTGATGACTGTCTATATCTGATACAGGTCATATAATTTATGTTACTATAACGTTCCCTGCACACTTTTGTTGTGATCAATGGATTGTATGGGTTGGACTATGTGAACTATTATAGGTAGTGTTGAGCCACCCCCGTAGTGTTCGAGTTCGGTTCGGTTCGTCGAACACCCGTGTGTTCGCCGAACTGTTCGTCGAACTGTTCGTCGAACACCTTCGAACACCGTTAAAACCAATGGCAGGCAAACAAAAACACATAGAAACACATAGAAAACACCTTCAAAGGTGTCTGTCCAAAAGCTGACAAACTGCTCAGAAGACATAACTAACACATGGAAAAGTGACAAGTACATATAGTCATGCGAAAAGAAAAGAGGTGGAGGAGTAAAAGGAGGGGGAGACACAGATATAGGCATGTCATGCCCTTCTAAAATCCAAAAAGTGAGAAGCCGACACGGCCAGTTCGTTCCTGCCCGCGCCACCTCCGTGTCGCCGGGTTTGTGCCAGAGCCACGGTGGACCCTGACGGCCAGCCCCCCTCTCCCAATACTGGTGCCTGTCCGCTGGTGCGTCGAGCCCCCCCGCAGTGGGGGGGGGTAACATCTGCAGAAGAAAGACCATCTTCCAGCCAAGCTAAGATGTCGACTTCTTTTCGTGGACAATGTGATACGATCCCTTTCTTACGGACACGCCCATCGCTACAAATTCCAGATGAGGCACAAAAACAGCAGGTGCTTCAGCGGATATCAAGTGCTCCTTCAAGTGGGCTCTCCTCCACCTCAATTTCAACATCACAAATATTCCAGTCCTCAGAGGTGTCACCCCAATCGCACTTGCTTTCTCACAGCTCCCAAGTCTCCAGCTGCCCGTCTGAGTATGGGGTAACACAGATGGTTGAGTCTGCAGAGCTGTTTACTCATACTATAGCCTGGGAAACGTAAGTCTGCTCCAGAGCTTCTGTTAATCCAGACGAGGAAATGATCTGCACTGATGCCCAGAATCTTTATAAGTCGGATCCAGGACCAAATGAAGAAGGTTCTGAGCATAATGTAGACCCTCGTTCCCAAACTGTCACTCCTGTTGGTGGAGACAATGATGAAGACGATGATGAGACTCAAATACCTGATTGGAGCGACAACTTGACTTTTCGGTCAGGGCAGGAAGAGGTTGGCTTTGAGGACGATGGGTGTGATAACACACAGGGTGATGATGACGAGGTTGGAGATCCCACTTACTGTCAACCCACAGTCAGCCAGTCGATGAGATCAACGGAGGAGGTGGAGGAGGATGTGACTAGCCCAGGGGATGGGGATGACTCGGTACCCGGCCCTTTGCCTGGCCTTGGGGATGTCGCGGTGGTCGGCTCCCTGGCCCGTACCCTGGGGTCACTCTTTAAAAGAGTGGATAATTGTTAATTTTATAAGAGTTTGTGACGCCACCTGTGGTATCTGGTGAGAAGCACCAGCGCTGCAGCAGTCCACTGAGACCCGTGATAAGGCTGCTCGATGGTATAGCTCCCCACAGGTGGAGCTAGGTCTCAGGGCAGCGTATGCAGGGGGAATGCAGGACAGGCGAGACCCAGCTGGGTCAGAGCAAGAACGGGAACGGACACGGTAGTCACTTCAGTACCTTTTACTGGAGGAAATTCAGGCACATCCCGGAGCACTGTAGGGTGAAGGGTGAATATCAGGATCCTCCCCAATGAGCGGGTGTAGGGCCTCCTGTTTCTTGCCTCTGCGTAGTAAGTTTCTGACCTGCCTGGAGCTAGGCCTAACTTTGTCTCTGTCCTGCGCTGGCTGACCTTGTGGTAGGGCCTTCTCTTGGAGTTCACGCTCCCACTATGCGGGGCCTAAGCGTCTCCTGGCTCTGTTATGTATCAGCACCTTAGCCATCCTGGGACTTGTAGTTCTCCAGGGATTCCGGTTATGCCTTACTGAATCTAGTTAGCAGGAGCCTCGTGCTCCACTGCTGAACTATTAACTGAGTTCTCTAGACTAGACTGAGCTCCACTGCAGACTGACCTCTCTTAGGCTTCTCTACTGCAGGAACTCTTCAGAGGAACTGAACTGCCTAGCTCCACCTTCCCTATTTATATCCCTAACGGGCTCCCTCTGCTGGTCTGAGGTGGAAGGTGGAGATGTATGAATGTTTATGGGGGCCTCTTGTGGAGCATTCCATCAATACACTCTTCTAGGATATGTGATACCAAGCACAGCGGGGCGTCACAGATGCTATTGACGACGAGGTTAGGTTGCGCCTTCCTGGACACAGATGGAGTACTGGAAGCACGTCAACAACTGCATCCTCAACCACAACTCTGCCTCTGACCACAAGTCGTAGTGGCTCTTCAGGTCGCATGGGCTCTAAGCCTTGCATAGCCTGGGCATTTATTCAGCATGATAAGGATGACCCAACTCGTGTTATCTGTAATATTTGTAACCAAAACATAAGTAGAGGCCAAAAAATCCATAGTTTGAGTACTTCATGCATGAACCGGCACATGGATATGAAGCATAAGTTGCAGTGGGAAGCTCACTGTGCTACAATGCGGCCTAGCAGGCTGGGCCAACCACCGTCTGCCCCATCTTGTGCATCCGCGGCCTCTTCATCCTCTGTGACTGGGGGGACAGCAGTCACACATGTTTTTGGACGCAGACCTGCCACCTCTTTACCTGCAACAGCCAGTGTGATTGGCAGGTCATCAGTTCATTGGGAAGTGGAAACACCTGCTGGTGTTGAGCGCTCTCTGACATCGAGAGCACCAGCTTTGGATCAAGGCAATCTAACATGTCCGCCTGCATCTTCCTCACAGACCGGCAGTTTGCCGGGGACATCCTACTCAACCCCGTCTAAGCACAACAGCCAGCCCTCGGTCCCTCAGATGTGGAAAAGTAAAAGACCATTTCCTCCTAGCCATGAGAAAGCTAAGAGGTTGAATTTCACCATCTGCAAGCTCTTGGCTACAGAAATGCTGCCTTTCCGCCTGGAGGACACAGTGGATTTTCGAGACCTTATGTCCGTCTCAGTGCCCCAGTACCAGATGCTCAGTCGGCACTACTTCTCAAAGAAAGGTGTGCCTGCGCTCCACCAGCATGTCGCACACAACATCACCGCTTCTTTGAGAAACTCTGTGTGTGACAGGGTGCATTTCACCACAGACACTTGGACGAGTAGGCATGGACAGGGGCGTTACATGTCGCTGACTGGGCACTGGGTAACTATGGTGACAGCAGGACAAGGGGCTGCTGTCCAAGTCTTACCGTCCCCACGAGTTGTGCGTCAATCCTCTTTATCTCGAAGTTCCTCCACTGCTTCTGCCTCCTCAACCTCCTCTCGGTCCTCCACCTGCACCCAAAGCCTGTCTGGTAATGCCACCTGCATTCTAACTGCGCAGAAGGAATCCTGCTCACCTCATTACTATGCTGGCAGCAGGGCTCAACGCATCAGTGTTTACTTTGAAATGTCTGGGAAATGTGAGTCACACAGCTGAGGAGTTGTGGTCAGCTCTGGAGACCCAGTTTCATGAATGGTTGTCTCCACTGGACCTGCAACCAGGGAAGGCCGTGTGCGACAATGCTGCATCGCCGGGGCAATGTCACACACGTGCCTTGTATGGCTCACGTGTTGAACCTGGTTGTCCATAAATTGTTAGCCCACTATCCCGGACTAGATGGCCTTCTGCAGGGGGCACGGTCGCTGTGTGCTCACTTCCGCCGTTTGCATCCCGCAGCTCAATGACTTACATCTCTACAGAAGTCGTTGGGCCTGCCAGTTCACCGGCTGAAATGCGATGTGCCGACACGGTGGAATTCAACTCTGACCATGTTGCAGCGTCTGTGGCAGCACCGACAAGCCCTGGTGCAATACGTTCTGACGTATAGCCTGGGCCAACGAGATCCAGAGGTGGGGCAAATCACGCTGCAGGAGTGGTCTCAGATCAGGGACCTATGAAGTTGACGCGCCCCCTGGGCCGTGGGGTACCCTGAGCCGGGCCGGTAGACGCTGGGGGTTGTAGTCACTGTGGCGGTGACCCGGTCCGTGATCCAGGGCGGTCAATCCAAGGGTAATTTGTATATATGGGTTTTATAATGTCCGACTATGCCACCTCTGGAGTGGGGCAAAAGGGGCCGCCGCTGCGGAACAGTCCTCTGAAGCTGGTGGTTTTGCAGCAATGGTATTATTACTCACCACAGAAAGAGTATAGCTTGAGGGCAGTGTGGGTGGATGATGGTGGTTGTAGTGCAGGGAGTCAGTAATCAACACAGAGTCCGTGTGATGCAGTCCCAAGATCTTTACTCACAGTTGTTGCAGTCCAGATTACAGGTACCAGAGCAATCTCACCCGTCGTGCTGTGCGTACTCAGTGAGGGGCTCAGTCCACCCCCAGATAGCTCCGGAGTACTTAGCAGGACCCCCTTCTGTGTGTCCTTTCTCTGGCCTTCTACCTGCACCTCACACCCAGTGACACTTCTATCCGGTATCCTCGGGCCTTGGCGGGCGACTTGTGTTCCGTCCCCTGGGTCCTATGTGGCTACCTTCTTAGTGAGACTGGTGTGGACTTTTACCTGCAGTACATGAAATGCTGCAGCCTCCGGTTTCTAGTTGAGCCTTGCTGTTTCTCCGCTAGTTGAGGGACCGGTTCCCCTTATCTGGTCTGACCCCTCTACCTCCTGGTAGCAGCAGGAGTACGGGTGGCCTTCTGCACAGCCCATAGCCCTAGGGTCCCTTCGGTTCCTGGAGCCTTCCTGCTCCCACTCCTCTCTTCCCTCCTTCAGTCCTGGGCCTCCCAGGCTAGGCCCGCCTCTGGAGCAGAGCTCATGCCGAGCCTCTGCTCCTGTCACTTTTCCTCCTCTGACTGGCTTGCTCTTTCTAAGATAGCTTCCTATTTATACTCTCCCTGTCATGTGCTCTGCTAAGCTGCTCCCCTAAGCACCCACTACATAGGACCCTTCCACCAGCTAGGGACCTGGGACTGTGCTCTCCCTTAGGAGCAATCTTGCCCTACCCCCACTGCGGGTATGTGTTGGATGCAGGTGTTAGGGTCCCGAGCCATATGCCTTCCTTACCTGAGGGTGAGATACCACACCTCTGGGTGAGATGCAGTAACTCTGTGGCGACTGAACCCTCAGGGGCGCCACACACCCTTCTGCACAGTTTTGAAATGGCGACGAAGATGTTTAGTGCTGACGACGATGCCATTATCAGCATGACTATTCCGGTGATTTACATGCTGGAGCACACACTAAACAGAATTCAGAGTCAGGTGGTGGGACAAGAGGAGGTGGAGGAAGTAGAGGAGGAGTCGTATGCGGAAGGGATAACATCTCCAAGGTTCAGACGGTTGGCAGCACCAAGGCGGCAGGCATGGGAGGGTGGGGGAGAGGGATTAACCAGGGCGCATGGTAGCAGCCAAACTGTTGAGGAAGGTGCAGGAGCCGAGGAAGAAGTGGAGGACGAACTGGCGATGGGCATGGAAGACTCATCAGATGAGGGAGACCTTGATCACATTTCTGTTGTGCGAGGTTGAGGGGAGAGGGCAGAGGAAGGAAGCATGATTCTTACCTCGCTACCAACACAACAAGGACTTGGTCCTCCTGGATGCGCAAGACTCATGAGTGCCTTCTTGCTGCACTACCTGCAACATGACCCTCAGATTGTCAGAATTCGAAGTAATCCCGACTACTGGGTTGCCACACTCTTAGATCCCCGGTACAAAAGTAAATTTGCCGAAATAATTCCTGCCATAAAAAGGGATTGACGCATGCAGGAGTATCTGCAGACGCTGTTGCGGAATCTTACATGTGCTTTTCCACAAAACACCAGTGGTGCACGTAGTGAATCTCACAGTTCTAACTTGCCAACCGTGGGACTGTCGAGTCTTCATCACTCAAACCATAACAGTAACACAGTATCTGCTGGTAACAGCAATTTTGTGGAATCGTTTCACCACTTTTTTAGACCACCCTTTGCAAGGCCACAGGAGACAAGAAGTCTGACACATAGTCAACGCCTAGAGAGGATGGTGCAGGAGTATCTCCAAGTGAACATCGAAGCCATGACTGTGTCACTGGACCCTTGCTCATTTTGGTATTCCAATCTGGAAAAATGGCCGGAGCTCGCCACTCACACCTTGGAGATCTTGTCATGCCCTGCAGCCAGTGTTCTCTCTGAACGTGTGTTCAGCGCTGCTGGTGGTGTGCTGACAGATAAGCGCACGCGTCTGTCCACTGAGAATGTAGACAGACTCACGTTCATAAAGATGAACAAATCATGGATTCGCAAGGACTTTTCTACCCCTGTGTTATCCTTGGGAGACTAAAACCTTGAGGATTTGGTAAAATCACCTCACCAACCGTTTTAAGCAACTGTGGGGCAATTGATGCCACTTAACCCTAGAACGCATGACCATAAAAATCTACACTTTCATATACCTGGGGCCTTTTAGGCTCGTGTGCAAATAACATGGAATAACTCAAACTCAAATGACAAACAACTATATACATGAAGAATACCTAGAGTTTCAAAATTCTAACTAAAGTAATCTTGCAGAAAATAGAAAACAATTAACAGGGCGGGCCTGCGAGGCCCCAGGTATGCGTTCTAGGGTTAAGTGGTGTCTGTGCCACAATTTTGGGAAAAAATGGAGACTCTTTTTGGAGTCCCCTTGCTGTGTCTTACGTGACGTTGGCGTCGTCAATTCCAGGTGGGTTGGGTCGCTCCCCCCCCTTTTTAACTGTAAGAAACTAGATACACTATGGCTTGGGGTAACACAGATGGTTGAGTCTGAAGAGCTCAGAGGTCTGCTCCAAATCTTCAGTGTCTGCTAGTCAGCGTAGAATTTTTAACTGCATCTAGCCTAGGCAATACTTTGGGCGTAGTAGCCCAGCTGCGAAGCAAGCTGCACCGCCTGTGTATCTAATAAGAATTTTTAAATGCATCTAGCCTAGGCAGACTGTGGGGACCCCCAACCAAACCCAGACGCTCAGCCCCCCTACCGCCCCCCTTTCCTTGACAATACAATAATGTAACTCTTACAACTGTATGGGTGAAGATCGGTCACAGCTTTATTAACTCTTTATACTCGTTCCATTAGAAAGGCATTTTATTTCTAAAATAATTCAGCTTGTTGCAGCATGCCCTGGGTCTCCACTCCGGCAAGTTGGCCAACAAGTGTAACTCTCCAACATGTCCTTTCTATTTCCAGGCCACAGAGGATCCTGCGTACTCGTATGCAGGACTCTGACCCCCACCCATCACTCTTAACGCTTGTTCCACTCCGTCCTGGAGTCCTGACAGGAATATGTCCAGTTCAATATTCATTAAGTGAACAACGTCGGGCCGTATGAGGCCTGCTTTATCTCCTTCCAGTTGTCGGTGTCGTACCACTACACCGCCTCTGTCTCTTCTAAATTTTGCCATCCGAATATTTATTACCCGCCTTGTCCGTTCGATGGCCATGATGTCTCGCGCACCTTGCCATACCGCTATCGGCACAATCTCTGACCATACTATCGCTAGTTTTGTGAAAAATTCTCTGAAGCGCTCAGTGTCTAGTTTCATTATTGCCATTAGTTATGCGCTGTTATGATGACCTAGGTTGTTTCCCCCAGCCTGTATAACTAAGATGACCGGACATCTTGCCTCTCTCCCTACCTTGATTACCTCCATTAGTACCTGTGGCCATAGCAGGCCTCTAATACCTCTCTAGTTGAAATATGTGTTATGAAACTCTAATTTCCTCCCGCCTGGGCAGACTTTCGCCCTTTTTTCTGCCCAATACATATACGAGTGGCCTATCACCCACACTGTTGGCTTAGCGTCACCTGTAAAAGAAACAAACCACGTTAGGATAACAAGTCCAGTCTTATGTATCTTGCCAAACACGTGGATCGCCATCTCCCTATCCTCTGAACTTCCGTTTCTGACAGTCCTGCTCTTGCTGCTTCCGTGGCCGCGCCTATGCGGAATGAGTGTGTCCCGTAATCTTTGGGGTGGTTCCCTGCCGATGTTATGCATTTATTAAATATAGCTTGGAACTGGTATCTTGATAATGACATTCCATCAATGTGTGATAGGAAGAAATTACTTTGTGATCTGATGGTTAGATATGTTTTTACTATTGTTACCCAACTCAGTGTACCGTTTGTGGGTTGTAGAAGTAGCCAAGTGCCCCTGCCCGCTGGAACCGTTTTAGATTTGAGTATGCGTAGACGTATTGCATTATTGGCTATGACTACGTCCTGGTGTAATAAGCCTCCACTGGTGGTAATTTTGGATTGAGGGACTAATTCGCTTATGCATAGCGCCCCAAAGAAGGCGATCACAAATGCAGTAGACAGTAGTGTTGCTTCAAATTGTGAGTGTCATGTTAATGGTGTTAGGGATATGATGTGAGAAATCAGTTTTAGTGACACGGGACGGGACGTCTACACTCCTGACTTGGCTGACCCCTTTTCCACCCTTTTATGGATTGTCTGATGATGAACCTTTGTCACATCTCCCCAATTCAGTAGTTGGAAGTGAAATGCTACTCCGGTCAGACACCGCTGCGCTGACGCCCCTGATATGCCCCTCATAATTAGCTGGTGGAGAAATTCTATGGTGACTTGTGATCTGGCTTGTTCACATTGGTCAACCCGTCTGCCTGCTACTAGTTGTGTCCACTCTTCCCATGCCTTACCGTATGCTTGCCACGTCGACGGGGCAACTGACGCTCTGATTAATGGCATCAACTATTCGCCACTAGATCCCATAGGGAAGGTGGGCAACTGTTGCCCGATGGGTGGGCGTTGTGGAAGAGCTCTGTGAAAATCTGCCAATTGAATTGTTATAAAGCGTTAGCAGCAGCTTTAGACCCCTCAGCATAGTGGCTAGCGGGGACCCATACATTGTGTTTTAGGCACAGGAATGCTAGCCTGGGTAGTAGGCCTAGCACTGGGGGAGACGATGATGCCATCTTATTAATGCAGTGCGCTAGGCTGGTGTTTTTTGTTATGAAGCGTATATTTTTGTAAGCCAGGCGCGCGCCCCATATTTCTATTGCTACCACTATTGGGAAGAAAAATTATTTTCAGGGCTAGATGCAGCTAAAAATTATTATTAATTTAAAAGCTGGTGGAGCTTGGTATAGATGGACTAATACAATGAGTCCCACACACTGCTAGAAGGCCAAATAATTTTTCAGAGCTAGATGCAGATAAAAAATATTTTTCATTTGCAACCTGATGGAGTTCAGTATAGATGGACTAATAGACCAAGTCCCACACACAGCTAGAAGGCCAAATATTTTTTCAGAGCTAGATGCAGATAAAAATTATTTTTAATTTGCAACCTGATGGAGGTCAGTATAGATGGAGTAATAGAGAAAGTCCCACACACTGCTAGAAGGCCTAATATTTTTTCAGAGCTAGATGCAGACAAAAAATTATTTTGAATTTGCAACCTGATGGAGGTCAGTATAGATGGACTAATAGAGAAAGTCCCACACACTGCTAGCAGGCCAAATATTTTTTCAGAGCTGGATGCAGATAAAAATTATTTTTAATTTGCAACCTGATGGAGGTCAGTATAGATGGACTAATAGAGAAAGTCCCACACACTGCTAGAAGGCCAAATATTTTTTCAGAGCTGGATACAGATAAAAATTATTTTTAATTTGCAACCTGATGGGGGTCAGTATAGATGGACTAATAGAGAAAGTCCCACACACTGCTAGAAGGCCAAATATTTTTTCAGAGCTAGATGCAGAAAAAAATTATATTCAGTTTGCAACCTGATGGAGGTCAGTATAGATGGACTAATAGAACAAGTCCCACACACAGCTAGAAGCCCAAATATTTTTTCAGAGGTAGATGCAGATAAAAATTATTTTTAATTTTCAACCTGATGGAGGTCAGTATAGATGGACTAATAGAGAAAGTCCCACACACTGCTAGAAGGCCAAATATTTTTTCAGAGCTAGATGCAGACAAAAAATTATTTTCAGTTTGCAAAATGATGGAGGTCAGTATAGATGGACTAATAGAACAAGTCCCACACACAGCTAGAAGCCCAAATATTTTTTCAGAGGTAGATGCAGAAAAAAATTATATTCAGTTTGCAACCTGATGGAGGTCTGTATAGATGGATTAATAGAACAAGTCCCACACACAGCTAGAAGCCCAATATTTTTTCAGAGGTAGATGCAGAAAAAAAATATATTCAGTTTGCAACCTGATGGAGGTCAGTATAGATGGACTAATAGAGAAAGTCCCACACACTGCTAGAAGGCCAAATATTTTTTCAGAGCTAGATGCAGACAAAAAATTATTTTTAATTTGCAACCTGATGGAGGTCAGTATAGATGGACTAATAGAGAAAGTCCCACACACAGCTAGAAGCCCAAATATTTTTTCAGAGGTAGATGCAGAAAAAAATTATATTCAGTTTGCAACCTGATGGAGGTCTGTATAGATGGATTAATAGAACAAGTCCCACACACTGCTAGAAGGCCAAATATTTTTTCAGAGCTAGATGCAGAAAAAAAATATATTCAGTTTGCAACCTGATGGAGGTCAGTATAGATGGACTAATAGAACAAGTCCCACACACAGCTAGAAGCCCAAATATTTTTTCAGAGGTAGATGCAGAAAAAAATTATATTCAGTTTGCAACCTGATGGAGGTCTGTATAGATGGATTAATAGAACAAGTCCCACACACTGCTAGAAGGCCAAATATTTTTTCAGAGCTAGATGCAGAAAAAAATTATATTCAATTTGCAACCTGATGGAGGTCAGTATAGATGGACTAATAGAACAAGTCCCACACACTGCTAGAAGCCCAAATATTTTTTCAGAGCTAGATGCAGAAAAAAATTATATTCAATTTGCAACCTGATGGAGGTCAGTATAGATGGACTAATAGAATGATGCTATGCCCAAAAGATTTTACTTCACTAGGTGCAGTAAAAAAAATTGGTATTCTATACACAGGTGGTATATCTTGCAACACAGATAGGCTACTCCACTGACTAACACACTCTGCAATAGGCCAAAAAGGATTAGCTTTGCTAGATTCAGCCAAATGCTGTGAAAAAAACTTGCACAGCACTGGCACAGACCTGCCTGGCAAAAACTGATAGGAACTGATGTAACCTAGTCCTGAAAAGGACGCAATTACAATTAGTCTTTACTCCCACAATCTATCTATTTAAGAGCACAGACCTGCCTGATAAAAGTCGTAGGAAATGCTGTAACCTAGTCCTTAAAAGGACTGCAATCACAACTATTGCCTACTCCCAAGCTATCTGTAGATTTGTGCGAAAATTGGCTTGAAATTAACAAGGTATAGCGCACACAGCAACAGCGGTGCCGTCTAACACGCAGCTGCAGCAGTGAGAAAATGGTGGCGACGGGGAAAATGGCTTGGTCTTATAGGGCAAGGACATGTGACATACACTGCCAATGACACATGCCCTTGCTTGTGTGAAAAAAGCACTTCGCTCCGTTTGTGCGCTGCTGATAGGCTGACAGATTGCACCTCCCCACTGCAAATGCGGGAAAGAGAAAAAAAAATGGAGATCTTCATTATTCCTGCAGAGATCCATCCCCTGCCCCTCCCCCCACCCCGCTGTACACTCAAACTGCGTATTAACATTAATTTTCATCATTACTGAGAAAAAATCCAGTTATGAATTTGGTGCACGAACAGTTATCGAACATAACCTCGAACAGCCGAATTTTTCTCAAATCGTTCGTGTTCGCCGAACGGCTCGAACACCGCCCAAAACAGCTCGAATTTGAGATTGGCGAACAGTTCGAGTAGAACAACGCTCATCTCTAATTATAGGTCCAGTGTAAATTTGATACCAGCTGTGTCTCTATCTACCCTCTGTTGCCTCATATGCCCATGTTATATCTGTTTACACATGTAATTTATACTTATGTGTCTTTTTAAATATTCAAATAAAGTATTCACCTTTTTTAGTCAACATATGGTGTTCTAACTACGCTTTATTCTGGGGTTCTTGAAACACTTATGGTCCCTCTTTTGCTTACCCAATACATTTTATTGATCTAATTGACAGGAATTGACATGCGGTCTGGAAAGACGCGACGCATGTCCGTGTCCACGGGTGATCCGCAGGTGTACGGAGACGCATAGTGGGCATGGGAGTTCTTGAAATCCAATCTACTATGCTATAACATCTGGCCGCTCTGGTTTGCGTCCAATCCCCAGCGATTACATACCCTTATGGATGGAAGAAGTGGTCATGGCGGTCTGTGACAAATGGAAAAGCTAAAGGAAAATGAATGACTACAATCAGCGAGCACACCACTGGTGAGAACCTGTAAAGTATACACATACCGTATATGGTCTGCGGAGCACTGGTGTAAAACTGATATTACCATATTATATGGTAACTGAATGATGGTAATATCAGTCCTAGTGGTTTTGGTTAATGATCACTATGGTGGTATCACTACTTTATACGCTGGTAATATTTGATTATGGTCTGGTGGTATTTGTTGTATTGCTATATTATTATTGCAGCCCTATTGTTATTACTAAATTGTATATAGCAGTATTACTGGAAATATAGGTCTTGTAGTAAATCTTGATTTCCACCAGGCAGGGTAACATTAGTAATAGAGATCCCAATCTGGGGAAGGGGGCAGGGACAGCATGGGCCTGTGCGCTTTCAAACGACAGGGCTGAATTTCAGTCCCAGACAGTCTCTGACTGTAAGGACAGGGTCACACAAGTGTTGAGCATTGAGAGAATCGGACCGATTATGCTAATGACACTCCGGTCAAACTCTGATCCCAGTTTGATCAGAGTGTCAGCTTACTGTGATCCGATTCTCTTGCATGAAAGAATCGTAGCACAGGTAAGGAGAAGATGGAGAACGTAATTTCTCAATCTTCTACATTGTCTGAGTCCGCAGATGTCGGACTGCACTCGGATGACATGCGAGTGCAGTCCAATGTTTTACATGCACCCATAGACTTGAAAGCTGTTCATACCCTAGAGACCTCACTCCGTCTCCCGGATGATGTAACATCTTTAACAAAAAGGAAAAAAGAAAAGGAGCCCACACACCTGTAGGATTAAATTAATATGCAGGTGCACAAATACGCAAATCGACAATAAACAGACATATATACTGTGACATATTCACTAGTATGACATATGAGGAGAGGTATGCATCACGCAGGTTGCTAACCTTGCTAACTAATGGAATTAGTGACGAGATTTGGTTAGTGTCTTAAGTGTCGTTTGACAAGGCAGTGGATTGGTTGAGAAACTTTGGGCGAGCTGCCCTTATGGCCAAGACGGACATTGAGGCCGCCTTTCGCCTGCTACCTGTACATCCAGAGTGCTTTCACTTCTTGGGTTGTAAGTGGGATGGAAATTTCTATGTGGATTGCAAACTGCCGATGGGCTCCTCCGTTTTGTGTGCGTATTTTGAGACCTTTAATATTTTGTGGAATGGGTTCTCAAAAAAGAGACAAGTCAGCCGTCAGTGTTGAACTATTTGGACGATTTTTTGTGTATAGGGCCAGCTAATTCTACAGTGTGTTCTATTCTTTTACATACAATTTAAGAGGTGTTGAGGAATTTTGGTATACCTCTGGCTTCAGAGAAGACTGAGGGACCTTCTACAGTTATTCGTTTTTTGGGAAGTGAATTAGACTCGATAGCTATGGAATGCAGGTTGCCCGTCGACAAAATTCAGGATTTAAGGTCGGAAGTTTGGTTTGCCTTGGAAAGGAAGAAGGTGCGTTTGAAGCAGTTTCAGTTGTTCTTGCGCAAATTCAACTTTACATGTCGCATTATGCCCATGGGGCGTATGTTTTGTAGGAGACTTGCCAGTGCTACCACGGGGGTTAGGAACCCGCTCCATTTTATTTGCTTGACAGCTAGTCACAGGGCTGATTTGAAGGTCTTGGTGTCGTTTTTGGATCGCTTTAATGGAAAGTCAGTTTGTAGATTTTTTAAGAGAAGATGGGGTACATTTAAACGAATTGGGCTTAGACCTATGGTCTTTGGATTTAAAGAAGGGGATACATAAAGCATTTATGGTGTGGTGGGACTCTCGGGCACAAGGGGTTGTGCCTTCCCGCTGTGGAGGTGAGGAGGTCAGGGATGGCCTTGGTTAATTGAGGTTTGGGCACATGAGAGGGATGGTAACGCTTAATCTATTGGTGTTTTAGTTCCCGCTGGAACGGTTTCCGGGGAACAGAGGAAAGTTGGTGTGGGCAGTACTATGACTATTTGTCAGCCCCGAGTTGGAGTGGTGCGACTGGGGAGTGTTCTAGCTGGTACTGCCCAATGTGTTATGGTTGGCCATCCAGGATCTCCTCCAAGAATAAAGGGGTTCTTGTTATATTTTGCTGTATTGTATTTAATAAAGGCTGCTGTGGTCAATTTCTCCATCGTCACTCAGCGTAATATGGTTATTTAATTAGGACCATAGAAATTTTCAATACCCTAAGTCATGTTTTTGAGTGGGATTTCCTTCAGGATTTCTCCATAACTTTGGTCTGGAATCACAATTTATATCATAGATACAATTGATATATCTTAATCCCACAGCTAGAGTGAGGTCTATTGGTTGCAAAATTTGAGCTATATTCATAAATTGGTCAAAATCAGTAATAATTCCAATAAACAACAGACGTCATGTAGACTATTACACTAGATTTTCATTACAGGTGGTGTCAGATATCAAATATCTGGGAATCAATATTTCTGTCTCATCCTCTGATTATGAAGGGTTAAATCTACTTCCAATTATATGGATGCTTCAACCCAATGCGTTTGTTTTAGAAAATTAATAAAATTTTTAGAAGACTATCTGGAATGGAGGCCATGCCAGTATTTAACTAGAAACTCCTTAAATGAGGAAAGGAAAGCTGCAGAAGGATTGGCCCTTCTTAATACCTGGACCTATTTCCTAGTGGCACAACTTCAGCATTATAGAGAGTTGGATCAAGGGAGACGCAATTCTCCGAGAGTATTATACATCATATTAAAGGGAATCTGTCAGCCCTTTGGAGTTATCAGACCTCTAATATGGGCATAGAGGTTATAGAAATGTGAATGTTTACATACCTGCAACAATGAGGTTTGGTCCCCACTTTTTCCCAGCATCCTGCTATCCATAAATTTTCTATGGGATTAAGGTCTGGAGACTGGCTAGGCAACTCCATGACTTTAATGTGCTTCTTTTTGAGATACTCCTTTGTTGCCTTGGCTGTATGTTTTGGGTCATTGTCTTGCTGGAAGACCCAGCCACGACCAATTTTTAATGTCTTGGCGGAGGGAAGGAGGTTTCCACCTCCATGCTTGACAGTGGGGATGGTGTTCTTTGGGTCATAGGCAGCATTTCTCTTCCTCCAAACATGGTGAGTTGAGTTAATGCCAAAGAGCTCAATTTTTGTCTCATCTGACCACAGCACCTTCTCCCAATAACTCACAGAATCATCCAGGTGTTCATTGGCAAACTTCAGACCGGCCTGCACATGTGCCTTCTTGAGCAGGGGGACCTTGTGGGCACGGCAGGATTTTAAACCTTTAAGGCGTAATGTGTTACCAATGGTTTTCTTGGTGACTGTGTTCCCAGCTGCCTTGAGATCATTAACAAGTTCCCCCCGTGTAGTTTTAGGCTGATCTCTCACCTTCCTCATGATCAAGGATACCCCACGAGGTGAGATTTTGCACTGTGCCCAGATCGATGTCGATTGACAGTCATTTTGTATTTCTTCCATTTTCTTACTATTGCACCAACAGTTGTCTCCTTCCCCAGCGTCTTACTTATGGTTTTGTCACCATGACAATGGGATATTACTGATATTACTCCCGGTCATTTCTGGCATTCACGTAGACAGAGAATGGAGCACCGGTGCGGCATTTTAAATTGGTAGTACAGAGCCCAGTTCTCAAGATTAATTGGGTCCTAGCATTTTGATTCCACAGTAATCAAACTGTCAAGTTGGGAATACTTTTTGTGCAGGCCTATGATCTTGTCCCTGACATCCTTAGAAAGCTCTTTGGTCTTGCCCATGTTGCAGAGGTTAGAGTCTGACTGATTAATTGAGTCTGTAGACAGGAGTCTTTTATACAGGTGACTATTTCAGACAGCTATCTTTAATGTAGGTAACGAGTTGATTAGGAGCGTCTAACTGGTCTGTAGGAGCCAGAACTCATAATGGTTTGTAGGAGATCAAATACTTATTTCTCACAGCAAAATGCAAATAAATGTATCTAATTTATACAATATGATTTTCTTGATTTTTTGGGGGGATATTCTATCTCTCAATGTTAAAATTAACCTACCCTTAAAATTATAGACTGTTCATGTCTTTGTCAGTTACAAAAACAGCAAGGGATCAAATAATTATTTCCTTCACTGTAAATCTCTACACAAAGACCAACACTGACATTACCGCCATATGGTGACCAAATAGTGGTAGATACCAAACTGGCGGACAATACAAGTAATTACAGTACAGGTATATATAATAACTGTAACGGGTCTGGGAGGTGGAACCTCTGAGCAACTATACAAAGGGGCAGTCCTTGTAAGGAAGCGGGTGACTCCCAGGGAAGGCGGGCAGGCAGTCACGGCTAGGGACGGGGACAGTCTCTGGGTAAGAGGGCAGGAGGTCACGGCAAGTGACGGGGACAGTCTCTCGACAGGCGGGTGGTCACGACAAGTGACGGGGACAGTCTCTTGACAGACGGGTGGTCACGGCAAGTGACGGCTAAGCCTCCAGGTAGGCTAGCAGGCAGGTAGCAGGTGGACGCTCCCAGGTGAGCGGGCAAGAGTCTCTGGACAGACAGGTGGTCACAGCAAGTGACGGCTGAGCCTCCAGGTAGGCTAGCAGGCAGGTAGCAGGTGGACGCTCCTAGGTGAGCGGGCGAGAGTCTCTGGACAGGCAGGTGGTCACAGCAAGTGACGGCAGAGCCTCCAGGTAGGCTAACAGGCAGGTAGCTGATGGACGCTCCCAGGTGAGCGGGCAAGAGTCTCTGGACAGGCAGGTGGACACAGCAAGTGACGGCAGAGCCTCCAGGTAGGCTAACAGGCAGGTAGCAGATGGACGCTCCCAGGTGAGCGGGCAAGAGTCTCTGGACGGGCAGATGGTCACAGCACGTGACGGCAGAGCCTCCAGGTAGGCTAGCAAGCAGGTAGCAGGTGAGCGCTCCCAGGTGAGCGGGTAAGAGTCTCTGGACGGGCAGGTGGTCACAGCACGTGACGGCAGAGCCTCCAGGTAGGCTAGCGGCCAGGTAGCAGGTGAGCGCTCCCAGGTGAGCGGGCAGACGGATCCATAGACAGACTGGCAGGGCTGGTAGGCAGACTGTCGGACCGCAGGAATGTCAGCAGATAGACACGTATCAGGCAGGTATCAAACAGGAAACTGGCAGGTAACTGGCAGGTAACTGGCAGGTATCTGGTAACGGGACCTGAGGGCTGAAGCAGAGTGAAAGGCTATGCTACAACATTGCTCGGGCACCTCCATTTTGGAGGAGGTGCCTTATATATGGAGAGGTCCTCCGGCCATTGGCCGGGGACTCCTTAGAACGGCGCGCGCGGCCCCTTTAAGAGAGGGGGAGCGCGCGCGCGCCCTAAGCACAGTGGCCGGGAAGGAGCGTGCGCTGCCAGCAGAGCGGGAGGAAAACGCCGGGCACGGAGCGGAGAGGTGAGGGGAACAGCGTCCCTGCCTAGCAGGAGGCAGGGACGCCGACGCTACAATAACTTACATCTGACGTTCTTTCTAGTGGAGTAGTTCGTTTTCCCGTCTTTTCCATCTGGCCCAGACCGACATGACAACTTCTTCCAGTCTTGACTCTTCTGCATAGATTACAACAAAAACACATTTGACTTATGACATTTTAAGCCCCGTCCCCATTTATTCCCAACCTGCACAATCTCCTCATCCTGCTGATACCCCAATACTGAGCCGCTGCTGCCATATGTGTCCATATTACTGCACCTACTGTGTGGTACAAAAACAAAGCTCCTCTTACTGCCCCATATAATAATGCCATCACTGTGCCCCTTATATAGTCATAATGACTTCTTTGTGCCCTCTAGATGGTAAAATTTGTAACGGGTCTGGGAGGCGGAACCTCTGAGCAACTTATACAAGGGGGCGGTCCTTGTAAGGAAGCGGGTGGCGACCAGGGAAGACAGGCAGGTAGTCACAGCCGGTGACCGGGACAGTCTCTGGGTAAACGGGCAGGAGGTCACAGCAAGTGACCGGGGCAGTCTCTGGGTGAACGGGCAGGAGGTCACGGCAAGTGACCGGGACAGTCTCTGGGTGAACGGGCAGGAGGTCACGGAAAGTGACCGGGACAGTCTCTGGGTAAAGGGTAGGTACGACCTGTGACGGCGGAGCCTCCAGGTAGGCTAACAGGCAGGTAGCAGATGAGCGCTCCCAGGTGAGCGGGCAAGAGTCTCTGGACTGGCAGGTGGTCACAGCACGTGACGGCGGAGCCTCCAGGTAGGCTAGCAGACAGGTAGCAGATGAGCGCTCCCAGGTGAGCGGGCAAGAGTCTCTGGACTGGCAGGTGGTCACAGCACGTGACGGCGGATTCTCCAGGTAGGCTAGCAGACAGGTAGCAGATGAGCACTCCCAGGTGAGCGGGCAAGAGTCTCTGGACTGGCAGGTGGTCACAGCACGTGACGGCGGAACCTCCAGGTAGGCTAGCAGGTGGGTAGCAGGTGGGCGCTCCCAGGTGAGCGGGCAAGCTGGTCCATAGACAGACTGACAGGTGTCGGAAGGCAGACCGTCGGACCTCAGGCTAGCAAGCAGGTAAGCGGATAACAGGCAGGAATCAGACAGCAATCTGGCAGGAAACTGGCAGGTAACTGGAAACGGGACCTGAGGGCTGAAGCAGAGTAGTGAACAGTGCAACAACATTGCTCGGGCACCTCCATTTTGGAGGAGGTGCCTTATATATGGTGAAGTCCTCCGGCCATTGGCCGGGGACTCCTTAGGACGGTGCGCGCGGCCCCTTTAAGAGGGGGGGAGCGCGCGCGCGCCCTAAGCACCGTGGCCGGGAAGGAGCGCGCGCTGCCAGCAGAGCGGGAGGAGGACGCCGGGCTCGGAGCGGAGAGGTGAGGGGAACAGCGTCCCTGCCTGGCAGAGGGCAGGGACGCCGACGCTACAGTACCCCCCCTTTTTTAGGCCAGACAGAAATTTAGCAAGGATGAGAGGGGCATGGATGTTCTCCCGGGGCTCCCACGTTCTCTCTTCAGGACCAAACCCCTTCCAATCTACTAGAAAAAAGGTCTTTCCTCTTACCCTTTTTGTGGCCAGAATGTTCTCTACCTCAAACTCGTTTTCAGCGGAAACCGGAGCAGGAGGCGTACCTGTAGACTTGGAAAAAGAGTTAAGTACCACGGGTTTGAGGAGAGATACATGGAAGGAGTTAGGGATCCGCAAGTTGGCCGGGAGTTTCAATTTATAGGCCACCGGGTTGATCTGACTGATGACCTCCAGAGGACCGATGAACCGAGGCCCTAACTTATAGGAAGGAATCTTGAGCCGGACATACTTGGACGAGAGCCAGACCTTATCCCCTGGACGGAATTGAGGAGGATCCAGACGTTTTTTGTCAGCATGTCTTTTCATACGCTCGGAAGACTGAAGGAGTGCGGACCGGGTACTCTCCCACAAGGAGGAAAATTTGTTAACAAGAGATTCCGCAGCCGGATTATCCACCGAGGTGGAGACGGGAAATGGGATCCGAGGATGCTGACCGAAGACTACAAAAAACGGGGATTTGGAGGAAGATTCGCTCTCGTGATTGTTGTAAGAGAATTCGGCCCATGGCAGGAGATCCACCCAGTCAGAATGGTGGGCATTAACGAAGTGCCGGAGGTAACTGGTCAGGATCAGATTGATCCGCTCCACTTGACCATTAGACTGTGGGTGGTAAGCGGAGGAGAAGTCCAGGGTGACGTCTAGCAATTTACAAGTGGCTCTCCAGAAACGTGAGGTGAACTGTACCCCACGATCCGACACGATGTGGAGGGGCAGGCCATGAAGACGGAAGATGTGGCGGATAAAGTCTTTAGCCAGCTCGGGTGCAGACGGGAGGCCTGGCAGGGGAATAAAGTGAGCCATCTTGGAAAAGCGGTCAGCGACCACCCAAATGACCGTACAACCGGCAGAGACGGGGAGATCAGTTATGAAGTCCATAGCAATATGCTGCCAGGGGGCAGCAGGCACAGGAAGCGGAAGGAGGCGACCGGCTGGCAGTTGTCTCGGGACTTTGTTGCGGGCGCAGGACACGCAGGCAGAAACAAAGTCTATTACGTCCTTGTGCAGGGTAGGCCACCAGTAGTGCCGGGTAATAAGCTGGAGGGTCTTTTTCTGACCGGCGTGGCCAGCTAGTTTAGACGAATGGCCCCAGTGTAGGATCTTCTCCCGATCAGGTACTGAAACGAACGTCTTACCGGGAGGGAGACGATTTAGACTCACGGGAGCCACCTGCATTACTCTGGCGGGATCGATGATATGTTTGGGTTCTTCCTCGAGATCGGACACCAGAAAGGATCGGGACAAGGCGTCTGCTTTGATGTTTTTGTCAGCCGGGCGAAAATGAAGAACAAAATCAAAGCGAGCAAAAAACAAGGACCACCGGGCTTGGCGCGGGTTAAGTCTCTGGGCATGCTGGAGGTAAGCCAAGTTCTTGTGGTCAGTGTAGATTATTACCGGGTGAAGAGCCCCCTCGAGTAGGTAACGCCACTCCTCCAATGCCAGCTTGATAGCCAATAACTCTCGGTCTCCTATGGAATAGTTGCGCTCAGAAGAGGAGAAGAGTTTGGAGAAGAAGCCACAAGTTACCATTCTCCCGGAAGACGATTTTTGGGTAAGTACCGCTCCGGCTCCAGAGGAGGAGGCGTCAACTTCCAGGAAGAACTGCTTGTTGCCGTCCGGGCGATGCAGCACCGGGGCGGAAGAGAAGGCCTGTTTTAAGGAAAGAAAGGCCTCCTCTGCTTCGGGCGGCCACTCTCTGGGATTAGTGCCCTTACGGGTGAGCGTGGAAATTGGGGCAGTCCGGGAAGAGAAGTGCGGTATGAAGAGGCGGTAGTAGTTGGCGAAGCCCAGGAACCGCGGAATAGCCTTCAACCCCTCCGGTCGAGGCCATTTCTCGATGGCAGACAGTTTCTCTGGATCCATTCGGAGGCCGGTCTGAGAAATAATGTAGCCCAAAAACGGAAGCGAGGTCTGCTCAAAGAGGCACTTCTCATATTTAGCGAAGAGGTGATTCTGCCTGAGCCTGAGCAGGACCTGACGAACATCCCTCCGGTGAGTCTGGAGATCCGGAGAGAAGACCAAGATGTCGTCCAGGTACACCACTACGCAGGAGTAGAGAAGGTCCCGGAAGATGTCATTGACCAACTCTTGAAAGACGGCAGGAGCATTACAGAGACCAAAGGGCATTACCAGATATTCATAGTGGCCGTCCCGGGTGTTGAATGCAGTCTTCCATTCATCCCCCTGACGGATACGGACCAGGTTGTACGCCCCACGGAGGTCCAGTTTGGTGAAGATTCTAGCCCCCCTCAGACGATCAAATAACTCCGGAATGAGCGGAAGGGGGTACTTATTCTTCACCGTGATCTGGTTAAGGCCTCTATAGTCTATACAGGGACAGAGAGAGCCGTCCTTCTTTTTAACGAAAAAGAAGCCTGCTCCCGCCGGGGAGGTAGATTTCCGGATGAATCCCTGGGCCAGATTCTCCTCAATATATTCAGACATCGACCGGGTCTCAGCAGCGGACAATGGGTAAATACGCCCACGGGGAGGCGTAGTACCGGGTAACAGGTCGATAGGACAGTCGTATGGTCTATGAGGGGGTAATGTCTCTGCATCCTTTTTATTAAAGACATCAGCAAATGACCAATAAGGAATCGGAAGTCCAGGTAGATTAGTTGGGGTAGGAGAAGGACGGACGGGATGAACGGGAACCAAACAAGTCTTATGGCAGTCCTGTCCCCAACGAAGGACTTCTCCGGTCTTCCAGTCAAGCACGGGTGCATGTCTCTGGAGCCAAGGTAGGCCTAGTAAGAGGGCGTGAGAGAGTCCAGGCAGAACATGAAAAGAGATGCTCTCAGAATGCAGCATTCCCACCTGCAGAGTAATGGATTCGGTGATGAGTTGGATGGGACGTGGTAAGAGGCCCCCATCCACGGCAGCGACAGATAGGGGTACAGCCAGAGGTTTGGTGGGAATGCGGTGTTTTTCTACCAGGGACTGTGAAATAAGATTCCCGGCTGCTCCAGAGTCAAGTTGGGCTAGTTCGAAAAAACAGTTCTCCCCGCAGATAATTGAGACTGACAGCAGCAGAGATGGAGAGGATTTATTCTTGTCTAGGTCGATCTCTCTGAGCGAACCTAGACACAGGCGTTTCCCGACCTCTCCGGGCAGGTACGGATCCGGTGCTCCTTGCTGCCACAGTAGAAGCAGCTCCCCTCGGCACGGCGTAAGTCCTGACGGGTTTTGACCATCTTGGTCAGGTCGACCTGCATAGGCTCAGGAGAGTGTACCTGGGGAGAAACGGAGGGAGTGACGGGTTTCTGGAAGGTAGGAGCTAGACGTGGAAACCTCCTCTCACGGGTGACCTCTTTGGCACGCTCCTGGAACCGTAGGTCAATCCGGGTGGCAAGAGTTATTAAGTCATCGAGAGTGGTAGGAATGTGCCGACCGGCGAGTTCATCTTTAATACGGCCGGACAGACCCTCCCAGAAGACAGACACCAGAGCGTTGTTATCCCAGGCCAGCTCCGAGGCAAGGGTACGGAACCGTATGGCATATTGGCCCACGGTGAGACTTCCCTGACGGAGGCGTAGCAGAGACGATGCGGATGAGGTCTTCCGTCCGGGTTCGTCGAAGACTTTCCGGAAAGCCGTGAGAAAGGCAGGCAAGTCGGACACCAAGGGGTCTCCTCTCTCCCATAGAGGATTTAGCCAAGCCAGTGCCTCCCCCGTGAGATGGGACATGATGAAGGCTACTTTGGCCCGGTCGGAGTTAAACTGGTGGGACAGGAGTTCAAAGTGCAGGGTGCACTGGTTTATGAAGCCCCGAGCCAGAGCGGAGTCGCCTCCGAAGCGAGGAGGTGCAGAAAGCCGGGGTCCGGAGCAGGATACCATGGTATTGGTGGGCAGCGGAGCTGCCGGGTTGCGAGTCAAGACACTAGCGGTGGTTGCTGGTGGAGCAGTCAGAGTGTCCAGGCGAGAATTGACATTCCGCAGGTGACTCAGGATGGACTCCTGTTGGGACCTCTGATGGGACAGTTCATGACAAAGGTCCGAGAGCGAGGGAGCTTGGGTGCCACCGGGTTCCATGGCCCGAGCAAACTGTAACGGGTCTGGGAGGCGGAACCTCTGAGCAACTTATACAAGGGGGCGGTCCTTGTAAGGAAGCGGGTGGCGACCAGGGAAGACAGGCAGGTAGTCACAGCAGGTGACCGGGACAGTCTCTGGGTAAACGGGCAGGAGGTCACAGCAAGTGACCGGGGCAGTCTCTGGGTGAACGGGCAGGAGGTCACGGCAAGTGACCGGGACAGTCTCTGGGTGAACGGGCAGGAGGTCACGGAAAGTGACCGGGACAGTCTATGGGTAAAGGGTAGGTACGACCTGTGATGGCTGAGCCTCCAGGTAGGCTAACAGGCAGATGGCAGATGTGTGCTCCCAGGTGAGCAGGCGAGAGTCTCTGGATAAGCAGGTGGTCACAGCATGTGACGGCAGAGCCTCCAGGTAGGCTAACAGGCAGGTAGCAGATGAGCGCTCCCAGGTGAGCGGGCAAGAGTCTCTGGACTGGCAGGTGGTCACAGCACGTGACGGCGGAGCCTCCAGGTAGGCTAGCAGACAGGTAGCAGATGAGCGCTCCCAGGTGAGCGGGCAAGAGTCTCTGGACTGGCAGGTGGTCACAGCACGTGACGGCGGAGCCTCCAGGTAGGCTAGCAGACAGGTAGCAGATGAGCGCTCCCAGGTGAGCGGGCAAGAGTCTCTGGACTGGCAGGTGGTCACAGCACATGACGGCGGAACCTCCAGGTAGGCTAGCAGGCGGGTAGCAGGTGGGCGCTCCCAGGTGAGCGGGCAAGCTGGTCCATAGACAGACTGACAGGTGTCGGAAGGCAGACCGTCGGACCTCAGGCTAGCAAGCAGGTAAGCGGATAACAGGCAGGAATCAGACAGCAATCTGGCAGGAAACTGGCAGGTAACTGGAAACGGGACCTGAGGGCTGAAGCAGAGTAGTGAACAGTGCAACAACATTGCTCGGGCACCTCCATTTTGGAGGAGGTGCCTTATATATGGTGAAGTCCTCCGGCCATTGGCCGGGGACTCCTTAGGATGGCGCGCGCGGCCCCTTTAAGAGGGGGGAGCGCGCGCGCGTGCGCCCTAAGCACCGTGGCCGGGAAGGAGCGCGCGCTGCCAGCAGAGCGGGAGGAGGATGCCGGACTCGGAGCGGAGAGGTGAGGGGAACAGCGTCCCTGCCTGGCAGAGGGCAGGGACGCCGACGCTACAAAATTGCTCCCTTGAAAAGAATACACTGTACAAATGTCCTAGAAAAGTGGCTACATTTTGCCCCTTTGATAGTTACAATACTCTTAGTGCCCACTTAACATTTAATAATGTCCACTGGGTCCCCAAATATACAGCTCCTCTATATACAGTATAGTGGACCCATAACTCCCTTATACAAAGTATGATGTCCCCACAGCTCCCCTATATACAGTATGATGGGCCCATAGCTCCCCTATACACAATATTACGGTTCCTCCATTACTCCATACTGTGTCCTCACTGCTCCATATTGTCTCCCACGCTCTCTCATCTCCATACTGTCCCCCATGCTCCCATCTCTACATATTGTTCCCCTTTTCTCCATACAATCCCCTCACACTTTTCCATATGGTCCCCACTAGCTCCAAATTCTCCATCCTGTTCCCCCATTTCTCCATATTGTCCCCTACGCTTTCACCTCTCCATGCTGTCCCCCCACTTCTTCATATTGTACACCCATTTCTCCATAACGTCCTCTCATACTCCCATTTTCCCATACGGTTCCCCACTTCTACATATGGTCCCCCCACTCCTTCATATTGTCCCCCACTTATCCATACAATCCCCCCACAGTGCCACTTCTCCATATGCTCCTCAGACGCTGCCAATTCTCCATCCTGTTCCCCCATATTGTCCCCTACTCTCACCTCTTCATACTGTCCCCCCAATTCTTCATATTGAACACCCATTTCTCCAAATGGTTCCCCAGCACTCTAATTTCTCCATAATGTCCCCCCACCACTCCATAATGTCCCCCACTTCTCCAAAAGGTCCTCCACCCCTCCATATTGTCTTCCATGCTCCCTCCTCTCCATACTGTCCCAACACTTCTCCATCTGGTCCACCCACCCCCATGCATCTCCCTCTTACAAATTTCCACACTGACCATAATATGCAAGCACGACTTCCTTTGCCGCACTGTGGCTCAGCGATTACAGCAGTAGACTTATGAGGTCAGCAGTGTGCGACTTCATCACTCCAATGCACGTCGGGGCGGGGAGATGACGAGGGCTCCCCTCCTCCTAGCGCTACAGTATTGCTCAGAGGTTTTCACGTTTAAGACACGTGAATACAGCTGAGCACAGGAAAAAGGGAGTGCTGTGCAGTGGTGGCATTGCTAAAGTATTAGCATAGCTCTGGGTGGGTGTCCCGTGGTGGGCCCGCCCTGGGCACGGGGCCCAGAGCGACCGCGCCCTCTGCCCCCTTCCCCCATAGCTATGCTACTGCCTGAAGGGCTTTTGGGAGGATAAAGTGTATCTTCAATATACTGTAATTGTATACATTTTTTGCAGATACAGTGGGTGTTAGAACCCTCCTATTTGTTTTTTCTATCTTGTGTTTTGCAGTCACGTGACCATCTGCCTTTATATTCCAGCTCCGCCCTTCTGGCTGTGGTGGACTTCAGTGTTTGACTGTTTCTCTAGCCTGGTGCTTCGGTGCCTTTCTCTGTCAAGTTCGCTTGGTCCTCTGGGACCTCTAGTACATTTTGTCAGTTTGTCTTTTTGTGTTCTGCAACAACTTCTGTTTAGGAGGTGTCCTGTTTTTGACCCAGTCCTTAGTTCTTTTAGGGACTCCTCCCTTAATTCTATAGGTCTTCGTTCAGACTAGCCGAGGACTAAGGCGGTTCTGTTTACTAGGAACAGGCAGCCGGCTACATCGTAGGGATTCAGCTTAGTCTTACTGTAGGGAAAGCTTTCCCCTATCTTTCCTTAGTTCATATTGCAGATCATAACAGTAAGTACAGCCCAAAAAAAACTAAAAAGAAAGGAATTCGGGGATCAGTATCGTTTCCGTCCAGGATTTGGCTCAACGCCTGCAGGGATTGTCTCTGGAGGTGGCCGAGCTTCAGAAACACGTGAGTAGCTGTTCTGGAGCGCATTTTGTCGAACCCAAGGTAGGACTGCCTGATGTTTTTTATGGTAAACAGCAAGATTTTTTTTTCCTATAAAAATGCTTGTTTGTTATTTTTTTGTTTGAGACCAAAATTCTCTGGGAATGAATCACAGCGCATTGGTTTTACTATGTCACTTTTGCGCAATGAACCACAGGGGTGGGCCTTTTCTCTCCAGCTAAATGATCCGTGTTTAATAGTGTTGAGCGAGTATGTTCTATTAACCCTTTCGCCGAGTATGCTCGGGCCGAGCTCCGAGTATTTATAGCTGCTCGGTTATATGGTTGAATCGCTCTCGTATGCATGATTTGCAACTGTTTGACAGTTTTATTACATGTGAGGAATGTCTATTTCTTACACATTCCTCACATGTAATAAAACTGTCAAACAGTTGCAAATCATGCACACGGGAGCGATTCAACCATATCACTGAGCAGCTATAAATACTCGGAGCTCGGCCCGAGCATACTCGGACAGAACATACTCGCTCAACACTAGTGTTTAAGGTCTGTTGAAGATTTTTTTTCTGCTATGGGGCTATTATATGACGATCCTGATCGTATCTCATCTGCTGAATCAGAACTTAGACATTTGAATCAGGGGTCAGATGATGTTGAAAATTATTGCACACACTTCAGGAGATGGGCTTCAGAAGTTAAGTGGAATGATCCTGCGCTGAGATGTTTATTTATTGCTGGTCTGAGTGAAAGGGTTAAGGATTTGCTAATTGCATTCCCTGCACCTGAGACTCTGCAGGAAGCTATGCAGTTAGCTGTTCGTAAAGACAGGAGACTGAGGTGCAGGCTCAATGAGGTAAAGACTCCTGTAATGTCAGTTCCTAGTCCCCAGAAAATCTGCTCTGACGGCGGGTAACCGATGGAGGTTGGGGCAATGTCACTCCGCTCTCAGGAAAGAGACCGGAGGTTCGCCGAGGGATTGTGTCTTTATTGTGGTAAAGCTGACCATTTGATTAAGTATTGTGAGCGTCGTTTAAGTAAAGAAAAAAAAAAGGTCAGTTACGCCTGTATAGCTTGTTTACTCTCTGCAGGAGTATTTCTTTCTGGGAGTACTACTCTGCAGGGAGATTCGATTGAATTTCAGGTATTTGTGGATTGTGGTTCAACACTTAATGTGATTGATTAAGGGTTTTTGGAAAACCTTAAATTGAAATCCAAACCTTTGTCACCACCTATTTCTGTGGTTGCAATTGATAACACCCCTTTGAAATGTATTACTCACAAGACTGCTGCATTTCCCCTCACTATCAATGGAGTTCATCAAGAAATTTTGGACTTGGTTGTTTTGGATAATTTGCCCTCTCCAGTTGTTCTAGGATTGCCTTGGTTAAAACTGCACAATCCTTTGCTGGACTGGTCTACTAATGTGATTAAGTCTTGGAGTCCGAAGTGCTATGATAAATGTTGTAATGGTCGCATTGCGGCTGTGGAAAAAGGGGAATTACCGGTACCTATTCAAGATTTTTGGAGGGTTTTTTCGGGGGAGGAGTCGCAAGTTTTACCTCCTCATAGGGATTATGATTGCGCCATTGAGTTTGCTCCGGGTGCTACTCTTCCCAAAAGTCGCTTGTTTAATCTGACTATCCCTGAAAGCAAGGCCTTGGAGGAGTACATAGAGACTAGCCTGGCTGCTGGTCACGTTAGACCTTCTAAGTCGCCTGTGGCAGTTGGATTCTTCGTCAAAAAAAAGGACGGCGGTTTACGTCCATGTCTGGATTTTCGTGAAATTAATAAGATTACCGAACGCAATTCCTACCCATTGCCGTTAATTCCTGACTTGTTTAACCAGTTAGTGGGAGCCAAGTGGTTCTCTAAAATTGATCTCCGGGGGGCATACAATTTGTTACGAGTGAAGGAGGGTGATGAATGGAAAACTGCTTTTAACACTCCGGTAGGTCATTTTGAGAATCTGGTGATGCCTTTTGGTCTTACCAATGCACCTGCATTTTTTCAGAACCTTATTAATGACATCCTGAGACCTTTGATTGGTAAGAATGTGGTTGTGTATTTGGATGACATTTTGATTTATTCACCAGACCTAGAGTCCCATTGGCAGAGTGTACGTGAAGTTTTGCAGTTATTCAGTGATAATTCACTCTTTGCTAAGCTGGAGAAATGTGAGTTTGCTGTGTAGAAAATTTGTTTTTTGGGCTACATTGTCTCCAGCGAGGGCTTTGAGATGGACCCTGTGAAGGTTCAGGCTGTGCAGGAATGGCCTAGGCCTATTGGCTTGAAATCTATACAGAGATTTTTGGGTTTTGCCAATTATTACTAAATTCATTAAGAATTTTTCTGTAATTGTTAAACCTCGAACCGATCTCACCAGGAAAGGTGCAAATACGGCCCAGTGGACTACTGAGGCCATTGAAGCGTTTGAGTATCTCAAAGAGAGGTTCAGTTCTGCCCCTACTCTTATACAGCCTGATGAGACCAAGCCTTTTTTGGTCGAGGTCGATGCTTCATCCGTGGGGGTCAGAGCTGTTTTGTCGGAAACCGAACTGAATTATGATGCTGGAAATCGGGAGTTGCTGGCCATTAAACTTGCGTTTGAACATTGGAGTCATTTTTTGGAAGGCGCTAGATTTCCTATTCAGGTTTTCACAGATCATAAGAATTTGATCTATCTGGATGCTGCCAAGCGCTTGAATGCCCATCAAGCTAGGTGGGCACTTTTTTTTTCTCGGTTTCATTTTTCTGTTACCTATATCCCTGGTACTAAGAATGTTAAAGCCGATGCTTTATCTCGCAGCTTCTCTCCTACGGTTGGTGCCGAGGAGGAGGAGAGCATTTTACAGAAAGGAGTTGTGGTGGCGGCGTTGGACTCCGTTTTGGAGAATGGGATTCTGAAAGCTCAAGATGATGCTCCATCTAACACTCCCCATGGGAGGTTGTTCGTGCCTAGAGTCTTTAGGAGAGATTTGTTTGTGGAGTGTCATGAGTCTCGGTTGGCAGGTCATCCAGGAATTTCGAAGACTAAGAGACTTATCAGTCGCAGTTTTTGGTGGCCTGGATGGCAGAAGGAAGTCATCAAGTGGGTGCGTCAATGTACTGTGTGTGCTAGGTCAAAGGCTTCACATTCTCCTGCTGCGGAGTTGCTTTGCCCTCTGGAGGTTCCTAGTGCGCCTTGGACGCATCTCACAATGTATTTTATTACTGATCTTCCTGTGTCTGAGGGTTTCACTGTCATCTGGGTGGTCGTGGATCCTTTTAGTAAGATGTGTCATTTGGTTCCATTCATTAAGTTGCCCTGCGCCAAGACACTCGCTAAGGCGTTTGTTAAGGAGATTGTCAAGCTCCATGGCGTTCCCACGGATATTGTTTCTGATAGAGGACCTCAGTTTGTGGCTCGCTTTTGGCGTGCTTTTTGTGACAGCTTGGGAGTCCATTTGTCATTTTCGTCTGGTTATCATCCTGAGTCTAATGGACAGACGGAAAGAAAGAACCAGGATGTTGAATAGTTTTTGCGTTGTTTTGAGGCGAACAATCAAGAGGTGTGGTCTGAGTTTCTGCCTCTCGCAGAATTTGCTCTTAACAATCATACATCCTCCTCTGCTGGGTGTTCTCCTTTTTTTTGTTGTACTGGGAGACATCCGTCTTTTGGATCGTTCTCCAAATTGGGGTCGGCGGTGCCGGAGGAGGAGAATTTTTCCAGTGATTTGGAGAGAGTTTGGACTAATGTACGTTGCAACCTTCAAGAGGCTAACAAGAAGTCCAAGAAGTATTTTGACAGGAAACGTAAAGAGGTTTTGTTTACTGTGGGTGACATGGTTTGATTGTCCATGAAGAACCTGCGGTTGAGGATTCCCTCTAAAAAACTGGGTCCTAAGTTTGTGGGTCCATTTAAAGTGCTTCAGGTTGTTAACCCGTCTGCTGTTAGGTTGGATGTCCTCCTGTGGCGGAAATTTCTCGTATCTTGAATTCTAGATGGCATAGAGGGAGATTACAGTATCTTGTCTCTTGAAAGGGTTTCGGTCCCGAAGACAACTCCTGGGTAAGGACGGATGATGTCTCTGCTCCTAGGCTTGTTAAAGCTTTCCACAGGTTTCCGGATAGGCCTGGGCCTGGAGGATCCGGAGGATCCTCATAAAAGAGGGGGTACTGTTAGAACCCTCCTATTTGTTTTTTCTATCTTGTGTTTTGCTGTCACGTGACCATCTGCCTTTATATTCCAGCTCCGCCCTTCTGGCTGTGCTGGACTTCAGTGTTTGACTGTTTCTCTAGCCTGGTGCTTTGGTGCCTTTCTCTGTCAAGTTCGCTTGGTCCTCTGGGACCTCTAGTACATTTTGTCAGTTTGTCTTTTTGTGTTCTGCAACAACTTCTGTTTAGGAGGTGTCCCATTTTTGTCCCAGTCCTTAGTTCTTTTAGGGAACCCTCCCTTAATTCTATAGGACTTTGTTCAGACTAGCCAAGGACTAAGGCGGGTCTGTTCACTAGGAACAGGCAGCCCGCTACATCGTAGGGATTCAGCTTAGTCTTACTGTAGGGACAGCTTTTTCCTATCTTTCCTTAGTTCATGTTGCAGATCATAGCAGTGGGTATGGAAAGGAGGATGACAAGGAAATGGACAGCATGTGACTTAAATATGGGTGTCTGAGCAAAGGGTCTGAATACTTATGACCATGTGATATTTCAGTTTTTCTTTTTTAATAATTTTGCAAAAATTTCTACATTTCTGGTTTTATTCAGTCAAGATGGGGTGCAGAGTGTACTTTAATGAGAAAAAAATGAACTTTTTAGAATTTACCAAATGGCTGCAATGAAGAGTGAAAAATTTCAAGGGGTCTGAATACTTTCAGCACCCACTGTAAACCTTTCTATTTGCATAATTCAGCATGGTTGATATTTGTAACTTTATTTTTGGGCTCTGGTAGGTGGGAAACCAGGTGATTTTTTTGTTGTTAAAACTGTGAATGTGGCGCCCCTGAGTGTTCAGTCGCCACAGAGATACTGCACCTTACCCCGAGGTGTGGTGTCTCCCTTCTCTCAGGTAAGGAGGGAGTGCTGCTCGAAACCCCAAACACCTGCATCCAACACTACACTACTCCAGGCCGGCTGGAGGGGCAACAATGCAGAGCGCAGCTGCTGAGCCCTGACCCTGACTGGAGTGGGGGGAACCCAAAGGCAGGGGGAACCAGTAGTGGGTTTGTTTGGAGGAAGTAGTTAGAGGAAGCACTTTGATAGGAGTTTAAATAGGGAAGCCATCTTAGGGTGGCAGGTTAGTTCAGTGGGAGCAGTTCAGAAGAACAGCTCGGGACAGTTCAGAAGAACAGTCCGGGAGCAGAGTCTCATTAGGAGATCTGCTCCACAAGAAGGGCCAAGTCAGGAGGCCCAGGAGGGGAGAAGGGAGTAGGCTCCGTTCTAGAAAGGATCCCAGGGGGTACGGCGCGTGCAGGACGGCACCCGTACGCCCCGCATCTGTCAGAAGACAGAGGGATCGTTGCGGCATTCTAATCCCCAGGAGGGTCAAGTAGGTGCCGGATCCAACGTACAGGACGGACTTCAGAGCACCCGAGTGGGATTGAGAGTGGGCAGCGCAGAGCAGGAGGAAGAAGGACCTAGTGTGAAGACGGTCAAAATAGGAACACGAGAAAGTGTTCAGCTCACCTGGTTCTCACATGCTCCTGGTGCAGGGAAGCTTAGTAACGTGTGGTCTCACATAGTAGAAACATTATAAATGTAAGAAAAAACTGGCTTCCAGGAAAAAATTTCCCAAAATTTTTATTTTTTTTTTTTTGATAGAAAAATAGTTCAGATCTGTTCAGGTAATAAGTAGTGTTGAGCCACCCCCGTAGTGTTCGAGTTCGGTTTGGTTCGTCGAACACCCTTGTGTTCGCCGAACTGTTCGTCGAACTGTTCGTCGAACACCTTCGAACACCGTTAAAACCAATGGCAGGCAAACAAAAACACATAGAAACACATAGAAAACACCTTCAAAGGTGTCCAAAAGCTGACAAACTGCTCAGAAGACATAACTAACACATGGAAAAGTGACAAGTACATATAGTCATGCGAAAAGAAAAGAGGTGGAGGAGTAAAAGGAGGGGGAGACACAGATATAGGCATGTCATGCCCTTCTAAAATCCAAAAAGTGAGAAGCTGACACGGCCAGTCCGTTCCTGCCCGTGCCACCTCCGTGTCGCCGGGTTTGTGCCAGAGCCGCGGTGGACCCTGACGGCCAGCCCCCCTCTCCCAATACTGGTGCCTGTCCGCTGGTGGGTCGAGTGAGCCCCCCTGTGGTGGAGGCAGCTCTAAGCTTTTTAATTTAAATTGTCTCTCTAATTTGAATGAATACACTTTAAATCCTTTTACAAGGATCTATTGGAGGGCAAGTCTCATGCCAGCAGCCGCGTAATTCCAGCTCCAGTAGCGTCCACTAAAGCTGCTGCAGTTAAAAAGCTTTTATAAGGATCAGGCTCGGCTGTCCACCGCAAGGCGTCCTACCGCCAGTCCCAGCCCCTATGCCTTGGGGTGCCTCCTGATGCTCTTCACTGAGTATCCCATGGTCCCGAAGCATTTCCTTTGAAAAAATTAAGTGTCCAAACTACAGGTGGTGTAGCTTGCTTAACAGCCGGGATAATCCGCTGACTAGCAGACACTGCTACTAGGCACAAAATATTTCCTGGGCTAGATGCAGTTAAAAATTTGTAATTAGATACTCTCGTTGGATGCTGAGAAAGCATTCCATAGAGTCTCCTGGCACGCCATATATTATTCTCTTAAAAAGCTTGGGGTAGGGGTCTAGGGGACCCTTTTATAGCCAAAATCACAGCCCTGTATCGCAATACGTCACCTAGGCTGAAGATAAATGGAACTGTAGCACCCTGAGGGCTCGGTTGCTACAGAGGTATTGCACCTCACCCAGAGGTGTGATATCTCACTCTCAGGTAAGGATGGAGTGTGGATCAGGACCCGACACCTGCATGCATTACACCACATTGCCGTGGGGCAGGGCGACCAATATGCCCCTGAGATGGGCACGACAGTCCCTGTCCCTGGCTGGAGTGGGGGGAGGGAACACTGAGGAAGGGGAACCCTGTAGTGCAGGAGCAGGGAGGAAGCAGTTCCTGGGTGCATTGAGAAGGGAGTATAAAAGGTGGGCACCATCTTAGTTCAGTGCAGAGAAGTCTGAGCAGAAGTGACAGGGAGCAGGGGCTCTGCATGAGCTCTGCTCCGGAGGCGGGCCTAGTAACAGAGGCCCAGGCCTGGAAGAGGGAGAAGGAAGGAAGAGGAGCGGAGAAGGCTCCAGGAACGAGGAACGAAGGGATCCCAGGGGTGCGGATGGGCGAGTCGCAACCGCACGCCCGAATCCACCTGCGTGGAGGGGTCAGGCCAAAGGGGGAGACCGGTCCCCGAAACTAGTGGAGGCGGGAAACGACCCTCAGCTAGAAACCGGAGGCTGTGACATTTTATGTGGCGCAGCCCCTCGCTACACCCGCTAGGAAGGCACCACATAGGGTCAGGGAAACTGGCGCCAAGTTTACCAAGAGGAGGCCCGAGGCAGCCGGACAGAAGGGTTGGTAAGAAAGGCCAGACAAACGACACACAAAGGGGGTCCTGTGAAGCGCTCCAAAGTTATCTGGGAGTTGTCTGAGCCCCTCACCTGGTGAGCACAGTACGACGTGGGCAGCCGTTACCTGCAGAAGTGGTCTGGATAATAAGAACTGTGAGTAAAGGCCGTGGACTGCATCCCTGACTCCGTGTCATTACTGCTGCTGCCCTGCACCATCACCCCCATCTTCCGCATACACTGCCCTGAGGCTATACTCCTCCTGTGGGGAGTTATGCTACGCTCTGCTGCACCCACAACACCAGCCTCAGCGGTCTGCCCTGCAGCGGCGGTTCACTCTGACCGCAATTCACGGGTGGCGTAGTCGGACATTTAAACATCAAAACCACATAAATAGTTCCGCCACTGGTTTGACCGCCCTGAGCCACGGAACCGGGTCGCCGCCACGGAGACTACAACCACCAACATCCACCAAAAAGGGTCCGGCTCCGGGTGTCCCAAGGCACAGGGGGCGCGTCAGAACATTTTCATCACCTTTCATAATCACCAATGGGACAAGGCAGGGATGTCCTCTGTCCGCTCTCTTATACATCCTAGTGATGGAGCACCTGCTCTCATCAATTCGCCAAAACCCCAATATTAGGTGGATTGAGGTGGGAGGCACCGAGTACAAGTGCTCTCTATTTGCTGATGATGTCCTAGTATATATCACTCAATCACATATATCCATCCCTGCTGTTATGGCTCAAAGAGATCACTTTGTTACATGGTCAAATTTTAAAATCAATGCAGCGAAGTCTGAGGCCCTCGATGTCTCCCTCCCCAAATCCATACAGGATTCCATCCAGTCCAACTTTCCCTTTGCCTGGCCCTCACAGGGTATCAAATACTTAGGAATTCCTATTCATAGAGACCTCTCCCGTCTATGTTATCTTAATTTTGGGCCCATTATTGAACAACTCCATACAGACCACGGTTGGCAAGATAGAACTGTAAGATTCACTACATGAACCACTGGTGTTTTGTGGAAAAGCACATGTACACTGTGTTCCAAATTATTATGCAAAAAGTGTTTAGGAGTGATAAGGGAAGAATTTGTTTGTTTGTCAGTTAAACTCATTGATGGTGATGTGTGTCAGGGCTCTTTATATCACTGTAAGCAATTGCAGACACCTGTGCTAATTAGTTTGGCAGGTGTGTCCAATGAAAGGCAAGACTACTTAAGAAGGCTGTCCCACATTATTAAGCAGCCTACATTTTCTGCCAAAATGGGAAAGAAAAAGGATGTGTCGGCTGCTGAGAAGCAACAAATTGTGGAGTGTTTAGGTCAAGGCATGACTACAATCAACATTGTGCGATGATCAGGATGTAGTGTCTTGGCAATCAAGAAGTATGTAGCTGATTCACAGTACACACGTGTGCGTGCTGATAAGGGTAAATTGAGGACTCTTTCCTACAGGCAATTAAGTCAGGTTAAAAGAGCAGCAGCAAAAAAGCCTTGTCATAGGCTCCTCCAGCGTGATTTGCCCCACCTCTGGATCTCGTTGGCCCAGGCTATACGTCAGAACGTATTGCACCAGGGCTTGTCGGTGCTGCCACAGTCGCTGCAACATGTGCAGAGTTGAATTCCACCGGGTAGGCACATCGCATTTTAGCCGGTGAAGTGGCAGGTCCAACGACTTCTGTAGAGATGTAAGTCGCTGAGCTGCGGGATGCGAACGGCAGAAGTGAGCACACAGCGACCGTGCCCTCTGCAGAAGGCCATCTAGTCTGGGATAGTGGGCTAAAAATTGCTGGACAACCAGGCTCAACACGTGAGCCATACAAGGCACGTGTGTGACATTGCCCCGACGAAGGGCCGCACCCAGGTTTGCAGCATTGTCGCACACGGCCTTCCCTGGTTTCGGGTCCAGTGGAGACAACCATTCATGAAATTGGTTCTCCAGAGCTGACCACAACTCCTCAGCTGTGTGACTCACATTTCCCAGACATTTCAAAGTAAAAACCGCCTGATGATGTTGAGCCCTACTGCCAGCATAGTAAGGAGGTGTGCAGGATCCCTTCTGCGCAGTTAGAAAGCTTGTGGCATGACCAGACAGGCTTTGGGTGCAGGTGGAGGACCAAGAGGAGGTTGAGGAGGCAGAAGCAGTGGATGAACTTTGAGATAAAGAGGATTGACGCACAACTCGTGGGGACGGCAAGACTTGGACAGCAGCCCCTTGTCCTGCTGTCACCATAGTTACCCAGTGCCCAGTCAGCGACATGTAACACCCCTGTCCATGCCTACTCGTCCAAGTGTCTGTGGTGAAATGCACCCTGTCACACATAGAGTTTCTCAAAGAAGAAGTGATGTTGTGTGCGACATGCTGGTGGAGCGCAGGCACACCTTTCTTTGAGAAGTAGTGCCGACTGGGCATCTGGTACTGGGGCACTGCGACGGACATAAGGTCTCGAAAATCCTCTGTGTCCACCAGGCGGAAAGGCAGCATTTCTGTAGCCAAGAGCTTGCAGATGGTGAAATTCAACCTCTTAGCTTTCTCATGGCTAGGAGGAAATGGTCTTTTACTTGTCCACATCTGAGGGACCGAGGGCTGGCTGTTGTGCTTATCAGGGTGTCCCCGGCAAACTGCCGGTCTGTGAGGAAGATGCAGGCGGACATGTTAGGTTGCCTTGATCCAAAGGTGGTGCTATCGATGTCGGACAGCGCTCAACACCAGCTGGTGTTACCACCTCCAAAAAAAATGATGACCTGCCAATCACGCTGGCTGTTGCGGGTAAAGAGGTGGCAGGTCTGCGTCCCAAAACAGGTGTGACTGCTGTCCCCCCAGTCACAGAGGATGAAGAGGCCGTGGATGCACAAGATGTGGCAGATGGTGGTTGGCCCGGCCGGCTAGGCCGCATTGTAGCACAGTGAGCTTCCCACTGCAACTTATGCTTCATGTCCATGTGCCAGTTCATGCATGAAGTACTCAAACTATGTATTTTTTGGCCTCTACTTAGCTTTTGCTGACAAATGTTACAGATAACCCGAGTTGGGTCATCTTTATCGATCTGAAAAAATGCCCAGGCTATGCAAGGCTTAGCACCCATGCGACCTGAAGAGCCACAACGACTTGTGGTGAGAGGCAGAGTTGTGTTTGAGGATGCAGTTGTTGACGTGCTTCCAGTACTACGTCTCTGTCCAGGAAGGCGCAACCTGACCTCATCAGTAGCATCCTCCTCCACCTCCTCTGCTGACCTCATCTCTTGGCTGACTGTGGGTTGACAGTAAGTGGGATCTCCAACCTCATCATCATCACCCTGTGTGTTATCACACCCGTCGTCCTCAGAGCCAACCTGTTCCTGCCCTGACAAAAAACTAAACTTGTCGCTCCAATCAGGTATTTGAGTCTCATCATCGTCTTCCTCATTGTCTCCACCAACAGGAGTTACAGTTTGGGAATGAGGGTCTACATTATGGTCAGAACCTTCTGCGTCTGGTCCTGGATCCGACTCATAAAGATTCTGGGCATCAGTGCAGATCATTTCCTCGTCTGGATTCACAGAAGCTCTGGAGCCGACCTCTGATTCCCAGGCTATAGTATGAGTAAACAGCTCTGCAGACTCAACCATCTGTTCTACCTCATACTCAGATGGGCAGCTGGAGATTTGGGAGCTGTGAGGAAGCAAGTGCGATTGGGGTGACACCTCTGAGGACTGGAGTATTTGTGATGTTGAAGTTGAGGTGGAGGAGAGCCCACTTAAAGGAGCACTTGATATCCGTTGAAGCACCTGCTGTTTTTGTGCCTCATCTGGAATTTGTAGCGATTGGCGTGGCCGTAAGAAAGGGATCTTATCACATTGTCCGCTAAAAGAAGTAGACATTTTAGTTTGGCTGGAAGATGGTCTTTCTTCTGCAGATGTTACTGTTGCTTTAACACCTACCCCACGGACACAACCTTTTTTCCCCTTCCCAACACGCCTATTCCCCTTTCCACCAGCAGCAGGCCTTTTTCCACTCATTTTGGTGGTTAACTAATTCACAACTCTGGAGTTGTTTGCACAAAAAAACAATGGATGGGAACCGAGCAGAGCTGAGTGGCCAAACTGTGGTATTAGGCCAAAACTATTGGCTGGGTTAGATGCAGAAAAAAATTATATTGAATTTGCAACCTGATGGAGGTCAGTATAGATGGACTAATAGAACAAGTCCCACACACTGCTAGAAGCCCAAATGTTTTTTCAGAGCTAGATGCAGAAAAAAATTATATTGAATTTGCAACCTGGTGGAGGTTAGTATAGATGGACTAATAGAATGATGCTATGCCCAAAAGGTTTTACTTCACTAGGTGCAGTAAAAAAAATGGTATTCTATACACAGGTGGTGTAGCTTGCAACACAGATAGGCTACTCCACTGACTAACACACTCTGCAATAGGCCAAAAAGGATTAGCTTTGCTAGATTTAGCCAAATGCTGTGAAAAAAACTTGCACAGCACTGGCACAGACCTGCCTGGCAAAAACTGATAGGAACGACAAAAGTCGTAGGAAATGCTGTAACCTAGTCCTTAAAAGGACTGCAATCACAACTATTCCCTCCTCCCAAGCTATCTGTAGATTTGTGCGAAAATTGGCTTGAAATTAAAAAGGTATAGCGCACACAGCAACAGCGGTGCCGTCTAACACGCAGCTGCAGCATGAGAAAATGGTGGCGACGGGGAAAATGGCTTGGTCTTATAGGGCAAGGACATGTGACATACACTGCCAATGACACATGCCCTTGCTTGTGTGAAAAAAAGCACTTCGCTCCGTGTGTGCGCTGCTGATAGGCTGACAGATTGCACCTCCCCACTGTAAATGCGGGAAAGAGAAAAAAAATGGAGATCTTCATTATTCCTGCAGAGATCCATCCCCTGCCCCTCCCCCCACCCCGCTGTACACTCAAACTGCGTATTAACATTAATTTTCATCATTACTGAGAAAAAATCCAGTTATGATTTTGGTGCACGAACAGTTATCGAACATAACCTCGAACAGCCGAATTTTTTTCAAATCGTTCGTGTTCGCCGAACGGCTCGAACACCGCCCAAAACAGCTCGAATTTGAGATTGGCGAACAGTTCGAGTCGAACAACGCTCATCTCTAGTAATGAGATAAAAATTCAATGGATAAATCACATCATAGGATCCGGCTATGCGTTTCGAGCATGACACTATGCTCTTTGTCAATGCTGATGAACTGCTGGACAGGCAGAGTATATATATATACTGGACTGCCCATCAGAAAAGCAGGTCTGAGTCATGTGAGCATTGGATCTAGTCACACATGAAAGATAATAAGCTAGTTGAGAACACAGAAGGAGGAAGAAAAAAAAAAAAAACAGAGTGCAAGATTGGATATTTAAGCATTCCAGAAAAAGAAAAAACTATTTTCCAAAAGAGATATATATATATATATATATATATATATATATATATATATATAGAAACATACAAAAAATCAAAACATACAAATATATGAAATAAAAAGAAGGTTCACTTAGGTATAATGATACATAATCTCCCGACGTGCATTGAGACCATTAGGATATCGCGAATCCAGAGAATAAATCCAAAATGCTTCTCTGGTAAGAAGATGTCATCTGCGATCACCCTCTTTGCGTGTGCTTGAGCCGTTCAATACCAATCACTTGTAAAGCACGGGTGTTTCTCTGATGTCGTTCAATAAAATGTTTAGAAGCATGTGAAACATTCCGATTACTACTACAAAGAGAAAAATGTCAGTCAAATGTTCAGAAAAGAAAAAAAAGACTGTATTTCTGAACATTTGACTGATTGATATGAAATGCCCTTATCCTTGTCATTGAGGGCGTCTGCAGTAGCCAGTGTGTGTAGTACATTGCTCAGAGTAACTGGGACATATCTCTAAATTACGATGTACATCTAGAAGCCAGTTCCCATAGGAAAACATATTTTCTGTAAAAGCTATGAACGACAGGATGTCTCTGTAACATGTTGACATGTCTTTGTGGTAATGAGCTCATATTTATGATAGTGTAAATTTCTCCTGCGATTACTTAGTCCGGCCATTAGGGGTCAGCAAGGAACAAGTAAAGAAAAAGCCCGGGAAACACAGAACCAGGAAGTTCTCTAAAGAAGGCAACGTGTGTGCTGGGACTGTTTGGACTTGGAGAGCTTGTACACATTGGAGCCAGACTTTGTCTTCCAGGAGAAGCTGTGACTTGTGAGTAACTGAAATATGTGACCGGTTACCGACTGTGTAGTCAGTTAGGGAAAGCTAGTTAGTGATTCCAGTAGTACTGAGAACTGCCTGGTGTATATCACTGCTGATGGACTGAGCAGGCTTGATCCAGAGATTGTGGAGGATCTGACATAATAAGACTGTGTACGTGGATACTACAAAGGAGCCCTGTTGGGAACTACACTTTGGGACTGAGATTGATTCTAATTCCTGCTTACACCTGGATGTGCTGGAGAGCTTGGTGAGAAGGAGAAGCAGATCAAACCCTGTAGCCGGAAATCAGGGTCTAGTTAAAGGTTTAGTTTGTTAACTGTTTGTATATGGATTAAGTCTGAGAGATTTCTCTTTGCTCTTGTAAGAAGAGAAACTGTACACTGTATAGGTCACGCGTTGGCTAAATATATATATATATATATATATATATATATATATATATATATATATATATATATATATATATATATATATATATATATATATATATATATATATATATGTGTGTTCTCTAAGGGGAAAACAAGGGTACCCAGATCTCATTGTATTAGTGTGGGAGGGGGGTGTAAGGTTATATTCCTGGGAGGACCACGTGCCACGACCGCGGTGACGTCCTGGGTAGGCCCTGTACTGAATAAGGGTGGGAGCGGCATAGCCCAGGGGTAGTTTAGCTCATCCCCGCGAGATTGGCACTTGGGCTCTCTCGGGCTGCATAACTTGTAAATTGTGTTAGTGGCTGTTGTGGCCCATATTTTGTAGAATTGTTTAACCTTGTCATTCTTGTGATCAGTAAAAAAAGGTGTTCTGCCACTATACAGGGTTGGAGTCATTCATAGCAGCGCCTTATTGCTCATACACATTCGACCGGCGTTCCGGTCGTTACATCTTGGCATAGTCGGCAGGATACGGTGCTCGCCATGAATGGTGACAGTAGCGCGGAAGGTACTGCCGCGTCCGCTGTAGTACTCCACCCCCCTTCTCCTGTTGTGATTGGTAGGGATCGGTTAGTTGGTTGCTCTGCAACGGGCGCACTACTTAACCACCTGGCCAAGTTTGATGGGTATAACTTGCTGTTCAGTGATTGGGTAGGCAGGTTGAAGAATGCCATTGCCTTGCACGGTGTCAGCTCTCAGCTGCAACCGGAAGTCGCACTGAATGCTCTGGAGGGGGATGCCCGTAAAGTTGTCTTGTTAAAACCTGAGGATAGGTGAAAGACGGTTGACGACATCATCCGGATACTAGGGAAAGCTTTTGATCATGTGGCAGCGGCAGGGCAACTACGAGTACAGTTTTTCGCCCGGACCCAGAGAGACGGAGAAAGCCTGATCCAGTATGCTATAGCGCTGGAGGAATTGCATCAAGAGATCAAAAAGAAATCACCTGTAACCGTGGGTACTGAAGCCGATGTCGACAGCATTCTTCGGGATCAGTTCATCGAGGGGATACAGAGTGAGGCGCTAAGGAGCGAATTTTTGCTGAAGGCGCGGAATACCCCTGGTGTCACCTATGCCGAAATACAGGAAGAGGCGGTAGCACGGACTTTGGAAGTGAAGCCTGCTATGCAGTGGAGTAGCCTGCAAGTGGCTAACACAAGAGAGCCGAGACCAGATCCTGTGCAGGCACAGCTGGCTGCTTTGCAGAAAACCGTGGAAAACCTGATGGAACAGGTACAACAGATGCAAGTTCGGGGAACGCCTCCGATATGCTCGGCCTTGACGAATCCCTCTATTCCCCTTTATGATCAACCCCCCCTACACCTCAAGAAGGACGCCGACTGCTCCTAGACCTGAGGCACCCGGAGGTAGGGCAAGAAGACCAGTTCAATGTTGGCGATGCCGAGAACTGGGGCATATGCAGCGGTACTGCCTGAGGAGTCTGCCAGCCGAAGTCCCGCCATCAGTAAAAGGGATGCCCTTGCTGTAGTTGGGCATACGGCAAGGCAGGAACGAAAATCAGCGCCAAATGTCTGTTCCGAGGACCTGATTGCAGAGAGTCCCACGTTGGATGTGCAGTTTGCAGGAAAGAAGGTGGCGTGCTTGGTGGATACCGGATCGGAGGTGACGACCATGCCGATGGAATTTTTCAAGACGCACTTCGAAGAGACTGTCAAGACGGAGTCAGGACACCTGCTAAGGCTAAAGGCCGCTAATAATGAGGAAATTCCAGTGGCAGGCATCGCTTGGATGAGAGTACAGCTGTGCGGCCAGGAGTTGGGAACCAAAGGAGTGGTGCTCGTGAAGACTCAGGTGAGGCCGAATCTCCCGGTGGTTCTGGGAATGAATATCCTGAGAGAACTGGACTCCCTTTTGTTTGAGCGCGATGGTCCGAGATACTGGAAACGAGCGACACCCCACAAAGCCACTCAGAGGGCCCTGCAACAGGTGGTCCGTTCGTGTTTGGCATTCAAAAGAGCTCGGCTGAAGGAAGAGCAGTGGGAGCGGTGTATGTCCCCCGCGGGTCTGCCGTTGTAATCGCTCCGGGTCAAGAGAAGCTTGTGTTGATGCAGGTAGGGACGCACAGGAAACTGAATGGTGTGGAGGTGATTCTGGAACCGGTGGGACGGTCAGAAGATACGGAAAGCCCGATGATAGCCCGAACACTGGCCATTGTGCAAGATTGAAGTGTACCAGTGAGATGTCTGAATCTGCAGAATCATGAGGTGACTCTGACGGTGGGCACGAAGCTGGCTGACGTGTATGTGTGTGGTGACGGAGTCATCCCCAAAAGCCAGTTCACACTTAGGGCAGACCGCCGGACCGCCTGGACCCTGTCGATGCAGACGACAGCTGAAGAATCACCCACGCCTGAGTGGAATGGCAAAAGGATTATGGAAATCATGGGAGTGGATGAGTCCCAGTTGACTCCCGAACAGACTCGCAGACTGGAGGCTGCGCTGTGGGAATATCAGGCTGCCATCTCCAGGGGAGATGAAGACTTTGGTTGCACCAAGGCTGTGGAGCACGAGATACCCACGGGAAACACCCCCGCCCCAATTCGGGAGAGATATCGCCAGATCCCACCGAGTCTTTATCAGGAGGTCAAAGGGATGCTGTTGCAGATGCTGGATAATGGGGTGATCCGGCTGAGTCAAAGTCCTTGGGCCGCACCAGTCGTGCTGGTCCGGAAAAAGGATGGGACCATACGGTTTTGTGTTGATTACCGTAAGCTGAATGCGCACACAGTACGTGATTCCTACCCATTGCCCCGGATCGAGGAATCCCTGTCTGCCCTGGGAAAGGCGAAGTACTTCTCCACTCTTGACCTGGCCAGTGGCTACTGGCAGGTGCCCGTGGCAGCTCTAGATCGGCAGAAGACAGCATTCATCTTGCCAATGGGACTGTTCGAATTTAATCGAATGCCCTTCGGACTGACTAATGCTCCAGGAACATTTCAGCGGTTAATGGAATACTGCTTGGGCGATTACAATTTTGAGTCCGTGCTGATCTATTTGGATGATGTGATTATATTTGGAGATTCATTCGACGACCACCTGAAGAAGCTCCGGCAAGTGTTGCACCGACTGAGAGACAATGGACTTAAGATCAAGCCAAAGAAATGTCACTTGTTCCAGACACAGATCGAGTATCTGGGGCATGTGGTGTCTGCTGAGGGTGTGCGACCAGCACCGAGTAAAATTGAGGCCATTCAGGGGTGGCCCCGTCCCAAGACCGTGAGAGAAGTGCGAGCATTCCTTGGTTTAGCAGGATACTACCGTCGGTTTGTGAAAGACTTTGCTAAGGTGGCTGAACCACTGAATGAGTTGTTGAGAGGGACGGCACAGGGGCCCAAGAATCAGCCAATTCGGTGGACTGACCGACAGCAACAGGCATTTGATCGGGTCAGGGCCGCCCTTGTACAGGCACCTTTATTGGCGTATGCTCGCTTTGACCAACCGTTCACCCTGTACACGGATGGAAGTCTCCATGGTCTGGGAGCTGTGTTAGCCCAAGAACAAGATGGGCGTGAGAGGGTCATCGCGTATGCTAGCCGGTCTCTGCGGGATACCGAGCAAAACCTGGACAATTACAGCTCGTTTAAGCTGGAGATGTTGGCCCTGGTGTGGGCCATGACTGAGAAGTTTGCAGAGTATCTGGCTGGTTCTGAGATTCTTGTGATGACGGACAATAATCCGCTTGCACACTTGTAAAATGCTAAGCTTGGAGCCCTGGAGCAGAGATGGGTAGCTCGGATGTCCAAGTTTAATTACCGGATTCGGTTCTGTTCGGGTAAAGAGAACTCCAATGCTGACGCATTATCACGAGTGACCCGAGGCGCACCAGAGCATGGGGTGGATGAAGACCTCGAGGATACTGAGATCCCCGATTTGAGGCGACTGCCTGTGTTCGTAGACGTGGCACGTTCAAGTGGGGTGGCGACACGGGTCGCCACGTTGCTGGGCAAGACTCGTCAAAAGTGGGCTGAGTTACAGGACGCAGACTCCGAACTGTCACGAATAAAGAAATGGCTGAGTCAAAAGTCCTGGCCCGATGGGAGAGCAAGAGCCCGGCTGGGAGCTGAAGGACAAAAGCAGCTAAGGCAGTGGGATCGATTGGTCATAGCAGAGGGGATACTGTATCGCTGGATCTACATAGCAGCAGAGCTGGGGTACCGTTGGCAGGTAGTAATTCCAGCTTCAGTGGCTCCAGACATTGCCCAGGAAGCTCATACGCGGGGTGCACATTTCGGGCCTGAGAAGACTTATCGTTGGCTACACCGGTACGTGTACACGCCTGGCTTAGAAGAAGTTGTGAGAGAGGTGTGTGGTAGATGTCGGGCATGCGAGCTGAATAAGTCCCCAGAGCAGAGGGCTCCTTTCCAGACAATCGTGACGTCTGCCCCACTGGAAGTGCTAATGGTGGATTATTTGTCAATTGGGTACGCCAGAAGTGGTCATCATTCATGTCTGGTCATGACTGATCACTTTACTAAGTTTGCCGTCGCTGTCCCCACTAAAGATCAGACTGCTAAGTCTGCAGCGGAGGCAATTTGTAAGCATTTCATCCAGGTTTATGGGTGTCCTCAAAGGATACATTCAGATCAAGGTGCTTGCTTCCAAGGTCAGCTCATAACGGAGTTGCTGCAAGTCTATAGGATTCAGCAATCCCGGACAACGCCCTACCATCCGCAGGGAAATGGGGCCTGTCAACGGTTCAACCGAACCTTGCTCCAGATGCTGAGAACGCTTGAACAGAGGCAGAAGGAGCGATGGACTGAGTTCCTCCCAGAACTTGTGGGCCTATAACAATCGGGTCCATAGCACCACAGGATTCACTCCGTACGCGATGATGTTCGGTCGGCCTGGGCGAGAGATTGAAGAACTTAGTCTCACTGTACCCGATGAACCAGAATATCGTACAGCCAGTGAGTGGGTCCAGGATCATCGCCGAAGGTTGCGTGAAATCCACCGGATGGTAAAAGACTGTGTGCAGGATCATCCCCACCGAGATCGGGGGCCGGTGCACCTAGGTGAGTTCCGGGTGGGTGATAAGGTGCTAGTACGAGTCACGCGTCTGGGAGGGAAGTTGAGCGACAGGTGGGAGGAAACGCCCTACACAGTAGTGGAAAGGGTATTCGCAGGGGGAAGTGTGTGCACAGTGGTTCCCGAAGGGTGCATTGGACCCCGTCGCACAATGCACCGGAACTGGCTAAAAAGTTGTATGTCCGACACACCTGCCTGTCACCCTGAGTCACCTGTGCCACCTACGACAGTTGCACCGAACAATGTTGAATGCGACTGTTGGGATGACTTAGTGGTGAGACCATCGGACGTGCAGAGTCCGATAGTGCAAGTTCCAGGTGTTCCAGACACCGTCCCTGATGTTACTGTTCCACTAGATGCGGTGGATCCTCCATCGAGCTCGGCAGGTACTGGTTTGCGGAGATCGGAGAGGAGCACAGCTGGTGTTCCCCCCAATACGATATAATCCTGAAAAGTATGTGTTACATATGAGTGGTACGAAACCATTTGTCGGGACGCCAAATTGTGAGTGGGGTGGAGTGTAACATGTTGACATCTCTTTGTGGTAATGAGCTCATATTTATGACAGTGTAAATTTCTCCTGCGATGACTTAGTCCGGCCATTGGGGGTCACCAAGGAACAAGTAAAGAAAAAGCCCGGGAAACACAGAACCAGGAAGTTCTCTAAAGAAGGCAACGTGCGTGCTGGGGCTGTTTGGACTTGGAGAGCTTGTACACATTGGAGCCAGACTTTGTCTTCCAGGAGAAGCTGTGACTTGTGACCGGTCACCGACTGTGTAGTCAGTTAGGGAAAGCTAGTTAGTGATTCCAGTAGTACTGAGAACTGCCTGGTGTATATCACTGCTGATGGACTGAGCAGGCTTGATCCAGAGATTGTGGAGGATCTGACATAATAAGACTGTGTACGTGGATACTACAAAGGAGCCCTGTTGGGAACTACACTTTGGGACTGAGATTGATTCTAATTCCTGCTTACACCTGGATGTGCTGGAGAGCTTGGTGAGAAGGAGAAGCAGATCAAACCCTGTAGCCGGAAATCAGGGTCTAGTTAAAGGTTTAGTTTGTTAACTGTTTGTATATGGATTAAGTCTGAGAGATTTCTCTTTGCTCTTGTAAGAAGAGAAACTGTACACTGTATAGGTCACGCGTTGGCTAAATATATATATATATATATATGTGTGTTCTCTAAGGGGAAAACAAGGGTACCCAGATCTCATTGTATTAGTGTGGGAAGGGGGTGTAAGGTTATATTCCTGGGAGGACCACGTGCCACGACCGCGGTGACGTCCTGGGTAGGCCCTGTACTGAATAAGGGTGGGAGCGGCATAGCCCAGGGGTAGTTTAGCTCATCCCCGCGAGATTGGCACTTGGGCTCTCTCGGGCTGCATAACTTGTAAATTGTGTTAGTGGCTGTTGTGGCCCATATTTTGTAGAATTGTTTAACCTTGTCATTCTTGTGATCAGTAAAAAAAGGTGTTCTGCCACTATACAGGGTCGGAGTCATTCATAGCAGCGCCGTATTGCACATACACATTCGACCGGCGTTCCGGTCGTTACATCTCTGCAGGTAGTCACATCTGGACAGCTCAGCATGCAGCGCTCCTGTTCTTGCTGTTATAGTGACGAAAACCAACAGCTAAGGTGAAGAATAGGTGAAGAATAGCAAGAAAAAATGGAAATAGTATTGTATTCTCTCTTCTCTTATATATTTATAAGAGCAAAGCAAATTTCAGTTCCAGTGTTCCTCCTATGAGCTATAGGGGTGTTCCTCTATATAACTATGGGGGTGCAGATGAAGTAGCTGTGCCATGGTCCTGCTTCCTCACCCATTTCAACATAAGAAGACACTATTGGCACATGCAATGGGGTCCAGCTACAGATTTTACATTCATGTTATCCCTTTGTCACCTGCCATCAGCTTTTATGTGGGGTTATACAGACTCAGAACCAGCTGATACTGAAGTATTGTACTTCCTATAGAATATTAGTGTATGTATTACAATATGGCGCAGTTAGGAAGAATCCTCAGCCCTATACAGATACTCAGCAGTTGCCAGCAAGCAGCATGGAAGCCTGACTGCCATGATGTCACAGAGCTATGATCAGGGCTGGGGGTCACTTATTATGAGAGTCTGTGGTCACACGCACAAGTGATGTCATAATGGCATTCTAGAATCTCCTAAGGATATACAATCACTGAGCGCAGTGACATCAGCGCCACTTTGTAAGTTGCTCTGGAAGAGCAAACTAGTGTTTTTATACCTAGTGTTTGACTTCCATTGATTCCTTTTGATCGTTTTCGGCATAATAACATCGGTGCCACCAGAGAACTTAGTTCTCCTCTCTACCATCATCCCAGCCTCCAAAGCCATGAGTTTTCGGGAGCTAAATCAGCTGATTGCTGATTATGAGGCATGGCTGGGCCATCATGAAAACCAAGGTAAGTGAAATATTTGGGAAAGGAAAACAATATTCCCATAGTATCAGAGCTTTACCAGGTTTGCTGGTAACTTTTCAGTGCATTCTCCACCTTCTATCTCTATTTCTTGGGGACAGTTTTACCATTTGTCCATTTTCAATCCTGCCTTGTAATGGCCACAGAAAAGGGATGTACTGAGCAAATTTGCTCATCCCATAGTTTACATAATCTTTGCAAGAGTTCCCTTTCTGTAAACCCCATGGTAACAGCAGGGTTCACTCCAATGTCCAAAAAGGTAAGTTTAACTTAATTATAATGTCTTTATTAGTGTTGAGCGAGTATGTTCTGTTCCGAGTATGCTCGGGCCGAGCTCCGAGTATTTACAGCTGCTCGGTGATATGGTTGAATCGCTCCCGTGTGCATGATTTGCAACTGTTTGACAGCTTTATTACATGTGAGGAATGTGTAAGAAATAGACATTCCTCTTATGTAATAAAGCTGTAAAACAGTCGCAAATCATGCACGCGGGAGTGATTCAAACATATCACCGAGCAACTGTAAATACTCGGAGCTCGGCCCGAGCATACTCGGCGAAAGGGTTAACAGAACATACTCGCTCAACACTAGTCTTTATGAGTGAGGCCATAGACTGAGGTCTTCTAGAAGAGGGAAGACTTTCTTCTAGCAATGGACATCAGAGAGACAGAAATGCTGTCATTACTACTAGGAGAGGGACATGCGCTAGTGCTTCTTGGCAGCCTAAGGGCCATCAAAAAAGGTTGGAGACAGTTTTACTATCTGAGTGGTTCCAACCCAGCTTGTGATGTCCAAAGAAAAGGGATGTACTGATCAATTTTACTCAAGCCAAAATTGACACAATCTTTGCTAGAGTTTCTGAATCTGTAAACCCCATAGTGACAGCAAGGTCAAACCCAATGTCCAAAAAGGTATTTTTCTAACTAAATTATTATGTCTTTATAGGTCAGGCAACAATTGGCCATAGACTGAGGTCTTCTCAACGTGATCAGAGAAGATCTGCTTCTAGAAATGCTGTCACTGCTAGAAGAGAGAGACGAACCAGACCTCCTCATCGGCATGTAGGACAAGAAAGCAATGAAAGAAGTCACAGAAGCAGGTTTCCTGTATTTGTTAACAGGATGAGAAATCTATACAACATTCTCATTCAGCTCCAGGGAATGGGTGTGTTGATTCCACAAGCAAGGCCACAGGTGCAGCCACCCGTACCAGCTTCACAAAATCCACCTGTGGAGGAAAGATTGCCTACCCAGGCCGGCTGTAGAAGAGGGCAAATTGAGACTCTACCAACCGAGATTATAACAGTCAGCATGAGGCTGAGTCATGTGTTATCTGTTTGACTCCCTATGAGATTGGGGAGCAGGTCACCATCCTCCAGTGTAACCACAGTTTCCACCAGGGTTGCATCTCGACCTGGCTCCAATCCAACTCTAGTTGTCCTCTGTGCCGTCACAAATGCTTCTAATAATTAATCAAAATTACAGTTTAAAAACTAAAGACAGAAAGTAAAGATCAGAGTGATGTTAGTCACCTGTCCAGGGTACAGTTCCTGGCCCTGCTCCCAATATGGACACTATTTACTGTTGTTGACGTTGGGTTTTTCAAGCAAGCTGGTGCACTCCTTTGACATCATCACAAATAACTAAGTGCTGTCTCAGTATTGAGCAACTTTGCATTCATTTACCACAAGTACTGCACAAGTATTGCTTCATCATCCATTTCTCTCATCTTGTCAGTGAACTTCTGCATGTTTATCATCTATCTGCATTTACCTTCAGACTCAAATCTGTATTTCACCATTCGGCTGCTGTAAGCATAAGAAATTTTCTTTGCTAATAGCGATGCTGTTTGCAGGATGACGCTGCTTCTACAGTGTATCCAGTTTGCCTGTCCATCACCACTGCCTTTAAATCTTTAACGATTTCCTGGAACACCGTGATGAGGAAAGTCGGCATGATTACATCATATGCAATGATTCTGAGAACTTCAGCTCCAGATTCGGATGCCATTTATTCCATCCATTATCAGAATATTTCTTATAAATAAATTCTCCATCTTTAGGTCTGGTTGTTACATTTTACTGTACATAATGTTAAGAGCATATAATGATAAGAAAGACAGATATGTAGCAATAGCAGGTATAGATGTAACAGTCTCCCTGGTCCCTAGTGCTAAAGGGGGCCTGAAGGCATCTCTACCTGTTACAGATGTATAACATACATAATACTTAAACAGAACCTGTCAGTAAAAAAAAAAAAAAAAAAAAAACAGTATTTATCTGCAGCTGTAGTGCTATTCTGCAGAATAATACCATTTAAAATATATGCGGCTATTTAATTGGAAGTGTGACTACAAGAATAAAATTAAAGGTCACCTGTCACATGAAAAATGCTATTAACCTGCAATTGTGGGGTCAATTTGTAGGTTAATAGTGTTTTGAACCTGCCTGGCCCCTGCACTTAGACCCCCGCTGCCGGGAAGAAATTAACTTTATTCCTCCCAGTAGCAGTAGCTTTGGATTTCAGTCACGGGGGCGGCGCCGGCACGGCTTCAGTCACCGATCTGGGAAGAGTGAGCAGCTGCTGTAACCATGCCCCCAGCACTGACTGACAGCAGGCCCTAATGCTGAGCTGCTGTCAGTCAGTGCCAGGGTAACAGCCCTCAGTAAACGATGTGCACTAAGCGATCTGTATCAGAACTGTAATAGATCGCTCAGCACACATAAGCTGCCATGGTTCTCTGCAGCACAAGTCCTGTTTACACTGGATAATGCACTGTTGAGCATGATGATCTTTTGCGCTGTACAGTGGCTTATCGCCAATGGCGGCAGGCCACGCGACTGCTATGGGGCCCATGAGCTGGGGGGGCCCCATAGCAGTCGCCCCCCTCCTGCACTCCCCGCTCAGCTGCTTGATTGCCGCCACCGCCCACCAGCACTGTCTTCAGGCATGGTCGAGCGCAGTGCGCTGTGCGGCTGTGTGTTGTAGTAATGACACGGCAGGGGCGACACTGCGCCTTTAATTGTGCTTGTGTTTCCCCTGCCGTCATTACTAGCAGACACAGCCGCACAGTGCCGGGGGGCAGCGGCGGCAATCAAGCAGCGGAGCGGGGGGTGCAGGAGGAGGGCCCCGATGAAGAAGGGAGGCCCTGATGAAGGGAGGCCCCAAGGGGGGCACTGATGAAGGGAGGCCCCGAGGGGGGCACTGACGAAGGGAGGCCCCGAGGGGGGTCCTGACGAAGGGAGGCCCCGAGGGGGGGCCCTGATGCAGTGCCAGTGGAGCAGGAGGGGGGCCCTGATGAAGTGCCGGCAATCAAACACTGCCGGTGGTCCTCCCTGCGGAGATGCTGGGGAAGCGGTGTGGACCCCAACGGTGAGTGGGCCCCTCTGAAGGTCCAGGGCCTGTGATGGCCATCAGACAAGCCGGCGGCCCTGCACAGCTGGACCGAACACAGGCCAAGGGGCAGGTGAGTGAGGCTTGTCGCCAGATTCCCCAATCCCCATATTAAATATATTTCTAATGTGTCTTGTGTGTATGACTGTGTGTATATATATATATATATATATATATATATATATATATATATATATATATATATTTATGTCTGTTTTATGTGTTTTTAAGAATGTGTTCAAATATGTACATATGTCTGTATGTGTACTTATCTGTGTATCTGTTTGTGTATGTGCATATCTGTGTACCATGTGCATGTTTGCTTACCGTGTGCGTGCATGTTTGCTTACCGTGTGCGTGCATGTTTGCTTACCGTGTGCGTGCATGCTTGCTTACCGTGTGCGTGCATGCTTGCTTACCGTGTGCGTGCATGTCTGCGTACCATATGCGTGCATGTCTGCATACTGTGTGTGTGTGTGTGCATGTCTGCATACTATGTGTGTGTGACGCGCCCCCAAGGCCGTGGGGTACTCGGCAGCCGTGCCTCTGGTTGCTGGGGGTTATCACGGTAGCTGGCCCGGTCCGTGACCCATGGCGGTCAGTAAAAAGGGGGGTATTTATAAGAGATTTAAGTGTTCGTGACGCCACCTGTGGAATGTGGCTAAGGGGTGCCGCCACTGCAGAGCAGTCCTCTGGAGCTGGTGTTACGGCAGCAGGGATGGTGTGGCTCTCCACAGGTAGAGCTAGCTCCAGGGCAGCGTGGGGTGTAATGGATGGTGGTGCAGGGGAGAGACGGCAGGACAGTCCTGGAGTAAAGACTGACACTCACACGGGGGTAAGCTTCAGTACCTTTACTGGTGATGGTGCAGGCACGGTCCAGGGTACTCCGGACGAAGGGCGCACTTTTGGACTCTCCCCAGTGAGCGGGTATAGGGCCTCCTGATCCGTGGCTTTACTCGCTAAGCTTCTGACCTGCCTGGAGCTGGGCCTAGCTTGGTTACTGTCTATCTTTGCACCTGCTGACCTGGTGGTAGGGCCTTCTCTTGGAGATCACTCTCCCTGGACTCTGGGGCCTCTGTGACTCCTAGCCCTGGTACTGCAGTCAGCATTTGGTGAATCTGGGACCTGTAGTCCTCCAGGGTTTCCGGTGGTTCCTACTGGGTGTAAAGGGTAGGCGCGGACCCGGTGTCCGGTATATATATCGAGGTGAGCCTGGTAAGCTCCTCTGCCCCCTCGCTACTTCTTCCTTCTCTCACTTCGGCCCACTCAGGGCCCTCACTAGGCCTTCACACGTGCTGTAGGCCTCGGCTCGCCTAAGCACAGCAGCCAGCTTGCTGCCTCTTCGCTGCTCTCTGAGAGTCAGCACGCTCTCTGCTCGACTCTGAGCTCTGTCCCTCTCTGTGTCTGAGAGGCTAACTAACTGAGCTGCCTGGCTCCAACCTCCCTATATATATCCCTAACAGGCTCCCTCTGCTGGTCTGAGGTGGTAGGGTGCAGGTGTGTGAATGTGTGAGGGCCTCTTGTGGAGAAGTCCATCCATGCACCCTTCTGGGTTCTGTGGCACCAATGCGCAGCAGGGCGCACATATAAGGCCTCCTGGTCCACGTCTCCCTCTCTCTAAGCTCCTCGCAAGCCTGCAACTGGGCCTCGCTTCTGTGTCGTGCTGTTCCTTCACCTGTCGCTTGGTAGTAGGACCTTTTTCTGTCAAGGGTTTAACTTCAGGTCGACCAGGAACTTGTATGCCGGTGATCCCTACTGGGTATAAAGGACCCTCTAGGCGCGGACCTGGTGTCCGGTTTGTGTCTTGGGGTGAGCCTATGATGCTCCTCTGCCCCCCTCAACTCCTCTCTCCTCTCCTCCTTGCCTCTGGCCACACTCGGGGCCCTCAATACAGCAGCAGACATGCTGTGTCTTCACTGCTCTCAGTGGCAGCACACTCTCTCTCAGACTGAGACTGAACTGCCTGGCTCCACCCTCCATATAAATATCCCTAACGGGCTCCCTCTGGTGGTATGAGGTGGAAGGGTGGAGGTGTCAGTTTGTAATGAGGGCCTCTTGTGGAGAAGTCCATCCATGCACCCTTTTGGGTCCTTTGGTACCTGTGAACAGCAGGGTGCCACACAGGCACCACCGAAGGACGTCTATTAGCTTGGCCAAAGCTGGGACGCTTCTTAGCTGACATTTGGGGGTAAATAGTGTTTATTAATTGGGTCTGTAGACATCACCCAGGCAGGAGCTGAATTGCTGCATGTCCTCACTCCTCCATATCCAGGTTACGCCCCGTGGACAATCCCTTTAAAGCCAAAGGACTCTGCGGTTGGCGACAATGTTGCCTGAAGCCAGAGCTGAGCAACAAACATATTTGCCGGCATGAGTGATGTGGTGGCAAGGTCTGCCAGTTCTGAGACCGGGACACACAAAAGGATGACCTTGCGCCGTTATTTGGACAGGTGGAATTTGCATTAGAGATACAGATAGATGCAAATGTTGAACACTGAGCCGAGCCTCTCGCCTCAAGGGTGGACTATGCCAAATTTTCGAAGTGCCTGTCAGTTGGGTTTTTAAGTGTCCCAGCATCTGAGAGTGGTAGGGTGGTCCAGGATAACTGAGAAACCAGAGGTTTCTCCATAAGGGAGGTGGTCCAGACAGCGAGCATCTAGTCTGAAAAAGGATACAGAATGTCCATGCACTTCAGTTTGTGGAAGCATCTTTCCGGGTGCGTCCACTCTCTGATTAGGACATCGTCAAATTCAGAATGGTTGGAGAAGTACCTGGTGGTGCTCTTGAATCCCTTAAAGGAGACGTCTTTTGTAGGGAGGAGGCGTTTGCTTCCTTAACATGCAAGGACATGCTGACCGCCTGCACTAGACTGTCAACCTTCTTTTCTCACTTGGATCTCTCGGCGGGGAGGGGGAAAACAACAATAAGAAAATAATTGCAAGATATACATTTAAGTAAAATGACTACCGATTAACATGCTATATATCACTGATCTGCAATAGACAGGCAGCATCCGCACATTGCATTTTTATAAAAATGGTTTCGATCATGCTAAAAACTGCAACGTGTGAACACCGCCTTAGAGGCAATTTATCTGGCCATGTAAAAGGACCCTTACCTTGCTCTGCAGGTTTTATTGTTTTCTGCTGTTGATAAGAAGACATGATGCTATTGGCAGTTGAATGAGGACCTAGAACCTAGAAAGAAAATGGCAATAAAATTCCTTTTTAAAATTTTGACCTAAAACATTTAGATGCCTACTGCCTTTATGTGGGAACATGTTGGCCTTTTAAGACACTGAAGCTCAAATGTTAAAGTGTGAATTTTCCCAAAAGCTGTATCTGCTGTGGAATTTCCACAGGGGAAAATCATAGCAAAATCCACAGTAGTAAATAGTGGTTCCATGCCCAGTGTTAGATCTGGTGGGTAAATAGAGAATGCCACAGTGACCAGTCAGAGATACAGGGGATTCTGCTGCCTGTAACTGCACAGGTAGTGAAAGCGTTCAGTGCTTGCACAGAAAAGGACACAGCATCACAAGCACTATGGGCTCGGTTTATATAATGGATCCATAAGAAACAGGGAGCTTAGAACCGCGGTGCTGTGGTTGCTTTGGATGAAAGTTCACAGGAGTTTCTGGGATTTTGAAAATTTCACAAGTGGCAAAACCCTTTAAATTCTCAGAAACTAATAAGTCATGTTATCAGTTATAATGCTGTATATGTGCTCAACATACAGCACACTAATCAAACCACCAGCAATTTTTCATCAATGATGTAAAAAAATAAAATAAAAAATTGCAGTATGCGCTAGCCTGCTCTGCTTTCCCAGACCTGAGTAGTGCTTGTAAATGCAGGCAGCACCCATCCGCTATGCAGAAAGCACACGTGGAGCTGCACGCGGAGAATGGCCCATTTTTTTGTTATACATCTGTCGTAACCCGATGTAAAACAGTTACATTTTTTGCTTCTTTTATCAATTAATGAAATCATGGTTTCATCATTAATTAGCGCTTTATCTTTTGAGTTATTCAGTCTCTAACAAATCAGGAAATTGTAGACTTACTGGAGGTGTGATAGCTGGATGTGTGCATGGAGTCCAGATGTCTGGTACTGAAGTCTCCAGTAACTGGAGCGATTCATGATAAAGGAGCTGCAGTTCTCTAGCATCCGAGTCATAAAGAAACAGGACGAGCACTTTCAGGAGATTATTCACTTCACCTAAAATAATACAGAACATAACTCAATTAAAGGGATTTGTTGTTTTTTAGTTTTGTCAGAATTGTTTTTGTCTATCTGTAATTAGGAGAGAGATCACTTGAGTATTTTTCCCATGAAGATTGACAAAAGTGTTTTATAAACAGCTGAACTCCTTAAAAAAGTCAGATACTGCTTCCCCATCCCCCACAGCTGCATCTAAAATGTCTCATTCAGCCATCAAACCCCTTCTTCACTGATGAGGGTAAAGTACCCCCAAAACATTGTAACATAATATCCTTGGTCATATCGCAAAGCTGGTTAAAGAGAAACAGTTACTAGGTTTATGCTGCCTCATGTGATACCTGCATAAAATAGAGGCAGAGACCCTGATTCCAGCACTGGGTCACTTCCTGAGTTTCTTGCTGTAAGGGCAGGTGCAGACGACTGTGTTTTCTCCATCAAAGAAAATCGGTCCGATTATGCTAATCAGAGTTTGATCCAATTTTCTCAGAGGTGGAGAGGAAAAAAAAAAAAAAAAGTTTATTCACCCTCTCTATATTATCAGTCAGTGAAAATTGGACTGCACTCAAATGTCATCTGAGTGCAGTCTGTTTTTTGTTTTTTTTTTCACGGCCCTATAAATTTTAATTGGCAAGTGCCATCTAATTCTTGGAGGAAAATAGAGCATGCAGTGATGTTTTTTTCCTCAGACCATTTAGTCTGAGGAAAGAAAAATAGGACATGTGCAGAGCCATTGAATAAGATGGGTACAAGTGCTATCCGTCAAACCCATGGATAGTACTCATCCGATTTAAACAGTCGTGTGCACGAGCCCTAATTGTGATAAACCAGTGTTTTATCTGCAGCTGCTTTGTTAGTCCTCTCAATGATGAGCTCCGGCTATGTAGTCCTCGATATCCCTGCCCACAACCGCCAATTGGCAGCTGTCTTCCAATGCAAAGTATAGGCAGAAAGCTGTCAATGACACGAACAGGGTTAGAAGCTCATCACTGATAAAACAGTAATATAATCTGAACTCAAGGGGGCCGATTCATTAAGGCGTTTACTTCAGAATTCTGGCACAAAACATATTAAGTCACAATATTTTTGCACAACTTGGAAATTAAGCAAAAATATTGTAACTTTTGGCATTTTCACACCAGACTCGGCCAATTACGTCGAAATGGACGTAGCATGGGCAGGATGAGGCGTGACTATGTCTGGTCATCAGATTCAAGAAAAGTTATGTCACTTTATTGGCATCACTTACTCCATATAATCTACATTTATTTCCTGTTCATGCTCCACCTATCCAACACAGAGAATATAATATACACCTGTTAATATGGGAATGAACACATGCTCCATATAATCTACAATTATTAAATGTTCATTCCCCACCTATCAAGCACAGGGAATATAATATACAGCTGTTTATATGTGATGTGTTCATTCCCCTATTATCTACTTATATTCTATATTCATTCCCCATCTATAAAGCACAGGGAATATAATGTACAGCTGTTTATATGTGATGTGTTCATTCCCCTATTATCTACTTATATTCTATATTCATTCCCCACCTATAAAGCACAGGGAATATAATATACAGCTGTTTATATGTGATGTGTTCATTCCCCTATTATCTACTTATATTCTATATTCATTCCTCATCTATAAAGCACAGCGAATATAATATACACCTGTTTATATGTGATGTGTTCATTCCCCTATTATCTACTTATATTCTATATTCATTCCCCACCTATAAAGCACAGGGAATATAATATACAGCTGTTTATATGTGATGTGTTCATTCCCCTATAATCTACTTATATTCTATATTCATTCCCCATCTATAAAGCACAGGGAATATAATATACACCTGTTTATATGTGATGTGTTCATTCCCCTATTATCTACTTATATTCTATATTCATTCCCCATCTATAAAGCACAGGGAATATAATATACACCTGTTTATATGTGATGTGTTCATTCCCCTATTATCTACTTAGATTCTATATTCATTCCCCACCTATAAAGCACAGGGAATATAATATACACCTGTTTATATGTGATGTGTTCATTCCCCTATTATCTACTTATATTCTATATTCATTCCTCATCTATAAAGCACAGGGAATATAATATACACCTGTTTATATGTGATGTGTTCATTCCCCTATTATCTACTTATATTCTATATTCATTCCCCATCTATAAAGCACAGGGAATATAATATACACCTGTTTATATGTGATGTGTTCATTCCCCTATTATCTACTTATATTCTATATTCATTCCTCATCTATAAAGCACAGGGAATATAATATACACCTGTTTATATGTGATGTGTTCATTCCCCTATTATCTACTTAGATTCTATATTCATTCCCCACCTATAAAGCACAGGGAATATAATATACACCTGTTTATATGTGATGTGTTCATTCCCCTATTATCTACTTAGATTCTATATTCATTCCCCACCTATAAAGCACAGGGAATATAATATACACCTGTTTATATGTGATGTGTTCATTCCCCTATTATCTACTTATATTCTATATTCATTCCCCATCTATAAAGTACAGGGAATATAATATACACCTGTTTATATGTGATGTGTTCATTCCCCTATTATCTACTTTTATTCTATATTCATTCCCCATCTATAAAGCACAGGGAATATAATATACACCTGTTTATATGTGATGTGTTCATTCCCCTATTATCTACTTATATTCTATATTAATTCCCCACCTATAAAGCACAGGGAATATAATATACACCTGTTTATATGTGATGTGTTCATTCCCCTATTATCTACTTATATTCTATATTCATTCCCCACCTATAAAGCACAGGGAATATAATGTACAGCTGTTTATATGTGATGTGTTCATTCCCCTATTATCTACTTATATTCTATATTCATTCCCCACCTATAAAGCACAGGGAATATAATGTACAGCTGTTTATATGTGATGTGTTCATTCCCCTATTATCTACTTATATTCTATATTCATTCCCCATCTATAAAGCACAGGGAATATAATGTACACCTGTTTATATGTGATGTGTTCATTCCCCTATTATCTACTTATATTCTATATTCATTCCCCATCTATAAAGCACAGGGAATATAATATACACCTGTTTATATGTGATGTGTTCATTCCCCTATTATCTACTTATATTCTATATTCATTCCCCATCTATAAAGCACAGGGAATATAATATACACCTGTTTATATGTGATGTGTTCATTCCCCTATTATCTACTTATATTCTATATTCATTCCCCATCTATAAAGCACAGGGAATATAATATACACCTGTTTATATGTGATGTGTTCATTCCCCTATTATCTACTTTTATTCTATATTCATCCTCCACCTATAAAGCACAGGGAATATAATATACACCTGTTTATATGTGATGTGTTCATTCCCCTATTATCTACTTATATTCTATATTCATTCCCCACCTATAAAGCACAGGGAATATAATATACACCTGTTTATATGTGATGTGTTCATTCCCCTATTATCTACTTATATTCTATATTCATTCCACATCTATAAAGCACAGGGAATATAATATACACCTGTTTATATGTGATGTGTTCATTCCCCTATTATCTACTTATATTCTATATTCATTCCCATCTATAAAGCACAGGGAATATAATATACAAGTGTTTATATATGATGTGTTCATTCCCCTATTATCTACTTATATTCTATATTCATTCCCCATCTATAAAGCACAGGGAATATAATATACAGCTGTTTATATGTGATGTGTTCATTCCCCTATTATCTACTTATATTCTATATTCATTCCCCATCTATAAAGCACAGGCAATATAATATACACCTGTTTATATGTGATGTGTTCATTCCCCTATTATCTACTTATATTCTATATTCATTCCCCATCTATAAAGCACAGGGAATATAATATACACCTTTTTATATGTGATGTGTTCATTCCCCTATTATCTACTTATATTCTATATTCATTCCCCATCTATAAAGTACAGGGAATATAATATACACCTGTTTATATGTGATGTGTTCATTCCCCTATTATCTACTTATATTCTATATTCATTCCCCTTCTATAAAGCACAGGGAATATAATGTACACCTGTTTATATGTGATGTGTTCATTCCCCTATTATCTACTTATATTCTATATTCATTCCCCATCTATAAAGCACAGGGAATATAATATACAGCTGTTTATATGTGATGTGTTCATTCCCCTATTATCTACTTGTATTCTATATTCATTCCCCATCTATAAAGCACAGGGAATATAATATACACCTGTTTATATGTGATGTGTTCATTCCCCTATTATCTACTTATATTCTATATTCATTCCCCTTCTATAAAGCACAGGGAATATAATATACACCTGTTTATATGTGATGTGTTCATTCCCCTATTATCTACTTATATTCTATATTCATTCCCCATCTATAAAGCACAGGGAATATCATATACACCTGTTTATATGTGATGTGTTCATTCCCCTATTATCTACTTGTATTCTATATTCATTCCCCATCTATAAAGCACAGGGAATATAATATACACCTGTTTATATGTGATGTGTTCATTCCCCTATTATCTATTTATATTCTATATTCATTCCCCATCTATAAAGTACAGGGAATATAATATACACCTGTTTATATGTGATGTGTTCATTCCCCTATTATCTACTTATATTCTATATTCATTCCCCATCTATAAAGCACAGGGAATATAATATACACCTGTTTATATGTGATGTGTTCATTCCCCTATTATCTACTTTTATTCTATATTCATCCTCCACCTATAAAGCACAGGGAATATAATATACACCTGTTTATATGTGATGTGTTCATTCCCCTATTATCTACTTATATTCTATATTCATTCCCCACCTATAAAGCACAGGGAATATAATATACACCTGTTTATATGTGATGTGTTCATTCCCCTATTATCTACTTATATTCTATATTCATTCCACATCTATAAAGCACAGGGAATATAATATACACCTGTTTATATGTGATGTGTTCATTCCCCTATTATCTACTTATATTCTATATTCATTCCCCATCTATAAAGCACAGGGAATATAATATACAAGTGTTTATATATGATGTGTTCATTCCCCTATTATCTACTTATATTCTATATTCATTCCCCATCTATAAAGCACAGGGAATATAATATACAGCTGTTTATATGTGATGTGTTCATTCCCCTATTATCTACTTATATTCTATATTCATTCCCCATCTATAAAGCACAGGCAATATAATATACACCTGTTTATATGTGATGTGTTCATTCCCCTATTATCTACTTATATTCTATATTCATTCCCCATCTATAAAGCACAGGGAATATAATATACACCTTTTTATATGTGATGTGTTCATTCCCCTATTATCTACTTATATTCTATATTCATTCCCCATCTATAAAGTACAGGGAATATAATATACACCTGTTTATATGTGATGTGTTCATTCCCCTATTATCTACTTATATTCTATATTCATTCCCCTTCTATAAAGCACAGGGAATATAATGTACACCTGTTTATATGTGATGTGTTCATTCCCCTATTATCTACTTATATTCTATATTCATTCCCCATCTATAAAGCACAGGGAATATAATATACAGCTGTTTATATGTGATGTGTTCATTCCCCTATTATCTACTTGTATTCTATATTCATTCCCCATCTATAAAGCACAGGGAATATAATATACACCTGTTTATATGTGATGTGTTCATTCCCCTATTATCTACTTATATTCTATATTCATTCCCCTTCTATAAAGCACAGGGAATATAATATACACCTGTTTATATGTGATGTGTTCATTCCCCTATTATCTACTTATATTCTATATTCATTCCCCATCTATAAAGCACAGGGAATATCATATACACCTGTTTATATGTGATGTGTTCATTCCCCTATTATCTACTTGTATTCTATATTCATTCCCCATCTATAAAGCACAGGGAATATAATATACACCTGTTTATATGTGATGTGTTCATTCCCCTATTATCTATTTATATTCTATATTCATTCCCCATCTATAAAGTACAGGGAATATAATATACACCTGTTTATATGTGATGTGTTCATTCCCCTATTATCTACTTATATTCTATATTCATTCCCCATCTATAAAGTACAGGGAATATAATATACACCTGTTTATATGTGATGTGTTCATTCCCCTATTATCTACTTATATTCTATATTCATTCCCCATCTATAAAGCACAGGGAATATAATATACACCTGTTTATATGTGATGTGTTCATTCCCCTATTATCTACTTATATTCTATATTCATTCCCCATCTATAAAGCACAGGGAATATAATATACACCTGTTTATATGTGATGTGTTCATTCCCCTATTATCTACTTATATTCTATATTCATTCCCCTTCTATAAAGCACAGGGAATATAATGTACAGCTGTTTATATGTGATGTGTTCATTCCCCTATTATCTACTTATATTCTATATTCATTCCCCACCTATAAAGCACAGGGAATATAATATACACCTGTTTATATGTGATGTGTTCATTCCCCTATTATCTACTTATATTCTATATTCATTCCCCATCTATAAAGCACAGGGAATATAATATACACCTGTTTATATGTGATGTGTTCATTCCCCTATTATCTACTTATATTCTATATTCATTCCCCATCTATAAAGCACAGGGAATATAATATACAGCTGTTTATATGAGATGTGTTCATTCCCCTTTTATCTACTTATATTCTATATTCATTCCCCATCTATAAAGCACAGGGAATATAATATACACCTGTTTATATGTGATGTGTTCATTCCCCTATTATCTACTTATATTCTATATTCATTCCCCTTCTATAAAGCACAGGGAATATAATGTACAGCTGTTTATATGTGATGTGTTCATTCCCCTATTATCTACTTATATTCTATATTCATTCCCCACCTATAAAGCACAGGGAATATAATATACACCTGTTTATATGTGATGTGTTCATTCCCCTATTATCTACTTATATTCTATATTCATTCCCCATCTATAAAGCACAGGGAATATAATATACACCTGTTTATATGTGATGTGTTCATTCCCCTATTATCTACTTATATTCTATATTCATTCCCCATCTATAAAGCACAGGGAATATAATATACACCTGTTTATATGTGATGTGTTCATTCCCCTATTATATACTTATATTCTATATTCATTCCCCACCTATAAAGCACAGGGAATATAATATACACCTGTTTATATGTGATGTGTTCATTCCCCTATTATCTACTTGTATTCTATATTCATTCCCCATCTATAAAGCACAGGGAATATAATATACACCTGTTTATATGTGATGTGTTCATTCCCCTATTATCTACTTGTATTCTATATTCATTCCCCATCTATAAAGTACAGGGAATATAATATACACCTGTTTATATGTGATGTGTTCATTCCCCTATTATCTACTTATATTCTATATTCATTCCCCATCTATAAAGTACAGGGAATATAATATACACCTGTTTATATGTGATGTGTTCATTCCCCTATTATCTACTTATATTCTATATTCATTCCCCATCTATAAAGCACAGGGAATATAATATACACCTGTTTATATGTGATGTGTTCATTCCCCTATTATCTACTTATATTCTATATTCATTCCCCATCTATAAAGCACAGGGAATATAATATACACCTGTTTATATGTGATGTGTTCATTCCCCTATTATCTACTTATATTCTATATTCATTCCCCTTCTATAAAGCACAGGGAATATAATGTACAGCTGTTTATATGTGATGTGTTCATTCCCCTATTATCTACTTATATTCTATATTCATTCCCCACCTATAAAGCACAGGGAATATAATATACACCTGTTTATATGTGATGTGTTCATTCCCCTATTATCTACTTATATTCTATATTCATTCCCCATCTATAAAGCACAGGGAATATAATATACACCTGTTTATATGTGATGTGTTCATTCCCCTATTATCTACTTATATTCTATATTCATTCCCCATCTATAAAGCACAGGGAATATAATATACAGCTGTTTATATGTGATGTGTTCATTCCCCTATTATATACTTATATTCTATATTCATTCCCCACCTATAAAGCACAGGGAATATAATATACACCTGTTTATATGTGATGTGTTCATTCCCCTATTATCTACTTATATTCTATATTCATTCCCCATCTATAAAGCACAGGGAATATAATATACACCTGTTTATATGTGATGTGTTCATTCCCCTATTATCTACTTATATTCTATATTCATTCTCCACCTATAAAGCACAGGGAATATAATATACACCTGTTTATATGTGATGTGTTCATTCCCCTATTATCTACTTATATTCTATATTCATTCCCCACCTATAAAGCACAGGGAATATAATATACACCTGTTTATATGTGATGTGTTCATTCCCCTATTATCTACTTATATTCTATATTCATTCCCCATCTATAAAGCACAGGGAATATAATATACACCTGTTTATATGTGATGTGTTCATTCCCCTATTATCTACTTATATTCTATATTCATTCTCCACCTATAAAGCACAGGGAATATAATATACACCTGTTTATATGAGATGTGTTCATTCCCCTTTTATCTACTTATATTCTATATTCATTCCCCACCTATAAAGCACAGGGAATATAATATACACCTGTTTATATGTGATGTGTTCATTCCCCTATTATCTACTTATATTCTATATTCATTCCCCATCTATAAAGCACAGGGAATATAATATACAAGTGTTTATATGTGATGTGTTCATTCCCCTATTATCTACTTATATTCTATATTCATTCCCCATCTATAAAGCACAGGGAATATAATATACAGCTGTTTATATGTGATGTGTTCATTCCCCTATTATCTACTTATATTCTATATTCATTCCCCATCTATAAAGCACATGGAATATAATATACACCTTTTTATATGTGATGTGTTCATTCCCCTATTATCTACTTATATTCTATATTCATTCCCCATCTATAAAGCACAGGGAATATAATATACACCTGTTTATATGAGATGTGTTCATTCCCCTTTTATCTACTTATATTCTATATTCATTCCCCATCTATAAAGCACAGGGAATATAATATGCACCTGTTTATATGTGATGTGTTCATTCCCCTATTATCTACTTATATTCTATATTCATTCCCCATCTATAAAGCACAGGGAATATAATATACACCTGTTTATATGAGATGTGTTCATTCCCCTATTATCTACTTATATTCTATATTCATTCCCCATCTATAAAGCACAGGGAATATAATATACACCTGTTTATATGTGATGTGTTCATTCCCCTTTTATCTACTTATATTCTATATTCATTCCCCATCTATAAAGCACAGGGAATATAATATACACCTGTTTATATGTGATGTGTTCATTCCCCTATTATCTACTTATATTCTATATTCATTCCCCACCTATAAAGCACAGGGAATATAATATACACCTGTTTATATGTGATGTGTTCATTCCCCTATTATCTACTTATATTCTATATTCATTCCCCATCTATAAAGCACAGGGAATATAATATACAGCTGTTTATATGTGATGTGTTCATTCCCCTATTATCTACTTATATTCTATATTCATTCCCCACCTATAAAGCACAGGGAATATAATATACACCTGTTTATATGTGATGTGTTCATTCCCCTATTATCTACTTATATTCTATATTCATTCCCCACCTATAAAGCACAGGGAATATAATATACAGCTGTATATATGTGATGTGTTCATTCCCCTATTATCTACTTATATTCTATATTCATTCCCCATCTATAAAGCACAGGGAATATAATATACACCTGTTTATATGTGATGTGTTCATTCCCCTATTATCTACTTATATTCTATATTCATTCCCCATCTATAAAGCACAGGGAATATAATATACACCTGTTTATATGTGATGTGTTCACTCCCCTATTATCTACTTATATTCTATATTCATTCCCCACCTATAAAGCACAGGGTATATAATATACACCTGTTTATATGTGATGTGTTCACTCCCCTATTATCTACTTATATTCTATATTCATTCCCCATCTATAAAGCACAGGGAATATAATATACACCTGTTTATATGTGATGTGTTCATTCCCCTATTATCTACTTATATTCTATATTCATTCCCCACCTATAAAGCACAGGGAATATAATGTACAGCTGTTTATATGTGATGTGTTCATTCCCCTATTATCTACTTATATTCTATATTCATTCCCCACCTATAAAGCACAGGGAATATAAACAGCTGTACATTATATGTGATGTGTTCATTTCCCTATTATCTACTTATATTCTATATTCATTCCCCATCTATAATTCATAGGGAATATAATATACACCTGTTTATATGTGATGTGTTAATTCCCCTATTATCTACTTATATTCTATATTCATTCCCCACCTATAAAGCACAGGGAATATAATATACACCTGTTTATATGTGATGTGTTCATTCCCCTATTATCTACTTATATTCTATATTCATTCCCCATCTATAAAGCACAGGGAATATAATATACACCTGTTTATATGTGATGTGTTCATTCCCCTATTATCTACTTATATTCTATATTCATTCCCCACCTATAAAGCACAGGGAATATAATATACATCTGTTTATATGTGATGTGTTCATTCCCCTATTATCTACTTATATTCTATATTCATTCTCCATCTATAAAGCACAGGGAATATAATATACACCTGTTTATATGTGATGTGTTCATTCCCCTATTATCTACTTATATTCTATATTCATTCCCCATCTATAAAGCACAGGGAATATAATATACACCTGTTTATATGTGATGTGTTCATTCCCCTATTATCTACTTATATTCTATATTCATTCCCCACCTATAAAGCACAGGGAATATAATATACAGCTGTTTATATGTGATGTGTTCATTCCCCTATTATCTACGTATATTCTATATTCATTCCCCATCTATAAAGCACAGGGAATATAATATACACCTGTTTATATGTGATGTGTTCATTCCCCTATAATCTACTTATATTCTATATTCATTCCCCATCTATAAAGCACAGGGAATATAATATACACCTGTTTATATGTGATGTGTTCATTCCCCTATTATCTACTTATATTCTATATTCATTCCCCATCTATAAAGCACAGGGAATATAATATACAGCTGTTTATATGTGATGTGTTCATTCCCCTATTATCTACTTATATTCTATATTCATTCCCCACATATAAAGCACAGGGAATATAATATACACCTGTTTATATGTGATGTGTTCATTCCCCTATTATCTACTTATATTCTATATTCATTCTCCACCTATAAAGCACAGGGAATATAATATACACCTGTTTATATGTGATGTGTTCATTTCCCTATTATCTACTTATATTCTATATTCATTCCCCATCTATAATGCATAGAGAATATAATATACACCTGTTTATATGTGATGTGTTCATTCCCCTATTATCTACTTATATTCTATATTCATTCCCCATCTATAAAGCACAGGGAATATAATATACACCTGTTTATATGTGATGTGTTCATTCCCCTATTATCTACTTATATTCTATATTCATTCCCCATCTATAAAGCACAGGGAATATAATGTACAGCTGTTTATATATGATGTGTTCATTCCCCTATTATCTACTTATATTCTATATTCATTCCCCACATATAAAGCACAGGGAATATAATATACACCTGTTTATATGTGATGTGTTCATTCCCCTATTATCTACTTATATTCTATATTCATTCCCCATCTATAAAGCACAGGGAATATAATATACACCTGTTTATATGTGATGTGTTCATTCCCCTATTATCTACTTATATTCTATATTCATTCCCCACCTATAAAGCACAGGGAATATAAACAGCTGTACATTATATGTGATGTGTTCATTTCCCTATTATCTACTTATATTCTATATTCATTCCCCATCTATAATTCATAGGGAATATAATATACACCTGTTTATATGTGATGTGTTCATTCCCCTATTATCTACTTTTATTCTATATTCATTCCCCACCTATAAAGCACAGGGAATATAATATACAGCTGTTCATATGTGATGTGTTCATTTCCCTATTATCTACTTATATTCTATATTCATTCCCCATCTATAATTCATAGGGAATATAATATACACCTGTTTATATGTGATGTGTTCATTCCCCTATTATCTACTTTTATTCTATATTCATTCCCCACCTATAAAGCACAGGGAATATAATATACAGCTGTTTATATGTGATGTGTTCATTTCCCTATTATCTACTTATATTCTATATTCATTCCCCATCTATAATGCATAGAGAATATAATATACACCTGTTTATATGTGATGTGTTCATTCCCCTATTATCTACTTATATTCTATATTCATTCCCCACCTATAAAGCGCAGGGAATATAATATACACCTGTTTATATGTGATGTGTTCATTCCCCTATTATCTACTTATATTCTATATTCATTCCCCATCTATAATGCATAGAGAATATAATATACACCTGTTTATATGTGATGTGTTCACTCCCCTATTATCTACTTATATTCTATATTCATTCCCCATCTATAAAGCACGGGGAATATAATATACACCTGTTTATATATGATGTGTTCATTCCCCTATTATCTACTTATATTCTATATTCATTCCCTATCTATAAAGCACAGGGAATATAATATACACCTGTTTATATGTGATGTGTTCATTCCCCTATTATCTACTTATATTCTATATTCATTCCCCATCTATAAAGCACAGGGAATATAATGTACAGCTGTTTATATGTGATGTGTTCATTCCCCTATTATCTACTTATATTCTATATTCATTCCCCACATATAAAGCACAGGGAATATAATATACACCTGTTTATATGTGATGTGTTCATTCCCCTATTATCTACTTATATTCTATATTCATTCCCCATCTATAAAGCACAGGGAATATAATATACACCTGTTTATATGTGATGTGTTCATTCCCCTATTATCTACTTATATTCTATATTCATTCCCCATCTATAAAGCACAGGGAATATAATATACACCTGTTTATATGTGATGTGTTCATTCCCCTATTATCTACTTATATTCTATATTCATTCCCCACCTATAAAGCACAGGGAATATAATATACACCTGTTTATATGTGATGTGTTCATTCCCCTATTATCTACTTATATTCTATATTCATTCCCCATCTATAAAGCACAGGGAATATAATATACACCTGTTTATATATGATGTGTTCATTCCCCTATAATCTACTTATATTCTATATTCATTCCCCACCTATAAAGCACAGGGAATATAATATACACCTGCTTATATGTGATGTGTTCATTCCCCTATTATCTACTTATATTCTATATTCATTCCCCACCTATAAAGCACAGGGAATATAATATACACCTGTTTATATGTGATGTGTTCATTCCCCTATTATCTGCTTATATTCTATATTCATTCCCCACCTATAAAGCACAGGGAATATAATATACACCTGTTTATATGTGATGTGTTCATTCCCCTATTATCTACTTATATTCTATATTCATTCCCCATCTATAAAGCACAGGGAATATAATATACACCTGTTTATATGTGATGTGTTTATTCCACTATTATCTACTTATATTCTATATTCATTGCCTAACTATAAAGCACAGGGAATATAATATACACCTGTTTATATGTGATGTGTTCATTCCCCTATTATCTACTTATATTCTATATTCATTCCCCATCTATAAAGCACAGGGAATATAATATACACCTGTTTATATGTGATGTGTTCATTCCCCTATTATCTACTTATATTCTATATTCATTCTCCATCTATAAAGCACAGGGAATATAATATACACCTGTTTATATGTGATGTGTTCATTCCCCTATTATCTACTTATATTCTATATTCATTCCCCATCTATAAAGTACAGGGAATATAATATACACCTGTTTATATGTGATGTGTTCATTCCCCTATTATCTACTTATATTCTATATTCATTCCCTACATATAAAGCATATGGAATATAATATACACCTGTTTATATGTGATGTGTTCATTCCCCTATTATCTACTTATATTCTATATTCATTCCCCATCTATAAAGTACAGGGAATATAATATACACCTGTTTATATGTGATGTGTTCACTCCCCTATTATCTACTTATATTCTATATTCATTCTCCACCTATTAAGAACAGGAAATATAATATACACCTGTTTATATGTGATGTGTTCATTCCCCTATTATCTACTTATATTCTATATTCATTCCCCACCTATTAAGAACAGGAAATATAATATACACCTGTTTATTTATGAGATGTGTTCATTCCCCTATTATCTACATATATTTCATGTTCATTCCCCACCTATAAAGCACAGGGAATATAATATACACCTGTTTATATGTGATGTGTTCATTCCCCTATTATCTACTTATATTCTATATTCATTCCCCATCTATAAAGCACAGGGAATATAATATACACCTGTTTATATGTGATGTGTTCATTCCCCTATTATCTACTTATATTCTATATTCATTCCCCACCTATAAAGCACAGGGAATATAATATACACCTGTTTATATGTGATGTGTTCATTCCCCTATTATCTACTTAGATTCTATATTCATTCCCCACCTATAAAGCACAGGGAATATAATATACACCTGTTTATATGTGATGTGTTCATTCCCCTATTATCTACTTAGATTCTATATTCATTCCCCATCTATAAAGCACAGGGAATATAATATACACCTGTTTATATGTGATATGTTCATTCCCCTATTATCTACTTAGATTCTATATTCATTCCCCATCTATAAAGCACAGGGAATATAATGTACAGCTGTTTATATGTGATGTGTTCATTCTCCTATTATCTACTTATATTCTATATTCATTCCCACCTATAAAGCACAGGGAATATAATATACACCTGTTTATATGTGATGTGTTCATTCCCCTATTATCTACTTATATTCTATATTCATTCCCCACCTATAAAGCACAGGGAATATAATATACACCTGTTTATATGTGATGTGTTCATTCCCCTATTATCTACTTATATTCTATATTCATTCCCCACCTATAAAGCACAGGGAATATAATATACACGTGTTTATATGTGATGTGTTCATTCCCTTATCTACTTATATTCTATATTCATTCCCCACATATAAAGCACAGGGAATATAATATACACCTCTTTATATGTGATGTGTTCATTCCCCTATTATCTACTTTTATTCTATATTCATTCCCCATCTATAAAGCACAGGGAATATAATATACACCTGTTTATATGTGATGTGTTCATTTCCCTATTATCTACTTATATTCTATATTCATTCCCCATCTATAAAGTACAGGGAATATAATATACACCTGTTTATATGTGATGTGTTCATTCCCCTATTATCTACTTTTATTCTATATTCATTCCCCATCTATAAAGTACAGGGAATATAATATACACCTGTTTATATGTGATGTGTTCATTCCCCTATTATCTACTTTTATTCTATATTCATTCCCCATCTATAAAGCACATGGAATATAATATACAAGTGTTTATATGTGATGTGTTCATTCCCCGATTATCTCCTTATATTCTATATTCATTCCCCACCTATAAAGCACAGGGAATATAATATACACCTGTTTATATGTGATGTGTTCATTCCCCTATTATCTACTTATATTCTATATTCATTCCCCATCTATAAAGCACAGGGAATATAATATACACCTGTTTATATGTGATGTGTTCATTCCCCTATTATCTACATATATTTCATGTTCATTCCCTATCTATAAAGCACAGGGAATATAATATACAGCTGTTTATATGTGATGTGTTCATTCCCTTATCTACTTATATTCTATATTCATTCCCCATCTATAAAGCACATGGAATATAATATACACCTGTTTATATGTGATGTGTTCATTCCCCTATTATCTACTTATATTCTATATTCATTCCCCATCTATAAAGCATAGGGAATATAATATACACCTGTTTTATATGTGATGTGTTCATTCCCCTATTATCTACTTATATTCTATATTCATTCTCCATCTATAAAGCACAGGGAATATAATATACACCTGTTTATATGTGATGTGTTCATTCCCCTATTATCTACTTATATTCTATATTCATTCCCCATCTATAAAGCACAGGGAATATAATATACAACTGTTTATATGTGATGTGTTCATTCCCCTATTATCTACTTATATTCTATATTCATTCCCCATCTATAAAGCACAGGGAATATAATATACACCTGTTTATATGTGATGTGTTCATTCCCCTATTATCTACTGATATTCTATATTCATTCCCCATCTATAAAGCACAGGGAATATAATATACACCTGTTTATATGTGATGTGTTCATTCCCCTATTATCTACTTATATTCTATATTCATTCCCCACCTATAAAGCACAGGGAATATAATATACACCTGTTTATATGTGATGTGCTCATTCCCCTATTATCTACTTATATTCTATATTCATTCCCCATCTATAAAGCACAGGGAATATAATATACAGCTGTTTATATGTGATGTGTTCATTCCCCTATTATCTACTTATATTCTATATTCATTCCCCATCTATAAAGCACAGGGAATATAATATACACCTGTTTATATGTGATGTGTTCATTCCCCTATTATCTACTTATATTCTATATTCATTCCCCACCTATAAAGCACAGGGAATATAATATACACCTGTTTATATGTGATGTGTTCATTCCCCTATTATCTACTTAGATTCTATATTCATTCCCCACCTATAAAGCACAGGGAATATAATATACACCTGTTTATATGTGATGTGTTCATTCCCCTATTATCTACTTAGATTCTATATTCATTCCCCACCTATAAAGCACAGGGAATATAATATACACCTGTTTATATGTGATGTGTTCATTCCCCTATTATCTACTTATATTCTATATTCATTCCCCATCTATAAAGCACAGGGAATATAATATACAAGTGTTTATATGTGATGTGTTCATTCCCCTATTATCTACTTATATTCTATATTCATTCCCCATCTATAAAGCACAGGGAATATAATATACAGCTGTTTATATGTGATGTGTTCATTCCCCTATTATCTACTTATATTCTATATTCATTCCCCATCTATAAAGCACATGGAATATAATATACACCTTTTTATATGTGATGTGTTCATTCCCCTATTATCTACTTATATTCTATATTCATTCCCCATCTATAAAGCACAGGGAATATAATATACACCTGTTTATATGAGATGTGTTCATTCCCCTTTTATCTACTTATATTCTATATTCATTCCCCATCTATAAAGCACAGGGAATATAATATGCACCTGTTTATATGTGATGTGTTCATTCCCCTATTATCTACTTATATTCTATATTCATTCCCCATCTATAAAGCACAGGGAATATAATATACACCTGTTTATATGAGATGTGTTCATTCCCCTATTATCTACTTATATTCTATATTCATTCCCCATCTATAAAGCACAGGGAATATAATATACACCTGTTTATATGTGATGTGTTCATTCCCCTTTTATCTACTTATATTCTATATTCATTCCCCATCTATAAAGCACAAGGAATATAATATACACCTGTTTATATGTGATGTGTTCATTCCCCTATTATCTACTTATATTCTATATTCATTCCCCACCTATAAAGCACAGGGAATATAATATACACCTGTTTATATGTGATGTGTTCATTCCCCTATTATCTACTTATATTCTATATTCATTCCCCATCTATAAAGCACAGGGAATATAATATACAGCTGTTTATATGTGATGTGTTCATTCCCCTATTATCTACTTATATTCTATATTCATTCCCCACCTATAAAGCACAGGGAATATAATATACACCTGTTTATATGTGATGTGTTCATTCCCCTATTATCTACTTATATTCTATATTCATTCCCCACCTATAAAGCACAGGGAATATAATATACAGCTGTATATATGTGATGTGTTCATTCCCCTATTATCTACTTATATTCTATATTCATTCCCCATCTATAAAGCACAGGGAATATAATATACACCTGTTTATATGTGATGTGTTCATTCCCCTATTATCTACTTATATTCTATATTCATTCCCCATCTATAAAGCACAGGGAATATAATATACACCTGTTTATATGTGATGTGGTTATTCCCCTATTATCTACTTATATTCTATATTCATTCCCCATCTATAAAGCACAGGGAATATAATATACAAGTGTTTATATGTGATGTGTTCATTCCCCTATTATCTACTTATATTCTATATTCATTCCCCACCTATAAAGCACAGGGTATATAATATACACCTGTTTATATGTGATGTGTTCACTCCCCTATTATCTACTTATATTCTATATTCATTCCCCATCTATAAAGCACAGGGAATATAATATACAGCTGTTTATATGTGATGTGTTCATTCCCCTATTATCTACTTATATTCTATATTCATTCCCCATCTATAAAGCACAGGGAATATAATATACACCTGTTTATATGTGATGTGTTCATTCCCCTATTATCTACTTATATTCTATATTCATTCCCCACCTATAAAGCACAGGGAATATAATGTACAGCTGTTTATATGTGATGTGTTCATTCCCCTATTATCTACTTATATTCTATATTCATTCCCCACCTATAAAGCACAGGGAATATAAACAGCTGTACATTATATGTGATGTGTTCATTTCCCTATTATCTACTTATATTCTATATTCATTCCCCATCTATAATTCATAGGGAATATAATATACACCTGTTTATATGTGATGTGTTAATTCCCCTATTATCTACTTATATTCTATATTCATTCCCCACCTATAAAGCACAGGGAATATAATATACACCTGTTTATATGTGATGTGTTCATTCCCCTATTATCTACTTATATTCTATATTCATTCCCCATCTATAAAGCACAGGGAATATAATATACACCTGTTTATATGTGATGTGTTCATTCCCCTATTATCTACTTATATTCTATATTCATTCCCCACCTATAAAGCACAGGGAATATAATATACATCTGTTTATATGTGATGTGTTCATTCCCCTATTATCTACTTATATTCTATATTCATTCTCCATCTATAAAGCACAGGGAATATAATATACACCTGTTTATATGTGATGTGTTCATTCCCCTATTATCTACTTATATTCTATATTCATTCCCCATCTATAAAGCACAGGGAATATAATATACACCTGTTTATATGTGATGTGTTCATTCCCCTATTATCTACTTATATTCTATATTCATTCCCCACCTATAAAGCACAGGGAATATAATATACAGCTGTTTATATGTGATGTGTTCATTCCCCTATTATCTACGTATATTCTATATTCATTCCCCATCTATAAAGCACAGGGAATATAATATACACCTGTTTATATGTGATGTGTTCATTCCCCTATAATCTACTTATATTCTATATTCATTCCCCATCTATAAAGCACAGGGAATATAATATACACCTGTTTATATGTGATGTGTTCATTCCCCTATTATCTACTTATATTCTATATTCATTCCCCATCTATAAAGCACAGGGAATATAATATACAGCTGTTTATATGTGATGTGTTCATTCCCCTATTATCTACTTATATTCTATATTCATTCCCCACATATAAAGCACAGGGAATATAATATACACCTGTTTATATGTGATGTGTTCATTCCCCTATTATCTACTTATATTCTATATTCATTCTCCACCTATAAAGCACAGGGAATATAATATACACCTGTTTATATGTGATGTGTTCATTTCCCTATTATCTACTTATATTCTATATTCATTCCCCATCTATAATGCATAGAGAATATAATATACACCTGTTTATATGTGATGTGTTCATTCCCCTATTATCTACTTATATTCTATATTCATTCCCCATCTATAAAGCACAGGGAATATAATATACACCTGTTTATATGTGATGTGTTCATTCCCCTATTATCTACTTATATTCTATATTCATTCCCCATCTATAAAGCACAGGGAATATAATGTACAGCTGTTTATATATGATGTGTTCATTCCCCTATTATCTACTTATATTCTATATTCATTCCCCACATATAAAGCACAGGGAATATAATATACACCTGTTTATATGTGATGTGTTCATTCCCCTATTATCTACTTATATTCTATATTCATTCCCCATCTATAAAGCACAGGGAATATAATATACACCTGTTTATATGTGATGTGTTCATTCCCCTATTATCTACTTATATTCTATATTCATTCCCCACCTATAAAGCACAGGGAATATAAACAGCTGTACATTATATGTGATGTGTTCATTTCCCTATTATCTACTTATATTCTATATTCATTCCCCATCTATAATTCATAGGGAATATAATATACACCTGTTTATATGTGATGTGTTCATTCCCCTATTATCTACTTTTATTCTATATTCATTCCCCACCTATAAAGCACAGGGAATATAATATACAGCTGTTCATATGTGATGTGTTCATTTCCCTATTATCTACTTATATTCTATATTCATTCCCCATCTATAATTCATAGGGAATATAATATACACCTGTTTATATGTGATGTGTTCATTCCCCTATTATCTACTTTTATTCTATATTCATTCCCCACCTATAAAGCACAGGGAATATAATATACAGCTGTTTATATGTGATGTGTTCATTTCCCTATTATCTACTTATATTCTATATTCATTCCCCATCTATAATGCATAGAGAATATAATATACACCTGTTTATATGTGATGTGTTCATTCCCCTATTATCTGCTTATATTCTATATTCATTCCCCACCTATAAAGCACAGGGAATATAATATACACCTGTTTATATGTGATGTGTTCATTCCCCTATTATCTACTTATATTCTATATTCATTCCCCATCTATAATGCATAGAGAATATAATATACACCTGTTTATATGTGATGTGTTTATTCCACTATTATCTACTTATATTCTATATTCATTGCCTAACTATAAAGCACAGGGAATATAATATACACCTGTTTATATGTGATGTGTTCATTCCCCTATTATCTACTTATATTCTATATTCATTCCCCATCTATAAAGCACAGGGAATATAATATACACCTGTTTATATGTGATGTGTTCATTCCCCTATTATCTACTTATATTCTATATTCATTCTCCATCTATAAAGCACAGGGAATATAATATACACCTGTTTATATGTGATGTGTTCATTCCCCTATTATCTACTTATATTCTATATTCATTCCCCATCTATAAAGTACAGGGAATATAATATACACCTGTTTATATGTGATGTGTTCATTCCCCTATTATCTACTTATATTCTATATTCATTCCCTACATATAAAGCATATGGAATATAATATACACCTGTTTATATGTGATGTGTTCATTCCCCTATTATCTACTTATATTCTATATTCATTCCCCATCTATAAAGTACAGGGAATATAATATACACCTGTTTATATGTGATGTGTTCACTCCCCTATTATCTACTTATATTCTATATTCATTCTCCACCTATTAAGAACAGGAAATATAATATACACCTGTTTATATGTGATGTGTTCATTCCCCTATTATCTACTTATATTCTATATTCATTCCCCACCTATTAAGAACAGGAAATATAATATACACCTGTTTATTTATGAGATGTGTTCATTCCCCTATTATCTACATATATTTCATGTTCATTCCCCACCTATAAAGCACAGGGAATATAATATACACCTGTTTATATGTGATGTGTTCATTCCCCTATTATCTACTTATATTCTATATTCATTCCCCACCTATAAAGCACAGGGAATATAATATACACCTGTTTATATGTGATGTGTTCATTCTCCTATTATCTACTTAGATTCTATATTCATTCCCCACCTATAAAGCACAGGGAATATAATATACACCTGTTTATATGTGATGTGTTCATTCCCCTATTATCTACTTAGATTCTATATTCATTCCCCATCTATAAAGCACAGGGAATATAATATACACCTGTTTATATGTGATATGTTCATTCCCCTATTATCTACTTAGATTCTATATTCATTCCCCATCTATAAAGCACAGGGAATATAATGTACAGCTGTTTATATGTGATGTGTTCATTCTCCTATTATCTACTTATATTCTATATTCATTCCCACCTATAAAGCACAGGGAATATAATATACACCTGTTTATATGTGATGTGTTCATTCCCCTATTATCTACTTATATTCTATATTCATTCCCCACCTATAAAGCACAGGGAATATAATATACACCTGTTTATATGTGATGTGTTCATTCCCCTATTATCTACTTATATTCTATATTCATTCCCCACCTATAAAGCACAGGGAATATAATATACACGTGTTTATATGTGATGTGTTCATTCCCTTATCTACTTATATTCTATATTCATTCCCCACATATAAAGCACAGGGAATATAATATACACCTCTTTATATGTGATGTGTTCATTTCCCTATTATCTACTTTTATTCTATATTCATTCCCCATCTATAAAGCACAGGGAATATAATATACACCTGTTTATATGTGATGTGTTCATTCCCCTATTATCTACTTTTATTCTATATTCATTCCCCATCTATAAAGTACAGGGAATATAATATACACCTGTTTATATGTGATGTGTTCATTCCCCTATTATCTACTTTTATTCTATATTCATTCCCCATCTATAAAGCACATGGAATATAATATACAAGTGTTTATATGTGATGTGTTCATTCCCCGATTATCTCCTTATATTCTATATTCATTCCCCACCTATAAAGCACAGGGAATATAATATACACCTGTTTATATGTGATGTGTTCATTCCCCTATTATCTACTTATATTCTATATTCATTCCCCATCTATAAAGCACAGGGAATATAATATACACCTGTTTATATGTGATGTGTTCATTCCCCTATTATCTACATATATTTCATGTTCATTCCCTATCTATAAAGCACAGGGAATATAATATACAGCTGTTTATATGTGATGTGTTCATTCCCTTATCTACTTATATTCTATATTCATTCCCCATCTATAAAGCACATGGAATATAATATACACCTGTTTATATGTGATGTGTTCATTCCCCTATTATCTACTTATATTCTATATTCATTCCCCATCTATAAAGCATAGGGAATATAATATACACCTGTTTTATATGTGATGTGTTCATTCCCCTATTATCTACTTATATTCTATATTCATTCTCCATCTATAAAGCACAGGGAATATAATATACACCTGTTTATATGTGATGTGTTCATTCCCCTATTATCTACTTATATTCTATATTCATTCCCCATCTATAAAGCACAGGGAATATAATATACAACTGTTTATATGTGATGTGTTCATTCCCCTATTATCTACTTATATTCTATATTCATTCCCCATCTATAAAGCACAGGGAATATAATATACACCTGTTTATATGTGATGTGTTCATTCCCCTATTATCTACTGATATTCTATATTCATTCCCCATCTATAAAGCACAGGGAATATAATATACACCTGTTTATATGTGATGTGTTCATTCCCCTATTATCTACTTATATTCTATATTCATTCCCCACCTATAAAGCACAGGGAATATAATATACACCTGTTTATATGTGATGTGCTCATTCCCCTATTATCTACTTATATTCTATATTCATTCCCCATCTATAAAGCACAGGGAATATAATATACAGCTGTTTATATGTGATGTGTTCATTCCCCTATTATCTACTTATATTCTATATTCATTCCCCATCTATAAAGCACAGGGAATATAATATACACCTGTTTATATGTGATGTGTTCATTCCCCTATTATCTACTTATATTCTATATTCATTCCCCACCTATAAAGCACAGGGAATATAATATACACCTGTTTATATGTGATGTGTTCATTCCCCTATTATCTACTTAGATTCTATATTCATTCCCCACCTATAAAGCACAGGGAATATAATATACACCTGTTTATATGTGATGTGTTCATTCCCCTATTATCTACTTAGATTCTATATTCATTCCCCACCTATAAAGCACAGGGAATATAATATACACCTGTTTATATGTGATGTGTTCATTCCCCTATTATCTACTTAGATTCTATATTCATTCCCCATCTATAAAGCACAGGGAATATAATGTACAGCTGTTTATATGTGATGTGTTCATTCTCCTATTATCTACTTATATTCTATATTCATTCCCACCTATAAAGCACAGGGAATATAATATACACCTGTTTATATGTGATGTGTTCATTCCCCTATTATCTACTTATATTCTATATTCATTCCCCACCTATAAAGCACAGGGAATATAATATACACCTGTTTATATGTGATGTGTTCATTCCCCTATTATCTACTTATATTCTATATTCATTCCCCACCTATAAAGCACAGGGAATATAATATACACGTGTTTATATGTGATGTGTTCATTCCCTTATCTACTTATATTCTATATTCATTCCCCACATATAAAGCACAGGGAATATAATATACACCTCTTTATATGTGATGTGTTCATTCCCCTATTATCTACTTATATTCTATATTCATTCCCCATCTATAAAGCACAGGGAATATAATATACACCTGTTTATATGTGATGTGTTCATTCCCCTATTATCTACTTTTATTCTATATTCATTCCCCATCTATAAAGCACAGGGAATATAATATACACCTGTTTATATGTGATGTGTTCATTTCCCTATTATCTACTTATATTCTATATTCAACCCCATCTATAAAGCACAGGGAATATAATATACAGCTGTTTATATGTGATGTGTTCATTTCCCTATTATCTACTTATATTCTATATTCATTCCCCATCTATAAAGCACAGGGAATATAATATACACCTGTTTATATGTGATGTGTTCATTCCCTTATCTACTTATATTCTATATTCATTCCCCACATATAAAGCACAGGGAATATAATATACACCTCTTTATATGTGATGTGTTCATTCCCCTATTATCTACTTTTATTCTATATTCATTCCCCATCTATAAAGCACAGGGAATATAATATACACCTGTTTATATGTGATGTGTTCATTTCCCTATTATCTACTTATATTCTATATTCAACCCCATCTATAAAGCACAGGGAATATAATATACACCTGTTTATATGTGATGTGTTCATTCCCCTATTATCTACTCTTATTCTATATTCATTCCCCATCTATAAAGTACAGGGAATATAATATACACCTGTTTATATGTGATGTGTTCATTCCCCTATTATCTACTTTTATTCTATATTCATTCCCCATCTATAAAGCACAGGGAATATAATATACTCCTGTTTATATATGATGTGTTCATTCCCCTATTATCTACTTATATTCTATATTCATTCCCCATCTATAAAGCACATGGAATATAATATACAAGTGTTTATATGTGATGTGTTCATTCCCCTATTATCTACTTATATTCTATATTCATTCCCCATCTATAAAGCACATGGAATATAATATACAAGTGTTTATATGTGATGTGTTCATTCCCCTATTATCTACTTATATTCTATATTCATTCCCCATCTATAAAGCACAGGGAATATAATATACACCTGTTTATATGTGGTGTTCATTCCCCTATTATCTACTTATATTCTATATTCATTCCCCATCTATAAAGCACAGGGAATATAATATACACCTGTTTATATGTGATGTGTTCATTCCCCTATTATCTACATATATTTCATGTTCATTCCCTATCTATAAAGCACAGGGAATATAATATACACCTGTTTATATGTGATGTGTTCATTCCCCTATTATCTACTTATATTCTATATTCATTCTCCATCTATAAAGCACAGGGAATATAATATACACCTGTTTATATGTGATGTGTTCATTCCCCTATTATCTACTTATATTCTATATTCATTCCCCATCTATAAAGCACAGGGAATATAATATACACCTGTTTATATGTGATGTGTTCATTCCCCTATTATCTACTTATATTCTATATTCATTCCCCATCTATAAAGCACAGGGAATATAATATACAGCTGTTTATATGTGATGTGTTCATTCCCCTATTATCTACTTATATTCTATATTCATTCCCCATCTATAAAGCACAGGGAATATAATATACACCTGTTTATATGTGATGTGTTCATTCCCCTATTATCTACTTATATTCTATATTCATTCTCCATCTATAAAGCACAGGGAATATAATATACAGCTGTTTATATGTGATGTGTTCATTCCCTTATCTACTTATATTCTATATTCATTCCCCATCTATAAAGCACATGGAATATAATATACACCTGTTTATATGTGATGTGTTCATTCCCCTATTATCTACTTATATTCTATATTCATTCCCCATCTATAAAGCATAGGGAATATAATATACACCTGTTTTATATGTGATGTGTTCATTCCCCTATTATCTACTTATATTCTATATTCATTCTCCATCTATAAAGCACAGGAATATAATATACACCTGTTTATATGTGATGTGTTCATTCCCCTATTATCTACTTATATTCTATATTCATTCCCCATCTATAAAGCACAGGGAATATAATATACACCTGTTTATATGTGATGTGTTCATTCCCCTATTATCTACTTATATTCTATATTCATTCCCCATCTATAAAGCACAGGGAATATAATATACACCTGTTTATATGTGATTTGTTCATTCCCCTATTATCTACTTATATTCTATATTCATTCCCCATCTATAAAGCACAGGGAATATAATATACAGCTGTATATATGTGATGTGTTCATTCCCCTATTATCTACTTATATTCTATATTCATTCCTCATCTATAAAGCACAGGGAATATAATATACACCTGTTTATATGTGATGTGTTCATTCCCCTATTATCTACTTATATTCTATATTCATTCCCCATCTATAAAGCACAGGGAATATAATATACACCTGTTTATATGTGATGTGTTCATTCCCCTATTATCTACTTATATTCTATATTCATTCCCCATCTATAAAGCACAGGGAATATAATATACACCTGTTTATATGTGATGTGTTCATTCCCCTATTATCTACTTATATTCTATATTCATTCCCCATCTATAAAGCACAGGGAATATAATATACACCTGTTTATATGTGATGTGTTTATTCCCCTATTATCTACTTTTATTCTATATTCATTCCCTATCTATAAAGCACAGGGAATATAATATACACCTGTTTATATGTGATGTGTTTATTCCCCTATTATCTACTTATATTCTATATTCATTCCCCACCTATAAAGCACAGGGAATATAATATACACCTGTTTATATGTGATTTGTTCATTCCCCTATTATCTACTTATATTCTATATTCATTCCCCACCTATAAAGCACAGGGAATATAATGTACAGCTGTTTATATGTGATGTGTTCATTCCCCTATTATCTACTTATATTCTATATTTATTCCCCACCTATAAAGCACAGGGAATATAAACAGCTGTACATTATATGTGATGTGTTCATTTCCCTATTATCTACTTATATTCTATATTCATTCCCCTTCTATAATTCATAGGGAATATAATATACACCTGTTTATATGTGATGTGTTCATTCCCCTATTATCTACTTTTATTCTATATTCATTCCCCACCTATAAAGCACAGGGAATATAATATACAGCTGTTCATATGTGATGTGTTCATTTCCCTATTATCTACTTATATTCTATATTCATTCTCCACCTATAAAGCACAGGGAATATAATATACACCTGTTTATATGTGATGTGTTCATTTCCCTATTATCTACTTATATTCTATATTCATTCCCCATCTATAATGCATAGAGAATATAATATACACCTGTTTATATGTGATGTGTTCATTCCCCTATTATCTACTTATATTCTATATTCATTCCCCACCTATAAAGCACAGGGAATATAATATACAGCTGTTTATATGTGATGTGTTCATTCCCCTATTATCTACTTATATTCTATATTCATTCCCCACCTATAAAGCACAGGGAATATAATATACAGCTGTTTATATGTGATGTGTTCATTCCCCTATTATCTACTTATATTCTATATTCATTCCCCATCTATAAAGCACAGGGAATATAATATACACCTGTTTATATGTGATGTGTTCATTCCCCTATTATCTACTTATATTCTATATTCATTCTCCACCTATAAAGCACAGGGAATATAATATACACCTGTTTATATGTGATGTGTTCACTCCCCTATTATCTACTTATATTCTATATTCATTCCCCATCTATAATTCATAGGGAATATAATATACACCTGTTTATATGTGATGTGTTCATTCCCCTATTATCTACTTTTATTCTATATTCATTCCCCACCTATAAAGCACAGGGGATATAATATACAGCTGTTTATATGTGATGTGTTCATTTCCCTATTATCTACTTATATTCTATATTCATTCCCCATCTATAATGCATAGAGAATATAATATACACCTGTTTATATGTGATGTGTTCATTCCCCTATTATCTACTTATATTCTATATTCATTCCCCACCTATAAAGCACAGGGAATATAATATACACCTGTTTATATGTGATGTGTTCATTCCCCTATTATCTACTTATATTCTATATTCATTCCCCATCTATAATGCATAGAGAATATAATATACACCTGTTTATATGTGATGTGTTCACTCCCCTATTATCTACTTATATTCTATATTCATTCCCCATCTATAAAGCACAGGGAATATAATATACACCTGTTTATATGTGATGTGTTCATTCCCCTATTATCTACTTATATTCTATATTCATTCTCCATCTATAAAGCACAGGGAAAATAATATACACCTGTTTATATGTGATGTGTTCATTCCCCTATTATCTACTTATATTCTATATTCATTCCCCACCTATAAAGCACAGGGAATATAATATACACCTGTTTATATGTGATGTGTTCATTCCCCTATTATCTACTTATATTCTATATTCATTCCCCATCTATAAAGCACAGGGAATATAATGTACAGCTGTTTATATGTGATGTGTTCATTCCCCTATTATCTACTTATATTCTATATTCATTCCCCACATATAAATCACAGGGAATATAATATACACCTGTTTATATGTGATGTGTTCATTCCCCTATTATCTACTTATATTCTATATTCATTCCCCACATATAAAGCACAGGGAATATAATATACACCTGTTTATATGTGATGTGTTCATTCCCCTATTATCTACTTATATTCTATATTCATTCCCCATCTATAAAGCACAGGGAATATAATATACACCTGTTTATATGTGATGTGTTCATTCCCCTATTATCTACTTATATTCTATATTCATTCCCCATCTATATAGCACAGGGAATATAATATACACCTGTTTATATGTGATGTGTTCACTCCCCTATTATCTACTTATATTCTATATTCATTCTCCATCTATAAAGCACAGGGAATATAATATACAAGTGTTTATATGTGATATGTTCATTCCCCTATTATCTACTTATATTCTATATTCAACCCCATCTATAAAGCACAGGGAATATAATATACACCTGTTTATATGTGATGTGTTTATTCCCCTATTATCTACTTATATTCTATATTCATTCCCCATCTATAAAGCACGGGGAATATAATATACACCTGTTTATATATGATGTGTTCATTTCCCTATTATCTACTTATATTCTATATTCATTCCCCATCTATAAAGCACAGGGAATATAATATACACCTGTTTATATGTGATGTGTTTATTCCCCTATTATCTACTTATATTCTATATTTATTCCCCATCTATAAAGCACAGGGAATATAATATACACCTGTTTATATGTGATGTGTTCATTCCCCTATTATCTACTTATATTCTATATTCATTCCCCATCTATAAAGCACAGGGAATATAATATACACCTGTTTATATGTGATGTGTTCACTCCCCTATTATCTACTTATATTCTATATTCATTCTCCATCTATAAAGCACAGGGAATATAATATACAAGTGTTTATATGTGATGTGTTCATTCCCCTATTATCTACTTATATTCTATATTCAACCCCATCTATAAAGCACAGGGAATATAATATACACCTGTTTATATGTGATGTGTTTATTCCCCTATTATCTACTTATATTCTATATTCATTCCTCATCTATAAAGCACGGGGAATATAATATACACCTGTTTATATGTGATGTGTTCATTCCCCTATTATCTACTTATATTCTATATTCATTCCCCTTCTATAAAGCACGGGGAATATAATATACACCTGTTTATATATGATGTGTTCATTTCCCTATTATCTACTTATATTCTATATTTATTCCCCATCTATAAAGCACAGGGAATATAATATACACCTGTTTATATGTGATGTGTTCATTCCCCTATTATCTACTTATATTCTATATTCATTCCCCACCTATAAAGCACAGGGAATATAATATATAGCTGTTTATATGTGATATGTTCATTCCCCTATTATCTACTTATATTCTATATTCAACCCCATCTATAAAGCACAGGGAATATAATATACAGTTGTTTATATGTGATGTGTTCATTCCCCTATTATCTACTTATATTCTATATTCATTCCCCATCTATAAAGCACAGGGAATATAATATACACCTGTTTATATGTGATGTGTTCATTCCCCTATTATCTACTTATATTCTATATTCATTCCCCATCTATAAAGCACAGGGAATATAATATACACCTGTTTATATGTGATGTGTTCATTTCCCTATTATCTACTTATATTCTATATTCATTCCCCATCTATAATGCACAGGCAATATAATATACACCTGTTTATATGTGATGTGTTCATTCCCCTATTATCTACTTATATTCTATATTCATTCCCCATCTATAAAGCACAGGGAATATAATATACACCTGTTTATATGTGATGTGTTCATTCCCCTATTATCTACTTATATTCTATATTCATTCCCCATCTGTAAAGCACAGGGAATATAATATACACCTGTTTATATGTGATGTGTTCATTCCCCTATTATCTACTTATATTCTATATTCATTCCCCATCTGTAAAGCACAGGGAATATAATATACAGCTGTTTATATGTGATGTGTTCATTCCCCTATTATCTACTTATATTCTATATTCATTCCCCATCTATAAAGCACAGGGAATATAATATACACCTGTTGTTTATATGTGGTGTTCATTCCCTTATTATCTACTTATATTCTATATTCATTCCTCATCTATAAAGCACAGGGAATATAATATACAGCTTTTTATATGTGATGTGTTCATTCCCCTATTATCTACTTATATTCTATATTCATTCCCCATCTATAAAGCACAGGGAATATAATATACACCTGTTTATATGTGATGTGTTCATTCCCCTATTATCTACTTATATTCTATATTCATTCCCCATCTATAAAGCACAGGGAATATAATATACACCTGTTTATATGTGATGTGTTCATTCCCCTATTATCTACTTATATTCTATATTCATTCCCCATCTATAAAGCACAGGGAATATAATATACACCTGTTTATATGTGATGTGTTCATTCCCTTATCTACTTATATTCTATATCATTCCCCATCTATAAAGCACAGGGAATATAATATACACCTGTTTATATGTGATGTGTTCATTGCCCTATTATCTACTTATATTCTATATTCATTCTCCGTCTATAAAACACAGGGAATATAATATACACCTGTTTATATGTGATGTGTTCATTGCCCTATTATCTACTTATATTCTATATTCATTCTCCATCTATAAAGCACAGGGTATATAATATACACCTGTTTATATGTGATGTGTTCATTCCCCTATTATCTACTTATATTCTATATTCATTCCCCATCTATAAAGCACAGGGAATATAATATACACCTGTTTATATGTGATGTGTTCATTCCCCTATTATCTACTTATATTCTATATTCATTCCCCATCTATAAAGCACAGGGAATTTAATATACACCTGTTTATATGTGATGTGTTCATTCCCCTATTATCTACTTATATTCTATATTCATTCCCCATCTATAAAGCACAGGGAATATAATATACACCTGTTTATATGTGATGTTTTCATTCCCCTATTCAGGGCCGGCTCCAGGTTTTTCTGGGCCCCGGGCGAAAGAGTCTCAGTGGTCCCCTTTAACACATACCACGATTCATGATGCAGAGATACGGCGGAGAAATATATATATATAGTACAATGCAAAGATTTCACTTCATGAGTGATATCTATTGTAAATTCCACAATAGCTCAGAAACCGGTGAATCGCTCCACACAGAATAGTGGCCCCCATATAAGGCTCCATACGGAATACTGGTCCCCATATAACGCCCATACGGAATACTGGCCCCCATATAACGCTTCATACGGAATACTGGCCCCCATATAAGGCCCCATACGGAATACTGGCCCCCATATAAGGCCCCATACGGAATACTTGCCCCCATATAAGGCCCCATACGGAATACTGGCCCCCATATAAGACCCCATACGGAATACTGGCCCCCATATAAGGCCCCATACGGAATACTGGCCCCCATATAAGGCCCCATACGGAATACTGGCCCCCATATAAGGCCCCATACGGAATACTGGCCCCCATATAAGGCCCCATACGGAATACTGGCCCCCATATAAGGCCCCATACGGAATACTGGCCCCCATATAAGACCCCATACGGAATACTGGCCCCCATATAAGACCCCATACGGAATACTGGCCCCCATATAAGACCCCATACGGAATACTGGCCCCCATATAAGGCCCCATACGGAATACTGACCCCCATATAAGGCTCCATGCGGAATACTGACCCCCATATAAGGCTCCATGCGGAATACTGACCCCCATATAAGGCTCCATGCGGAATACTGACCCCCATATAAGGCTCCATGCGGAATACTGACCCCCATATAAGGCTCCATGCGGAATACTGGCCCCCATATAAGGCTCCATACGGAATACTGGCCCCCATATAAGGCCCCATATGGAATACTGGCCCCTATATAAGGCTCCATATGGAATACTGGCCCCCATATAAGGCTCCATAAGGAATACTGGCCCCCATATAAGGCTCCATACGGAATACTGGCCCCCATATAAGGCTCCATACGGAATACTGGCCCCCATATGGAATACTGGCCCCCATATAAGGCTCCATACGGAATACTGGCTTCCATATAAGGCTTCATACGGAATACTGGCCCCCATATAAGGCTCCATACAGAATACTGGCCCCCATATAACGCTCCATACAGGATACTGGCCCCCATATAACGCTCCATACAGGATACCGGCCCCCATATAATGCTGCATGCAGGCTGTTACCCCCCACATAATGCTCCATGCAGGCTGTTACCCCCCACATAATGCCCCATACAGGCCCCTCCCTTTTAATGCTCCATGCAGGCTGTTACCCCCCACATAATGCCCCATACAGGCTGCCCCCCCCTTATAATGCTCCATGCAGGCTGTTCCCCCCCACATAATGCCCCATACAGGCCCCCCCTTTTAATGCTCCATGCAGGCTGTTACCCCCCACATAATGCCCCATACAGGCTGCCCCCCCCCTTATAATGCTCCATGCAGGCTGTTCCCCCCCACATAATGCCCCATACAGGCCCCCCCCTTTTAATGCTCTATGCAGGCTGTTACCCCCCACATAATGCCCCATACAGGCTGCCCCCCCTCTTTATAATGCCCCATGCAGGCTGTCACCCCTCCTCTTTATAATGCTCCATGCAGGCTGTCACCCCTCCTCTTTATAATGCTCCATGCAGGCTGTCACCCCTCCTCTTTATACTGCCCCATGCAGGCTGTCACCCCTCCTCTTTATAATGCCCCATGCAGGATGTCCCCCCCTCTCTTTATAATGCCCCGTGCAGGCTGTTCCCCACCTTATAATGCCCCATGCAGGCTGGTCCCCACCTTATAATGCCCCATGCAGGCTGTCACCCCTCCTCATTATAATGCCCCAAGCAGGAATCCCCCCCCTCTTTATAATGCCCCATGCAGGCTGTCACCCCTCCTCTTTATACTGCCCCATGCAGGCTGTCACCCCTCCTCTTTATACTGCCCCATGCAGGCTGTCACCCCTCCTCTTTATAATGCCCCATGCAGGCTGTCACCCCTCCTCTTTATACTGCCCCATGCAGGCTGTCACCCCTCCTCTTTATAATGCCCCATGCAGGATGTCCCCCCCTCTCTTTATAATGCCCCGTGCAGGCTGTTCCCCACCTTATAATGCCCCATGCAGGCTGGTCCCCACCTTATAATGCCCCATGCAGGCTGTCACCCCTCCTCATTATAATGCCCCAAGCAGGAATCCCCCCCTCTTTATAATGCCCCATGCAGGCTGTCACCCCTCCTCTTTATACTGCCCCATGCAGGCTGTCACCCCTCCTCTTTATAATGCCCCATGCAGGCTGTCACCCCTCCTCTTTATACTGCCCCATGCAGGCTGTCACCCCTCCTCTATATAATGCCCCATGCAGGATGTCCCCCCCTCTCTTTATAATGCCCCGTGCAGGCTGTTCCCCACCTTATAATGCCCCATGCAGGCTTGTCCCCACCTTATAATGCCCCATGCAGGCTGTCACCCCTCCTCATTATAATGCCCCAAGCAGGAATCCCCCCCTCTTTATAATGCACCATGCAGGCTGTTCCCCACCTTATAATGCCCCATGCAGGCTGTCACCCCTCCTCTTTATAATGCCCCATGCAGGATGCCCCCCTCCCCTCTTTATAATGCCCCATGCAGGCTGTCACCCCTCCTCTTTATAATGCCCCATGCAGGCTGTCACCCCTCCTCTTTATAATGCCCCATGCAGGATGCCCCCCTCCCCTCTTTATAATGCCCCATGCCTCCATACATTAAAAAAAAAAAAAAAAAAAATCAAATACTCACCTCCCTTCTCCTCACCTGCTACCTGCTACCCGCTGCCTGCTGCCCGCCGCTCGCTGCTCGGCTCCGAACTCCAGCGTTGTCGGCGTCTTCCAGCTCAGCGCTCACTGTGACGGCTCAGGGGAGGGCGCGGTGTAAAGACGTCACCGCGCCCTCTGACCTGAGACGTCACAGGGAGCGCAGAGCAGGAAGACAGCTGATCTGCGGAGGCACGGGGAGAGGTAAGTATCGGGCTGCCGGGGCCCTGAGCAAGCGGGGGAGAAGGGCGGGCTCTCCTCCACCCATAGCCCAGCGGGGTGCTCGACCGCCAGTGGGCCCCTCTGCCTGCTCAGGGCCCCGGCATTTGCCCGGGTGCGCCGGGTGCTGACGCCGGCCCTGCCCCTATTATCTACTTATATTCTATATTCATTCCCCACCTATCGAGCACAGGGAATATAATATACACCTGTTTATATGTGATGTGTTCATTCCCCTATTATCTACTTATATTCTATATTATTCCCCACCTATGAAGCACAGGGAATATAATATACACCTGTTTATATGTGATGTGTTCATTCCCCTATTATCTACTTATATTCTATATTCATTCCCCATCTATAAAGCACAGGGAATATAATATACACCTGTTTATATGAGATGTGTTCATTCCCCTATTATCTACTTATATTCTATATTCATTCCCCATCTATAAAGCATAGGGAATATAATATACACCTGTTTATATGAGATGTGTTCATTCCCCTTTTATCTACTTATATTCTATATTCATTCCCCACCTATAAAGCACAGGGAATATAATATACACCTGTTTATATGTGATGTGTTCATTCCCCTATTATCTACTTATATTCTATATTCATTCTCCATCTATAAAGCACAGGGAATATAATATACACCTGTTTATATGTGATGTGTTCATTCCCATTTCATCTACTTATATTCTATATTCATTCCCCACCTATAAAGCACAGGGAATATAATATACACCTGTTTATATGTGATGTGTTCATTCCCCTTTCATCTACTTATATTCTATATTCATTCCCCACCTATAAAGCACAGGGAATATAATATACACCTGTTTATATGTGACGTGTTCATTCCCATTTCATCTACTTATATTCTATATTCATTCCCCACCTATAAAGCACAGGGAATATAATATACACCTGTTTATATATGAGGTGTTCATTCCCCTTTCATCTATTTATATTCTATATTCATTCCCCACCTATAAAGCACAAGGAATATAATATACACCTGTTTATATGTGATGTGTTCATTCCCCTATTATCTACTTATATTCTATATCATTCCCCACCTATAAAGCACAGGGAATATAATAAACAGCTGTTTATATGTGATGTGTTCATTCCCCTATTATCTACTTATAATCTATATTCATTCCCCACCTATAAAGCACAGAGAATATAATATACACCTGTTTATATGTGATGTGTTCATTCCCCTATTATCTACTTATATTCTATATTCAACCCCATCTATAAAGCACAGGGAATATAATATACACCTGTTTATATGTGATGTGTTCATTCCCCTATTATCTACTTATATTCTATATTCATTCCCCATCTATAAAGCACAGGGAATATAATATACACCTGTTTATATGTGATGTGTTCATTCCCCTATTATCTACTTATATTCTATATTCATTCCCCACCTATAAAGCACAGGGAATATAATATACATCTGTTTATATGTGATGTGTTCATTCCCCTATTATCTACTTATATTCTATATTCATTCCCCATCTATAAAGCACAGGGAATATAATATACACCTGTTTATATGTGATGTGTTCATTCCCCTATTATCTACTTATATTCTATATTCATTCCCCATCTATAAAGTACAGGGAATATAATATACACCTGTTTATATGTGATGTGTTCATTCCCCTATTATCTACTTATATTCCATTTTCATTCCCTACCTATCAAGCACAGGGAATATAATATACACCTGTTTATATGTGATGTGTTCATTCCCCTATTATCTACTTATATTCTATATTCATTCCCCATCTATAAAGCACAGGGAATATAATATACACCTGTTTATATGTGATGTGTTCACTCCCCTATTATCTACTTATATTCTATTTTCATTCCACACCTATGAAGCACAGGGAATATAATATACACCTGTTTATATGTGATGTGTTCATTCCCCTATTATCTACTTATATTCTATATTCATTCCCCACCTATCAAGCACAGGGAATATAATATACAGCTGTTTATATGTGATGTGTTCATTTCCCTATTATCTACTTATATTCTATATTCATTCCCCATCTATAAAGCACAGGGAATATAATATACACCTGTTTATATGTGATGTGTTCATTCCCCTATTATCTACTTATATTCTATATTCATTCCCCACCAATTAAGCACAGGGAATATAATATACACCTGTTTATATGTGAGGTGTTCATTCCCCCATTATCTACTTATATTCTATATTCATTCCCCACCTATAAAGCACAGGGAATATAATATACACCTGTTTATATGTGATGTGTTCATTCCCCTATTATCTACTTATATTCTATATTCATTCCCCATCTATAAAGCACAGGGAATATAATATACACCTGTTTATATGTGATGTGTTCATTTCCCTATTATCTACTTATATTCTATATTCATTCCCCAACTATAATGCATAGGGAATATAATATACACCTGTTTATATGTGATGTGTTCATTCCCCTATTATCTACTTATATTCTATATTCATTCCCCATCTATAAAGCACAGGGAATATAATATACACCTGTTTATATGTGATGTGTTCATTCCCCTATTATCTACTTATATTCTATATTCATTCCCCATCTGTAAAGCACAGGGAATATAATATACACCTGTTTATATGTGATGTGTTCATTCCCCTATTATCTACTTATATTCTATATTCATTCCCCATCTGTAAAGCACAGGGAATATAATATACAGCTGTTTATATGTGATGTGTTCATTCCCCTATTATCTACTTATATTCTATATTCATTCCCCATCTATAAAGCACAGGGAATATAATATACACCTGTTGTTTATATGTGGTGTTCATTCCCTTATTATCTACTTATATTCTATATTCATTCCTCATCTATAAAGCACAGGGAATATAATATACACCTGTTTATATGTGATGTGTTCATTCCCCTATTATCTACTTATATTCTATATTCATTCCCCATCTATAAAGCACAGGGAATATAATATACACCTGTTTATATGTGATGTGTTCATTCCCTTATCTACTTATATTCTATATCATTCCCCATCTATAAAGCACAGGGAATATAATATACACCTGTTTATATGTGATGTGTTCATTGCCCTATTATCTACTTATATTCTATATTCATTCTCCGTCTATAAAGCACAGGGAATATAATATACACCTGTTTATATGTGATGTGTTCATTGCCCTATTATCTACTTATATTCTATATTCATTCTCCATCTATAAAGCACAGGGTATATAATATACACCTGTTTATATGTGATGTGTTCATTCCCCTATTATCTACTTATTTTCTATATTCATTCCCCATCTATAAAGCACAGGGAATATAATATACACCTGTTTATATGTGATGTGTTCATTCCCCTATTATCTACTTATATTCTATATTCATTCCCCATCTATAAAGCACAGGGAATTTAATATACACCTGTTTATATGTGATGTGTTCATTCCCCTATTATCTACTTATATTCTATATTCATTCCCCATCTATAAAGCACAGGGAATATAATATACACCTGTTTATATGTGATGTTTTCATTCCCCTATTCAGGGCCGGCTCCAGGTTTTTCTGGGCCCCGGGCGAAAGAGTCTCAGTGGTCCCCTTTAACACATACCACGATTCATGATGCAGAGATACGGCGGAGAAATATATATATATAGTACAATGCAAAGATTTCACTTCATGAGTGATATCTATTGTAAATTCCACAATAGCTCAGAAACCGGTGAATCGCTCCACACAGAATAGTGGCCCCCATATAAGGCTCCATACGGAATACTGGTCCCCATATAACGCCCATACGGAATACTGGCCCCCATATAACGCTTCATACGGAATACTGGCCCCCATATAAGGCCCCATACGGAATACTTGCCCCCATATAAGGCCCCATACGGAATACTGGCCCCCATATAAGACCCCATACGGAATACTGGCCCCCATATAAGGCCCCATACGGAATACTGGCCCCCATATAAGGCCCCATACGGAATACTGGCCCCCATATAAAGCCCCATACGGAATACTGGCCCCCATATAAGGCCCCATACGGAATACTGGCCCCCATATAAGGCCCCATACGGAATACTGGCCCCCATATAAGACCCCATACGGAATACTGGCCCCCATATAAGACCCCATACGGAATACTGGCCCCCATATAAGACCCCATACGGAATACTGGCCCCCATATAAGGCCCCATACGGAATACTGACCCCCATATAAGGCTCCATGCGGAATACTGACCCCCATATAAGGCTCCATGCGGAATACTGACCCCCATATAAGGCTCCATGCGGAATACTGACCCCCATATAAGGCTCCATGCGGAATACTGACCCCCATATAAGGCTCCATGCGGAATACTGGCCCCCATATAAGGCTCCATACGGAATACTGGCCCCCATATAAGGCCCCATATGGAATACTGGCCCCTATATAAGGCTCCATATGGAATACTGGCCCCCATATAAGGCTCCATAAGGAATACTGGCCCCCATATAAGGCTCCATACGGAATACTGGCCCCCATATAAGGCTCCATACGGAATACTGGCCCCCATATGGAATACTGGCCCCCATATAAGGCTCCATACGGAATACTGGCTTCCATATAAGGCTTCATACGGAATACTGGCCCCCATATAAGGCTCCATACAGAATACTGGCCCCCATATAACGCTCCATACAGGATACTGGCCCCCATATAACGCTCCATACAGGATACCGGCCCCCATATAATGCTGCATGCAGGCTGTTACCCCCCACATAATGCTCCATGCAGGCTGTTACCCCCCACATAATGCCCCATACAGGCCCCTCCCTTTTAATGCTCCATGCAGGCTGTTACCCCCCACATAATGCCCCATACAGGCTGCCCCCCCCTTATAATGCTCCATGCAGGCTGTTCCCCCCCACATAATGCCCCATACAGGCCCCCCCTTTTAATGCTCCATGCAGGCTGTTACCCCCCACATAATGCCCCATACAGGCTGCCCCCCCCCCTTATAATGCTCCATGCAGGCTGTTCCCCCCCACATAATGCCCCATACAGGCCCCCCCCTTTTAATGCTCTATGCAGGCTGTTACCCCCCACATAATGCCCCATACAGGCTGCCCCCCCTCTTTATAATGCCCCATGCAGGCTGTCACCCCTCCTCTTTATAATGCTCCATGCAGGCTGTCACCCCTCCTCTTTATAATGCTCCATGCAGGCTGTCACCCCTCCTCTTTATACTGCCCCATGCAGGCTGTCACCCCTCCTCTTTATAATGCCCCATGCAGGATGTCCCCCCCTCTCTTTATAATGCCCCGTGCAGGCTGTTCCCCACCTTATAATGCCCCATGCAGGCTGGTCCCCACCTTATAATGCCCCATGCAGGCTGTCACCCCTCCTCATTATAATGCCCCAAGCAGGAATCCCCCCCCTCTTTATAATGCCCCATGCAGGCTGTCACCCCTCCTCTTTATAATGCCCCATGCAGGCTGTCACCCCTCCTCTTTATACTGCCCCATGCAGGCTGTCACCCCTCCTCTTTATAATGCCCCATGCAGGATGTCCCCCCCTCTCTTTATAATGCCCCGTGCAGGCTGTTCCCCACCTTATAATGCCCCATGCAGGCTGGTCCCCACCTTATAATGCCCCATGCAGGCTGTCACCCCTCCTCATTATAATGCCCCAAGCAGGAATCCCCCCCTCTTTATAATGCCCCATGCAGGCTGTCACCCCTCCTCTTTATACTGCCCCATGCAGGCTGTCACCCCTCCTCTTTATAATGCCCCATGCAGGCTGTCACCCCTCCTCTTTATACTGCCCCATGCAGGCTGTCACCCCTCCTCTATATAATGCCCCATGCAGGATGTCCCCCCCTCTCTTTATAATGCCCCGTGCAGGCTGTTCCCCACCTTATAATGCCCCATGCAGGCTTGTCCCCACCTTATAATGCCCCATGCAGGCTGTCACCCCTCCTCATTATAATGCCCCAAGCAGGAATCCCCCCCTCTTTATAATGCACCATGCAGGCTGTTCCCCACCTTATAATGCCCCATGCAGGCTGTCACCCCTCCTCTTTATAATGCCCCATGCAGGATGCCCCCCTCCCCTCTTTATAATGCCCCATGCAGGCTGTCACCCCTCCTCTTTATAATGCCCCATGCAGGCTGTCACCCCTCCTCTTTATAATGCCCCATGCAGGATGCCCCCCTCCCCTCTTTATAATGCCCCATGCCTCCATACATTAAAAAAAAAAAAAAAATCAAATACTCACCTCCCTTCTCCTCACCTGCTACCTGCTGCCCGCTGCCTGCTGCCCGCCGCTCGCTGCTCGGCTCCGAACTCCAGCGTTGTCGGCGTCTTCCAGCTCAGCGCTCACTGTGACGGCTCAGGGGAGGGCGCGGTGTAAAGACGTCACCGCGCCCTCTGACCTGAGACGTCACAGGGAGCGCAGAGCAGGAAGACAGCTGATCTGCGGAGGCACGGGGAGAGGTAAGTATCGGGCTGCCGGGGCCCTGAGCAAGCGGGGGAGAAGGGCGGGCTCTCCTCCACCCATAGACCAGCGGGGTGCTCGACCGCCAGTGGGCCCCTCTGCCTGCTCAGGGCCCCGGCATTTGCCCGGGTGCGCCGGGTGCTGACGCCGGCCCTGCCCCTATTATCTACTTATATTCTATATTCATTCCCCACCTATCGAGCACAGGGAATATAATATACACCTGTTTATATGTGATGTGTTCATTCCCCTATTATCTACTTATATTCTATATTATTCCCCACCTATGAAGCACAGGGAATATAATATACACCTGTTTATATGTGATGTGTTCATTCCCCTATTATCTACTTATATTCTATATTCATTCCCCATCTATAAAGCACAGGGAATATAATATACACCTGTTTATATGAGATGTGTTCATTCCCCTATTATCTACTTATATTCTATATTCATTCCCCATCTATAAAGCATAGGGAATATAATATACACCTGTTTATATGAGATGTGTTCATTCCCCTTTTATCTACTTATATTCTATATTCATTCCCCACCTATAAAGCACAGGGAATATAATATACACCTGTTTATATGTGATGTGTTCATTCCCCTATTATCTACTTATATTCTATATTCATTCTCCATCTATAAAGCACAGGGAATATAATATACACCTGTTTATATGTGATGTGTTCATTCCCATTTCATCTACTTATATTCTATATTCATTCCCCACCTATAAAGCACAGGGAATATAATATACACCTGTTTATATGTGATGTGTTCATTCCCCTTTCATCTACTTATATTCTATATTCATTCCCCACCTATAAAGCACAGGGAATATAATATACACCTGTTTATATGTGACGTGTTCATTCCCATTTCATCTACTTATATTCTATATTCATTCCCCACCTATAAAGCACAGGGAATATAATATACACCTGTTTATATATGAGGTGTTCATTCCCCTTTCATCTATTTATATTCTATATTCATTCCCCACCTATAAAGCACAAGGAATATAATATACACCTGTTTATATGTGATGTGTTCATTCCCCTATTATCTACTTATATTCTATATCATTCCCCACCTATAAAGCACAGGGAATATAATAAACAGCTGTTTATATGTGATGTGTTCATTCCCCTATTATCTACTTATAATCTATATTCATTCCCCACCTATAAAGCACAGGGAATATAATATACACCTGTTTATATGTGATGTGTTCATTCCCCTATTATCTACTTATATTCTATATTCAACCCCATCTATAAAGCACAGGGAATATAATATACACCTGTTTATATGTGATGTGTTCATTCCCCTATTATCTACTTATATTCTATATTCATTCCCCATCTATAAAGCACAGGGAATATAATATACACCTGTTTATATGTGATGTGTTCATTCCCCTATTATCTACTTATATTCTATATTCATTCCCCACCTATAAAGCACAGGGAATATAATATACATCTGTTTATATGTGATGTGTTCATTCCCCTATTATCTACTTATATTCTATATTCATTCCCCATCTATAAAGCACAGGGAATATAATATACACCTGTTTATATGTGATGTGTTCATTCCCCTATTATCTACTTATATTCTATATTCATTCCCCATCTATAAAGCACAGGGAATATAATATACACCTGTTTATATGTGATGTGTTCACTCCCCTATTATCTACTTATATTCTATTTTCATTCCACACCTATGAAGCACAGGGAATATAATATACACCTGTTTATATGTGATGTGTTCATTCCCCTATTATCTACTTATATTCTATATTCATTCCCCACCTATCAAGCACAGGGAATATAATATACACCTGTTTATATGTGATGTGTTCATTCCCCTATTATCTACTTATATTCTATATTCATTCCCCACCAATTAAGCACAGGGAATATAATATACACCTGATTATATGTGAGGTGTTCATTCCCCCATTATCTACTTATATTCTATATTCATTCCCCACCTATAAAGCACAGGGAATATAATATACACCTGTTTATATGTGATGTGTTCATTCCCCTATTATCTACTTATATTCTATATTCATTCCCCATCTATAAAGCACAGGGAATATAATATACACCTGTTTATATGTGATGTGTTCATTCCCCTATTATCTACTTATATTCTATATTCATTCCCCACCTATAAAGCACAGGGAATATAATATACACCTGTTTATATGTGATGTGTTCATTTCCCTATTATCTACTTATATTCTATATTCATTCCCCATCTATAAAGCACAGGGAATATAATATACACCTGTTTATATGTGATGTGTTCATTCCCCTATTATCTACTTATATTCTATATTCATTCCCCACCAATTAAGCACAGGGAATATAATATACACCTGTTTATATGTGAGGTGTTCATTCCCCCATTATCTACTTATATTCTATATTCATTCCCCACCTATAAAGCACAGGGAATATAATATACACCTGTTTATATGTGATGTGTTCATTCCCCTATTATCTACTTATATTCTATATTCATTCCCCATCTATAAAGCACAGGGAATATAATATACACCTGTTTATATGTGATGTGTTCATTCCCCTATTATCTACTTATATTCTATATTCATTCCCCACCTATAAAGCACAGGGAATATAATATACACCTGTTTATATGTGATGTGTTCATTCCCCTATTATCTACTTATATTCTATATTCATTCCCCATCTATAAAGCACAGGGAATATAATATACACCTGTTTACATGTGATGTGTTCATTCCCCTATTATCTACTTATATTCTATATTCATTCCCTACCTATCAAGCACAGGGAATATAATATACACCTGTTTATATGTGATGTGTTCATTCCCCTATTATCTACTTATATTCTATATTCATTCCCCATCTATAAAGCACAGGGAATATAATATACACCTGTTTATATGTGATGTGTTCACTCCCCTATTATCTACTTATATTCTATATTCATTCCCCATCTATAAAGCACAGGGAATATAATATACACCTGTTTATATGTGATGTGTTCATTCCCCTATTATCTACTTATATTCTATATTATTCCCCACCTATGAAGCACAGGGAATATAATATACACCTGTTTATATGTGATGTGTTCATTCCCCTATTATCTACTTATATTCTATATTCATTCCCCATCTATATAGCACAGGGAATATAATGTACAGCTGTTTATATGTGATGTGTTCATTCCCCTATTATCTACTTATATTCTATATTCATTCCCCATCTATAAAGCACAGGGAATATAATATACACCTGCTTATATGAGATGTGTTCATTCCCCTATTATCTACTTATATTCTATAATCATTCCCCATCTATAAAGCATAGGGAATATAATATACACCTGTTTATATGAGATGTGTTCATTCCCCTTTTATCTACTTATATTCTATATTCATTCCCCACCTATAAAGCACAGGGAATATAATATACACCTGTTTATATGTGATGTGTTCATTCCCCTATTATCTACTTATATTCTATATTCATTCTCCATCTATAAAGCACAGGGAATATAATATACACCTGTTTATATGTGATGTGTTCATTCCCCTATTATCTACTTATATTCTATATTCATTCCCCATCTATAAAGCACAGGGAATATAATATACACCTGTTTATATGAGATGTGTTCATTCCCCTTTTATCTACTTATATTCTATATTCATTCCCCATCTATAAAGCACAGGGAATATAATATACACCTGTTTATATGTGATGTGTTCATTCCCCTATTATCTACTTATATTCTATATTCATTCCCCATCTATAAAGCACAGGGAATATAATATACACCTGTTTATATGTGATGTGTTCATTCCCATTTCATCTACTTATATTCTATATTCATTCCCCACCTATAAAGCACAGGGAATATAATATACACCTGTTTATATGTGATGTGTTCATTCCCCTTTCATCTACTTATATTCTATATTCATTCCCCATCTATAAAGCACAGGGAATATAATATACACCTGTTTATATGTGATGTGTTCATTCCCCTATTATCTACTTATATTCTATATTCATTCCCCACCAATTAAGCACAGGGAATATAATATACACCTGTTTATATGTGAGGTGTTCATTCCCCCATTATCTACTTATATTCTATATTCATTCCCCACCTATAAAGCACAGGGAATATAATATACACCTGTTTATATGTGATGTGTTCATTCCCCTATTATCTACTTATATTCTATATTCATTCCCCATCTATAAAGCACAGGGAATATAATATACAGCTGTTTATATGTGATGTGTTCATTTCCCTATTATCTACTTATATTCTATATTCATTCCCCATCTATAAAGCACAGGGAATATAATATACACCTGTTTATATGTGATGTGTTCATTCCCCTATTATCTACTTATATTCTATATTCATTCCCCACCAATTAAGCACAGGGAATATAATATACACCTGTTTATATGTGAGGTGTTCATTCCCCCATTATCTACTTATATTCTATATTCATTCCCCACCTATAAAGCACAGGGAATATAATATACACCTGTTTATATGTGATGTGTTCATTCCCCTATTATCTACTTATATTCTATATTCATTCCCCATCTATAAAGCACAGGGAATATAATATACACCTGTTTATATGTGATGTGTTCACTCCCCTATTATCTACTTATATTCTATTTTCATTCCACACCTATGAAGCACAGGGAATATAATATACACCTGTTTATATGTGATGTGTTCATTCCCCTATTATCTACTTATATTCTATATTCATTCCCCACCTATCAAGCACAGGGAATATAATATACACCTGTTTATATGTGATGTGTTCATTCCCCTATTATCTACTTATATTCTATATTCATTCCCCACCAATTAAGCACAGGGAATATAATATACACCTGTTTATATGTGAGGTGTTCATTCCCCCATTATCTACTTATATTCTATATTCATTCCCCACCTATAAAGCACAGGGAATATAATATACACCTGTTTATATGTGATGTGTTCATTCCCCTATTATCTACTTATATTCTATATTCATTCCCCATCTATAAAGCACAGGGAATATAATATACACCTGTTTATATGTGATGTGTTCATTCCCCTATTATCTACTTATATTCTATATTCATTCCCCACCTATAAAGCACAGGGAATATAATATACACCTGTTTATATGTGATGTGTTCATTTCCCTATTATCTACTTATATTCTATATTCATTCCCCATCTATAAAGCACAGGGAATATAATATACACCTGTTTATATGTGATGTGTTCATTCCCCTATTATCTACTTATATTCTATATTCATTCCCCACCAATTAAGCACAGGGAATATAATATACACCTGTTTATATGTGAGGTGTTCATTCCCCCATTATCTACTTATATTCTATATTCATTCCCCACCTATAAAGCACAGGGAATATAATATACACCTGTTTATATGTGATGTGTTCATTCCCCTATTATCTACTTATATTCTATATTCATTCCCCATCTATAAAGCACAGGGAATATAATATACAGCTGTTTATATGTGATGTGTTCATTTCCCTATTATCTACTTATATTCTATATTCATTCCCCATCTATAAAGCACAGGGAATATAATATACACCTGTTTATATGTGATGTGTTCATTCCCCTATTATCTACTTATATTCTATATTCATTCCCCACCAATTAAGCACAGGGAATATAATATACACCTGTTTATATGTGAGGTGTTCATTCCCCCATTATCTACTTATATTCTATATTCATTCCCCACCTATAAAGCACAGGGAATATAATATACACCTGTTTATATGTGATGTGTTCATTCCCCTATTATCTACTTATATTCTATATTCATTCCCCATCTATAAAGCACAGGGAATATAATATACACCTGTTTATATGTGATGTGTTCATTCCCCTATTATCTACTTATATTCTATATTCATTCCCCACCTATAAAGCACAGGGAATATAATATACACCTGTTTATATGTGATGTGTTCATTCCCCTATTATCTACTTATATTCTATATTCATTCCCCATCTATAAAGCACAGGGAATATAATATACACCTGTTTACATGTGATGTGTTCATTCCCCTATTATCTACTTATATTCTATATTCATTCCCTACCTATCAAGCACAGGGAATATAATATACACCTGTTTATATGTGATGTGTTCATTCCCCTATTATCTACTTATATTCTATATTCATTCCCCATCTATAAAGCACAGGGAATATAATATACACCTGTTTATATGTGATGTGTTCACTCCCCTATTATCTACTTATATTCTATATTCATTCCCCATCTATAAAGCACAGGGAATATAATATACACCTGTTTATATGTGATGTGTTCATTCCCCTATTATCTACTTATATTCTATATTATTCCCCACCTATGAAGCACAGGGAATATAATATACACCTGTTTATATGTGATGTGTTCATTCCCCTATTATCTACTTATATTCTATATTCATTCCCCATCTATATAGCACAGGGAATATAATGTACAGCTGTTTATATGTGATGTGTTCATTCCCCTATTATCTACTTATATTCTATATTCATTCCCCATCTATAAAGCACAGGGAATATAATATACACCTGCTTATATGAGATGTGTTCATTCCCCTATTATCTACTTATATTCTATAATCATTCCCCATCTATAAAGCATAGGGAATATAATATACACCTGTTTATATGAGATGTGTTCATTCCCCTTTTATCTACTTATATTCTATATTCATTCCCCACCTATAAAGCACAGGGAATATAATATACACCTGTTTATATGTGATGTGTTCATTCCCCTATTATCTACTTATATTCTATATTCATTCTCCATCTATAAAGCACAGGGAATATAATATACACCTGTTTATATGTGATGTGTTCATTCCCCTATTATCTACTTATATTCTATATTCATTCCCCATCTATAAAGCACAGGGAATATAATATACACCTGTTTATATGAGATGTGTTCATTCCCCTTTTATCTACTTATATTCTATATTCATTCCCCATCTATAAAGCACAGGGAATATAATATACACCTGTTTATATGTGATGTGTTCATTCCCCTATTATCTACTTATATTCTATATTCATTCCCCATCTATAAAGCACAGGGAATATAATATACACCTGTTTATATGTGATGTGTTCATTCCCATTTCATCTACTTATATTCTATATTCATTCCCCACCTATAAAGCACAGGGAATATAATATACACCTGTTTATATGTGATGTGTTCATTCCCCTTTCATCTACTTATATTCTATATTCATTCCCCACCTATAAAGCACAGGGAATATAATATACACCTGTTTATATGTGACGTGTTCATTCCCATTTCATCTACTTATATTCTATATTCATTCTCCATCTATAAAGCACAGGGAATATAATATACACCTGTTTATATGTGATGTGTTCATTCCCCTATTATCTACTTATATTCTATATTCATTCCCCACCTATAAAGCACAGGGAATATAATATACACCTGTTTATATGTGACGTGTTCATTCCCATTTCATCTACTTATATTCTATATTCATTCTCCATCTATAAAGCACAGGGAATATAATATACACCTGTTTATATGTGATGTGTTCATTCCCCTATTATCTACTTATATTCTATATCATTCCCCACCTATAAAGCACAGGGAATATAATAAACAGCTGTTTATATGTGATGTGTTCATTCCCCTATTATCTACTTATAATCTATATTCATTCCCCACCTATAAAGCACAGGGAATATAATATACACCTGTTTATATGTGATGTGTTCATTCCCCTATTATCTACTTATATTCTATATTCAACCCCATCTATAAAGCACAGGGAATATAATATACACCTGTTTATATGTGATGTGTTCATTCCCCTATTATCTACTTATATTCTATATTCATTCCCCATCTATAAAGCACAGGGAATATAATATACACCTGTTTATATGTGATGTGTTCATTCCCCTATTATCTACTTATATTCTATATTCATTCCCCACCTATAAAGCACAGGGAATATAATATACATCTGTTTATATGTGATGTGTTCATTCCCCTATTATCTACTTATATTCTATATTCATTCCCCATCTATAAAGCACAGGGAATATAATATACACCTGTTTATATGTGATGTGTTCATTCCCCTATTATCTACTTATATTCTATATTCATTCCCCACCTATCAAGCACAGGGAATATAATATACAGCTGTTTATATGTGATGTGTTCATTTCCCTATTATCTACTTATATTCTATATTCATTCCCCATCTATAAAGCACAGGGAATATAATATACACTTGTTTATATGTGATGTGTTCATTCCCCTATTATCTACTTATATTCTATATTCATTCCCCACCAATTAAGCACAGGGAATATAATATACAGCTGTTTATATGTGAGGTGTTCATTCCCCCATTATCTACTTATATTCTATATTCATTCCCCACCTATAAAGCACAGGGAATATAATACACACCTGTTTATATGTGATGTGTTCATTCCCCTATTATCTACTTATATTCTATATTCATTCCCCACCTATAAAGCACAGGAAATATAATATACACCTGTTTATATGTGATGTGTTCATTCCCCTATTATCTACTTATATTCTATATTCAGTCCCCACCTATAAAGCACAGGGAATATAATATACACCTGTTTATATGAGATGTGTTCATTCCCCTATTATCTACTTATATTCAATATTCATTCCCCACCTATAAAGCACAGGGAATATAATATACACCTCTTTATATGTGATCTGTTCATTCCCCTATTATCTACTTATATTCTATATTCATTCCCCATCTATAAAGCACAGGGAATATAATATACACCTGTTTATATGTGATGTGTTCATTCCCCTATTATCTACTTATATTCCATTTTCATTCCCTACCTATCAAGCACAGGGAATATAATATACACCTGTTTATATGTGATGTGTTCATTCCCCTATTATCTACTTATATTCTATATTCATTCCCCATCTATAAAGCACAGGGAATATAATATACACCTGTTTATATGTGATGTGTTCATTCCCCTATTATCTACTTATATTCTATATTCAGTCCCCACCTATAAAGCACAGGGAATATAATATACACCTGTTTATATGAGATGTGTTCATTCCCCTATTATCTACTTATATTCAATATTCATTCCCCACCTATAAAGCACAGGGAATATAATATACACCTCTTTATATGTGATGTGTTCATTCCCCTATTATCTACTTATATTCCATTTTCATTCCCTACCTATCAAGCACAGGGAATATAATATACACCTGTTTATATGTGATGTGTTCATTCCCCTATTATCTACTTATATTCTATATTCATTCCCCATCTATAAAGCACAGGGAATATAATATACATCTGTTTATATGTGATGTGTTCATTCCCCTATTATCTACTTATATTCTATATTCAGTCCCCACCTATAAAGCACAGGGAATATAATATACACCTGTTTATATGAGATGTGTTCATTCCCCTATTATCTACTTATATTCAATATTCATTCCCCACCTATAAAGCACAGGGAATATAATATACACCTCTTTATATGTGATGTGTTCATTCCCCTATTATCTACTTATATTCTATATTCATTCCCCATCTATAAAGCACAGGGAATATAATATACACCTGTTTATATGTGATGTGTTCATTCCCCTATTATCTACTTATATTCCATTTTCATTCCCTACCTATCAAGCACAGGGAATATAATATACACCTGTTTATATGTGATGTGTTCATTCCCCTATTATCTACTTATATTCTATATTCATTCCCCATCTATAAAGCACAGGGAATATAATATACACCTGTTTATATGTGATGTGTTCACTCCCCTATTATCTACTTATATTCTATATTCATTCCCCATCTATAAAGCACAGGGAATATAATATACACCTGTTTATATGTGATGTGTTCATTCCCCTATAATCTACATATATTCTATATTCATTCCCCATCTATAAAGCACAGGGAATATAATATACACCTGTTTATATGTGATGTGTTCATTCCCCTATAATCTACATATATTCTATATTCATTCCCCATCTATAAAGCACAGGGAATATAATATACACCTGTTTATATGTGATGTGTTCATTCCCCTATAATCTACATATATTCTATATTCATTCCCCACCTATAAAGCACAGGGAATATAATATACACCTGTTTATATGTGATGTGTTCATTCCCCTATTATCTACTTATATTCTATATTCATTACCTATCTATAAAGCACAGGGAATATAATATACATCTGTTTATATGTGATGTGTTCATTCCCTTATCTACTTATATTCTATATTCATTCCCCATCTATAAAGCACAGGGAATATAATATACACCTGTTTATATGTGATGTGTTCATTCCCCTATTATCTACTTATATTCTATATTCATTCCCCATCTATAAAGGACAGGGAATATAATATACACCTGTTTATATGTGATGTGTTCATTCCCCTATTATCTACTTATATTCTATATTCATTCCCCATCTATAAAGCACAGGGAATATAATATACAGCTGTTTATATATGATGTGTTCATTCCCCTATTATTTACTTATATTCTATATTCATTCTCCATCTATAAAGCACAGGGAATATAATATACATCTGTTTATATGTGATGTGTTCATTCCCCTATTATTTACTTATATTCTATATTCATTCCCCATCTATAAAGCACAGGGAATATAATATACATCTGTTTATATGTGATGTGTTCATTCCCCTATTATTTACTTATATTCTATATTCATTCCCCATCTATAAAGCTCAGGGAATATAATATACACCTGTTTATATGTGATGTGTTCATTCCCCTATTATCTACTTATATTCTATATTCATTCCCCATCTATAAAGCACAGGGAATATAATATACACCTGTTTATATGTGATGTGTTCACTCCCCTATTATCTACTTATATTCTATATTCATTCCCCATCTATAAAGCACAGGGAATATAATATACACCTGTTTATATGTGATGTGTTCACTCCCCTATTATCTACTTATATTCTATATTCATTCCCCATCTATAAAGCACAGGGAATATAATTTACACCTGTTTATATGTGATGTGTTCATTCCCCTATTATCTACTTATATTCTATATTCATTCCCCATCTATAAAGCACAGGGAATATAATATACACCTGTTTATATGTGATGTGTTCATTCCCCTATTATCTACTTATATTCTATATTCATTCCCCACCTATAAAGCACAGGGAATATAATATACACCTGTTTATATGTGATGTGTTCATTCCCCTATTATCTACTTATATTCTATATTCATTACCTATCTATAAAGCACAGGGAATATAATATACATCTGTTTATATGTGATGTGTTCATTCCCTTATCTACTTATATTCTATATTCATTCCCCATCTATAAAGCACAGGCAATATAATATACACCTGTTTATATGTGATGTGTTCATTCCCCTATTATCTACTTATATTCTATATTCATTCCCCATCTATAAAGGACAGGGAATATAATATACACCTGTTTATATGTGATGTGTTCATTCCCCTATTATCTACTTATATTCTATATTCATTCCCCATCTATAAAGCACAGGGAATATAATATACAGCTGTTTATATATGATGTGTTCATTCCCCTATTATTTACTTATATTCTATATTCATTCTCCATCTATAAAGCACAGGGAATATAATATACAGCTGTTTATATGTGATGTGTTCATTCCCCTATTATCTACTTATATTCTATATTCATTCCCCATCTATAAAGCACAGGGAATATAATATACAGCTGTTTATATGTGATGTTTTCATTCCCCTATTATTTACTTATATTCTATATTCATTCCCCATCTATAAAGCACAGGGAATATAATATACACCTGTTTATATGTGATGTGTTCATTCCCCTATTATTTACTTATATTCTATATTCATTCCCCATCTATAAAGGACAGGGAATATAATATACAGCTGTTTATATGTGATGTTTTCATTCCCCTATTATTTACTTATATTCTATATTCATTCTCCATCTATAAAGCACAGGGAATATAATATACACCTGTTTATATGTGATGTGTTCACTCCCCTATTATCTACTTATATTCTATATTCATTCCCCATCTATAAAGCACAGGGAATATAATATACACCTGTTTATATGTGATATGTTCATTCCCCTATTATCTACTTATATTCTATATTCATTCCTCATCTATAAAGCACAGGGAATATAATATACACCTGTTTATATGTGATGTGTTCATTCCCCTATTATTTACTTATATTCTATATTCATTCCCCATCTATAAAGGACAGGGAATATAATATACAGCTGTTTATATGTGATGTTTTCATTCCCCTATTATTTACTTATATTCTATATTCATTCTCCATCTATAAAGCACAGGGAATATAATATACACCTGTTTATATGTGATGTGTTCACTCCCCTATTATCTACTTATATTCTATATTCATTCCCCATCTATAAAGCACAGGGAATATAATATACACCTGTTTATATGTGATGTGTTCATTCCCCTATTATCTACTTATATTCTATATTCATTCCCCACCTATAAAGCACAGGGAATATAATATACACCTGTTTATATGTGATGTGTTCATTCCCCTATTAACTACATATATTCTATATTCATTCCCCACCTATAAAGCACAGGGAATATAATATACACCTGTTTATATGTGGTGTTCATTCCCTTATTATCTACTTATAGGCTGAGTTCACACGATGCGTTTTTCATGCGTTTCCTCGGCGTTTTTGCAGTTGCGTAAACGCCGCGGAAACGCATGAAAAACGCATGGTAGAAGGGCAGCAATGTTCCCCAATGGAAATCCGCATGTGCTGCGCCCATGATGCGGATTTTTCCGCAGCGTAAACGCTGCGGTCAAAAATCCGCAGCATGTCAATTAATTTTGCGGAAACGCTGCTCTTTTGCCGCCATTGACTTGCATTAGACCGCATGGAATCCGCATCACTGTATATGTTGATGCGCTTTTCATGCGGTCTAATGTGCGGATGGTACCCGGGTGTGGATGAGAGGACTCTCATCCAGACCCAGGTACCATTAAAAAAAAAAGAATAAAATAAAAAATATATATATTCTCACCTTCTGACGGCCCGCGCTGCGTCCTGCCGGCTTCCCGCGCACTTCGCGGTTGAATGAAGGACCTTCGCTGACGTCAGTCATGTGACGGGTCACGTGACGCTGACGTCGGAAGGTCCTACAGTCTTCACTGCCGGCAGCCGGGACCGATGAAGCAGGACACCGGGGGCCATCAGATGGTAACGTATAGATTTATTTTTTATTTTTTGACATCACACACTATATAAATCCATGCCAGTTGCATGGATTTATATAGTGTGACCAAGTTGTCAAGCACTTTCCAAGTGATGCTAAAATCGCTTGGAAAAGCGCTTGTCAATCTGCATGCGGAAATGCATGTGAAGAACGCTTCACATCCGCATGTCCCTGGCAGGAAACCGCATGTACAATCCGCATGCGTTTTTTCCTGCCAGAGAGATGCAGAAACGCTCAGGAAAAAATCCTGAGCATTTCTGCATCGTGTGCACATACCCATATTCTATATTCATTCCCCATCTATAAAGCACAGGGAATATAATACACACCTGTTTATATGCGATGTGTTCATTCCCCTATTATCTACTTATATTCTATATTCATTCCCCATCTATAAAGCACAGGGAATATAATATACACCTGTTTATATGTGATGTGTTCATTCCCCTATTATCTACTTATATTCTATATTCATTCCCCATCTATAAAGCACAGGGAATATAATATACACCTGTTTATATGTGATGTGTTCATTCCCCTATTATCTACTTATATTCTATATTCATTCCCCATCTATAAAGCACAGGGAATATAATATACACCTGTTTATATGTGATGTGTTCATTCCCCTATTATCTACTTATATTCTATATTCATTCCCCATCTATAAAGCACAGGGAATATAATATACACCTGTTTATGTGATGTGTTCATTCCCCTATTATCTACTTATATTCTATATTCATTCCCCACCTATAAAGCACAGGGAATATAATATACACCTCTTTATATGTGATGTGTTTATTCCCCTATTATCTACTTATATTCTATATTCATTCCCCTTCTATAAAGCACAGGGAATATAATATACACCTGTTTATATGTGGTGTTCATTCCCTTATTATCTACTTATATTATATATTCATTCCCCATCTATAAAGCACAGGGAATATAATATACACCTGTTTATATGTGATGTGTTTATTCCCTTATTATCTACTTATATTCTATATTCATTCCCCATCTATAAAGCACAGGGCATATAATATACACCTGTTTATATGTGATGTGTTCATTCCCCTATTATCTACTTATATTCTATATTCATTCCCCATCTATAAAGCACAGGGAATATAATATACACCTGTTTATATGTGATGTGTTCATTCCCCTATTATCTACTTATATTCTATATTAATTCCCCATCTATAAAGCACAGGGAATATAATATACACCTGTTTATATGTGATGTGTTCATTCCCCTATTATCTACTTATATTCTATATTCATTCCCCATCTATAAAGCACAGGGAATATAATATACACCTGTTTATATGTGATGTGTTCATTCCCCTATTATCTACTTATATTCTATATTCATTCCCCATCTATAAAGCACAGGAAATATAATATACACCTGTTTATATGTGATGTGTTCATTCCCCTATTATCTACTTATATTCTATATTCATTCCCCATCTATAAAGCACAGGGAATATAATATACACCTGTTTATATGTGATGTGTTCATTCCCCTATTATCTACTTATATTCTATATTCATTCCCCATCTATAAAGCACAGGGAATATAATATACACCTGTTTTATATGTGATGTGTTCATTCCCCTATTATCTACTTATATTCAATATTCATTCCCCACCTATAAAGCACAGGGAATATAATATACACCTGTTTATATGTGATGTGTTCATTCCCCTATTATCTACTTAGGAAATGAATATAGAATATAAGTAGATAATAGGGGAATGAACACATCACATATACACAGGTGTATATTATATTCCCTGTGCTTTATAGGTGGGGAATGAATATAGAATATAAGTAGATAATAAGGGAATGAACACATCACATATAAACAGCTGTATATTATATTCCCTGTGCTTTATAGATGGGAAATGAATATAGAATATAAGTAGATAATCGGGGAATGAACACATCACATATAAACAGGTGTATATTATATTCCCTGTGCTTTATAGATGGGGAATGAATATAGAATAGAATGAATATAGAATATAAGTAGATAATAGGGGAATGAACACATCACATATAAACAGGTGTATATTATATTCCCTGTGCTTTATAGATGGGGAATGAATATAGAATATAAGTAGATAATAGGGGAATGAACACATCACATATAAACCGGTGTATATTATATTCCCTGTGCTTTATAGATGGGGAATGAATATAGAATATAAGTAGATAATAGGGGAATGAACACATCACATATAAACAGGTGTATATTATATTCCCTGTGCTTTATAGATGGAGAATGAATATAGAATATAAGTAGATAATAGGGGAATGAACTCATCACATATAAACAGCTGTATATTATATTCCCTGTCCTTTATAGATGGGGAATGAATATAGAATATAAGTAGATAATAGGGGAATGAACACATCACATATGAACAGGTGTATATTATATTCCCTGTGCTTTATAGATAGGGAATGAATATAGAATATAAGTAGATAATAGGGGAATGAACACATCACATATAAACAGGTGTATATTATATTCCCTGTGCTTTATAGGTGGGGAATGAATATTGAATATAAGTAGATAATAGGGGAATGAACACATCACATATAAACAGGTGTATATTATATTCCCTGTGCTTTATAGATGGGGAATGAATATAGAATATAAGTAGATAATAGGGGAATGAACACATCACATATAAACAGGTGTATATTATATTTCCTGTGCTTTATAGATGGGGAATGAATATAGAATATAAGTAGATAATAGGGGAATGAACACATCTCATATAAACAGGTGTATATTATATTCCCTGTGCTTTATAGATAGGGAATGAATATAGAATATATCTGTAAAGCACAGGGAATATAATATACACCTGTTTATATGAGATGTGTTCATTCCCCTATTATCTGCTTATATTCTATATTCATTCCCCATCTATAAAGCACAGGAAATATAATATACACCTGTTTATATGTGATGTGTTCATTCCCCTATTATCTACTTATATTCTATATTCATTCCCCATCTATAAAGCACAGGGAATATAATATACACCTGTTTATATGTGATGAAGTTGACGCGCCCCTGGGCCTGTGTCGCGCTGCGTTGCGCACGCGGGAGCTTACCCGGAGCCGGATCTCTTGGGGGTAGTAGTCTCGTGGCGGTGACCCGGTCCGTGCCCAGGGAGTCAGACTAAGTGGCAGTCTATTAGCAGTAGATGGTGGATGACTACACCACCCGTTGAATGCAGCTATGGAGCTGCCGCTGCAGGGCAGACCGCTGAGGCCGGTGGAAGGATGGTGCAGCGTGGATGGTATAACCCCCAACGGGAGGGGTATGGCCTCAGGGCAGCCGACGTGGATGATGGGGGTAGCAGGAACCACTCGGAGACGGTACTGTGTAGTTCAGGGTCTTTACTGGTGACAAAGATAGACCCTCCCGGAGTACTGGCTAGCGATTGGGGCCTGGTCAGTCCTTGAGCAGATGGGATCTCCCCTGGCCAGGCGGAGTTGTAGGCCTCCCAAACTAACGATACTCTTCTGGCTACCTTGCTAGAGGCGGGTATAAGTAGCCCACGTCCCTGAGTGTACCGTGTGGTGCTCACCCGTATGGCCGGTGACTCGGGGCCTTCGGGTTTCTGGGCCAGAGGACCTGCAATCCCCTGCCGGTCGGTTTCTGCTGCTGGATAGGAGTTAGTCCCCACAGCCTCGGACTCCGGGTCCGGTGATAACTTCTCAGTCAGGGCGAGCTCTGCAGCTGCCAGCCCCTGACTCCTTGTAACACTGCTCCCACAGAGCTCCTGTTGTTTCTTCCTATATTTGCTTCTCTTCTCTGCTTCTTCTCTACTCTCTAACCCTGTCTCAGCCCTAGGTTTTTATAGGGGAAGTCCTTCCCCTCCCAGGACTGGGCAGGAGGTGTGGCATGCATAGGATCCCTGACCAAGAGACCTCCCACCTGCTCTCAGACATAACATTGCATTACTGTGGAAACCAGACCCCTGGGGTGCCACATTCCCCCCTAGTGAAATTTAGTACTCCGGGACTAAACATATTTTAGAAAAACATAACAAGATATAACAATAACAATACAATAAAGAAACACATAAAGGTGGTCACGGCATGTCCGTAACCGGGTGCAGTCTTTGAAGAAAGCAAGGTGTCCATTTCACCAAAACAGGGAGACGTAACCAGGTAGGGGTCTGTCCTGCCCCGAGTCCTTAACAGTCTTTAGTCCATCCTGGGTTACGCTCCAACTATGTACAAAGGATTCCCGGTAAATCCACCAAGGACTCCTAAAAATAACTAGAAACACATAATTATTTACAAGTAACAAGAAAAACAGGTAACCTCAAATAAAACAATTTATACATTTCAAATCCTCCAACGTGCGGGTAACTGGCCTCTAGTGGCCCTAGTGGACCTACGGAGCTGACTGTCTAGCCCTGAACTACAGGGTGTAGGAGCTGTCAAGGGTAAACTGGGCAGCTGTCTACCGGCTCTTTGGCTCACTAGGGGTACGGCAGGCTCACTATAAGCAGAGGGTTGATCCTCCTGTTCTGCTTGTGTGGAGTCTTCTGCCTCCTGGACCGGCTGCTCTTCCAGCTCTACCTGTCGCTCCGTAGGTGCTTGGGATGCTGGTTGGAGGAAGGTGAGTACGGGTACCACAACTGCGCCATTGACTTGAGTCCAAGACAGAGGGAAGTCTCCGAGCACAGTACTAACCATGTCTTCCCTTTCCTCTACGGGTCGAGGGTCTTCTTGTTCCTCTTCAGGGTTCCGTAGCTGTTCGGGACACTTCTTCAGGTGATCCCGGGATACAATGGTTGTGGTTTCCCCTCCGTCTTTACTGATGGTACAGACCTTTGGGTTGTCGTGGCTTGAGGGCAGTACGGTGTACGGGTCCTTCTCCCACTGGTCGTCCAACTTGTGGAGCCATCTTTTTCTCTTCAAGACTTGCTCTCCGGGTACCAGGGGAACAGCGGGAGCATACTGGTTGTAAGTTTTCTCTTGCCTTTCCCTAGCCTGACAGAGACTTCGCTCCACGCTCTCCTGTACTCTCCGGTACTGCTGCTGCCTTTCTGTGTCCCAGTCTGCTTCTGGTGAAGTGTCCTCGGGTGTCAGGACTCCCATTTCCAGGTCAACAGGTAACTTACCAGGTCTCGCCCTCATTAGGTAAGCCGGGGTACAGTTGGTGGAACCTACCGGGATGTGGTTGTATAGGTCCACCAGATCGGGCAGCTTCTCAGGCCACAGACTGCGTTCTTCCAGGGGCAACGTTTTCAGAAGATCCATTACCACCTGGTTCATTTTCTCACAAAGTCCATTAGTTTGCGGATGATAGGGTGTTGTCCTTATCTTCCGGCAGCCATACAGAGTGCAGAATTCTTGGAAGACCTCCGCTTCAAAGGCAGGTCCCTGGTCTGTCAACACTTGGTCCGGGTACCCGTGTGGACGGCAGAAATGCTGCTGGAAGGCTCTAGCTGCTGTTCGAGCTGTTAAGTCCTTGACAGGGACGACAACCAAGAACCGGGAGTAGTGATCCACGATGGTTAGTGCGTAGACGTAGCCACTTCTGCTTGGGGTCAGTTTTACATGATCCAAGGCTACCAGTTCCAACGGCTGCCGGGTGACGATGGACTGCAGGGGAGTCTTCTGGCTGGCACGGTCCTTCCTTCTTAGGTTGCACGGGCCACAGTCTCTGCACCACCTCTCGATGGTTCCCCTTATGCCTACCCAGTGGAACCGCTCGCGCAGCAGGAACTCCAGCTTCTTCCATCCGAAGTGTCCAGCCCCGTCGTGGTATGCCTCCATCACCATGGCTGCGTCTCTTCGTGGCACCACTACTTGCCAGATTAGTTCATGCGTCCGGGAGTTAACCATTCTGCGGCACAACTTCCCCTTGTAAAGGAACAGTCGACTCTTCTCAGCCCACAGTTGCTTGGCTTCCTCCAGAGCGTCTGGGTCAAGGCGAGCCTCTGGCCGAGTCAGCATCTCCTTCACCAGCCGGACGGCAGGGTCACTGTCTTGCGTTTCCGCCCAGTTGTAGTGAGGTAAGGGGTTAAGCGTAGCGCCTTGCTTACTCCTTACCCGATGGGAATACTGGATAGTCCCATGACGGTGAAACGCGGGGAGTTCGACTTCTTCCAGTCCCTCTGGATCTTCTCCTACGTCCGGTAGGTTTGGCATCCTGGACAGGGCGTCCGCGTTGGTATTGGAGCGTCCTGCCCGGTATTTGATGGTGAACTCGTAGTTGGACAGGCGGGCCATCCATCTCTGCTCTAGGGCACCGAGTCTTGCCGTGTCCAGGTGTGTCAACGGGTTGTTATCCGTGTACATGACGAACCGGGAAGAAGCGAGGTAGTGCTTAAAGCGTTCGGTGACTGCCCACACCACTGCCAGGAACTCTAGCTTAAATGAGCTGTAATTCTCAGGGTTTCTCTCGGTGGGTCGCAGTTTTCGGCTGGCGTAAGCGAGTACTCGTTCTTTCCCCTGCTGGATCTGGGACAGCACGGCTCCTAGCCCGATGTTACTTGCGTCAGTGTAGAGGATAAAGGGCTGGTTGTAATCCGGGTACGCCAGGATTTCATCCCCCGTGAGGGCCATCTTCAGCTGGCGGAAGGACTCTTCTTCTAACTTCTCCCATTTGAAGGGCGGCTTCTGGTTCTTGGCCTTCCGGGACTGGCCTATCAGGAGGTCCTGCATAGGAGCTGCCTTCTTGGTGAAACCGGGTATGAACCTTCGGTAGTAGCCTACCAACCCGAGGAACTGCCGCACTTCCTTTACACTGGAGGGACTTGGCCATTCCTTAATTGCGGTGATCTTATCAGGATCGGGAGCCACTCCGTCAGCGCTCACCATGTGTCCCAGGTACTGCACCTTTGGTTTCAGGAGGTGACACTTGGAGGGTTTCACCTTTAGGCCGTAGCTTGCCAGGGCTTCGAACACTTCCGCCAGGTGTTTCAGGTGGTCCTCATAAGTCTTAGAATATACGATGACATCGTCCAGGTACAACAGGACCGTCTCGAAGTTTCTGTGGCCCAGACAGCACTCCATTAATCGTTGGAAGGTTCCTGGTGCGTTGCAGAGTCCGAACGGCATGCAGGAAAACTCGCTAAGTCCCATCGGGGTGGTGAATGCGGTCTTCTCCCGGTCCGCCTCTGCTACAGGAACCTGCCAGTACCCACTAGTGAGATCCAAGGTAGAGAAGAAGTTAGCAGATCTTAAAGCAGCCAAAGACTCCTCTATCCTTGGTAAGGGGTACGCATCCTTGTGTGTGATACGGTTGATTTTCCGGTAATCTACACAGATCCTCATGGTGTTGTCTTTCTTTTTGACTAAGACTAGTGGAGCTGCCCAGGGGCTACAGCTATCCCTGATCACCCCAGCCTCCTTCATGTCTCTAAGCATCCCCTTGGCGTGTTGGTAGTGTGCAGGGGGTACGGGTCGATACCTCTCTTTTATGGGAGGATGGTCTCCCGTGGGGATGTGGTGTTCTACCCCCTTGACTCGCCCGAAGTCTAACGGGTGTTTACTAAACACTCTCTCGTACTCTTGAACCACCCGATAGACTCCCTGTTTCTGGTGTGAGGGAGTGGAGTCAGTACCCAAATGCAGTTGCTGACACCAGTCCTCCATTGTTTTCTTAGAGCCGTTACCTTCCTCCGGGTGAGATGGAGGCAAGGGTTCCACAGATTGTATAGCATTTTGGTTAATGGTATATAATTTGGCTTGCGTGGCATACCGGGGCAGGTACACTTCCCTCTTCCCGATATTGATTATGCGAACGGGCACCCTCCCATGGCGTACATTAACCACCCCCCGTGCTGTCAAGATGGTGGGCCTACTGTCTGAGTAAACTGGTTCTACCATTGCCTGGTAATCTCTACCTCTCAGACCAATAGCTGCCCGGCACCAAATCATCATTTCACTTTTTGGGGGCATGGCAATAGGGAAAGGGTCACACATTCTCACGCTACCAATCTCACCGCCGGAGAGTTCCACCTGTTGCCGTCGCATCAGTGCCCGGATCTCTTTTTGGAGCACTCGCTGCTCGCCGGAGCTGGCGTTCTTGGCAACCTGCTGTAAAAGGAAAATCACCTCTGCAAGACAATTTTCAATTACATTAGTTCCTAGAGTTATCTTTGGGTGACTCTTGTGTTTGTCAATGTCTACAATGATCAGTCCCTGTGCTGCCAATTCGACTCTACCGATTTTAATGGTCACCTCTTTAAATCCAATCTGTGGCACGGGCTGACCATTGCTGGCGATGATACTCAAGTCGTCGTCAGGGTAGCGGGTGATATCCGAGTCATTCCAGTACTGCTTGAAGAGCACGTACGGGATGGTGGTGACCTGTGACCCGGTGTCCAGTAGGGCACTCATAGGAATGCCATCCAGTACCACGGGTAAGACTGGACGTCCTCCCACATATTTGTCGCGCCAGTTCGATGGGCCTGGTGATCTTTTTCCTGGGGGTTGGCCCTCTACCCCAGGTTGTGCCAGTTTAAAGGACAGTACCTTGCCATATGTCCGGGTTGATTGCAGCGGCGGCAGATGGGTCGTCCGTCCTCGTTGTATCGGTCGCTGGGTCTTCCTCTGGCCGGTGGGGTCCTCCTTGGTCGACGCCACGGGATGTCCTCCGGTCCGGATGCCAGCTGGATCTTCCCTGGAGTGGAAACCTGTAAAGACTGCACAGTTCGGGTTAGCGCAGCAACGCTTTTAGCTAGCTCTTGGACCTGATGGTGCAGGTCTGGAGCCGAGTCATTGTTCAAAGCCTGCGCATCAGCTCCCACAGGCCCTGCCGACAAGGGCGCCGCCTCCTGGTGGTAGGTGGTAGTGGGGCGTCTGTGGGTCACAACGCCACCTGGTGCCGGTTCTCGGAGCACCCGGATGGCTCTGTCCTTGAACTGTGCAAATCCCAGATGAGGGTCCTGTAAGGCCATTGCCCGCAACTGGGTTCGGTGGGCATTGCAATATAAACCCTCTATAAATTGTTCAGTTAACAGCCTGTCCTCGTCTCCCACGCCGTCAGGGTCGGTCTGCTTAATGGCTCTCAGGGCCTCTTGTAGGTTCAGGGCATAGTCCCTTATACTCTCATGTGCCCGCTGTTTGCACCCGTAGAATCTAAGCTTGATCTCGGCTGAGGTGCGGGTATCAAAGGTGTCCCTCAGCCGGGTTAGTATCCCTGCGACAGTCCTCCCCCCAGGTGGCCAGGACTTTACCTCCCTTTGGGCTGCCCCGGTTAATTGGGCCACCAGGATGCTTACTTTTTGCTCTTCTGTGAGGGGGTACACCTGGAAGAGGCTATCCAGTTTTTCTCTAAAGTCCTGCAGGGTATGTGACTCCCCTGAGTACTGGGGTAGCCAGGCTGCCCCCGGGATATAGGGCATGGTGAAAGGCATGACCGCAACAGCGGTGGCGCTGGCGGGGGATGGAGCGGTGAAGCTCTCCTCCGTATCCGACATCCTTCTCCCCCCTAGTGGACCGTGGCCTACCTTGCGATGATCCTCTTCCGTAGGCCGCGGCTCCGCAGTGGATCGTCAGGGTTGAGGACCTTCCGTCGCGCTCCTGTGACGTCGGCGTCTGCTGGGCTCCTTCCAGGACCTTACGCAACGTCCGGACGTGAGGCGGGGCTTCAGTTCTCGCGCGTTTTCGGAGTCCACGCCCCTCTTCTTCCCGCGCGGCGTCCCCAAGATGGCGTCCAACGGCGGGAAAACTCCACGGATGGCGGGAAGAAGGCTGAAGATGGCGCCGGATGGCGGGAATCTTCACCGATGGCGGGAAGAAGGCCGAAGATGGCGCCGGATGGCGGGAATCTTCACCACAGGTAAGTATTAAAAGTCTCTTTTTCAGGCACGCAGTACCCGGTGGTTGCGGGCACGAAATCCTGCCGACTACGCCAAAAGTTGACGCGCCCCTGGGCCTGTGTCGCGCTGCGTTGCGCACGCGGGAGCTTACCCGGAGCCGGATCTCTTGGGGGTAGTAGTCTCGTGGCGGTGACCCGGTCCGTGCCCAGGGAGTCAGACTAAGTGGCAGTCTATTAGCAGTAGATGGTGGATGACTACGCCACCCGTTGAATGCAGCTATGGAGCTGCCGCTGCAGGGCAGACCGCTGAGGCCGGTGGAAGGATGGTGCAGCGTGGATGGTATAACCCCCAACGGGAGGGGTATGGCCTCAGGGCAGCCGACGTGGATGATGGGGGTAGCAGGAACCACTCGGAGACGGTACTGTGTAGTTCAGGGTCTTTACTGGTGACAAAGATAGACCCTCCCGGAGTACTGGCTAGCGATTGGGGCCTGGTCAGTCCTTGAGCAGATGGGATCTCCCCTGGCCAGGCGGAGTTGTAGGCCTCCCAAACTAACGATACTCTTCTGGCTACCTTGCTAGAGGCGGGTATAAGTAGCCCACGTCCCTGAGTGTACCGTGTGGTGCTCACCCGTATGGCCGGTGACTCGGGGCCTTCGGGTTTCTGGGCCAGAGGACCTGCAATCCCCTGCCGGTCGGTTTCTGCTGCTGGATAGGAGTTAGTCCCCACAGCCTCGGACTCCGGGTCCGGTGATAACTTCTCAGTCAGGGAGAGCTCTGCAGCTGCCAGCCCCTGACTCCTTGTAACACTGCTCCCACAGAGCTCCTGTTGTTTCTTCCTATATTTGCTTCTCTTCTCTGCTTCTTCTCTACTCTCTAACCCTGTCTCAGCCCTAGGTTTTTATAGGGGAAGTCCTTCCCCTCCCAGGACTGGGCAGGAGGTGTGGCATGCATAGGATCCCTGACCAAGAGACCTCCCACCTGCTCTCAGACATAACATTGCTGTTACCGTGGAAACCAGACCCCTGGGGTGCCACATGTTCATTCCCCTATTATCTACTTATATTCTATATTCATTCCCCATCTATAAAGCACAGGGAATATAATATACATCTGTTTATATGAGATGTGTTTATTCCCCTATTATCTACTTATATTCTATATTCATTCCCCATCTATAAAGCACAGGGAATATAATATACATCTGTTTATATGTGATGTGTTCATTCCCTTATTATCTACTTATATTCTATATTCATTCCCCATCTATAAAGCACAGGGAATATAATATACACCTGTTTATATGTGATGTGTTCATTCCCCTATTATCTACTTATATTCTATATTCATTCCCCACCTATAAAGCACAGGGAATATAATATACACCTGTTTATATGTGGTGTGTTCATTCCCCTATTATCTACTTATATTCTATATTCATTCCCCATCTATAAAGCACAGGGAATATAATATACACCTGTTTATATGTGATGTGTTCATTCCCCTATTATCTACTTATATTCTATATTCATTCCCCACCTATAAAGCACAGGGAATATAATATACACCTGTTTATATGTGATGTGTTCATTCCCCTATTATCTACTTATATTCTATATTCATTCCCTATCTATAAAGCACAGGGAATATAATATACAGCTGTTTATATGTGATGTGTTCATTCCCCTATTATCTACTTATATTCTATATTCATTCCCTATCTATAAAGCACAGGGAATATAATATACAGCTGTGTATATGGGATATATGCTCATTCCCCTATTATCTACTTATATTCTATATTCATTCTCCATCTATAAAGCACAGGGAATATAATATACACCTGTTTATATGTGATGTGTTCATTCCCCTATTATCTACTTATATTCTATATTCATTCCTCATCTATAAAGCACAGGGAATATAATATACATCTGTTTATATGTGATGTGTTCATTCCCCTATTATCTACTTATATTCTATATTCATTCCCCATCTATAAAGCACAGGGAATATAATATACAACTGTTTATATGTGATGTGTTTATTCCCCTATTATCTACTTATATTCTATATTCATTCCCCACCTATAAAGCACAGGGAATATAATATACAACTGTTTATATGTGATGTGTTCATTCCCCTATTATCTACTTATATTCTATATTCATTCCCCATCTATAAAGCACAGGGAATATAATATACACCTGTTTATATGTGATGTGTTCATTCCCCTATTATCTACTTATATTCTATATTCATTCCCCATCTATAAAGCACAGGGAATATAATATACACCTGTTTATATGTGATGTGTTCATTCCCCTATTATCTACTTATATTCTATATTCATTCCCCATCTATAAAGCACAGGGTATATAATATACACCTGTTTATATGTGATGTGTTCATTCCCCTATTATCTACTTATATTCTATATTCATTCCCCATCTATAAAGCACAGGGAATATAATATACACCTGTTTATATGTGATGTGTTCATTCCCCTATTATCTACTTATATTCTATATTCATTCCTCATCTATAAAGCACAGGGAATATAATATACACATGTTTATATGTGATGTGTTCATTCCCCTATTATCTACTTATATTCTATATTCATTCCCCATCTATAAAGCACAGGGAATATAATATACACCTGTTTGTATGTGATATGCTCATTCCCCTATTATCTACTTATATTCTATATTCATTCCCCATCTATAAAGCACAGGGAATATAATATACACCTGTTTATATGTGATGTGTTCATTCCCCTATTATCTACTTATATTCTATATTCATTCCCCATCTATAAAGCACAGGGAATATAATATACACCTGTTTATATGTGATGTGTTCATTCCCCTATTATCTACTTATATTCTATATTCATTCCCCACCTATAAAGCACAGGGAATATAATATACACCTGTTTATATGTGATGTGTTCATTCCCCTATTATCTACTTATATTCTATATTCATTCTCCATCTATAAAGCACAGGGTATATAATATACACCTGTTTATATGTGATGTGTTCATTCCCCTATTATCTACTTATATTCTATATTCATTCCCCACCTATAAAGCACAGGGAATATAATATACACCTGTTTATATGTGATGTGTTCATTCCCCTATTATCTACATATATTTCATGTTCATTCCCCACATATAAAGCACAGGGAATATAATATACACCTGTTTATATGAGATGTGTTCATTCCCCTATTATCTACTTATATTCTATATTCATTCCCCATCTATAAAGCACAGGGAATATAATATACACCTGTTTATATGTGATATGTGTTCATTCCCCTATTATCTACTTATATTCTATATTCATTCCCCATCTATAAAGCACAGGGAATATAATATACACCTGTTTATATGTGATGTGTTCATTCCCCTATTATCTACTTATATTCTATATTCATTCCCCATCTATAAAGCACAGGGAATATAATATACACCTGTTTATATGTGATGTGTTCACTCCCCTATTATCTACTTATATTCTATATTCATTCCCTATCTATAAAGCACAGGGAATATAATGTACAGCTGTTTATATGTGATGTGTTCATTCCCCTATTATCTACTTATATTCTATATTCATTCCCCATCTATAAAGCACAGGGAATATAATATACACCTGTTTATATGTGATGTGTTCATTCCCCTATTATCTACATATATTTCATGTTCATTCCCCACATATAAAGCACAGGGAATATAATATACACCTGTTTATATGAGATGTGTTCATTCCCCTATTATCTACTTATATTCTATATTCATTCCCCATCTATAAAGCACAGGGAATATAATATACACCTGTTTATATGTGATATGTGTTCATTCCCCTATTATCTACTTATATTCTATATTCATTCCCCATCTATAAAGCACAGGGAATATAATATACACCTGTTTATATGTGATGTGTTCATTCCCCTATTATCTACTTATATTCTATATTCATTCCCCATCTATAAAGCACAGGGAATATAATATACACCTGTTTATATGTGATGTGTTCACTCCCCTATTATCTACTTATATTCTATATTCATTCCCTATCTATAAAGCACAGGGAATATAATGTACAGCTGTTTATATGTGATGTGTTCATTCCCCTATTATCTACTTATATTCTATATTCATTCCCCATCTATAAAGCACAGGGAATATAATATACAGCTGTGTATATGGGATATATGCTCATTCCCTATTATCTACTTCTACTTCATGTTCATTCCATGTCCTTGATGCACAACCTCGGTCCAAGTGAAATTGTGAACACTATGCGCGCGCAGGGCTTCAAGGCCGTCAGGCCTTTAGGGGGCGGGGCTAGTTGTGTTGGTGGGCGTGGTTATACTGCTGGGCGTGGTTGTTTTTGATGAGGAGAATCAGTTACTTTCAGTTGACGCCGCGCGGGAGGTTGATCTGTGAAGGTGCCGGTGAGTACCCAGCACTGATCTGTCTGTATCCACACTGCGTGCACCGGGTATGTGCTCTCTATTATTCTACTGTCTTGCAGAGCATCTCACCTATAACTTTATACTATTCTACAGTCCTGCAGAGCATCTCACCTACATCTGTATACTGTCCTGCAGAGCATCTCACCTATAACTATACTAGCCTACAGTCCTGCAGAGCAACTCACCTATAACAATACTATTCTGCAGTCCTACAGAGCATCTCACCTACAATTGTATACTATCCTGCAGAGCATCTTACCTATAACTATACTAGGCTACAGTACTGCAGAGCATCTCACCTATAACTATACTAGCCTACAGTCCTGCAGAGCATCTCACCTATAACTTTATACTATTCTACTGTCCTGCTGAGCATCTCACCTATAACTTTATACTATTCTACAGTCCTGCAGAGCATCTCACCTATAACTTTATTATTTTACAGTCCTGCAGAGCATCTCAGCCATTACTCTATACTATTTTACAATCCTACAGCGCATCTCTCACCCATAACTGTACTATTTTACAGTCCTGCAGAGCATCTCACCTATAACTTTATTATTTTACAGTCCTGCAGAGCATCTCAGCCATTACTCTATACTATTTTACAATCCTACAGCGCATCTCTCACCCATAACTGTACTATTTTACAGTCTAGCAGAGCATCTCAGCTATATCTATACTACTCTACTGTTATGCAGAGTATCTCACCTATAACTTTATACTGTTCTACAATCCTGCAGAGTATCTCTCACCCATAACTATTTTACAGTGCTGCAGAGCATCTCACCTATATATCTATTCTACTGTCCTGCAGAGTACCTCACATATAAAAGTATTTGCTTGTCCTGCTGAACATCTCACACAACTCTATCATTTCCCTGTCCTGAAGAACCTCTCACCCATAACTCTATACTATTCTAATATCTTGCAGAGCATCTCACCTAGAAATTTGTATTATTCGACTGTCCTGCAGAACATCTCACATATAACGCTATAATATTCTATTGTGTTGCAGAACATCTCAGTATACTAATATTGTGCTTTGAATAGCCTGTCGTAATATGGGGATTGTATGCATTTAGAATTGCTGCAGAGCATCTCACAGATCAATGTACTCTGCAGCACTGTGCACATGAAGGATCTGCTGCCGAGCATCGCTCAGTATATCAAGTGGCAGCTGCAAGTGAGAGGGTTGCCTCTGGCCGTAGTCGGTGGCCTCCAGTGGCCGTGGTGTCCCAGGCTGTGAGAGGGTTTCATGCCCTTGTAGTCGTAGAGAGTAGGGGTCAGCCAGGACCACCTGATTCCAGGCAGTACAAAGCATGGCAGCTCCAGCCGCTCAGTATGACGACACCTGTAACCCGACAGTATCTGCTGTACTGCCACAACGCGGAGCGGGGTCCGTTCTCACCCCCTCCGGATGTAAGATCTACCCGAGCTCCATCATCACTGCTCCCAGATGTACGACGCCGCTGTCTGCACCCACCGCCACTGTGCTCTGCTGCTGTGGCGCCTCATTCCAGACCTCCTGGCCATTACCCAGCACAGGAGCGGCCGGACACACCGGCACCTTCAGGACCTCCTGACCATTACCCAGCACAGGACCGGCCGGACACACCGGCACCTTCAGGACCTCCTGACCATTACCCAGCACAGGAGCGGCCGGACACACCGGCACCTTCAGGACCTCCTGGCCATTACCCAGCACAGGAGCGGCCGGACACACCGGCACCTTCAGGACCTCCTGGCCATTACCCAGCACAGGACCGGCCGGACACACCGGCACCTTCAGGACCCCCTGGCCATTACCCAGCACAGGAGCGGCCGGACACACCGGCACCTTCAGGACCTCCTGACCATTACCCAGCATAGGACCGGCCGGACACACCGGCACCTTCAGGACCTCCTGGCCATTACCCAGCACAGGACCGGCCGGACACACCGGCACCTTCAGGACCTCCTGGCCATTACCCAGCACAGGAGCGGCCGGACACACCGGCACCTTCAGGACCTCCTGGCCATTACCCAGCACAGGACCGGCCGGACACACCGGCACCTTCAGGACCCCCTGGCCATTACCCAGCACAGGAGCAGCCGGACACACCGGCACCTTCAGGACCTCCTGACCATTACCCAGCATAGGACCGGCCGGACACACCGGCACCTTCAGGACCTCCTGGCCATTACCCAGCATAGGACCGGCTGGACACACCGGCACCTTCAGGACCTCCTGGCCATTACCCAGCACAGGACTGGCCGGACACACCGGCACCTTCAGCGCCTCCTGGCCATTACCCAGCACAGGAGCGGCCGGACACACCGGCACCTTCAGGGCCTCCTGGCCATTACCCAGCACAGGAGCGGCCGGACACACCGGCACCTTCAGGACCTCCTGGCCATTACCCAGCACAGGACCGGCCGGACACACCGGCACCTTCAGGACCTCCTGGCCATTACCCAGCACAGGAGCGGCCGGACACACCAGCACCTTCAGGACCTCCTGGCCATTACCCAGCACAGGAGCGGCCGGACACACCAGCACCTTCAGGACCCCCTGGCCATTACCCAGCACAGGAGCGGCCGGACACACCGGCACCTCGGGTTGGTTTGAATCCTGCCGACTGCGCCAAAGTTGACGCGCCCCCTGGGACACATCGGCACCTTCTGGACCTCCTGGCCATTACCCAGCACAGGACCGGCCGGACACACCGGCACCTTCAGGACCGCCTTTACTCTTGAGACTAAACCTGCAGCAAGTTGTCCTGTGCAGTGCTGCCAGTGACAGCTGAGTCTCTGTGTTCTCTTGCACGTTCTGGATGTTGTGGTGCCATCATGGCGTGCTTCCGATCAGCAGATGTGCGGCAGTTACTACACAACAAGTTTGTCATTGTCCTCGGAGACTCCAGTAAGTGACCGCTTCCTGTAGGTACTGTGTGTATATGACGCACCCCCTGGGCCTGTGTTGTGCAGGGAATACCCGGAGCCGGATCGCTGGGGGTTGTAGTCTCCGTGGCGTTGACCCGGCCCGTGCCCAGGGTGGTCAATTCAGTGGCAGTCTTATTAGTGTGATAATAGTCCGACTACGCCACCCGTGGATTGCGGTCAGTGGGGACCGCCGCTGCAAGGCAGACCGCTGAGGCCGGTGTTATATGTGCAGCTAAGAATGGGATGACTCCCCACGGGAGAAGTATAGCCTCAGGGCAGTTAGTGTGGATGATGGGAGTGATGGTGCACGAGCGCAGCAGGAATAACTCAGAGTCCGTGCAGTGCAGTTCAGGGTCTTTACTGATGTTATAAAGCAGACCCTGCCGGGAGTACTGGCTAGCAGTAGAGGCCTGGTCAGTCTGAGGGCAAGCAGGATCTCCCCTGGCCAGGTGGAGTTGTAGGCCTCCCCGTCTAGCTGCACTCTTCCTGGCTACCTTGCTGTATGCGGGTAAAAGTAGCCCACGTCCCTGAGTATACCGTGTGGTGCTCACCCGTACGGCCGGTAACTTGGGGCCTCCTGTTAGCCTCTTCTCCACGATGGCGGTGCTGGTCCCTTGCTTGTGACCGTGCCTCCGGGCTTCTATGGCCAGAGGACATGGAATCCCCTGCCGGTTGGATTCTGCTGCTGGACCTGGATGTCCCCACAGCCTCGGACTCCGTGTCCGGGTTTAGTGTATTCAGCCAAGGCGAGCTATCTGGCTTCCAGCCCCTGGCACTCGCTCCTGCTCCTACAGAGCTCCTGCTGTCACTTTCCCTCTCCAGGCTCTGACTCCCAGACTCTGACTGACCTAATCCCGCTCCAGACCCAGTTTATAAGGGCAGATTCCTCCCCTCCCAGGTCTGGGCGGGCGGTGTTGCATGCTTAGGGCTCCTGACCAGAGAAACCTCCCACTTGCTCTCAGACGTAATATTTCTATTACTGTGGTAACCAGACCCCTGGGGTGCCACATATATATCAGTCTGTATCCCCCACATGTGACAAACAGTCCCCCCCCACCAGTAGTCAGATCAGAACTGTCTCCTCCTTCTTAGATTGATGATGGCTGGCTCTGATCCCCCCAATAGTCAGCTCAGAGCCAGCTACTCATGGTTATAATGGCTCCGGCTCATGTCTGACCAGTTCTCTCCCCAGTAGTTGGGTCAGAGCCAGCTGATACTTCTCATGATGATGGTTCTGGGTTTGTGTCAGGTCAGAGCCAACTTCACATAGTGAAGCGTCAGGCTCATGTCTGAACAGTTCTACCCACCATCTTCCTCAATAGTCAGATCAGAGCTGACTTCTATTTGTCATGGTTATGATGGGTCCAGACTAATGTCTGAGCAGTCTCCCTCAGTAGTCGGATCAGAGCCAACAACTCCTTCTCATGGTGATAATGGTTCCAGGTTCTTGTCTGAGCAGGTTTCCACCCAGTAATTAGGTGGAAGCGATCTGCTTCTTATGGTGTTGATGGCTCTAGGTTCACAACGTCTGAGCTGTTCTTTTCTAGTAGTCCGATCAGACAGAGCCAACTGCTCCTACTATAGGTGATGCAAAAAAAAGGAGCATGGACCACACCTCCAAAAATCATACATTTAATATCTATATATATAATCGTCTTATCCCGTCTGTCTGTGTGTCTGTCTGTCCAGGAAATCCCGCGTCGCTCATTGGTCCGGCAGCGGCCAATCAGCGCCGGGGGATTTCTAAAAAAAGATAGCGGCCGTTAGCGGCTCATCTGATGGACGGAGCTGAGCGGCGATGCAGCCGGCTGCTCTTCCAGCTCTACCTGGTCTTCTGTAGGCACTTGAGGGGCTGGCTGGAGAAAGGTGAGGACGGGCACCACGATAGCGTTGTTTACTTGTGTCCAGGATCGGGGAAAGTCTCCGAGTACGGTGCTGATCATTTCCTCCTTTTCCTCTATGGGTTGAGGGTTTTCCTGATCTTCATCCGTGCTTTGCAACTTCTCGGGGCACTTTTTCAGGTGGTCTCTGGAGACAGTGGCTGTGGTCTCTCCTCCATCCTTGCTGATGACGTACACCTTTGGATTATTGTGGCTTGAGGGCAGTACGGTGTACGGGTACTTTTCCCACTGGTCGTCCAACTTATGGAGCCGCCTTTTTCTTTTCAAGACCTGCTCTCCAGGTACCAGGGGAACAGCGGGAGCATGTTGGTTATAAGTCCTCTCCTGCCTTTCTCTTGATTGACAGAGACTTTGCTCTACGCTCTCCTGTACTTTCCGGTACTGCTGCTGCCGTTCTGTATCCCAGTCTGCCTCTGGCGAGGTGTCAGGACTCCCATATCCAGGTCAACAGGCAGCTTACCAGGTCTTGCTCGCATTAGGTAAGCCGGGGTACAGTTGGTGGAACCTACCGGGATGTGGTTATACAGGTCCACCAGATCAGGCAGTTTCTCAGGCCACAGGCTGCGTTCTTCCAGGGGCAATGTTTTTAGCAGATCTATCACCACCTGGTTCATCTTCTCGCAGAGTCCATTGGTTTGGGGGTGATAGGGCGTCGTTCTTATCTTCCGGCAGCCGTACAGGTTGCAGAACTCCTGGAAGACCTTCGCTTCGAAGGCTGGTCCTTGGTCTGTCAACACCTGTTCCGGATACCCGTGCGGACGGCAGAAGTGCAGCTGGAAGGCCCTAGCTGCTGTTTGTGCTGTTAAGTCTTTGACAGGGACCACCACCAGGAACCGGGAGTAGTGATCCACGATGGTTAGGGCGTAGACATACCCACTTCTGCTTGGAGCCAGTTTAACATGGTCCAGAGCGACCAGTTCCAGCAGCTGCCTGGTGATGATGGGCTGCAGGGGAGTCCTCTGGCTGGCACGGTCCCTTCTTCTTAGATTGCACGGGCCACAGTCTCTACACCATCTCTCAATGGCTCCTCTCATGCCTATCCAGTAGAACCGTTCACGCAGCAGGAACTCCAGCTTCTTCGATCCGAAGTGCCCTGCCCCATTGTGGTAGGCCTCCAGCACCATAGCTGCGTCCCGTCTCGGTACCACAACCTGCCAGATCAGTTCATGTGTCCGGGAATTGACCATTCTGTGGCAGAACTTCTCCTTGTAGAGAAACAGTCTGCTTTTTTCCGTCCACAGTTGCTTGGTCTCTTCCGGAGCATCTGGGTCCAGGCGGGCGTCAGCATCTCCTTCACCAGATGGACTGCGGGGTCACTGTCTTGCGTCTCCGCCCAGTTGTAGTGGGGTAAGGGGTTGAACGTAGCGGATCGCTGGCCCCTCACACGGTGGGAATACTAGGTAATCCCATGACGGTGGAACGCAGGGAGTTCGACCTCTTCCAGTTCTTCTGGATCTTCCCCTCCGTCCGGTAGGTTTGGCATCCTGGACAGGGCGTCCGCGTTGGTATTGGAGCGTCCTGCCCGGTATTTGATCGTGAACTCATAATTGGACAGACGGGCCATCCATCTCTGCTCCAGGGAACCCAGTCTTGCAGTGTCCAGGTGGGTCAACGGGTTGTTGTCCGTGTACACGGTGAACCTGGAAGAGGCAAGGTAATGCTTAAAATGTTCGGTTACCGCCCACACCACTGCCAGGAACTCTAGGTTGAACGAGCTGTAATTCTCAGGGTTTCTTTCCGTGGGTCGCAGTTTTCGGCTGGCGTAAGCAATTACCTGTTCTCTCCCCTGCTGGATCTGGGACAGTACGGCTCCTAGCCCGATGTTGCTTGCGTCCGTGTGGAGGATAAAGGGCTGGCTGTAATCAGGGTACGCCAGGATTTCATCCCCCGTGAGGGCCATCTTCAGCTGGCGGAATGACTCCTCTTCCAGCTTTTCCCATCTGAAGGGTGGCTTCTGGTTTTTGGCCTTCCTGGACTGGCCTATCAGGAGGTCCTGCATAGGAGCTGCCTTCTTGGTAAAACCGGGAATGAATCTTCGGTAGTAGCCTACCAACCCGAGGAACTGCCGCACTTCCTTTATGCTGGATGGTCTTGGCCAGTCCTTAATCACGGTGATCTTGTCAGGGTCGGGAGCCACTCCGTCAGCACTCACTACGTGTCCCAGGTACTGTACCTTTGGCTTCAGTAGATGACACTTTGAGGGTTTTACCTTTAGGCCATAGTTTGCCAGGGCTTCAAACACTTCTGCCAGGTGTTCCAGATGGTCCTCATAGGTCTTTGAATAGACGATGACATCGTCCAGGTATAATAGGACCGTCTCGAAGTTCCGGTGTCCCAGACAGCATTCCATCAACCGTTGGAAGGTTCCTGGTGCGTTGCAGAGCCCGAACGGCATACAGTTAAATTCGCTGAGTCCCATCAGGGTGGTGATTGCGGTCTTCTCCCGGTCCGCCTCTGCTACAGGAACCTGCCAGTACCCGCTAGTGAGATCCAAAGTAGAGAAGAAGTTAGCAGATTTTAATGCAGCCAAGAACTCTTCTATCCTTGGTAACGGGTACGCATCTTTGTGTGTGATACGGTTGACCTTCCTGTAGTCTACACACATTCTCATGGTGTTGTCTTTCTTTTTCACTAAGACTAGTGGAGCTGCCCAGGGGCTACAGCTGTCCCTAATTACCCCAGCCTCCTTCATGTCTTTTAGCATCCCCTTGGCGTGTTGATAGTGTGCAGGGGGTACGGGTCGGTATCTCTCCTTTATGGGAGGATGGTCTCCCGTGGGGATGTGATGTTCTACCCCCTTTACTCGCCCGAAGTCTAGCGCGTGTTTACTAAACACTCTCTTGTTCTCTTGAACCACCCGATAGACTCCCTGTTTTTGGTGTGAGGGAGTGGAGTTAGTACCCAAATGCAGTTGCTGACACCAGTCCTCCATTGGTTTCTTAGAGCCGTTACCTTCCTCTAGTTGAGATGGAGGCAAGGGTTCCACGGCCTGTACAGAGTTCTGGTTGATGGTGAACAATTTGGCTAGCGTGGCATACCGGGGCAGGTATACTTCTCTCTCCCCGATATTTATGACCCTCCTATGGCATACATCGACCACCCCCCCCGTGCTGTCAAAATGGTGGGCCTACTGTCTGAGTAGACGGGTTCTACCATTGCTTGGTAGTCTCTACCTCTTAGACCAATAGCTGCCCGGCACCAAATCATCATCTCACTTTTCGGGGGCATGGCAATAGGGAACGGGTCACACATTCTCACTCTACCTATCTCACCACCAGATAATTCCACTTGTTGCCGCTTCATCAGTGCCCGGATCTCTTTTTGGAGGACACGCTGCTGGCTGGAACTGGCGTTCTTGGCAACCTGTTGCAAAATAAGAATCACCTCTGCAAGACAGTTTTCAATTACGTTAGTACCTAGGGTTATTTTTGGGTGACTCTCGCGACGGTCAATGTCCACAATGATCAGTCCTTGTGCCGGCAGTTCACCTTTACCGACCTTGATGGTCACCTCCTTTAAATCCTATCTGCGGCACGGGCTGACCATTGCTGGCGCTAATGCTCAGGTCGTCATCTGGGTAGCGGGTTATGTCCGAGTCATTCCAGTACCGCTTGAAGAGCACGTACAGGATGGTAGTCACCTGTGACCCAGCGCCGCGAGGCGCTCATCTCCCGGCCGGCAACAGCAGAAGGACCCCGACCGCCGGACCCATCTGCGGGACGGAGATGCTGCCGGGAGATGAGCGGCGCGAGGCGCTCATCTCCCGGCCGGTAGCAGTGGAAGGACCGCCGGCGCCGCTGACCTCCATGCGGAAGGGAGGACCGGGGACCAGCGCTGCGGGTCGGGATACTTCTGCTGCGAGCGCCCGCTATGTCCCGGGTTCTCGCAGCGTAAGTAGCCGCACAGGCAGCGCCGCTCCCCGGTCCTCACCAAGACGATTCGATGATTGGTCGCGGTCTTCGGACCCGACCAATCACTGATCTTAGCGCAAAACTTAAACACCGCTGTGCTGATTGGTCGCGGGCAGCGTCGGCGACCAATCACCGATTTGGGCGCCAAATTTAAATATCGGCCGCGACCAATCACCACAGCGGTGTTTAAATGTGGAGCCAAGATCGGTGATTGGTCGCGGCCGATATTTAAATTTGACGCCCAAATCGGTGATTGGTCGCGGTCAGCGTCCGCGACCAATCAGCACTATATTGTTTAACTTTGGCGCCAAGATCAGTCATTGGTCGCGGGCCAAGACAGCGACCAATCACCGATTTGTGCGGCACTTTTAAATAGTGTCTGCGACCAATTGGATGTCAGCGCCGCAGCCTGTGCGGATACTTCCTCTGCAAGAACCAGGGACATGAGCGGGCGCTCGCAGCAGAAGTATCCCGACCCGCAGCGCCGCTCCCCAGTCCTCCCTTCACACCCTAGCCGCTGATCTCCCCACTGTATCAGCATGGTGTTACAAAGGTCCGGAAATTTGTGTTAAAAATCGCTGATTGGTATCTGGCGCTGCCCGCGACCAATCACCTATTTGGGCGCCAAATTTAAATATCGGCCGCGACCAATCAGCACAGCGGTGTTTAAATATGGAGCCAAGATCGGTGATTGGTCGCGGCCGTTATTTAAATTTGGCGCCCATATCGGTGTTTGGTCGCGAGCAGCGCCAGCGACCAATCAGCGATTTTTAACACAAATGTCCGGACCTTTGTAACACCATGCGGATACTGTGGGGACATCAGCGGCTAGGGTGTGAAGGGAGGACCGGGGAGCGGCGCTGCGGGTCGGGATACTTCTGCTGCGAGCGCCCGCTCATTTCCCGGGTTCTCGGAGCGGAAGTATCTGCACAAGCAGCGCCGATAACATCCATGCGGCTAGGGTGTGAAGAGAGGACCGGGGAGCGGCGCTGACATCCATGCGGCTAGGGTGTGAAGGGAGGACCGGGGAGCGGCGCTGACATCCAATTGGTCGCGGCCGCTATTTAAATCTGCCGCACAAATCGGTGATTGGTCGCGGTCTTGGCCCACGACCAATCACGGATCTTGCCGCAAAAGTTAAACACTACGGTGCTGATTGGTCGGGGACGCTGCCCGCGACCAATCACCGATTTGGGTTCCACATTCAAATATCGGCCGCGACCAATCACCGATCTTGGCTCCACGTCGGCGACCAATCACCGATTTGTGCGGCACATTTAAATAGCGGCTGCGACCAATTGGATGTCAGCGCCGGTCCTCCCTTCACGCCCTAGCCGCATGGATGTCAGCGGTGCTGCCTGTGCGGATACTTCCGCTCCGAGAACCCGGGACATGAGCGGCTGCTCGGAGCAGAAGTATCCCGACCCGCAGCGCCGCTCCCCGGTCTTCCCTTCACACCCTAGCCGCTGATGTCCCCACAGTATCCGCATGGTGTTACAAAGGTCCGGACATTTGTGTTAAAAATCGCTGATTGGTCGCGGGCGGTGCCCGCGACCAATTGCCGATCTTGGCGGTAAGTTCAAACACCGCTGTACTGATTGGTCGCGGACGCTATTTAAATGTGCCGCCAAAATAGGTGATTGGTCGCCGACGCTGTGCGCGACCAATCAGCACAGCGGTGTTTGAATTTGCCGCCAAGATCGGTGATTGGTCGCGGGCACCGCCATCGACCAATCAGCGATTTTTAACACAAATGTCCGGATCTTTGTAACACCATGCGGATACTGTGGGGACATCAGCGGCTAGGGTGTGAAGGGAGGACCGGGGAGCGGCGCTGCGGGTCGGGATACTTCTGCTGCGAGCAGTCGCTCATGTCCCGGGTTCTTGCAGTGGAACTATCCGCACAGACAGCGGCGCTGACATCCATGCGGCTAGGGTGTGAAGGGAGGACCGGGGAGCGGCGCTGACATCCAATTGGTCGCGGCCGCTATTTAAATTTAAATGTGGCGCCAAAATCGGTGATTGATCGCGCCCAGCGTCGGCAACCAATCAGCACAGCGGTGTTTAAATGTGGAGCCAAGATCGGTGATTGGTCGCGGCCGATATTTAAATTTGGCGCCCAAATCGGTGATTGGTCGCGAGCAGCGCCAGCGACCAATCAGCGATTTTTAACACAAATGTCCGGATCTTTGTAACACCATGCGGATACTGTGGGGACATCAGCGGCTAGGGTGTGAAGGGAGGACCGGGGAGCGGCGCTGCGGGTCGGGATACTTCTGCTGCGAGAGCCTGCTCATGTCCCGGGTTCTCGCAGTGGAAGTACCCGCACAGGCAGGTCCTCACTAATAGATTCCGCTCCCCGCTCCTCACCAATACGATTCGCTGATTGGTCGCGCTCTCCACACCCGACCAATCAGTGATCTTGGCGCTAAAGTTAAACACCGCTCTGCTGATTGGTTGCGGCCGCTGCCGCAACCAATCACCGATTTGGGCGCCACATTTAAATAGCGGCCGCAACCAATCATCGATTTGGGCGCCACATTTAAATAGCGGCCGCAACCAATCACCGATCTTGCCGCCACATTTAAACACTGCTGTGCTGATTGGACGCCGGACGCGTCCAATCAGCGAGATTGGCGCCAAATTTAAACAACGCTCTTCTGATTGGTTGCGGACTCCAGCCGCGACCAATCAACGAGATTGGCGCCAAATTTAAACCTCACTCTGCTGATTGGTCGCGGCCGGTGGTTGCGACCAATCTGCGTTTTTTGTGCCAAATTTAAACAACGCTCTGCTGATTGGTCGCGGCCGGCGACTGTGACCAATCAGCAGCATTGGGGCCAAATGTAAACCCCGCTCTGCTGATTGGTCGCGGTCGCCGGCCTCGACCCATCAGCATTATTGGTGCCAAATTTAAACCCTGCTCTGCTGATTGGTCACGGTCGCCGGCCGCGACCAATCAGCACTATTGTCGCCAAATTTAAACACCTCTTTGCTGATTGGTCGCGGTCGCGACTAATCAGCGAGATTGGCGCCAAATTTAAACAACGCTCTGCTGATTGGTCGCGCTCCTCCCATTTGGCACATACGATTTTAATTAGCAGGAGACTGCAAAGAGGGTCTAGCCTATTTTTGCTCTCACTTGAGAGCTTGAGGAAGGTGAGTCAAAATGTTCCTTTCATGTGGTGTTGGTGCAGTGTGTCGGCCATTGTTGCTGTGGTTTTGTGCTTGTGGGGCGGCGTGGCCTGGAGTCATGGGGACTCGGTCTTGCAGCATGGGTGCTGTGAGGCACCAGGCCGCCCGCCCTGCTGGTGCATTGTCGCTACGGCGGTGGTTGGCGTACGGCGCTGCTCCCTATCAGGCAGGAAATGTTAGGACCCACTAAGAGGTTTGCCGTGACGTGGCAGTGGGCTTCATACAGTCTGATCAGAATGTTAAACCAAGAACCTCATGTTCAGTTATATTCACACTGCTCAAAAAAATAAAGGGAACACTCAAATAACACATCCTAGATCTGAATGAATGAAATATTCTCATTGAATACTTTGTTCTGTGCAAAGTTGAATGTGCTGACAACAAAACCACACAAAAATCATCAATGGAAATCAAATTTATTAACCAATGGAGGCCTGGATTTGGAGTCACTCCCAAAATTAAAGTGGAAAAACACACTATAGGCTGATCCAACTTTGATGTAATGTCCTTAAAACAAGTCAAAATGAGGCTCAGTATTGTGTGTGGCCTCCACGTGCCTGTATGACCTCCCTACAACACCTGGGCATGCTCCTGATGAGGTTGCGGATGGTCTCCTGTGAGATCTCCTCCCAGACCTGGACTAAAGCATCCGCCGACTCCTGGACAGTCTGTGGTGCAACGCGACGTTGGTGGATAGAGCGAGACATGATGTCCCAGATGTGCTCAATCGGATTCAGGTCTGGGGAACGGGCGGGCCAGTCCATAGCTTCAATGCCTTCATCTTGCAGGAACTGCTGACACACTCCAGCCACATGAGGTCTGGCATTGTCCTGCATTAGGAGGAACACAGGGCCATCCGCACCAGCATATGGTCTCACAAGGGGTTTGAGGATCTCATCTCGGTACCTAATGGCAGTCAGGCTACCTCTGGCGAGCACATGGAGGGCTGTGCGACCTTCCAAAGAAATGCCACCCCACACCATTACTGACCCACTGCCAAACCAGTCATGCTGAAGGATGTTGCAGGCAGCAGATCGCTCTCCACAGCGTCTCCAAACTCTGTCACATCTGTCACATGTGCTCAGTGTGAACCTGCTTTCATCTGTGAAGAGCACAGAGCGCCAGTGGCGACTTTGCCAGTCCTGGTGTTCTATGGAAAATGCCAAGCATCCTGCACGGTGTTGGGCTGTGAGCACAACCCCCGTCTGTGGACGTCGGGCCCTCATACCACCCTCATGGACTCGGTTTCTAACAGTTTGTGCAGACACATGCACATTTGTGGCCTGCTGGAGGTCATTTTTCAGGGCTCTACCAGTTCTCCTCCTGTTCCTCCTTGCACAAAGGCGGAGGTAGCGGTCTTGCTGGGTTGTTACCCTCCTACGGCCCCCTCCATGTCTCCTGGTGTACTGGCCTGTCTTCTGGTAGCGCCTCCAGCCTCTGGACACTACGCTGACAGACACAGCAAACCTTCTTGCCACATCTCGCATTCATGTGCCATCCTGGATGAGCTGCACTACCTGAGCAACTTCTGTGGGTTGTAGAGTCCATCTCATGCTACCACGAGTGTGAAAGCACAACCAACATTCAAAAGTGACCAAAACATCAGCCAGAAAGCATTGGTACTGAGATGTGGTCTGTGGTCCCCACCTGCAGAACCACTCCTTTATTGAGGGTGTCTTGATAATTGCCAATAATTTCCATCTATTGTCTATTCCATTTGCACAACAGCATGTGAAGTTGATTGTCAATCAGTGTTGCTTCCTAAGTGGACAGTTTGATTTCACAGAAGTTTTATTTACCTCGAGTTATATTCTGTTGTTTGTGTTCCCTTTATTTATTTGAGCAGTGTACGTTTGCCGAGAGGCATTAGATCAAATGTATGATTTTTTGGAGGTGCAGTCCATGCTCCTTTCTTTTGCCCTACTATAGGTTATGATGGCTCCATTCCTGCTTCTGTGCATTTCTCCCTCCAGTAGTCAGGTCAGAGCCGGCTGCCACTTTACATGGTTATGATGGCTTTGGGCTTGTGTCTGTGCATTTCTCCCCCCAGTAGTCAGATCAGAGCCAGCAGCTCCTTCTCATGGTGATGATGGCTTTGGGTTCATGTCTGTGCAATTCTCCCCTCATTAATCAGGTCAGATCCAGCTGTTCTTTCTTGCTATGTTAATGGCTGCAGAACACAACCTAGTAGCCAGGTCAGGGCCCATTTCTCATGGTCATGATGTCTGGGCTTGTGTCTGAGCAGTTTTCCCCCAATTGTCATGTCAGAGTTGGCTGTTTCTTCTCATGGTAATGATGGGTCACGGCTCATGTTTGAGCATTTTTTCCCTTAGTAGTCAGGTCAGAGCCGGCAGCTCCTTCTCCTGGTAGTGGCGGTGCCAATCTATTGCCTCAGCAGTTGTTCCCCAGTAGACAGCTCAGTTCTAGCTGCTCTTCCTCATGGTGACATTGGCTCCCTTTTGAGCAGTTCTTCCTCAGCAGTCAGATCTGAGCCCTCTAATTCTTCTGGTAGTGTTAATTGCTTCTCATGGTGAAGGCATCAGGCTCATGTTTGAGTAGTTCCACCCTCCCCACAGTAGTCAGGTTAGAGCTGGATGCTATTTCTCAAGGTTGTGATGGCTCTTGGCTTGGGTTTGAGCAGTTCTCCTCTCAGTAGTCAGGTCAGTGCTAGCAGCTTCTTCTCGTCATGATGGCTCTGAGTTTGTGTCTGAGCAATTCTTACTGAGTAGTCCGGTCAAACCCAACTTCTGTTTCTCATGGTTATGTTGGTACCCTGCTTGTATCTGAGCAGTTCTCCCCCCAATAGTCAGGATTGAGCCGGATGCTCTTTTTCATTATGAAGTCTGGCTCTGAACATTTCTACCCCCATTAGTCATGTCAGAATCGGCTACTTCTTTTCTTAATGATAATGGCCCTGAAGGGAATGTCTGACGAGTGGCGTGTACCTCCATGGGCAACACTAGAACTTTTACTCCCGTCAGAGACTGAAGTGAAATTCCTGGCGTACGGAACGCCACAGCTATTCATGAATTAGACGAGCTGTGGCATCAGGCCATCACTGCCCCATCCCGTCCAGCTCTGCCAGTTTCTGCAGTGACAATGCCAAAAATTGCAACAAAAGTTTGCTTTTTTTTATTATCCCCCCCACCAAGCTTTTACACCAATTTTTGGCGTAAAAGCTTTGATGCATTGTAGCCAATAGATCTAGGCTCACGTCTGAGCAGTCAGGTCAGAGCCAGCCACTCCTCTCAGCGATGGTGACTCCAAGCATGTGTCTGAGCTTTTTTCCCTCTAGTAGTCAAGTCAGAGCTGGCTGCTATTTCTTAAAGTTATGGTGGCTCCGGTCTGGTATCTAAGCAGTTTTTCCTAGTAGTTGGGTCAGAGTCGGCAGCTCCTTCTCATGGTGGTGATGGCTTAGGGTTTGCATCTGAGCCATGTGACTCTTTTGTCTTTTAGTCCAGAGATCCGTGTATAAAGACCTGGTGAAGCTGCTGCAGGATGACAAGTTGTTGTCTAAAGCTCAGATGAAACGGGAGGTAAGATCTTCAGCATGGACACGTGCTGCACTTTCTTAGCATGCTCTGTGCTTCTAGGCTACCTGTCATGCCCATGGTTCAACCGTTGTATTCTTCTCCACAGGGGGAGATGACTTTTGAGAAAGACTCGCTGGTAGAGGGCGGCATCCTTAGTGGAATGCAAAATGGTACCGCATACCGAGAAGTGCGCCAGTACCGGAGTGGCCACCATCTAGTTCGCTTCTACTTCATATCTCTTGTCTATTCTGCTTACCTGGAGAGCATACTGTCAGATTTCGAGAGTGGCCCCCAACCTGATGTGCTGATAGTAAACTCCTGTGTCTGGGATCTCACGAGGTGTCCATTGTGGTTCACGGTAGCCGCCATCATATTGAAGACAGATCCTCATCGTACTCATCTCTTTCAGGTATGATAACAAACATCTGGAGGCTTACAAGACCAACCTGGACCAGCTGTTTCTGCGCCTCAAGGAGGTACTTAGCCCCGAGTGCCTCATCATATGGACCATGACCATGCCAGTTGGATGCAAGGATTACTTCCCAGAGGTAACTGCTCCATGTCTGAGCCATGGCTATGGGGAAAACCTTGTGCATGTAGATATGTCGTGCTGCGTCTGGGGCGCGTGAATATTTTTCCAGTATAACATGTTTACTACTGTGAATCTCTGTTTCCAGAACACTGCACACAACCTGCAGATCAACATCGTGGAGGGGAACTTCTTCAGCGGCACTTTAGCAGATTTCCATAAGCTGGACATGCACTATCACTTCTGTGGTGAACTGCACCTCAGGTGCCACGATGCCACCCACTGGATCCAGTTGGCACATCGGAAGTACTCCCAGATCCTCCTGTACCACATTGCAATGGCTTGGGGGGTGGAGCTGCCAAAGAGCAAGATCCCGGAATGTGCGTGATACTGCTTATCCCACATCATGTATTACCCGTACTTCACATATATTGGTTCCTGTGGTCTAGGTGCTCACAATCTAATGTTTCTATCCTGGACACTTTCTCTGTCCTTGGTAGTATATCACTGTCTACTAGACAGTCCTAAAATCTGCTCTTCTGCCGTATTGAGCTCTACATTTGCCAGTCCTGTAATAATTTGCTCTCTTTCCCACCCTTGTTTCAGGCTCTACTGTTCATGCAGCACCTACACACTTGGTTACATTAGGAAAAAATCCCAAGCTGCACCCCAGAACCAATAAGCGAACGCCCTGTAGTCGGGGTAAGATTTTATTACTGTTCGCTTCAAGTGAGGTAGTCCTAAAACTACAATACTCTAGGCAGAGGCTTTTGTGTGGGAGCAGCTGCATCGACTTAGACCAATCATCTGTTTCTGTAGAGCCATCTTACATGCCGGGGTACTCGACCTTCAACAAGAGGGACACTGACTCTACGTCTGGTGAGTATCACTGTCTTACACATTTTTCCTAGATGTATCCGTAACGTTATTTGTAACCTGTGCCCTGAGTACTACATTAAAGAGAAGCTCATCAACTCAGATGGTAAAGACCGAGCGCACCCCTTCTCCTGTCCATCCTTCCTGCACCACGGCTGACTCTTCTCCCTCCTGCACCATGGAGTTGTGTGCTCCTGCTCCTCTTTCTTTTCTCCTTGTAATGCAGTGTTATCTCCTCCTCTTCTCCCTCCACGGATGGTGTTTTCTGTGTTTCAGCTGTATTAATCTTTGTGACCAATAGCCCGCTCCCCAGTGCCAATATAAACCTTTGCTACTTCACTTTTCCAGTTAATGACCCAGTCAGGGACCCTTGGAGAGATTTATAATCTTAGGAGGGCATCAGCCTCAGCTTCGTGATCCGCTGAGGTTATGTGTGGGGAACAGTAGCCGCATCACTACTACTCCCAAAATTGCTATCAAAAGCATCACTAATCCCAGAACTAAAACCATTAGCATCATTGCATTTAGCAGCATCACCATTGGTACTGTTACCTTTACACTCTGTACCAGCATTCTCACTACCACCACCCTAAAATTACTATCTAATTTGTATAAGACCGCCTGGCCTCTCTTTCGCCGGACCCTGCTCAGCCCTCCCCTTTAGACCCACTCGGTCGGTCCTTCCTCAGACCTTACTCCTTCTCTTCCTCCACATCCCTCGGTTGGTTCTCCTACCCTTCCTCCAATTTCTTCCATCTTCCCTCCCCGAACGCCTTGGTCAGCCATCACTCCCTCCCTCGTTTCGGACCCCTTGGTCAATATTTACTCCCTCCCCACAGACCCCTTCCCCCTCGGTCCTTCCTCTCTTCCCTCATCTCACCTCGGTCAGTCTTGCTTCCCTCCTCACGGACCTCTTTCTCAGTAGGTCCTCCCTCCGGACCCCTTGGTTGGTTGATCCTTCCGATAATACTTCTTGTCCTCCTCCAGGTCCTGCCTTCACCCACCTTCCTTGTGCTGAAAGTAAGTTCCTCCTCCCCACCAAGGCACCACCCATGAACTTCGGCAACTTTCCCTCCCGTGCGCCATAGCCACAAGAAGACTGGAATATGAAAATCACGACAAGGAGGAGACTGAAGCCAAGGAGGTGTGGACCCACCCGTATGCGCATCCTCCAGAGTATCAGCCCAGGATCTACTAATCTCAGCTGGGGTCCCTTGACTCGTTTTTGGGCCCTGCATTGTGAGAGTCTGACTCCAGTTACTTGCACTATACTGCTGATTTTTGTTTTTTGGACTTGTTTATTGTACTGAAGTTCTGAGAAGAATTCCTATAAACTGTTGTTTAAATATTTACGCCTTGGAGGGTGTGCGTCCTGGGGCAGGAATTGCACTAGGCCATGCTTGAATAGGCCATGTGTTTTGTTTTTTTCGCACTATTCTGTCATGATGTTGTTGGTGAAATTGAATAACACCCCACCACCCTGGAGGTTGTCACCTCTGTCCTGTGTTGTGAAGTATCTGCACTATGAAAATAGTATTAACCCACTCCCACCCAGGCTGCTGTAGAATAGCTGTTTACTCTATTTTGCACTTTTGCATCAGATGTTTTGTTACATTTTAATTTTCTGTGTTTGATCAGTAATATGTGTAGTCAGTGGAGAAAATGGCAGACCCTACCCCAGTTCTGTGTGAAATATATACTGAGGTACAAGTCTATGTGTATGAAGGGACTGAGCCCTCACCCTTTGCCAAGGGTGTAATCTAAAGTTGTTTTTTCTGTTTGTTTTTTTAGTACTTTTCCTGTTATTGTTACATTGGATATTTTTCCTTTTTTGGAATAAAGTTTCTCCAGACGAGTTAGAAAAGTCAGTGTTCTTATCTTAATTTATAATTCTTTCCTGGGATCGAACCACAGATTCCAGCCACTGAAAGTAATCACCAGGTTTCTCTGATCTCATGTATTCCTACAATCTCATGTTCTGCCATGCTTCATCCTGTGCACCATGGTTCGCAATGCAAGGAACCCAGTATAGACGAACACAACAGATCCACAAAAGGAGGAGTTTTTGGTAAGTTGTGCATTCATTTTTTTCCCCTCAACCATGACCATACCAGAAGAGAAGACTGGGCATGAAACCTATAGGTAGAAAAAAAGGAAGGTCCTCCCCAAACAAGTTAGTGGTTTCCTGCCGTAGGTGGGAGACCTGTAGGTCCCAGGTTGTCCTCTGTGAGGAATGAAAGGTAATTTCTTCCTTTTCTTTTTCTCTGGAGTGGGAACCCTTTTTTTGTTTTTGCTTTTCCTTCAAAGCTGGAGTCCTGGAAATAATTACGTAAGGGTGGTCTTCAGGCATTATCCATCTTCTACTGAGTCCCTCCTGCCAGACATCACTTCCACCAGCCTCACTCACTTTGGCTGGTGCAATTGGAATTTTGGATGATTGCCCATCGGAGTCCGCTCAAAGGGTCTTTTTCTGAGGTCAAGCGCTGCTCTTCAGTGCGAGATTAAGGCCATTCATGCATCATTTACAGCATTAAAGATGACGTGTAGCATGGTGCTGGAAAGGAGGAGAGACTGAACTTCTAGGTACTCCCCTCTGGCATCATGGGGGAGCAGGGTTCTGGAAGTACAATAGATGATGAGCAGGGGATCCACAGCTCCATGTGTCCTCGAAATATTTATTATGAAGTAGACTATGGGAGAGGTGGGTTACACCTCAAACTGCTCGGTTGCCTGATTTAAGATAGATAGTCCTTTCGAAGCATTGAGATCTTATGCCACTGACCCTCCATCTTAATCAGTATGCAATACGGGTCCTTGTGAGCGTTCATGGCTTTCGTTTTATTGATTTTCTAATCTGTCTCCACCTGTTCTTTTTGCATTGATTATTGTAGAAGAAAAGACCCAGAAAGGCTACCTGAAAAACTAATAAACTAATAGGGAGTGCCCCTTATGTAAATCTGTCTCCATCCTGCTCCAAATATTTGTGTATTGAAATAACAGTTTTAGAGGAATCCTCAGCTTTTCCAAGGGTGGTTAAGAAATTACTAAGACAAGAAGTCCGTAATTCCCTTAAAGGGAAAGCAATTTATAGGAGTCATCTTGGCTCTTTCAATGTTGGGAAGTGTATATGTAGTGATGCGCATATTATTGAGCTGTGAAGCTGCTCATGTGAAAAGACTTTCTAGATGTTTGCAGAAATCTAAAATATTTTCTCTTACAGCAGAGAATAAAAACACTCCTGCCCTTCCCATACATCCTGACCTGCTGACCAACATAGCAGCAGAATCTCAGCCTCATTTGCTTCATTGATAATGCTGGTTGTCCCCCTTTTCTTGTTCTTTTTCCTTATTATGTACTTTGACAAAGTCACTGGCAAAGTACTGGAGGGGAGATATGTAGCACTGAGATTGTTAGCTCCGTAATTAAACAGGAAAAAGGTTCCACCACACAAAGGAATAAGGGGTTAATCAGCCATCTTTAGTGCTAGGGTGATTAAACACCTGTAGAGAGGGAGAAGGTCAGAGGATAAAATCCCAACCTTTTAGAGTATTTGTGTGTAGGGAGGGCATGGAGGTGAAAGCTCTGAGCTGTTTTGTCATGTGAAGGAAAGGCAAATCTTGGGTTGTTTGTTCCTGGTTACCCATAGCAACAAGGACTGTGCCATACGTTATGTTTTGCTTTTCCTGTTAGGCCGGATAGGGCGTGTTTGTTTTAACTAACTTTGCTGTAGTTTATGCAGCACTTTTAATAAACTCAGCATAAGATTTAAAGAGACAGTGTTCCTGTGTACCTCTCTGTGCAACCAAGTGAGCTGATCTACCACAATTGGTGTTAGAAGTGCGGGCAAGATCCCCAGGAAGCAAGCGTGACGGCTGTGGACAGACTGTATGTCCTGGGTGAAGGCGGCTGTGAGCATGGAACAGCGGTCAGACAAAATGGAGGAGTTGAACAAGCACCTGGTCCAAAGCCAACAGCAGCAGCAGCTGTAACAGTACCAGCAACAGAGTCGACAACAGCAGCAGCAGCAGATTGATTTACTCACAGCAGCGGTTCGTGGCACGGCAGTGGCTCCGACTTCAATGTCAGCTGATGATTTCTCTGTTCTGAAGGCGGTGAGGAGAGCCTTGCAGAAGATGACCCCGGGTGATGAGATAGAGGCCTTTTTAACAGTTTTTGAAAGGGTCGCCGATAGAAACTACCGCCAGAGCAGTGGCCAGAATTCCTGACGCCACACTTAACTGGGGAGCCACAAAACGCCTACTATGATTTTACAGGATGCCAAAGAATCTGAAAAATTGAAAACAGAAATTTTGCCGCTCTTGGGGGTGATAATGTCTGTCAGGGCATAACGGGTCCACCTCTGGGTATATCACCGTGACAAACCCCCATGCTCTCAAATGTTTGATCTGCTGCACCTCATCCAAAAGTGATTACAGCCGGAGTCCTCTACCCCAGCGCAGATGGTGGAGTGAGTTGTAATGGACCAGTTGCAGACTTGGGTTGCCGGAACACCGATGACTTGATCGGACTGGTTGAACGGTATCAGGTGGTCGACAGGTCTGTGGGGAGGCAGCCCATTCCATACTGGGGGGCGAGGTTAAAAAGGGGGTTGGGCATCCAAAGTCCAAGGGGGCGGCAGAGGTCATGCCAAGGCCATCATCGGGGGATGTGGTTTGCTGGAGATGTCATGGCCCAAGTCATATAGCAGCCCATTGTCCCCTGACCACTGAGAAAATGGACTGTAGCAATGGACCCTTGTGAGGGACACACTCCCTCTCCAAGTGATCCCTGGGAAGAAGGTGGGCGTCCGCTGCATTGACGGGGATGCTAAAGACTATCCTTTGGCCAGAGTGGTCATTGACACGGCCCGAGGTACTGAGTCCCATGAGGTCGGCGTGGTCCAGGATTTGTAACATCCAATTATCATAGGTCAGGACTTTGTGTTGTTTTGGGACTTGTGGGGGAGGGTCCCGGTGTTATGTGGTGGGAGCGGTCCCGCGCCGCTCCCAGCACATTAACCCCCGCAATGCTGCGATCAAAGTCGATCGCAGCATTGCGGTGGCAAGGGGAGGTGATCGGGATACTCACCTCTCCTGCCGGCACCCAACGCTGTCTGCCGCGGCTTCCTGGATGTTGCCATGACGACCCGATGTCGTCATGACAACATCCGGGTCACCAGACAGCTGGAAGATAGTTTGGTCATGCTCAGTACATGACCAAAGTATCTTCTGCATCTGCAGTGCTGACATCCTGTATAGCACAGGGATGGTGCTCCATCCCTATACTATACAGGCGATCAGAATAAAAAAAAAGTGAAAGTCCCATAGTGGGATAAAGAATAAAAGTAAAAAAAGTATTAAAATATGAAAAAAAAATTTGTAAAAATATTTAAAAAAATAATCCACCAAAAATAAAAATATAATGTACCCATCAATAAATTTTATTATGAAAAAAAACAACAAAACAATAAAAGTAGTATATTTGGTATCGCCGCGTCTGGAACGACCTGACCTATAAAACTATCTCACTAGTTAACCCCTTTAGTGAACACGGTAAAAAAATAAATAAAAAACGAAGCAAAAAACAATGCTTTATCATTATACCTCCAAACAAAAAATTGAATAACACGTGATCGAAAAGACGAATATAAATAAAAATGGTACTGCTGATATCGTCATCTTGTCCTGCAAAAAACAAGCCGCCATACAGCTCCATTAGCCGAAAAATAAAAAAGTTATAGCTCTCAGAATAAAGCAATGTAAAAAAATATTTTTTTCTATAAAATAGCTTTTATTGTGTAAAAGCGCCAAAACATAGAAAAACTATATAAATGTGGTACCGCTGTAAACGTACTGACCCGAAAAATAAAGAGCCTTATCAATTTTACCACACACGGAACAGCATAAAAATTAAAGAAAAAAACAATTCCTGAATTGTTGGTTTTTGTTTATTCTGCCTCCCAAAAATCGGAATAGAAAGCGATCAAAAAATGTCACGTGCCGGAAAATGGCACCAATAAAAACGTCAACTCATCCCGCAAAAAACAAGCCGTCACATGACTCTGTCGGCCAAAATATGGAAAAATTATAGCTCTCAAAATATGGCGATGCAAAAACTAGATTTTCCAAAAAAAATGCGTCTTTTAGTGTGTGACAGCTGTCAATCATAAAAACCCAATATGATTCTGGTATCGCTGTAATCGCACTGACCCGAAGAATAAAGTCGTCTAATCACTTATATCACACGAGGAAAGGCGTAAAAAATAACTCTAGCCCAACCCCAACCCTAACCCCAGCACAACCCTAGAGTTTAAGGTTGGGATTAGGGTTAAGGTTGGGCTAGGGTTAGGGTTGGGCTAGGGTAAGGGTTGGGCTAGGGTTGGGATTTTTTTCAAAAGTAAAAAAAAAAAGATGACGATATGGCGACTAGTGTTGAGCGCAAGTGCTCACTACTTGAGTTTGCATCGGGTGCTCGGGTATGCACTGAGTATCGCGGGTGCTCAAATGACATGCTCGAGTCTCCGCCCCATATGCTTCACGGCCAAAAAAACCTTGCGGGGATTGCCTGCCATGAACGAGCGATCCCCATGTTTTTTTTTTGGGTGTCTAATAACCGTGAAACGTGGGCGGGGACTCGAGCATGTCATTCGAGCACCCGTGATACATGGTGCATACCTGCGTACTCGATGCAAACTCAAGTAGCGAGCACTTGCGCTCAAGACTATTGACAACTTATTCAATATGATGACCTACTGTTATCAAATTCTGTGTCGTACCTCTGGGTTCAAAATGTTCACTCTAGCCCTTGATGGGTTGTAGTTTCCAAAATGGGGTCAATTGTGGGGGGTTTCCACTATTTAGGCACATCAGGGGCTCTCCAAACGCAACATGGCGTCCTCTCTTGATTCCAGTCAATTTTGCGTTCAAAAAGTCACACAGAGCTCCTTCCCTTCTGAACTCTGTCGTGCGCCCAAACACTGTATTTTCCCCACATATGGGGTATTGGCATACTCAGGAGAAATTGCACAAAAAATTTTGGGGTCCATTTTATCCTCTTACCCTTGTGAAAATAAAAAAATTGGGGCTAAAACATCATTTTTGTGGAAAAAGTTAGATTTTTTTATTTTCACGGCTCCATGTTATAAACATCTGTAAAGCACTTGGGGGTTCAGGGTGCTCACCACACATCTAGATAAGTTCCCTGAGGGGTCTAGTTTCCAAAATGGTGTCACTTGTGGGGGGTTTCCACTATTTAGGCACATCAGGGGCTCTCCAAACACAACATGGTGTCCGCTAATAATTCAAGCAAATTTTACAATCAAAAAGTCAAATGGCGTTCCTTCCTTTCCGAACCCTGCCGTGCGCCCAAACAGTGGTTTTCCCCCACATATGGGGTATCTGCGTGCTCAGGGGAAATTGCACAAATTTTGGGGTCCATTTTCTCCTGTTACCCCTGCGAAAATAAAAAAAATTGGGTCTAAAGTAACATTTTAGTGAAAAAAGTTAAATGTTAATTTTTTTCTTCCACATTTCAAAAATTCCTGTAAAGCACCTGAAGGGTTAATAAAGTTCTTGAATGTGGTTTTGAGCACCTTGAGACTGCGTGCCCACGTTGTGTATTACAAGCGTATATGCTGCGGAATTTCCGCAGCGTAAACGCTTGTAAAATGCATGTATATCCGCACCCCATGGTCCCCAATGGCATTCCGCAATGTCAATGCCCATGCTGCGGATTTTTCCGCAGCGTATATGCTGCGGTCATTAATCCGCAGCATGTTCATTAATTTTGCGTTTCCGCATGCGGAATCAATGTGCGGATGGTACCCAAGTCTGGAGGAGAGGAGACTCTCATCCAGACCTGGGTACCAAAGAACCTGTAAAAAAAAAGAATAAAATAAAGTTTATACTTATCTTCTGATGTTTTCCCGCCGTCGCGCTGCTGTGTGAAGGACCTGCCACGTCATGAGTCATGTGACCCATCGCATGACTCAATGACGTCACCGCAGGTCCTGCATACAACAGCGTGAGCAGCTCAAGACTCCGGACGGGGCAGAGAATGCATCAGAAGGTGAGTATAAAGTTTATTTTTTACCATTCTGATTCTTTTTTTTTAACTATTACTTGGTCACACTATATAAATCCATGCCGGTTGCATGGATTTATATAGTGTGAACAAGTTGTCAAGCACTTTTCCAAGTGATGCTAAAATCGCTTAGAGAAGTGCTTGATAACCCGCATGCGGAAATGCATGCAAATACGCTGCAAAGACGCCTCACAAACGCTTCTACCTGGCGGGAAAACCGCATGTAAAATCCGCATGCGATTTTCCCGCCAGGGAGAAGCGTAAAAAATATGCTTCATTTCCGCAACGTGGGCACATAGCCTGAGGGGTGCAGTTTTTAGGCTGGTGTCACTTTTGGGTATTTTCTGTCATAAAGACCCCTCAAAGAGACTTCAAATGTGATGTGGTCCCTAAAAAAATGGTTTTGTAAATTTTGTTGGAAAAATGAGAAATCGCTGGTTAACTTTTAACCCTTATAGCTCCCTAATAAAAAAAAAAAAATTGGTTCCAAAACTGTGCTGATGTAAAGTAGACATGTGGGAAATGTTATTTATTAACTATTTTGTGTGACATATCTCTCTGATTTAATTTTAAAAATTGCAAAATTGTCAAAATTTTCGCCAAATTTCCGTTTTTTCACAAATAAACGCAAGTGATATCGAAGAAATTTTACCACAATCATGAAGTACAATATGTCACGAAAAAACAGTCTCAGAATCAGGGGGATCCGTTGAAGCGTTCCAGAGTAATTACCTCATAAAGTGACAGTGGTCAGAATTGTAAAAATTGGCCTGGTCATTAACGTGCAAACCACCTTGGGTTGTAAAGGGGTTAAGGGCACAAAGAATTCAATGGCCAAATGACCTCTTGAAGCAGAGATGGCATTCTAAGAGTTGAAACTCAGGACTACAGGACTTCAACTTTATTGTGGAACACAGGCCTGGGAAGCTACACGGCAACGCAGATGCCCAGTTTAGACTTCTCTGTTTGATGACTGAAGGTGCCAAAACCTACGGCTTTGGGCAGAGGGTGGGAATATGTGACAAAGTCACTGGCAAAGTACTAAAGGGGAGATATGTAGCACTGAGATTGTTAGCTCCAGTAATTAAAGGGGTTTTCCCACAAATTAAAGTTCATTTTAATCAATAGATCTTTGAATAATAAAAATTTCCACAATTGGATGTGTTTAAATATAATGTTCCTGTGCTGAGATAATCTTGTAAATGTTTCCCTGTGTAATAGCTGTGTCTGACCGTGTATGGAACATGGTCTGATCATACCACATCTCCTGGGCAATGCAATCCCATGCTGTAATGTCTGCATACTCTTTTGCTTCCTCCCATGCTCAGGAGCTGTGGTATGATCAGACCGTGTTCCGTACACGGTCAGACACAGCCATTACACAGGGGAACATTTCTAACATTATCTCAGCACAGGAACATTTTATTTAAATACATCCAATTGTGTAAATTATTATTATTCAAAGATCTATTGATTAAAATGAACTTTCTTTTGTGGGAAAACCCCTTTAAACATAGGAAAAAGGTTCCAGCACACGAAGGAATAAGGGGTTAATCAGCCATCTTTAGTGCTAGGGTGATTAACCACCTGTGGAAGGAGGAGGTAAGAGAATAAAATCCCACCTTTTAGAGCATTTGTGTGTGGGTTGGGTCTGGAGGTGAAAGCTCTGAACTGTTTTGTCTTGTGAAGGAAAGATAAACCTTGGGTTGTTTGTTCCTGAAGCGGGCGGTTATCCGTAGTAACAAGGACTGTGCCATATGTTATGTTTTGTTTTTCCTGTTAGGCCGGGAAGGCCATGTTTGCTTTTGTAACATAGCTGTGGGTTATGCAGTGCTCTTAATAAACCCAGCAGTAGATTTAAAGAGACAGTGTTCCTGTGTACCTCTCTGTGCAACCATGTGAGCTGATCTACCACAGTACATTATTTACACCTGATTAATCATGATGTTGGCATCGTCAATTCGAGGTAGGTTAGCCCCTGCCCCCTATCTTAACTCTAAACCCCAAAAAACGACAGACATCATGACTTGGATGTAATTGGCCACAGTGGCCTTTTATTATCGCAATAATAAAACCGTGTTTGAAACCGCCACACCTGGGACACGACATTCCTTTTGTCGTAAGTCCAACAAATCACCAGACCCAAATACCACACATAAACGAGGAATCCATGTCCTGTGGACACTCCCATACCAATTTAAACCAACTTCAATGACCCTAAGCACGCATGCCCTCGCAAGGGGTCCGCCCGGGCAAACCTTCGACTCACTAGGAGTCGTCCTACAGCGCTCAGGAGAGGAAAAAAACCCTGTGGAGGAAAGCTCTAGAGAACCATGGCTGTCAGACTGTCCTTCCCTTGGACTTAGAAGGATACTGATCTTAACGATTTCAGGCGTAGCACAGTTTAACATGACACAGTGTACACAATGATTAATTACGAAACACAGAGTAAAGCATCCCTCCAACTCTGGTTATGGCTGCCTATCATACTCAAATTGCCACTATGACCCGTGAAGTTTACCAAAACAGGGAGAGCGGGTGGGACTTGTGTTGCGTCCTGAAAGGGGGGAAAGAGACCAGGCCACTCCCTTGGTGGCCTTATAAGTGAACCCCACCTTTCCCCACCCTCCCTATACCTGTCCCCACCTATGCCGCACCCCCGTCATGCCGACTTCCGCCACCACTACCTTAGGCCAGTCCTTCAGCCTTTTCTTGATATTGGTATCATCAATTTGAGGTGCGTTAGCCCCTGCCCCCCATATTAACTCTAAACGCCAAATGGCTTGGATGTAATTGGCCACAGTGGCCTTTTATTATCGCAATAATAAAACCGTGTTATATATATAGTTAACATGGTTACAGGTCACGTTAAGGTCCTTGAAGCTAAGAAGGGTCTGGTGATCCCAATGACGTAACTCCACTTACTCCCAGCCACTCACATCAAGCTCGGGAGCACCAAGATCCCCTCGAAACGGAGGGTTCAAAAACGGTTTGAAACCACCACACCCGGAACTCGACATTCCTTTTGCCGTGAGTCCCAAAAATCACCAGACCCAAATACCACACATAACCGAGGGATCCATGTCCTGTGGACACTCCCACACCAACCAATTTCAAGGACCCTAAGCATGCCACCACGAGAGTACTTGACAACCTTAAGTACTCGAGACCCCCCTTCCTCTCATAAAAATCACCTGCTCGATGCCCCTCCGCAAGGCTGATGACCATACGTCAATTCCGTCACTGTTCAAATGAACTCCATCACTCAACCAAAAATTCTCCAAGCCAAAATGCGTGATTGACACTCCCCTGTTTTCGGAAACAAATTTTGAAACCGCCCTGTTCACTTTCCTGTGTGCTCTATTCACACTCTATCGACCTAGCGTTTCGCCAACTCTTGCGGGGAATAATCTCTGACCAGACTGTTATCATTCCCGGAAAAGATGCCCAAAGCCATAAAAAATCATGCCTGACGTCTCTAATTAGTTCCCTACATGGCCGAACTCCTAAGTCATTACCCCCCACGTGTAACAGCAGTATGTCCGGGGGGCGATCCAAACGAACAAATTTATTTACCTCCCGCAATACCTTGTTCCACCCCATGCCCCTAAACCCGGCCAGCGTATAGCAGCTCTGTCTCTTGAGATGCCGAGTTGCTTTCCATCTCGTCGCACGTCCGCCCGCAACGCACCCCAGTGGACATAGGAGTGGCCCATTATCCAAACCAGTAGAGAGGGACCTAAGCAGAAAAAAATATATGATTAGAACACACCCATACACATTTATCACAAGTTAACTTCCGCCTCCAATCTCACGTATGATAAAAAACGCTTTGATTCCCACCTCTCTATGCATTTAACGGTATCCGCGTTCAGGCCACAAGCCGCAGCTTCCGTAGCTGCACCTATCCGGAAGGAGTGAGGGGCAAATCTGAGCGGATCCAATCCCACCCTATTCAGACATTTCCTAAAAATGCTGGTGAATTGGTATTGTGATAAGAATGTTCTGTATTCGTGACACAACAGTGGCCCACTCGCATTGACCCAAACCCCCTGAAACGTTCGAAGGTATTTAAAGGACACATCTCTGACCCCAACACTGCTCCCAACCATACCTTCTTCCCTCTCCCCATTTGGTCTGTTTACGAATGACTTAACCAAAATTCAACCCCTTCCTTTGTTGCCCACACATCCCTTGTTAGCACCCACCCCCACCTTTTTTCTTGGATGGAGCTACCAGCTCGCTAACCCTTAGTTTCCCAAAAAACGCTCAGGAAAATGCTAACTGGAAGAGCGTTATCTCATACTCAGAGCTGCAGATTCCTACCAGTTCCTTCCCCAAACGTTCCAGGATCTTAAACGACACCGGGCGCCGACCATTCCTCTGTGCCCGCCCTCGACGAAACCCTTTGACTGCCTGCTTTACTAGGGGATTCTTTGTCAGATCTCTAATCCCCCTAGTCCTAAAGCCGAATCCCAGGCCCGCGATTAACCGATTTACCTTGGATACTGACCAATCCTCCCGAGCCCCTTCGCTTAACCATAGGAGCAGCAAGCCTACCTGGTCATCTTTGGACAAAGCATTACCTCTACCCCTCAGCAGACCCTCCCACAACCCCCAAGCTGTTTGATAGGCTTTCCGTGTGCTAAGGGATAGGGACGATTTAATTAATGGTTGGGCTGCACAAATGCCAAGTTCCTTAAGTGTTGCAGGCACTCGAGCCCCCTCTCCTCCGCCTCTGGGGCCAGCGACCGAAAGCGATCCCACTGAAAACGAGAAAGGGCGTCAGCAATTGAATTCCTTTCGCCTGGTATGTGCAAAGCTGTTATCTAGGCGTTTATCAATAAAACTCCAATATCAGTCGCCTTAACACCCTGATTACTGGTGGGGAAGATGCCGACATATTGTTAACAGCCAAGACTACCCCCTTGTTGTCGCAGCGGAAACAAATCCGCTTGTTGCGAAATTGCTGACCCCACAGTGTAACCGCTACTGTTATCGGGAAAGTTTCAAGCAGTGCTATGTTTTTTACCAGTCCTGCCTCCTTCCAATCCTCAGGCCATTCCCCCACGCACCATTGGGCCTTGAAATAAGTGCTGAACCCTGTGCTACCTGCCCCATCCGTGAACAGCTCTAGGTCGACATTGTCCATCACCTCTTCCATTATCAATGAACGCCCGTTATACCCCTCGAGGAAGGTGGCCCAAACCGACAAGCTCTTTTGACAATCTGATGTAGTGGTGAGGGGCCTTTACGCCCGCTGTCGCCCCTGTCAACCTTCTGGAGAAGATGCACCACATGGGCATCACCCTACATGCAAAATTCAGCTTCCCTAGGAGCAATTGTGTCTCCCTCAACGTCATCTTTTTTAGACGCCTAGCCCTTGCCACTTCGGCCCTTAATGCCACCACCTTCTCATCCGGTAACCGGAGTTCCCACTTCTCCGAATCTATAACGATCCCTAGGAAATAAATTTGCGAGGACGGACCCTCCGAATAACGCCGCCACCCATTCCATGGTGTGCAGTCTGGACTCACATCGCGGTAAGTCTTTTGGGCCGAAGCACAAAAAATCGTCCAGGTAATGAATGATTGGTGCCCCCCAGACACGTCCCGGGTGACCCATTCAAGGAAGCAACTGAATGCCTCAAACAGAGAGCAAGAAATGGAACAGCCCATGGGCAGGCAGCGATCTATGAAGTATGCTTCATCCCAGAAACAACCCAGCAGTCGGACACTATCAGGGTGTACCGGCAGTAACCTGAATGCCCCTTCAATGTCCATCTTGGCCATCAGCGTACCTTTTCCTAATTTTCTGACCCACGCGACCGCTTCGTCAAAAGAGGTATAAACCACGAAGCTTAATTCCGCTGCAATGCCATCGTTCACTGATCTACCCCTCGGATACGAAAGATCGTATCTAAATTTATTCGGTTCCTTTTTGGGTACAACCCACAGTGGAGACAGCACTAAATTTTCTAACGGTAACTCCTTGAATGGTCTTGCCATTCTGCCTAACGTCACCTCCTTTTTTAACTTTTCTGTGAATACCGCCAGATACTGATAGGCCAATTTCAAGTTTCTATTGGTAATGGGGACTTCAACCGAGACGGAAGGGATCTTGAAACCTGTTATGGGTCCGAGTGGTGGAACCTCTGTGCTGAGGTGCAAGGAGGGGCCCAGAGGGGCGTGATTAAGTATCAACCCGAACCGACCCTACTCGGACGGCACCAAACGACACCGTGACCAGGGAGGATCTGGGCTGAGAGACCAGGTGCTACTCTGGGGACGACCTTGTAAGAGAGCAGGTGGCTCCCACGGGTCAGATGGCTGGGACTGACCGGTATGACGGATGGACACGGCAAGCAGGCTGAAGTCTCTGGTAGCTGACAGGTGGTCACGGTACGTGACGGCACAGCAGGTAGTAATCTCTAGGTTTACCAGGCAGGTGGTCACAGCAAGTGACGGCAGAGCCTCCAGGCAGGCTGGCAGGAAACAGGCGGGCGCTCCCAGGTGAGCGAGCTGACGGACACAGCAGGTAACAGGTGAGCGCTACCAGGTGAGCGGGCAGACCGACAAGGCAGGTTACAGGCAGGTAACAGGTGAGCGCTCCCAGGTGAGCGGGCAGACCGACAAGGCAGGTAACAGGTGAGCGCTCCAGGTGAGCAGGCAGGCTCGGCAGGTAATGGGCAGATAACAGGCTGGCAGGCAGGACGAGGAGTCAGGCTAGCAGCGGGACCTGAGGGCTGAAGCAGAGAACAGAAACTGTGCAACAACTTTGCTCGGGCACCTCCATTTTGGAGGAGGTGCCCTATATATGGGAGGACCCTCGGCTATAGGCTGGGGACTCCTTAGGACGCGCGCGCTCCCTAAGCACAGTGCCTGGGGGGCTGCGCGCGCAGACAGCAGGCTGAGAAGGAGAGCGGGGAGTGTGGTGAGAGGGACGGCGTCTCTGCCTGGAAGAAGGCAGAGACGCCGATGCTACAGTACCCCTCCCCCTTTACGCCCCCCCTTTTTTAGGCCAGAAAGGAATTTTTCAAGGAGAAGAGGGGCGTGGATGTTCTCCCTGGGTTCCCAAGTTCTCTCCTCTGGGCCAAACCCCTTCCAATCCACCAGAAAAAAAGTTCTCCCTCCTACCCTCTTAGTGGCCAGAATACTCTCTACCTCAAAGACGTCCTCAGTGGAAACCGGAGCAGGGGAAGTACCTGGATTGTTGGAAAAAGAGTTAAAGACAACGGGTTTGAGGAGAGATACGTGGAAGGAGTTGGGAATCCGTAAGGTGGCCGGGAGTTTTAACTTGTAGGCCACCGGATTAATTTGCTTGAGGAAGCACTTTTGCTAGTTTCACCGGCGTCACTCCTTTGGGAATTGCCAGGAGTGGCCCCCCCTTTTCCTTTCTTGAAACATCTATGCGCACCGTGTGAGGACCCATTACAGAATGAGCAGGCATGCTTGTATTTACAGTTGGCACCAAATTTTCACTGGCTCTCATTGAACTGCCAGCATAATCCTGACCTCTGCCCGCTCCCTTGTCCCGCCTGTCCCTTGTCTCTTCCCCTGCTTCTGTGGCCGGATGACCCCGCCCCCCGTGGAAAGGGCTGCCCGAACCTAGCCGGGGCCATTACCCTCAACCACAGTCCTATATCCTTCTGGTCCCCGCTGATTGATGGTCTTACTGCCTTTCTTTATCTAAATTGTTTGTCGCATCTAAGCCAGGTTTGCCCTCCGTAAACTCTATATGCCTCACCTATAGCATCTAGGTAGCAAAACAGGGCCGAACAGTTTTCCGATGCCTTCTCCCCTATGACACTTGCTAGGATAGTGAAAGCCTGCAACCAATTGGTGAAGGTTTGTGGGATTAATCTCCGCCTCCGTTTTTTCTCGTCCTCTTTTTTTTTATTATCATCACTCTTATTCTTGTCTAAATTAAACATCTCTAATGGCAGGAGGGAAAATATTTTGACATACTCGTCCTTCCAAATTTGCTTCTTTAAATGGGCACCCAGGGGACCCTCGTAGCAGATGAATACCTTGCCCCGTGCCCTATCATCCAGATGAACCTTATCCCCTTTCTCCTTTGTGGTCTGCTCCGACACGGGTGCAGGACTTGCCGCTGGTGCCTGCGGATCCCCTTCCCCATGCCCTACCCCCTCGCTCCTCACGACCCCGCCCCCCAATGGGACCCAGGCTGACACTGGAGCCGCTGGTAGATTGTGCGCCTCCAGCGTGGCTACGGAATTTTTCAGAACAGTAAGCATGTTCTGGGTACCCACCCCTTCCTGTGAGGGTACGATTTCTGAGGCGGGCACCGCTGGATTCCCTCCCCTTACTACTTGCTCTAACTCGGCCGCCCTCTGGCTGTGCACTACACTCTGTGACATTAATATGGGAGGAAACAGACATGACATAGTGTAATACTCACCGGGCCGCCTTACCAGCAGTCTAGTGCAACTGGCAGCCTAGTCCGACGGGAGCGCCGCACTTGCAGGGGCAGTGATCCTGTTCCGTAGCTGGCGATCCGGGCCACTTATTCCTCGAACCAGCCAGATGGGTGCTCCATGGCCGCCGTCCTCAAGGCCTCCAGCAGCTCTTTCCACCAACATGATCAATGTAAGGTACTTGTGTTGTGTCCTGAAAGTGGGGAAAGAGACCAGGCCACTCCCCTGGTGGCCTTATAAGTGTCCCCCACCTGTCCCCACCATCCCTATACCTGTCCCCACCTATGCCGCACCCCTGTCATGCCGCCTTCCACCCCACTGCCTTAGGCCAGTGCTCCAGCCTTTTCTTTGCCCTTGTGCCTGTTTTTTGAACAGTTGTATGTGTATTGCGCCTTTTTTGTTTATTTTATATGTGCTCGCCTGTTTGCTTTTGTTTTCTGCAATTTCAGCTGTTTTCGCCTGATTCATGCAGCTCAACTCCAGTCCCCTCTGTGTATTTTTGAGTACGTCATTTTGGCCCAATTTTTGCGCCACTTTGTGAAGCGTGCAACACTCGGTGCCATGCAGTTACAAAAAAACGTACAAGACAGAAAAAAGACCATTTTTAACTTTCTGACAAATTTAAGAATTTGATGCCGAAAAAAAAACAACTAATAGTACAGTACAAAACAAAAAAGGAAAAAGACTTAAAACCAAAATGTAAATGATGAAGCGTGGCCTTAAAATTTGCTACATTTTTATTTTGCACACTTGTTTTAATAGTTATTACATTCTTTCATCCACACCGACACTACAAATGTGCTTCGTTGCATGAGTTTTTTTGGCTATCACATGTATTCTACCTAGCATTTCTGGTTGATTCAAAAATGTTTCCAGAATGGGATAAGTGCGGTAAAAAATGATGAAGTTTCCTCTGACAGCAACACTGTGAAATATGAGTCTGTTCTCTACAGTCAACTTTCATTTCTGTCATTGACACCTTTAGCCATGCAGCCCCTTAGTCACCTAACTCACAGTACCCTGTGGGCTAAGGAAGAGATTTCACAAGACCACCTTCAAATTGTCACTTGGATGACATGGGGCTTGAGGAGGTGGAATAGATGATTCAAACTCCTAGCTGTGGTGCTGGTTTTGCCATCCATGGTGGCATTTGTAGTGGTATTCTGAGTCAGAGAAAATCTAAAGGTGGGAATTAGGCATGGGGGCGGGAGCTCAGAACATTTTTGATACTGAGACAACTTTTAGTTGAGACATGGGTAACACTGATGATTAGGAACTAAATTGGGGTGTCAATGAGGGGATATCATCAGAGAGGGAGGGTGGTGGAGTCGGCGTTGGGCCACGTTGACACGTTTAGTACTTGGTCAGTATTTTACATCAGTATTTCTCAGCCAAAACCAGGAGTGGGTGAAAAATGCAGAATGGTAACGTGTTTCTATTATACTTTTCCTCTGATTGTTCCACTCCTGGTTTTGGCGTACAAATACTGGTGTAAAATACTGACCAAATACTCAACATGTGACCAGGGCCTTAAAGAGCATAGCCGTTGTGCAGCCAAAAGATCTTCTGATGGAAGTAAACTCAGTAAGTAGGTGATGTCGCAACTGATGTTGGTGTAGGAGGTTCAGCAGTGCCTGAAAGCTATGTTTGTGGGGTAGTGTTGGCAAATCCTATGAGTGGGCATCTCGGGTGTGGAAATTCTTTTCCACGTTGCCAGAGGACAGATCTATTGCAGCGTGCAGGCTCTGCTGTTGGAAAATAAGCCAAAACATCCTGACACACATCAACTTGGAACTGCATTTCTATGTCAGAACATGACAGGGCATCAACTGCTCACTGGGGAAAGTAAACTGATTAGCAACATAAGCAAGGCTCAAGCTGTTCTACTTCTCGTGATCATCCTTCTGGTAGAGAGTCCACATCCACAAGTAGTGCCACTGCCTGGTTGTTATCATCAGACGCATCATCATCCTCATCTACTATTTTCCATGTCCATAAAGTCATCTCTGCTTTATACTTTCACGTGGTCCAGTCCTTGGAATTGATGTTGTGTGGCAAGTTGCACTGGAAAGTCAACAGCAGCAGTTATGGCCAGGGACTTTACATTTATTTTATGCCCCATTGAGTCAATGTCTTGCATGTTGGGCTAATTGTTTACTGGTGATACCTCCACACCAGGCAATGCCTGGGTGACTCCTAGTCAACTACAACCAGGCAACCTAGTAAGCGACAATGCTAGAAACATTGTGGATGCTATGTAAGGTAAAGTAACACATGCTCGCTGTACTGCATATGCCCCAATTTGATCATGAAACATTTACTCACTGTAAGAAGGTTGAGCTCATGGTCAAAAGAGCATGTGGGCACTTCAGCCTTGCCAGGATTTGCAGCGACAGAATGGTTTTTACTGAACCACCAGCTGATTTGCACAATTGCAACGTGATGTGTGGCGCCCCTGAGGGTTCGGTCGCCACAAGGGGGGATACTGCAGCCTGTCAGCAGGTGTAGTGTCTCCTCACCCAGGTAAGGAAGGTGCACTGGTCAGGACCCTAATCTACATTCAACACTACACACTCCTGACCTATGGGAGGCAAGTATGCAGCATAGTGCTGCCTCAGCAGGATCACGAGTGGGGGGAACCAAGAGTTAGGGGAACCATGTAGTGGGTGAAGGGTAGAACACAGTTTTAGGTTACACACATAATTTGATATATAATAGCCAGCCATCTTGAGAAAAAGGTTCTTGATTCTTAGTCTTATGCATAGAGTGTGATCTTCACAGCTGGCAGTGGCCATGTGTTGGAGCCTGCAGCATGTTGTAGACGCACGGTCCTCGTGCTCTGACCTTGACACAAGGAGCGGGTATGAGTTAACAGAGTCTCTACCCCGGTCAAGTTCCCTTGCTCAAGAAGGTCGGGAGCTATAGTGAAACAGCTCCACAAGCAAAAGGATCCCAGGGAGTACGGACGGAGCGGCGCACGCCACCTGTACTCTCCTCTCTGGCCCAGCCACAGGGATTCCTTCTGCAAGAGGGGTACCGGCCCCCGACATCTGACTTTGCCACTTCACGTCTCTGTCAGAGAAGCCCGGAAGGCTACAGTGTATCCCATCGCGGGACGGACGGAACAGCGATTGCCGCCGTGCCCCAAATCTGTGCATAGTCCAGAGGGAGACCCAGCCTTTGCACGTACGCGGACAGGAGAGGTCAAAAGGGACAGTTTAGGAACACTCAGAGGGTCCTGATCGAAGTGCCTGAATATCCTGGGTGCGCTGAGCCCTCGTCTCTGGTGACCACAGCAATCCGTGAGGAGCAGGGAGAAGCCTTGCTGCTGCTTACAATAACGTGAGTAAAAGACCTGGAAGACTACCCCTAAGGCCTCCGGACTCTTTATTCTGCACCGCACCACACGGCACTAGGGTATTCCTATAACTACTCCTTCCATCCTCCTGCTCCCTTGCCCTGAGGCCCTGCTCCGCCTGTGGAGAGTCATAACATCTCAAGCTGCCATAACATCCAGCCTCAGACGACTGCTAGCAGCGCTGGTGGCGCAATCACCAGACACCGCAGGTGACGTAGTCTCAATTCCACCACTCGTCCTCAACAACACCGATAGCCCAGGCCACGGCTACATCCCCTCGTCATCTGACCCGGCTCCGAGTACCCCCATCTTCCCAGGGCAGGGCTGCGAGACGGTCGCATCAGATGTAATTCACAACTATAGACAGCGAGATGATGGATAATATGCAGCAAAGAAACTGGTGCTTCTGTTCCTTTGAAATCCTCCAGGTGATGAGAACTGCTTGTAACTTACTAAAACCTTTGAAAGAAGATACTAAATTGTTTATCTTTGTGATTTGAATATTCAGGATAGTTCAGAATTAGTGTTGAGCATTCCGATACAGAAATATCGGGTATCGGCCGATATTCGCGGTATCGGAATTCCGATACTTAATTCCGATACTTTTACAATATCGAATACCGGAATCGGAAGTTCTCATAATGCCTGCGCTCTGCAGTGTCTCTGAAGGATGACAAGCTGAATGGCAGCACTCAGCTGCGATCCAGCCTGTCATCAGAATGCCATCCCAGCTTGAAAGAATTCTCCTGATTGTTTAAAAGCAGGCGGGCGGTAAAAAGCCGCCGGCTTTTAAACAATCACACAGCCCCATACTGCTTCCCCGCAGCCTCCCACCCCGATACTCCGCTCCCCCCATCCTGATCGTAAGTTAGGACCAGGCGGGGAGCACAGCACCAAGGAGCGGGGAGCGCAGCACCAAGGAGCGGGGAGCGAAGGACCCGGGCGGGGAAGCCGGCAGTGAAAAGACTTCACCGCCAGCTTTCCCGTTCTGTGCTGCGCTTTCCCGCCGGTTATTTCAAATGAACAGCTGAGGTATCAGGTGATGCTGATCAGCTGTTCATTTGAATTAGCCTCGGTGCCCTCAGAGGGTTCATGTGAGTTCATGCTTGACTGCATTGCATGAACTCACATGAACTTTCCCACGTCCGCACAGGTCAGCCTCACCTCCCAGACCATCAGCCCGTCATGATTGGTGTGTGCGGGTGTCTGTGCGATGTCTGCGGGTGTGTGCGGTGTCTGTGCGATGTCTGTGGGTGTGTGCGCGGTGTCTGTGCGATGTCTGCGAGTGTGTGCGCGGTGTCTGTGCGATGTCTGCGGGTGTGTGCGGTGTCTGTGCGATGTCTGTGGGTGTGTGCGCGGTGTCTGTGCGATGTCTGCGAGTGTGTGCGGTGTCTGTGCGATGTCTGTGGGGGTGTGCGCGGTGTCTGTGCGATGTCTGCGAGTGTGTGCGGGTGTGCGCGGTGTCTGCGGGTGTGTGCGTGCAGGCAGACATAGGCCGATGTGACACTACTACTCCCATCGGCCTATGTCTGTCCCCCGTCCACTCGTGCCAGCAGGATCAGCTCGATGGGAGCAGTAGTTCCCATCAGCCTGATCCTGCTATTTAAACTGCCCCATGTGCTATTTTTGCCCCTATACATGTTTTTTTTGGTCCCCAATAAATTTTAAATACATGTCATTGGTGGCCAGTGGTTACCTACAATAAATTAGTTTATACATTACCTGTCCCCGCCGATCGCCACCTAAAATAAAGTAAAAAATAAAAAACTACACCTATACTCACCTAGACACCTAATTCCCCGAAGTCATTGATCTCCTGTAATAAAATGTGAAATAATAAACCACAACCTTATCCTTACCCCTCCGTAGTAGTCCACGAGTGTCCCACGAAGATCTCCAGTTTAGAGCACATAGAATGTGACCGCTCTGAACCGCTGCCGCCGCTAGAATGATGGGGCCGTAAAGCAGCCCCGTCATTGCATAAGCTTGTTCGCCGGAGTTCAGGCAGCGCTGCTCCGGTCAGCTCCTTTACGGCCCTGCTGTACCGTGAGAAATTCCCACGGTACAGCAGTGCCGTAAAGGAGGTCTCCGGAGCAGCGCTGACTGAATGCACTTCGGTGACCTCAGTCAGTGGCTCCCGCTGCCGGGAGCGGACGTGTTCCCGGCAGCGTGAGCTTACAGCAGCCATGCACAGCTGTCACCATCTCCCGATGTGACAGCTGTGCATGGGAGATCAGCGCAGGAACGTGGACAGGTAACTATTTTTTTTTAGTAAATTAAGAATTAAATAAAATGGTGTGCTTTATTTCAAATAAATTATTTTTTTCTGGGTGTAGTGTGTGTTTTCTTTTTAACACTTTGTAGGTTAGTAATGGGGGTGTCTTATAGACGCCCATCATTACTAACCTGGGCTTCATGGCAGCTGGCGCTGACATGAACCCCACCAATATTACCCCCTGCCACCGCACCAGGGCAGCGTGGAAGAGCGAGGCTAAGCGCCAGAATTGGCGCATCCTATGGATGCGCCATTTCTGGGGTGGCTGACGGCTGGTGTTTCTAGCCTGGGAGGGGGCCAATATTCATGGCACCCTTCCTGGGCTATTAATATCAGCCCCCAGCTGTCTGCCTAGCCTTTGCTAGCTATTAAAATAGGGGGGACCCCACGTCATTTCTTTGGGGGGGTCCCCCATTTTAATAGCTGGCAAAGGCTAGGTATTCAGCTGGGGGCTGATATTAGTAGCCTGGGAAGCTCCGTGGGTATTACCCCTTTCCCAGGCTTCAAACATCTGCCCCAGCCGTCTGCTTAACCTCCGCTAGAGACTAAAATTATGGGAGATCCCACGCCAATTTTTTTTTTAACAAATCCTTTATTTTAACACTAAATGACACTTGAGAAGTTAATAAAGATGCAGTCCCTAAATTATTATTTATTTTTTAATTAATTTTTCCCAAAAATTTTGACGTGGGCTTTGCCATATTTTTGTATGCCAGCCAGGTACAGCATACAGGAACGGGCTGACCCCAACTCCCAGCTGCCTAATTGTACCTGGCAATATAGGGAAGCCCTTTTTTTTATTATTATGTCATGAATTTCATGAAATAAGTAAAAAAAAAAAAAATACGTGGGGCTTCGCCCTATTTTTGTGTCCAGCCAAGTACAGCTAAGCAGCTGGGGGCTGGAATCCACAGCGCAGGGAGGCCCAAGCTTTGTGGGCCCCCCTGCTGCGAACTGCAGTCTGCAGCCACCCCAGAAAATGGCGCGTTCATAGAAGCGCCATCTTCTGGCGCTGTATCCATCTCATCCAGGGCCCTGGTGCGGTGGCTCACTGGGTAATAAAGGGGTTAGGGCCAGCTTTGTATTATCCGCTGGCCCTAAGCCCGAAATTCATGGGGTCACGCCAATATTAGACATGACCGCCATGAATTTCTAGTAAAGTATTTAAAAAAAAACACAACACCCAGAATAAAGTCCTTCAATTGAAATAAACACACAATTCTTTATTGTTCTAAATTAAACCTTACTTACCATCACGCCCATTCCAGCTGAAGCCAACGATCTCCTGCAATAAAAGAAAAATAATAAACCAACCTCATCCTTACCTTTCCATGGTTCCCACGACAGCTTCAGCTCTGCTACATCGAGATGACAGGCTGGACCTGCAGAACGCTGCCATCCAGCCTGTCATCCCGCAGACACTGAGAAGCGCAGGCATGCTTGCGCTCCTCAGTGTCAGGCTGTGACGGCATCCAGATGAGCCGAGTCTCTCACGCTCACCGCATGCGCAGGAGAATTCTCCCACGCTGTCAGTGACGTGCATGAGGTGAGCTGAGTTCATTGTCGGCTCATCTGGATGCCGTCACAGCCTGACACTGAGGAGCGCAACCATGCCTGCGCTTCTCAGTGTCCGCGGGATGACAGGCTGGATGACAGCTTTCTGCTGCGGTCCAGCCTCTCATCTCAATGTAGCAGAGCTGAAGCTGTCCTGGGAACCATGGGAAGGTAAGGATAATGTTGCTTTATTATTTTTCTTTTATTGCAGGAGATCGTTGGCTTCAGCTGGAATGGGCGTGATGGTAAGTATGGTTTAATTTAGAACAATAAAGAACTGTGTGTTTATTTCAATTAAAGGATTTTATTCTGGGTGTTTGTGGTTTTTTTTTAACTTTGACTATGGGGTTAGTAATGGGGGTGTCTTATAGACGCCTCTCCATTACTAACCTGGGCTTGATGTCAGCTGGCATTATAAGCTGACATCAACCCCAACCCTATTACCCCACTGCCAACGCTACAGGGCAGTGGGAACAGCGAGGCTAAGTGCCAGAATTGGCGCATCCTATGGATGCGCCATTTCTGGGGCGGCTGACGGCTGGTGTTTCTAGCCTGGGAGGGGGCCAATATTCATGGCACCCTTCCTGGGCTATTAATATCAGCCCCAGCTGTCTGCCTAGCCTTTGCTAGCTATTAAAATAGGGGGGACCCCACGTCATTTTTTGGGGGGGTCCCCCATTTTAATAGCTAGTAAAGGCTAGGTATTCAGCTGGGGGCTGATATTAGTAGCCTGGAGAGCTCCGTGGGTATTATCCCCTTCCCAGGCTTCAAACATCTGCGCCAGCTGTCTGCTTAACCTCCGCTAGAGACTAAAATTACGGGGAACCACATGCCAATTTTTTTTTTAATAAATCCTTTATTTTAACACTAAATGACAAGATCAGTAATCAACACTGTCACTGTACTTATTATATATGTGACTGACATGTTTCTATCTATCTAATCTATGTGTGATTCTCTATTCTTTCTATTCTAAATTGTCGGGTACCGCTGCTGAATTGCCGGCCGGCTTTTTTAAAGAGACGGTGCATGAAAACACTAATAATTTTTTTAATAAATCCTTTACACTAAATGACAAGTACAGTAAGCAACACTGTCACTGTACTTCATATATATGTGACTGACATGTTTCTATCTATCTAATCTATGTGTGATTAGATAAATATTCCCCCCCCCTCCCCTGTGACATGCAGGGGAGGGGGGGGAATATTTAAATTAATCATATAGGTGGACATTTCTTGGCGTCCCCCGGATGCCAAGCCTAGGAAAAAGGATTTTATAAAAAGCTTTTTCACAGCAACAAGACCGCTAATATGGGACATACAGGTAAGTATAGATTTACATTTCTATCACCTGTATGCCCATATTAGAGATCAGATCAGTGCCAGGGGGTGACAGATTCCCTTTACACAGTTATTTTGAGAAGGCATCACTTCTTCATAGATTTCAGGTTATTTGCAGGGCTCTCATCTACACTGTGTTCCAAATTATTATGCAAATAATATTTTCTCAGATTTTCCCAAATTACCTATATGAATTGCAGTCATTGTAATTTTCCAGTCAAATAACTATTAGAGTACAATTGAAAGGTTTTTGTACAAACTGCCTATGATAACAGTATATTTTTAAAAAAATAAAAAACTCAAACTGCACTCAAAATGCATGTTCCAAATTATTATGCACAGCAGAGTTTTCAACCTTTTCATTTTAATAAAGAACAAAAAAAATGGTCATTTTTTGAAATTATAAGCATTAGCAGGTTATTACAAACTGAAATCAAACAGTTTTCAACTCAAAACTTTATTCTAGGTGATGTTACATTTGCACATAGGACCCCTTGTTCGAAAGGAGCTTCTGAACTCTCTCGTCCATTGAATTTGTCAGGTTTTGGATGGTTTCTGCTTCAATTGTTTTGCATGAGGACAGAATACCCTCCCAGAGCTGTTGCTTAGATGTGAACTGCCTCCCGCCATCATAGACACTCCTTTTGATGATGCTCCAGAGGTTATCAATGGGGTTGAGGTCAGGGGTGCATGGGGGCCACACCATAAGTTTGTCCCCTTTTATGCCCATAGCAGCCAGAGATGCAGATGTGTTATGTGCAGCATGAGACGGTGCATTATCATGCATGAAATGATCTCGATGGTCCAGATGGATGGAGTGGAGGACCATCGAGATGGAAAATTACAATGACTGCAATTCATATAGGTAATTTGGGAAAATCTGAGAAAATATTATTTGCATAATAATTTGGAACACAGTGTAGTTGTTGTTTTACATTTTCTCGTTTACTTATTTGTGCAGTTTACATTTAGGCTATGATCACATGCAGAAATTTTGTGGGTTTCTTTTTCTGCAGTCAAAACCTGCTGTCTTGCCAGTAATAATGCTGCTTTCAACATTCAGATTTTTCTGCATATATGCCGCTTGTTTTTTGTTACTTTTTATTGGGTGCGGATTACATATGTGATTTGTCTATGGTACATGTTTAATAAAATTAGATTTATTCACCGAAATCACAGCAAACACACAGCAAAATATGTTTGCTGCAGCATTTTCGCACTTTCTCTTTTTCCATGAGTGAAAAAACCCTGCAAAAAAGTTGTAAAAACGCTGAAACAAATGACATGCTGGAGATGTCAAAAACGCTGCAGTGTTCAATCAGGAAAAAACACAAACGTGTGCATGAGATTGAACATTTTAAAGTTCTAATAAAAAATCAAACCCTGTTGGGTTGTGTAAATGGTGCAGAAGTGAAATGCACAATGCTGACAAATGCTTTGCAGGGTTCCGAGCCGGATGCCTTGGGTTTATAGTTTTCTTATTTGTGCACTTTACAGCTAAATGATTTCAAAAGTAAGGCTGTATTAAGAGAAATGGGAAAGTGGAGTCCAAAGAAGGTAATCTGGTCTATTACCGAGCACTTCACAAGGTTGACTCCACTTCAGTTGTTTAACATTTTTATCTGGGGAAAAGTGAATATTTTAAAGAGAATTTGATAACAGGCTTTTGCTACCCCGTCTAAGAGCAGCACAATATAAGGGCAGAGACCTGATTCCAACAATGTATGACTTATTTTACTGGATCCCACAGTCTTGTTTAAAAACTGTTTCCTCTGCTGCAGATCTAGCAGTTCACTCAATGCTGAGCTAAGTATAACCTCGCCCACACCACTAATTGACAGCTTTTTGTGTACACTGTGCATGGGCAGAAAGCTGCCAATCAGTAGTGCATAGCTCCCAACTGTCCCGTTTTCAGCGGGACCGTCCCTTCACGGCTCAGCTGTTCTCCCGGCTTCTATACTTACCTCTCTCTCCGATGTTCTCTTTGCTCTGTAGCTCCTCCTCCTCCTCGGGGGCAAGGCCGATCATTTCTTCTTAGTGCATAAATGAAGTAGTCACCTCCTCTCACGCCTGTTATCAGTCTCCCCAGGGACTCAAACTCACAATGTCAAACCAAGCTTCCCAATGCTCACAGGCTGTGTGCTCTTACCACTGAGCTACAGCCCATAATGATTATATATATAGTTAGGTCCATATATATTTGGACAGAGACAACATTTTTCTAATTTTGGTTGTAGACATTACCACAATGAATTTTAAACAAAACAATTCAGATGCAGTTGAAGTTCAGACTTTCAGCTTTTATTTGAGGGTATCCACATTAAAATTGGATGAAGGGTTTAGGAGTTTCAGCTCCTTAACATGTGCCACCCTGTTTATAAAGGGACCAAAAGTAATTGGACAGATTAAATAATTGTAAATAAAATGTTCATTTCTAGTACTTGGTTGAAAACCCTTTGTTGGCAATGACTGCCTGAAGTCTTGAACTCATGGACATCTTCAGACGCTGTGTTTCCTCCTTTTTGATGCTCTGCCAGGCCTTCACTGTGGTGCTTTTCAGTTGCTGTTTGTTTGTGGGCCTTTCTGTCTGAAGTTTAGTCTTTAACAAGTGAAATGCATGCTCAATTGGGTTGAGATCAGGTGACTGACTTGGCCATTCAAGAATATTCCACTTCTTTGCTTTAATAAACTCCTGGGTTGCTTTGGCTTTATGGTTTGGGTCATTGTCCATCTGTAGTATGAAACGATGACCAATCAGTTTGGCTGCATTTGGCTGGATCTGAGCACACAGTATGGCTCTGAATACATCAGAATTCATTCGGCTGCTTCTGTCCTGTGTCACATCATCAATAAACACTAGTGACCCAGTGCCACTGGCAGCCATGCATGCCCAAGCCATCACACTGCCTCCGCCGTGTTTTACAGATGATGTGGTATGCTTTGGATCATGAGCTGTACCACGCCTTTGCCATACTTTTCTCTTTCCATCATTCTGGTAGAGGTTGATCTTGGTTTCATCTGTCCAAAGAATGTTCTTCCAGAACTGTGCTACCTTTTTAGATGTTTTTTAGCAAAGTCCAGTCTAGCCTTTTTATTCTTGATGCTTATGAGTGGCTTGCACAGTGCAGTGAACCCTCTATATTTACTTTCATGCAGTCTTCTCTTTATGGTAGATTTGGACATTGATACGACTACCTCCAAATGCAAGCACCACACTTGAAATCAACTCCAGGCCTTTTATCTGCTTAATTGAGAATGACATAACGAAGGGATTGTCCACACCTGTCCATGAAATAGCTTTGGAGTCAATTGTCCAATTACTTTTGGTCCCTTTAAAAACAGGGTGGCACATGCTAAGGAGCTGAAACTCCTAAACCGTTCATCCGAGTCACCAGCCTCAGAAATCGCAGGTCAACAGCAGCTCAGCTTAGAGACCAGGTCAATGCCACACAGAGTTCTAGCAGCAGACACATTTCTACAACAACTGTTAAGAGGAGTCTTTGTGCAGTAGGCCTTCATGGTAAAATAGCTGCTAGGAAACCACTGCTAAGGACAGGCAACAAGCAGAAGAGACTTGTTTGGGCTAAAGAACACAAGGAATGGACATTAGACCAGTGGAAATCTGTGCTTTGGTCTGATGAGTCCAAATTTGAGATCTTTGGTTCCAACCACCGTGTCTTTGTGCGATGCAGAAAAGGTTAACGGATGGACTCTACATGCCTGGTTCCCACCGTGAAGCATGGAGGAGGAGGTGTGATGGTGTGGGGGTGCTTTGCTGGTGACACTGTTGGGGATTTATTCCACAGCATCTTGCAGCGGCATGCTATTCCATCCGGTTTGCGTTTAGTTGGACCATCATTTATTTTTCAGCAAAAGGTGGCTACTTTGAAGAACCTAGAATATAAGACATATTTTCAGTTGTTCACACTTTTTTGTTAAATACGGTATTTTTCGGACTATAAGACACACTTTTTTCCTCCAAAATTTTGGAGGAAAATGGGGGGTGCGTCTTATAGTCCGAATGTTGGGGGGGGTATATATATATATTTGAGGTGTGGGGGGAGCGGTAGCGGTGGAGGAGCAGGGCACAGGAGGCAGCAGCCGCCCGCTGCAGCCTACACTGTCCCCGCTGCTAAAGAAAATGAATATTCAGTGCTCCCCACACCCATGGGGCTTGGGGAGCACTGAATATTCATGCTCCTTAATAGCGGCACACAGTGTAGCCGCGCTGCGGCTCCGGCTGTTGCCGGAATCGCCTGTGCCCGCTGTTAAAGGGTATGAATATTCAACCTCTCTCCACTCCCATGGGTGTGGGGAGGGGGTGAATATTCATGCCCTTTAATGAGCGGGCACACGAGATAGCCGGAAGCAGCAGGAGCCGCAGCGCGGCTAAGTTGTGTGCCGGCTATGAAGGAGAGTGAAGTCACTGCTCCCCGCGCACACAGTCCCGGCGTGGGGAGCAGTGACTTCCGGCAGCTGATCTCTCCATGTGAGCCCCGCATAGCAGTGACGTCATGCGCGGCTCACATGGAGAGATCAGTGCGGGCAAACTGGATGCAGCGCTGGAGGAGAGAAGAGAGGTGAGTAGGAGTGTTTATTTTTTTTTATGTGCAGCATGATGGGGATTAGGGGGACCATGCATACTAGGAAAAGGCTGAGGGGCCCATACATACCAGGATAAGGATGAGGGGTGCCATGCATACCAGGATAGGGATTAGGGGTGCCATGCATACCAGGCTAGGGATGAGGGGTGCCATGCATGCCAGGACAGGGATGAGGGGTGCCATGCATACCAGGATAGGGATGAGGGGTGCCATGCATACCAGGATAGGGATTAGGGATGCCATGCATACCAGGATAGGGATTAGGGGTGCCATGCATACCAGGATAGGGATTAGGGGGTGCCATGCATACCAGGATAGGGATGAGGGGTGCCATGCATACTAGGATAGGGATGAGGGGTGCCATGCATACCAGGATAGGGATGAGGGGTGCCATGCATACCAGGATGGAGGGGTGCCATGCATACCAGGATGGAGGGGTTCCATGCATACCAGAATGGAGGGATGCCAGGCATACCAGGATGGGGATGGGGACCACGTATAAAAGTAAGGAAGGGGGCATATGACTAGCCCAGGGGAAGATGGGGGATAACTCGGTACCCGGGCCTTTAGCCTGGCCTTTAGGGATGTCGCGGTGGTCGGCTCCCGGGCCCGTACCCTGGGCCTCTCTTTTAAAAAGGGGTTTGATATTTGTAAAGTTTATAAAAGAAAGAGTTCGTGACGCCACCTGTGGCTTATGGTGAGAATCACCAGCGCTGCGCAGTCCACTGAGGCTGATGATAGGGCAGCTTGATGGTATTGCTCTCCACAGGTAGAGCTGGGCCTCAGGGCAGTATGGGAACGGGGATGCAGGACAAAGAGACTACGCCGGGACCGAGCAAGAACAGGGACGGACACGATAGTCACTTCAGTACCTTTTACTGGTGGAATTTCAGGCACTCCCCGGAGCACTATAGGGTGAAGGGTGTATGTCCGGATCCTCCCCAATGAGCAGGTTTTGGGCCTCCTGGTTCTGGCTTCTGCGTAATAAGTTTCTGACCTGCCTGGAGCTAGGCCTAACTTTGTCTCTGTCCTGCGCTGGCTGACCTTATGGTAGGGCCTTCTCTTGGAGTGCACGCTCCCGACTTACGGGGCCTATGTGTCTCCTGGCTCTGGTACGTATCAGCACTGTAGCGATCCTGGGACCTGTAGTTCTCCAGGGATTCCGGTTTATCCTGCTGGGTCGTGGAGATCCCGGCAAGCTTCGGACCCGGTGTCCGGTAACTTCTTCTTAGGGGTGAGCTAGTTAAGCTCCTCTGCCCCCTATGTACTAACTCTCTACTCCTTCGCCTTCGGCCTACTCGAGCCCTCAATAGGCCACTCACACAAACGGCAGCGTGCCGCGGTTCACCGATCTTATGGTGCCGGCACACCTAAAGCTCACCTCACTGAGCTGCAACTGAGTCTAGAACTGGATAAGCTCCACTGCAGGATAGCAATTGCAGGAACTGGCACAGGCTTTTGTCCTCTGAGGTAACACGTCTCAGACTGCACTGGACTCCCTGCTAATCCAGCCTCACACAGACTTAGACTAACGGCTGCCTGGCTCCACCTTCCCTTATATATCTCCCTAAGGAGCTCCCTCTGGTGGTCTGAGGTGGAAGGTGGAGATGTGTGAATGGTTATGGGGGCCTCTTGTGGAGGAATCCTTCAATACACCCTTCTGGGTCTGTGTTGCCAAGCACAGCTGGGCTTCACACATATATACCAGGATGGGGGATATTGTCAGAATTGGGGGACATTACCCCTATACCAGTGTCAACAGAAGACCCCCTCCCCCTTAAAAATGCATCATGACCACATAAAACCTAGGTGCGTCTTATGGTCCGGTGCGTCTTATAGTCCGAAAAATACGGTATATAATTCCACATGTGTTAATTCATAGTTTTGATGCCTTCAGTGTGAATGTACAATTTTCAAAGTCATGAAAATACAGAAAAATCTTTATAGAAGGTGTGGCCAAACTTTTGGTCTGTACTGTATATATATATATATATATATATATATATATTGGTTGACTCTACATTGCAATGAATTCAGAAACACAGTATACAGCTCCATATAAATACATTGTATATATAACAATGTATTTTTATGGTGGCTGTATACTGAGCTGAAGAAAAATATTTATCTTGTTCCTATAAGACTATAAGCCCATGCTCCGTAATGGCAGCATTTTGGACACAGCTCACCTGCGCTGCGTAAACTCGCCAGTGACGCGCCCAGGGGGTGGGGAAAGACTCGGCGCTCGGGCCTTGTTGTAGCCCGATCTCGGGGAAGGGATGTCGCGGTGGCCGGCTCCCGGGCCCGTACCCTGGGGTCACTCTTAAAAGGAAAGGGGGGATAGTTATATGGGTTAGGGGAATGTTCGTGACGCCACCTGTGGTGTCTGGTGAGGATCACCAGCACTGTGACAGTCCTCTGAGGCCAGTGTTCAGGCAGCTTAGTTGGTGCAGCTCCCCACAGGTAGAGCGGGGCCTCAGGGCAGCGTAGAGAGAGTGTAGAATAGAGCGTTGGCGGGTGCAGAGCCGCAGAGGAAAGAACAGACAGAGGCAGTAATTGAAGTCATCCGAGTCTTTACTCACTGTGGTGTTTTGTCAGCTCAGAGCTTCTCTCTGCTGTCACACGGCGAGCTGCGGCCGCCAGGGTGGGGTTCAGCACACTCCAGGTAGCTCAGGAGCGCTTGACAGGACCCCAGCTCTAGTGTGTTCCTCTCTTGTTGAACTTCTCCCGCCTTGTGTCCCCCACTGAGTCCCGTACGGGTATTGCGATGTCCTTTATGGGTAACGTGTAGCTCCCGGACCGACTGGGTACCCTTTTTGGTGACTTGTGTAAGGCCTGGTCCCTCTGGATAAACTCAGATTAGGGCATACAGGTGGCGACTCCGCTCCATCCATATCCCCCTGGGATCCACATACAGTTATATGAAAAAGTTTGGGCACCCCTATTAATCTTAAGCTGAATGTTTTATAAAAATTGGTGTTTTTGCAACAGCTATTTCAGTTTGATATATGTAATAACTGTTGGACACAGTAATGTTTCTGCCTTGAAATGAGGTTTATTGTACTAACAGAAAATGTGCAATCTGCATTCAAACAAAATTTGACAGGTGCATAAGTATGGGCACCTCACCAGAAAAGTGACATTAATATTTAGTAGATCCTCCTTTTGCAAAAATAACAGCCTCTAGTCGCTTCCTGTAGCTTTTAATGATTTCCTGGATCCTGGATGAAGGTATTTTTGACCATTCCTCTTTACAAAACAATTTCAGTTCAGTTAAGTTTGATGGTCGCCGAGCATGGACAGCCCTCTTCAAATGATCCCACAGATGTTCAATGATATTCAGGTCTGGGGACTGGGATGGCCATTCCAGAACATTGTAATTGTTCCTCTGCATGAATGCCTGAGTAGATTTGGAGCGGTGTTTTGGATCATTGTCTTGCTGAAAGATCCATCCCCTTCAACTTCAAACTTCAACTTTGTCACTGATTCTTGAACATTATTGTCAAGAATCTGCTGATACTGAGTGGAATCCATGCGTCCTTCAACTTTAACAAGATTCCCGGTGCCGGTATTGGCCACACAGCCCCAAAGCATGATGGAGCCTCCACCAAATTTTACTGTGGGTAGCAAGTGTTTTTCTTGGAATGCTGTGTTTTTTTGCCACCATGCATAACGCCTTTTTGTATGACCAAACAACTCAATCTTGGTTTCATCAGTTCACAGGACCTTCTTCCAAAAAGAAATTGGCTTCTCCAAATGTGCTTTTGCATACCTCAGCCGACTCTGTTTGTGGCGTGCTTGCAGAAACGGCTTCTTTCGCATCACTCTCCCGTACAGCTTCTCCTTGTGCAAAGTGCATTGTATAGTTGACCGATGCACAGTGACACCATCTGCAGCAAGTTGATGCTGCAGCTCTCTGGAGGTGGTCTGAGGATTGTCCTTGACTGATCTCACCATTCTTCTTCTCTGCCTTTCTGATGTTTTTCTTGGCCTGCCACTTCTGACCTTAACAAGAACTGTCCCTGTGTTCTTCCATTTCCTTACTATGTTCCTCACAGTGGAAACTGACAGGTTAAATCGCTGAGACAGCTTTTTGTATCCTTCCCCTGAACAACTATGTTGAATAATCTTTGTTTTCAGATCATTTGACAGTTGTTTTAAGGAGCCCATGATGCCACTCTTCAGAGGAGATTCAAACAGGAGAACAACTTGCAAGTGGCCACCTTAAGTAGCTTTTCTCATGATTGCATACACCTGGCTATGAAGTTCAAAGCTCAATGAGGTTACAAAACCAAAAAAGTGCTTTAGTAAGTCAGTAAAAAGTAGGTAGGAGTATTTAAAACAAGAAAATGATAAGGGTGCCCATACTTATGCACCTGTCAAATTTTGTTTGAATGCCGATTGCACATTTTTTGTTAGTACAATAAACCTCATTTCAAGGCAGAAACATTACTGTGTCCAACAGTTATTACATATATCAAACTGAAATAGCTGTTGCAAAAACAACAATTTTTATAAAACATTAAGCTTAAGATTAATAGGGGTGCCCAAACTTTTTCATATAACTGTAAGCCTCCGGACTTTTCCGACAGAGACTTGAAGTGCAAAGTCAGATAATCGGGGACCGGTACCCCCTCTTGCAGCAGGGTGGGGTATGCAGGTGGCGACTCCGCTCCGTCCGCACCCCCTGAGATCCTTTCTCCTGTGGAGCCTATCTCCTCTGGGCCTTCTTGCTTGGACCCTGACCGGGGACAGAGGTGGTTATAACTCTGCCCCGACCCCCCGTCTCGAGGCCTGAGACCGGGAACCGTGGACCCTCAGCCAGCTGCAGCTTTGTGCTGACTTGCCGTCCCAATGCTCACGACCAAAGGCCTTGTTATAAAGATGGCCTCCAGTTATATATGATTCTAATTAAGTGCTTAAGTAAAGTGCTTCCTCCACCCTCACTCACTACGTGGTTCCCCCTAACTTTGGTTCCCCCCAACTCCTCCATTCAGACCCGGGGCAGCACTATGGTGCTTTAGGCCCCCTTCAGAACTGGAGTGGTGTAGTGTTGAGTGTGTGGTTGGCATCCTGTGAAGTACTCCATCCTTACCTAGGAGAGGAGATACCACACCTCTGGTGACTGAACCCTCAGGGACACCACACCAGCGGCGCGGATTTACAAACCGCAGCATGTCAGCTTCTGTTGCAGTGACGCTGGTCTCCACTATGAAATTTCCACAATAAAATTTCATTAGATGCAGTAACTCAATAGCTCCCAACCGTCCCATCAGAGACATAGGAGGTTTCGGTAATCTTGACCTCTATATCAGGCAGTGACTCCAGATGCACAGAATACAAGTACATTGGATACAGCAGTGTATATTTTTGTACTTGTATTCTGAGGTGGAAAAAAAGTCAGATTTTTGTTCCTATAAAAGATTTTTATTATAAGCGATTACAAAATTGGATTTTTCTTTGTGAGAGCCCCCAAGGGGGCTCAAACCCACAGCCCTCTGTAACCCAGGCTGAGCTACAAGCTCAAGCGATGTCACGAGGAGAACTTTCCACACTGTTATAGCAGCTCTGAGTGCAGACATTACATAGAGATACATTACACACAGCAGTGGATTTCTATGTATTGTATTCTACAGGGAGAATAAGAGATTTTTTTTATTCCTATAAAATTAGAAAAAAAATAATGAAAAACACTTAAAATATTGTTATTTTTAACGTGCTTTTTAAAAAATAATAAACATCATAAATCAGCACATAATATAGACATATCTGGTGTCCCTGTAATTGTAATGACCCACACATCACAGCGATCAGATTATTTACGGGGATTGGTAAATGGCGTAAAAAAAAATGGTGCGATTGATATTTTTTCTCTATTAAACCCATAAAAAATGTATTGAAAACATAACGCTGAGGCCGTGTTTAGACCATGTTCATATGGAGAGTAAATGCTGCATTTTTTCTGTTGGATTTTTTTTGCACAGAAATTGTGCTCTGCTTATCCGTCAAAGCAAAGTGGATGTGATTTCATGAGAACTGCGTCCCCTGTGGTCTAAGGAAGCTGCTGAACTGTGCGGTTTTGGTGCTTTTTTTCTCGTTTTCTATTTGGATCCTAAAAAAAACAACTAAAAAAAAAAGCGCAGGTAAAAAACTGCAGAAACTTTATTAAGAATCAAAGCTTCTCTGTACTATAAAAAGCAATTAAAAAACGGGGCTCCACATCTGCACCAAAAACTCATCAAATAAGGGGGAAAGGGCCTATAAAAATGCAGCAATAATTAGAGATGATTGTTATTGTGTAGTTTGGTGCAGACACCTGCAGAAAACAAAAAAACATAGTATTTCTGGAACGTGTGAACACGGCCTTACAGACACCAAAAAGCCAGATGTCGTATAGTGAAGCTACATAATGATGAGAAAGTTCTGGCGGCTCCGACTGTGAATGAAGGAACAAAAAATAATCCTCAGGTCCCAACTAGAGATGAGCAGGACGCACAGATGATGTCGCGCTGCCCTGAAAGATAAGAGATTCGCGGCCTCCTGTCCAGCCGCAAGGTAGCACTGATATGGACTCTGGACTAGAGACCCCAGAATCCATCCACTCATCTCTAGTCCCTACTGTCCTGGATACAGCGGACAGTCCTGGATTTAGGTCTACAACCTGCAGTCTCGGGCGTGTAAGTATTTTTATTCTACAGGGAGAATCAGGGTATATGCGCACGATGCGTACCAGCCTGCGGGCCCGACTCTCCGGAATAGCCGCCGGCAATATGCAAATGAGCGGCGCCATTTTTTTTTTCTCCTGCTTTCCTCATAGAGGCTAGGTCTATGGGGAAACGCGCTGCATGTCAGTTTCCGCAGGTGCACGGGGACACATAGTGGACATGGGATTTCTAGAAATATCATCCACTATGCTGTAACATCTTACTCCTGCGGGTTTGACGCTGCATAACACACAGCAGCACTGGATTGTGTGCACATACCCTAAGAGATTTTTTCATCTTATCAAAATTACTAAAAAAAATAATAATGAAAAACACTTGATAAAGAAAAAAAAATATTTTTAATGCATTTATTTTTAAATAATGAACATCACAAATCAGCAAATATCATGGACATATTTGGTGTCCCTGTAATCGTAACATATATATATGTACGAAAAACTACCGCACTCCTGGAGTGAATTGGTGCACAAGTCGGGTCCAAAGCCAATAGTGATAATAAAACTTAGCACTCAAGTGACTCTGTAGCACCCTGAGGATTCGGCTGCTACAGGGGTATTGCACCTCAACCCAGAGGTGTGATATTCCACTCCCGGGTAAGGATGGAGTGTGGAACTGAGCTCGGTAGGCTGCATGCACTACATACATCCCATTTCCGAGGAACAGGCCGACGGTACTCCCACTTAGAAATGTGCAGGTACGACCGAGTCTGTTCCTGGCTGGAGTGGGAGGGGGGTGGTACATCCCAAGTAGTGTAGGGGCAGATAGGGGGAGCAGCCTGGGTAAAGATAGGAGCTCATTGGGTGCTGGTCACCTGAGCTCACACATAGAGGGTGTATATAAGGTGGGCACCATCAAAGAACAGGGTCAGTCTGTCAGAGTAAGAAGCAAAGGAGGAGCAGAGAAGCCCCAGAGAGAGAGAGAGGAGAAAGAAAGAGAGACCCAGAGGGGGAAGCAGAAGAGAGGACTCTAAGACCCCAAATCCAATCCACGGGTGAAGAGTCGGCATCAGGGTACCGGAACCCAAGCTGGTGGGGGCAAAAACACACCCCAGCCAGAGACCGGAGGCCGTGGGCAGCGTCTGCCACGGCCACCCACCATATCCACCACGAAGGCATACCACGTGGAGGGTCAGGGAACCCAAGGCCAAGGGTCTCCCAACAGAAGGCCCGAGGGAGCTGGACCTGGGTGGATCAATAGTGGGGACGGCCAGAGAAAGGACAGAAGGAGAGCTCAGGGTCACGCTCCGGACTCGCTTGGGGGTTGGCTGGATCCAGGACCTGGTGGATGCAGCACGGCTCGGGAGGTCACTTGAAGCTGGAGTGACCGGAACATCAGCAGTGAGTAAATACCCTAAACTGCATAACCCGACTCTGTCTTCCTTTAACATCTATGCTGCACCACCACAACCCCCATCCTCTGCACCTGACCCCCTGAGGCTATACCCCACCCGTTGGGGGTTATACCATCACAAGCTGCACCTACACCATCAGCCTCAGCGGACCCTGCTGCAGCGGCGGCCATAGTGACCGCAATACAACGGGTGGCGTAGTCGACAATAAAGAACTTGATAACATCTGTAGGACTGCCACATACAACTGAGTTTGACACCCTGGGCACGGACCGGGTCACAGCCACTCGGAAGACTACAACCCCCATCTGATCCGGCTCCGGATATTCCCCCTAAAGAATATGGCCCAGGGGGCGCGTCAACTTTGGCGTAGTCGGCAGGATTACGTGCCCACAACAACCGGGTACTGCGTGCCTGAAGAAAAGAACGAGTTTACCTCAAAAAGAAGTCTCCTGCCGGTTCCGGAGGGTCCCCGCCATCGGACCCCATCACCAGTCGATTCCAGCCGGTTGTCCGCCATTAACCGCGTTTTCCCGCCATCTGCAGAGTTTCCCGCCACTGGGAAGCGATTCCCGCCATTTCCAAAGGTTTCCCGCCTTGGAAGAGCGGACGCCATTATGGGCGTGCCAGAGGGTGGCGAGAGGCCGCCTCCCATCGTGGGCCAGGACCGAAAATGGCGCCAAAAGTGGAAACCGCCCCCACCAACAGAGACTGTGATGCTAGAGGTGTCTGTCAGCGTGAAAGAACTGCCCCTGGAGCTGACAATCACCAAGTGGCCCCGGGACCGCCCTCGAGGGGGGAGGAGACGAAAGGAGAGAACAAAGATGGGTGTCGCTTGGAGCAGTCTGGAGCGAGCGCACCCGGAGGCAAGAAGCCTGGAGAAGAGTATCGGAGGAGCTTACCCGGAGATGGCGAGAAAGCAGAGCAGCACCGGCCCGTTGGCCAGGAGCCTGCTAGAAACCGAGGAGGGAGAGCAGAGCAGCACCGGCCCGCTGGCCAGGAGCCTGCTGGAGACAACAGTAGGAGAGCAGAGCAGCACCGACCCGTTGGTCAGGAGCCTGCTGGAAACAACGACCCCACTAGGCCTAGTGGAGGTCCTAGCACAGCTCCCCCGAGACCGGGAGTGTGCACAGACCGCTCTGGAGGGCCTCGCAAGGAGGATGGCCCGGGTGCAGCGAGAGACGTTGGCGGAGTGGAGCCGTGAGATGGCCCAGCAGACCGAGACCTGTCAGCGGAGCACGCCACCCGAGACGAGGAAACAGACCGCCTCTGAGGATGGCGCGGGAGGATTGAAGGCCGGAGACGGCGCCGAGAAGGGAGCCGAACGAGTGGAGGCAGGTAAAGGGGACGTCTATACCCCAAACCGGGAAACCGCGTACCTGCCCCAGCTCCCCGTCGCAGAGCCCGAAGTCTATCCTGCCGTGCCCGTCGCTGCAACGTCACCGCCGCAGACTAGGCCTCAAACGGGAGCCGCGACCCCTGTGACGTCACACGCCTCGACCCCGAGCGTGACCAAGCAGGAAGTACCACCAGCCTGGTCGCAAGGCCTAGTACCCCCGGGCGCCGCAATACCAACAGCGCCCCCTACCTCCGCGGAGCCCCCGGCCTGGTCGCAGGGCCAAGTAGCCCAGGGCGCCGCCGTCCTTACGGTGCCCTTTACCTTCCAGATACCCCAGGCCTGGCCGCAAGGCCCGGGCAACCCGGGCGCCACCACCACCGCGCCCATAAGACCAAAAGTGCCGCATCTGGGAGAGGACCTGTACGCCCAGCACACGTGCCCGGATGGGCAGCCATTTATATGGCCACCGGAGTTCCACCATCCCCGACTCCGGAGAGAGAGAAGAGCAAGAGGACCCGGACGGGTCTGAAAGTAGAGCCAAAGGTAACCAAAAAGCAAGAGCAGGAGGACGCCGTCGCTAAGGACAGCGAAGCAGAAGCTGTATATAGTTGCCCGTCGGGGCACAGTAAACTGAAACTGAAACTGAAACCGTAATATAGTCCCCGTTGGGACCAGCAAGTGTGAACTGTTACCCGTATTTCCCTTAATCCCACTGACCGAGGACTGAGAGCGGTCATTCCTCCCTAATACCTGGCCGAGGACTGAGAGCGGCCATATCCCTGTATATAGTTGCGCGTCCTAAAGCGCCCCCTACCGGTTTTATAGGAAAACCACTTTTCCAGAGAGACTGTCGCACTTTACCCGGTCACACGTTGCACAGTGACCGGAGGAGGAGCCAGAGGCGACGAGAATGTTTTATATTGATCTATATATATATATTGTTTTATATGTTTTATATGTTTATGAAAAAAAATTTGTATGTTTTGGTGTTATGTCTTACAGCCCGAGGACGTGCTGTGATTTACCAGGGGGGAATGTAGCACCCTGAGGATTCGGCTGCTACAGGGGTATTGCACCTCAACCCAGAGGTGTGATATTCCACTCCCGGGTAAGGATGGAGTGTGGAACTGAGCTCGGTAGGCTGCATGCACTACATACATCCCATTTCCGAGGAACAGGCCGACGGTACTCCCACTTAGAAATGTGCAGGTACGACCGAGTCTGTTCCTGGCTGGAGTGGGAGGGGGGTGGTACATCCCAAGTAGTGTAGGGGCAGATAGGGGGAGCAGCCTGGGTAAAGATAGGAGCTCATTGGGTGCTGGTCACCTGAGCTCACACATAGAGGGTGTATATAAGGTGGGCACCATCAAAGAACAGGGTCAGTCTGTCAGAGTAAGAAGCAAAGGAGGAGCAGAGAAGCCCCAGAGAGAGAGAGAGGAGAAAGAAAGAGAGACCCAGAGGGGGAAGCAGAAGAGAGGACTCTAAGACCCCAAATCCAATCCACGGGTGAAGAGTCGGCATCAGGGTACCGGAACCCAAGCTGGTGGGGGCAAAAACACACCCCAGCCAGAGACCGGAGGCCGTGGGCAGCGTCTGCCACGGCCACCCACCATATCCACCACGAAGGCATACCACGTGGAGGGTCAGGGAACCCAAGGCCAAGGGTCTCCCAACAGAAGGCCCGAGGGAGCTGGACCTGGGTGGATCAATAGTGGGGACGGCCAGAGAAAGGACAGAAAGAGAGCTCAGGGTCACGCTCCGGACTCGCTTGGAGGTTGGCTGGATCCAGGACCTGGTGGATGCAGCACGGCTCGGGAGGTCACTTGAAGCTGGAGTGACCGGAACATCAGCAGTGAGTAAATACCCTAAACTGCATAACCCGACTCTGTCTTCCTTTAACATCTATGCTGCACCACCACAACCCCCATCCTCTGCACCTGACCCCCTGAGGCTATACCCCACCCGTTGGGGGTTATACCATCACAAGCTGCACCTACACCATCAGCCTCAGCGGACCCTGCTGCAGCGGCGGCCATAGTGACCGCAATACAACGGGTGGCGTAGTCGACAATAAAGAACTTAATAACATCTGTAGGACTGCCACATACAACTGAGTTTGACACCCTGGGCACGGACCGGGTCACAGCCACTCGGAAGACTACAACCCCCATCTGATCCGGCTCCGGATATTCCCCCTAAAGAATATGGCCCAGGGGGCGCGTCAACTCAATAAATTCTTTTGAAAATTTTAATAAAAGAAATGGAGCATAAAAAAGATGTTTCGGTCACAATAGACCTTTATCAGTGTACAATAAACTGTACCCAGTGAGCCTGCAAGGACAGAGGTCCAAAGAGGTGCGGTAGTTCTGGTGTATATAGATAGAAGGAGCCAATAGGAACAAACGGTGGACACCGTGTTCCCCAGCCAGGACTTGCATTCTTCCTTCTATCTATATACACCAGAGCTACCGCACCTCTTTGGACCTCTGTCCTTACAGGCTCACTGGGTACAGTTTATTGTACACTGATGAAGGTCTATTGTGACCGAAACATCTTTTTCATGCTCCATTTCCTCTATTAAAATTTTCAAAACAATTTATTGAGTCACTTGAGTGTCAAGTTTTATTATCCCTGTAATCGTAACGACCCGCACAACACAGCGATCAGATTATTTACGGGGATCAGTAAATGACATTAAAAAAACGTAATTTATATTTTTCTCTATTAAACCCATAAAAATGTAATAAAACTGTAATGCTGAGGCCATGTTCACACGTAGCATAAATGCTGCGTTCTTTCTGCTGCTTTTTTTTCTGCAGGACTCCGCACCAGACGACACAGTGACAGTCTTCTCTGATTATGGCGTCTTTGCTACTTTTCTTTTATGCGGTTTCCTCTTTGTTTGATGCGATTTTGGGGAAGATATGAAGCAGAGTTTTTAATGCTTTTTAACATTACAGGAAAGCTTTGATTCTTATTTTGGAGCTTGGTGCGGATCCTGCAGAAAACAAAAAACAGTATTACTGCAACGTGTGAACACAGCCTTACAGGTACAAAAAAAGCAAGATGTCGTATAGTGAAGCTACATAAAGATGAGAAAGTTCTGGGGGCTCCAACTCTGAATGAGGGAACAGAAAATAATCCTCAGGTCCCAACTAGAGATGAGCAGGACGCACAGATGATGTCGCGCTGCCCTGGGTGATCAAAAGATGCCGGGGACGCTGGATGGTTAAAGATTCGCGGCCTCCTATCCAGACGCCAGGTACCACTGAACTGAACTCTGGACCAGAGACCTGGGAATCCATCCGCTCATCTCTAGTCCCAACTGTCCCGGATAAAACAGACAGTCCTGGATTTGGGTCTTCGCCCCTGCAGTCTGTGGAGTCTGCTGAATGCCCCTCATTACCAGTGCCCCTCTGACAACTCCTCCTGGTGGAGGAGATAGTTATAGTAAATCGGCGTGGATTGGGGTGTGGCCAAAATTCGCTACACGCGCCGCATGATGTTTCCCTCTTTCTGTTCTTCAAAAGTTGGGAGGTATGGTAGTGGGAGAGTCGTTGGACTACATGGTAGCAGGTTTATAAGTCCTCTGGTATTAATCTACTAATGGTAAAACAATGATTTTATTAAAAACTACACTAAGCAGCCCAGTAAGTGATACATCACTGGAATCTTACTCACTTTTTCTGGGCACCACTGGAGTGTTCGGGGGTAGTACTTTCTGTTGCGTGTCGGTACTGATTTTTTAAATAATTTTTTTTTCTGTTTACCGAGTTGCACGAGGGCTTATTTTTTTTCCAGATGATATTCAGATTTCATTGGTACCATTTTGAAGTCTATATGACTTTGTACTTAATTTTTTGTGAGACAGTGTGACATAAAAACAGAAAATCCAATCTGTTTTTGCTTTTTAACTCCTTCACCCCGAAGCCTGTTTTAACCTTTCTGTCCAGGCAAATTTTTAAATTCTGACCAGTATTACTTTATGAGTTAATAATCAACGGATCCCACTGATTCTGAGATTGTTTTATTTCGTGACATATTGTGCTTCGTGACAGTGGTAATATTTTTTCGATATGACTTGCGCTTATCTGTGAAAATATCGGAAATTTGGCTGGAGTTTTGAAAATTTAGCAATTTCAAAACTTTTAATTTTTATGCCCTTAAATCAGAGAGATATGTCACACAAAATAGTTAATAAATAACATTTCCCACATGTCTACTATTTTTGTTAGGAAGTTAGAAGGGTTAAAAGTTGACCAGCGATTTCTCATATTTACAAAAACATTTTTTAGGGACCACACCACATTTGAAGAAACTTTGAAAGGTCTATATGACAGAAAATACCCCAAAGTGACTCCATTCTAAAAACTGCACCCCTCAAGGTGCTCACCACATTTAAGAAGTTTATTAATCCTTTAGGTGCTTCACAGGAATTAGGCTATGTGCACACTGTGCTTTTTGATGCGTTTTAGCAGCATTTATTCCACTCGGAAATGCACCAAAAACGCTACGTAATCCGTCTGCCAGCTAATGCAATGACAATCCTGATGTGCTGTGCACATGATGCAGAATTTTCCGCTCAGTATTGTCATTCCGTTTAAATTTGCAGCATGTCCATTCTTTGTAGCGTTTCTGCAGCGTTTCCCGCCCATTGACTTTAATTGACCCGCAGAAAACCCACAGGTATAAATATATTTGCGGATTTGCTGCTGTTCTTTGCTGCGTATTTGACTAGTCAATGGGTCAAATACGCTGCAAAAACGCACAAAGAGTGGTACACGGGGCCGGCTGGGGAAGACTACTTCTCCTATCATCCGACTGCCGCTCCCGCTGATAACAGCGAGAGCGGCGCAGCTGAGGGGAGAAGTAGTCTCCTCAGCCAAATCAGCGTGTGCGCTGTAAAAAGAAAAAAAAAAGTAAAAATCTCTATTAAAATAAAAAAACACCTATTCTCACCTGTCCGGCGTCCTCCCGGTGTCCCCCGGCGACCCGATCATCCCGGCAGTGTACATCGCACAGTGATTACACTCCTGTCAGTGTACAGTGCTGTCTTCTATAGCAGTCACATCAGTGATTGATGTGGCTGCTGTAGAAGTTATCCGGATCGCCGAGGGACAATCTGGATTACGTCATGACGGCGGACAGGTGAGGGATATGGTTGTTTTTTATTTTTGTTTTTTTCAGGAGTCAAGGGATTCGGGGATTAGCGGAATGGGCGCCCTCCATTACTAACCTGGGCTTCATGTCAGCCGCCAATACAAGGCTGACATGAACCCCAACTCTATTACCCCACTCGCCACTGCTGCACAGCAGCGGGAGGAGCAGAGGCTAAACGCCAGACTTGGCGCATCTTATGGATGCACCATTTCTAGGACTGCTGAGGGGTGATATTATTAGCCGCGGAGGACGCTAATATCCATGGCCCCTTCTCTGGCTATTAATATGAGCCCGCAGCTATCTGTTTAGCCTTTGCTGGTTAGATTTTATGGGGGAACCCTACATCAATTTTTTTCTGGGGTCTCCCTGCAATCTAGCCAGTAAAGGCTAAAAAACCAAGCAATGTGAACTGAGGTCTAAGATGGCACACATGCAATAAATAGGAGCATGTTCACACTAGCAAAAAGATACAAAACCTACAAAAGACAAAAAATATCTCATACCCTACCATCATTATATATAAATGTAAAGCAAAGTTGCATATGAAATATAGGGTAGTTAGTGAACTATTTTTAATCAAAAAAAGTATACAAGCCGTCCCACCAGCGACAAGGTGACCCTAAATTGGGACGGTCCTACACTGTCTATATTAAAAACCTTACTGTATATCAAAGTTGAAGTAATGCATATAAAGGGTAGACAAATAGAACCGGGTCCCAATATCAGACCACCCAAGCCCGTGGTAAGCTACATATATACTAACCAGCTCAACAAGGGGGATGCCACACCCCTAATTTGCACAGAATGCAAACAAGACAAAAAACCAAGCAATGTGAACTGAGGTCTAAGATGGTACACATGCAATAAATAGGAGCATGTTCACACTAGCAAAAAGATACAAAACCTACAAAAGACAAAAAATATCTCATACCCAAACCATCATTATATATAAATGTAAAGCAAAGTTGCATATGAAATATAGGGTACTTAGTGAACTATTTTTGATCAAAAAAAAGTATACAAGCCGTCCCACCAGCGACAAGGTGACCCTAAATTGGGACGGTCCTACACTGTCTATATTAAAAACCTTACCGTATATCAAAGTTGAAGTAATGCATATAAAGGGTAAACAAATAGAACCGGGTCCCAATATCAGACCACCCAAGCCCGTGGTAAGCTACATATATACTAACCAGCTCAACAAGGGGGGTGCCACACCCCTAATTTGCACAGAATGCAAACAAGACAAAAAAACAAGCAATGTGAACTGAGGTCTAAGATGGTACACATGCAATAAATAGGAGCATGTTCACACTAGCAAAAAGATACAAAACCTACAAAAGACAAAAAATATCTCATACCCTTCCATCATTATATATAAATGTAAAGTAAAGTTGCATATGAAACATAGGGTACTTAGTGAACTATTTTTGATCTAAAAAAGTATACAAGCCGTCCCACCAGCGACAAGGTGACCCTAAATTGGGACGGTCCTACACTGTCTATATTAAAAACCTTACTGTATATCAAAGTTGAAGTAATGCATATAAAGGGTAGACAAATAGAACCGGGTCCCAATATCAGACCACCCAAGCCCGTGGTAAGCTACATATATACTAACCAGCTCAACAAGGGGGATGCCACAACCCTAATTTGCACAGAATGCAAACAAGACAAAAAACCAAGCAATGTGAACTGAGGTCTAAGATGGTACACATGCAATAAATAGGAGCATGTTCACACTAGCAAAAAGATACAAAACCTACAAAAGACAAAAAATATCTCATACCCTACCATCATTATATATAAATGTAAAGCAAAGTTGCATATGAAATATAGGGTACTTAGTGAACTATTTTTGATCAAAAAAAGTATACAAGCCGTCCCACCAGCGACAAGGTGACCCTAAATTGGGACGGTCCTACACTGTCTATATTAAAAACCTTACTGTATATCAAAGTTGAAGTAATACATATAAAGGGTAGACAAATAGAACCGGGTCCCAATATCAGACCACCCAAGCCCGTGGTAAGCTACATATATACTAACCAGCTCAACAAGGGGGATGCCACACCCCTAATTTGCACAGAATGCAAACAAGACAAAAAACCAAGCAATGTGAACTGAGGTCTAAGATGGTACACATGCAATAAATAGGAGCATGTTCACACTAGCAAAAAGATACAAAACCTACAAAAGACAAAAAATATCTCCTACCCTACCATCATTATATATAAATGTAAAGCAAAGTTGCATATGAAATATAGGGTACTTAGTGAACTAAGTACCCTATTTTTCATATGCAACTTTGCTTTACATTTATATATAATGATGGTAGGGTATGAGATATTTTTGTCTTTTGCCAGTAAAGGCTAAGCAAGCACCTATGAGCTGTTATTAATAGCCAGGGAACATTTTTGGCTGATGGCCCCTTCCCCGGTTACTAATATCAGCTCCCATACAAGATGTCAATCAGACCCTTTCATTACTAAACCTAATTAAAGTAAAGTAAAAGGTTAAATAAACCCTCACAGAAACAAAGTAAATACTTTATTTGAAATACAACAGACACATTCTTTAATTATTTAAATTAACCAATATACTCACCCAAGGTCTGACGGTAATCCAAGGGTTAAAGCAATGTCCCACATTTCTTTTTTCAACTATTTTTATTTAGCTCCAAAAAGCATTTATTGATGTACAAAAACACATAAAAAAATGCATCAAAATCCGCATAAAAAACGAGTCAAAATTGTGGCAAAACGCACATTTTTTCTGCAGCGTTTTTTCCTGCTAAGAGATGTAGAAACGCTGCAGAAATTTCTGCAATCAAATCCTGAACGTGCGCACATAGCCTTAATAGAATATGGAAGGAAAAAATAAACATTTTTTTCACAAAATTTTTTCTTTAGACAAATTTTTTTTTATTTTCACACTGGTAACAGGAAAATATGGACCCCAAAATTTGTTGTGCAATTTCACCTGAGCACGCCGATACCTCATATGTGGGGGAAAACCACTGTCTGGGTGCACGGCAGGATTCGGAAGGGAAGGAGAGTTTTATGCATACCTAAAAAGACGGACACCGCCGGATCACAGGGCAGATGGCATCCACAGTGCCTCCATCTGCCTCATTATAGGGAATCTTCCACCGGGGGTTCCGTCTGAATCACATATTTCAGAGATTTACACAGAAATCCCAGTGTAAGCGCTCAGCGTAGAATGAATGTGAGCCGAGCCTTACTGCGATCTTTGGGAGGCAGAATGAACAAACCAACAGCAGGTGAAGAATTGGTTGTAGTTATTTTTTACGCCGTTCCTCATGCAGTATAAGTGATTAGGCAACATTTTTCTGTTATTCACTGAAGAGGTTAACTAATGGGACAGTATTATAGGTCGGATCATTCCGGATGCGACGATACCAAATATGTGTTTTTTTAAGTTAATAAACGTATTTATTGGATTAATATTTTTTTTTTGTTTGTTTTTTATTTTTTACTTTAGTTAACCATGGATACCTAAGGCATTGCAGGACATTAGGTACAGGTGTATCTCACAAAATTTGAATATCATCAAAAAGTTCATTTATTTCAGTTTTTCAATACAAAAAGTGAAACTCATATATTATATAGAGTCATTACAAACAGAGTGATCTATTTCAAGTGTTTATTTCTGTTAATGTTGATGATTATGGCTTATAGCCAATGAAAACACAAAAGTCATTATCTCAGTAAATTATAATAATTACCAAAAAACTCCTGCAAAGGCTTCCTAAGAGTTTAAAAAGGTCCCTTAGTCTGTTTCAGTAGACTTCACAATCATGGGGAAGACTACTGATTTGACAGATGTCCAGAAGGCAGTCATTGACACACTCCACAAGATCACAGAGTTCCAATTTTCATTTGGAAATTAAGGTCCCAGAGTCTGGAGGAAGAGTGGAGAGGCACACAATCCAAGCTGCTTGAGGTCTAGTGTGAAGTTTCCACAATCAGTGATGGTTTGGGGAGCCATGTCATCTGCTGGTGTAGGTCCACTGTGTTTTATCAAGACCAAAGTCAGCGCAGCCGTCTACTAGGAAATTTTAGAGCACTTCATGCTTCCCTCTGCCGATAAGCTTTTTGGAGATGGAAATCTCATTCTCCAGCAGGACTTGTCAGCTGTTCACACTGCCAAAAGTACCAATACCTGGTTTATAAACAACAGTATCACTGTGCTTGATTGGCCAGCAAGCTCACCTGACCTTAACCCCATAGAGAATCTATAGGGTATTGTCAAGAGGAAGATGAGAGACACCAGACCCAACAATGCAGGAGAGCTGAAGGCTGCTATCAAAGCAACCTGGGCTTCCATAACACCTCAGCAGTGCCACAGGCTGATCGCCTCCATGCCACGCCGCATTGATGCAGTAATTGATGCAAAAGGAGCCGCGACCAAGGATGGAGTGCATTTACTGAACATACATTTCAGTAGGCCAACATTTCAGATTTTAAAAACAATTTTTAAGCTGTTGTTATAAAGTATTCTAATTTACTGAGATAATGACTTTTGTGTTTTCATTGGCTGTAAGCCATAATCATCAACATTAACAGAAATAAACACTTGAAATAGATCACTCTGTGTGTAATGACTCTATATAATATATGAGTTTCACTTTTTGTATTGAAGAACTGAAATAAGTTAACTTTTTGATGATATTCTAATTTAGTGAGATGCATTTGTGTCAGCAATTACTTACCATGTTACTTGTATGTATTACTACTAGTGATGAGCGAGCACTAAAATGCTCGGGTACTCGTTACTTGGGTCGAGTAAATCGTAATGCTCGGGTGCTTGACCCGAGCAACGAGCCCAATTTAAGTCAATAAGAAACCCAAGCATTTTTCTGGCTGCCCCCCTGGAGGTCTGGAGGGGCCTAAAAATTGGTGAAATCGATGGAAACAGTGCTGAAATGACATGGGAACAGCATGAGGAAGACCCGTGGAAGCATCTCTGAATCCCAGGTCACTGCTGTGAACAATGTTGTCAGAGTATTACGCCACTTTTATGGACTGACAATAAAAGATACAAAAACGAAACCAAAATGGATTTTCTAAAAGGCCTTTGATAACATTGGTTGGGATTGGTTGTATAAGGTCTTAACTAAGATGTCGTTATTAGGCCCCTTCTTCAATTATATACGCAATTTATATGTCTCCAAAAGCTCAGGTGTATACCCCGGGTTTTCTATCCACTCCCTTCCTTCTTGAGAAGGGAACGAGACAAGGGTGTCCTTTGTCCCCCCTACTTTTTAACCTAGCACTAGAACCCTTAGTTCGTATTCTATTGGACCCTAAAACTTTCTCAGGCATCCAATTTACTAAGAAATCAATTCAGGCGGCATTTTTTGCAGATGATATCATTCTGTTTATGTCTGATCCCATTCTGCATTTACCTCTAGTATTAGATTTACTTAAAAATTTTGGGACTTTTGGGTTTAAAATAAATGCTAAAAAATGTGAATTATTACCACTAACTGAAAAAGGAATAAAACTTTACCCAAAAGGATCTTTTAACGATATTACTATAGCTCCCTCTCATATCACCTATTTGGGTATCCAAATAGGTCGCTTGCCAACCTCTTTGTACATGTTAAATTATCCCCCCCTCATCAAAAAATGACTAATCAATTAAAGTCATGGCAGGATTTGCCCTTATCTTTTTTGGGTAGGGCACATTTGGTCAAGATGATCAGTACTTCTAAAATTATGTATCAACTCCAAACTCTACCATTGCTACTGAAACACTCTGGCGTAACTACACTCAACAGGGCCTTCAGTCATGTTATCTGGAAGGGAAAACGTCCTAGGATTAATCTAGACAAACTTATGTCATCCAAAGATGATGGTGGCATTAATTTTCCAAGCATCAGGAATTATAACCTCTCTTGCCTCTTTCGCTACATAATTGACTGGCTCCACAAAATACATACATACTCTGATTACTCTTTGGAATCAGACTATGCTTACCCCTTCAATTTAACTGCACTTCTACACTCTCGCTATACTTCCCTACCCCTAGCAATCAAAAAATCAGTAACTTTTAAAGACACCATTTCCGCTTGGAAAGCGGTTAGGAAGAAATATGGCCTTTCCTTCAGAATTTCTAAGCACCTGCCGGTATGGCGGAATCCAGAATTTCCACAGGGCATTGAAAACAAATTATTTTTTAAATGGCAGCAAGCGGGTATAGATAACATATCTCCTCCACCCAACCGATCAGAGATGCTTGACATACCCAGAATGTATGGATAAGTATGGTCTACCTCTCCAACATGGCTTTCAATATGAACAAATCAGACTTTCCATTATGTCAAACTTAAGGGATGTTACTTTCAAGACCTTCCAAAATGAATTGGACGCCATTTTACTATCCCCAACGGGCACCCCCTCAATATCTAGTCTTTATTCGGTTATGAAATCTAATTTGTTAAAGATACACCCTGACATTTTCTTTAAATATTGGAAGCAACAAGTGGAAGACGTTGAAATTCCCACTAAGATCAGATTAGGCTGGAAGGTATTTAGAAAATATATTATAAATGAAACTTGGAGAGAAACTCAATATAAAATAATACATGGGGCCATATACGCCTTTAAAATACCGAAAAAAGATCCATTATCAAATAGACTAATTGCATGTCCTAAATGTCATCATCCATACTCTGACCTTATACATGGCCTATGGTCCTGCACCGATTCAACAGTATATTGGGACCATGTTTCAGATTTGATTCACACTATATGGGATCCAGAGTACACCCTCTCTCCAAACTTAGCCCTACTACATTATTGGAGTAACCCGGAGAATCCCTACAAAAAAGCAAACAGCCCCCCAAAACTGCTCCACACTCTACTCTCCTGGCAAAAAAACAGGTACTCAAACATTGGCTAGACCCCAACATTCCCCCCATAGCAGAGCTGATGATCCAACTGAAACACTTTATGGGAGTAGAACAACTAGACGCCCTCAGTAACAAGGAACAACAGGCTGGCAAATTTTTATCAAAATGGAAACAGTTTATTATAACGTGTCCCTCTCTGACTGATAAAAATAAAATTGTCGAACTATTTACTTCTACATAATGGTATATTCTAGAGGATTTAAATAACAATTTAGGACTATTACGTGTAAACTAAAACATGGGAGATAATCAGTACGAATTACTTGTATTTACTTAATTCCTTTTGTTGACAATGATGACTGTAAGTTGTTAATACTTAATCTTTGTTTATTTGTTGTGCCAGCTAATCACAATTTATTGATTTTACAATGTGCCTGATCTGCGTACGGACTCCTGACTAATGTTCATTTTGGCTTTGTTCATATGTCTTTATATGTTTTTTCTTTTCTGAAAATCCAAATAAAAATGATGTTTGAAAAAAAAGGATTTTCCTGGGAACATCCTTTCTAGGGTAATGACTTGTATATAAGGCAAAATAAATAACCAAAAACAAAAATGCTCCTCCTCACCTTGGGCTATGTTCACACGTAGTGTTTTTGATGCATTTTTGCACTTTTCCATTGCTTTCAATGATGAAAAATACATTCACCAGTAAATGTAATTTTAACATTTTACTACCTTATCTGGCCATGTGGTGTGTGAGACATGGTCAGACACATCCTGTTTCATTTATGAAAGAGGGACTCAAAGTCACAAAGCCTATTTTTACAGGGCCATCAGGTGGCCCTTATTATTGTTAAAGGGCCAGCAGTCGTTCCTCACTATTGTTAGAGGGCCATCAGCCTGCTATGCTCTGCATAGCCATATATTGCTACTGCAATATACATATCCATCTGAGGTGGTCAAATTTTCTTTTTTGTATATATATTCTGTAAAGTTTGAAATTTGGATGTTCAGCAGGCGGCCCTCACAATTTATAGAGTGCCAGCAGGCGGCCTCCACTACTTTTAGTGGGCCAGCAGGCCTCTTGGGGACAGATGAGACCAAGATAGAGTTTTCTGGTAATGAACATCATTCAACTGTTTACTGTAAATGGAATTTGGCTTACAAATAAAAGAACACAGTACTTCTAGTCAAATATGGTGGAGGTTCAAAGATATTTAGGTGCTCTCTTGCTGACTCTGGCACAGGGTGCCTTAACTGTGTGCAAGGCATCATGAAATGTGAAGGTTCCCAAAAGATTTTGGTTCGCAATGTGGTGCCCAGTGTCATAAAGCTGGCTTTGCATCCTAGGTCATGGGTCTTCCAGCAGGACAGAGGTGCCGATCCCCTTACTGCCGCGGCCCTGGTCCGGTGTCCACCGCTCCTCCTCCCCGCTCCCACGCTGTGCCTGCCCGGGGTGCACACACCGCGTGCAGATCCCAGAGCACTGTGCTTAGGGCGCGAGCACTCCCTGCTTCTCAAAGGGGCAGAGCGCACCATCCTAAAATGTCCGCGCCCAATGACTGGAGGACATCTGCTATTTAAGGCACCTCTCCCAAAATGGAGGTGCCTGTGCAATGTTGCAGTTAGTGTGCTAATGTAGCACCCTGAGGGCTCGGCTGCTACAGGGGTATTGCACCTCGACCCAGAGGTGTGATATTCCACTTCCGGGTAAGGATGGAGTGTGGACCAGGACTCGGTAGGCTGCATGCACCACACACACCCCATTTCCGAGGGACAGCTCAACGGTGCTCCCACAGAAGTGCAGGCACGACAGCATCTGTCCCTGGCTGGAGTGGGGAGGGGGAGGAAAACCCAGTGGTGTAGGAGCAGATAGGGGTGGGTCTCTGGGCATAGGTAGGAGCCCATTGCTTGCTAGTCACCTGGGCTCACACATAGAGGGAGGTATATAAGGTGGGCACCATCTTAGAACAGTGTTCAGTCCGGGGAGTCTGTTCAGAGAGGAGTTCAGCCAGAGAGGGCTGACAGGGAGCTGTGGCTCAGTCTGGGCCCAGCTCCACGAGGCAGGCCTGGAGTGGAGGCCTGAGCCAGAGGAGAGGAACAGAAACAGCAAGGAACTGGACCAGAAAGGAAACAAGGAACAGCACATTAAGAGAGGCTCAGAGACACGAGAGAAGAAGGGACCCCATAGGCCCAGGAGAGTGCGGGTAAAGGGTTGGCAGAGCAGGGTACCGGAACCCAAATTGGTGGAAGCAACAAATTCCTCAGCCAAAGACCGGAGGTTGTGACCACATCTTGGTGCGACCCCTCACTACATCCACCAGGAAAGCATACCACATAGGGTCAGGGAAACCGGAGATAGGTTTCGCCAAGAGAAGGCCCGAGGAAGCTGGACAAAGGTAGGTCACTGGTGGGGACGGCCAGAGAAAGGAAGAGAAGGGAGCCCTGTGCCACGCTCTGGAATTGCCTGAGAGTTGGTCGAGCCCCTTGCCTGGTGGACGCAGCACGGCTTGGGCAGTCACCGCCGGTACCGAGGTGACTAGGACCAGTAAAGAACTGTGAGTAAAGCATTGGAAACTGCAACCACACGTCTCTGTGTTTCATCGCCGCACCAGCACCATTAGTACTGGGACGCGCACACCATCACTCCCATCATCCACACTAGCTGCCCTGAGGCAATACTTCTCCCGTGGGGAGTTATCCCATACTTGGCTGCGCATACAACATCAGCCTCAGCGGTCTGCAGCGCAGCGGCGGTCCCCACTGACCGCAATCCAAGGGTGGCATAGTCGGACACTTGTTATTACACTAAGACTGCCACTGGTTTGACCACCCTGGGCACGGACCGGGTCATCGCCACGGAGACTACAACCCCCAGCGATCCGGCTCCGGGTATTCCCTGCACAACACAGGCCCAGGGGGCGCGTCACTAACCCTCTCTCCAGCCCTCAGGTCCCAGTGCTGCCCGCCAGCCTGTCTATCAGCCATCCCCGCCAGCCTATCAGCCGTGCCCACCAGCCTGTCTATCAGCCGTGCCCACCAGTCTATCTACCAGCCGTACTTGTCTGCCTACCAGCACTGTCTGCCTGCTTACCAGCTGTGCTCATCTGCCAACCTATCTGCCATGTCAGTCGGTGTCTGTCATCAGTCCCATGGGAGTCTCCTGCTCTCACACAAAGTCGGTCCCTTAGTAGCACCTGCTCCTCCTTCCCCGTCCCACCCTGGCTCGTGGAGTCGACTAAGCCGCCGTATAGCCAGGGTCGGTCTGAGTAAGGCCCTTAGTTACGCCCCTTCCGTCCCTTCTTGTTCCACGGCACAGTGGTTCCACCATCCGGACCCGTAACAGTTAGCACAGGCCATGGAATCCGGTGGCTCCCAGGCTCCCTCGGTCTCGGACCTGTACCAAGAAATCTCCCTCAGAGATCTCAACAGGATACAATCCTGTCCTTTCTGCGAACTGTAAACTCCCGATTGGATGCACTGTCATTAGTCATATCTCATCTCACTTGAGAGGCGTTGGTGTGGCTCAATCCCCTATGGAAGAGAGGGGATCCTCTGGTGTCCAACCTCCAGACTTTCCTTGAGGGCTTCCAGAGGTTTTTCGATGAGCCCGGCTGCACAACCTCTACTGCTTCTTCTCTTCTTCGTCTACGCCAGGGGAACCTCACAGTGGGCCAGTACGCTGTGTGTTTCTGCACCCCCGCATCTGAACTTGCCTCAAAAAACAAGGCTCTGGTGGCTACCTTTTGGGAGGGCCTTTCTGGGCGGATCAAGGACGAACTAGCCGGTCGTGACATACCCACCTCTCTGGACGACCTGGTGTCTTTAGCCACACGGATCGACATCAGTTTCCTGGAGCGTTCTAAGGAGGTGATCCGTGAGAGAAGACCTCTGTGCCTTGCACCTACCTTCCAAAGGTCTCACAACAAGCCTCTGCCACGGCATCCAGCCCTGAATCTATGCAAGTAGACCAGGTGAAGATGGTCAAGTCTCTCCAGGAGGTCCGCCGCGCCGAGGGAAGATGCTTTTACTGTGGCAGTTTGAGCATGTAATCCACTCCTGCCCAGAGAGACCGGGATGCTTCAGTGCCTAGAATCGCTTGGAGAGGTCGTCCTGGGCAAGAATTCTCCCTCTCCATCCCTGACTCTGTCTGTATCGATATCCTATTGCAAGATACATTTTTTCGAGACTGCTTATCAGGATTCTGGTGCCTCTGGGAGTCTCATCCAACAGACCATTGTGGAGCAGTATCGGATCCCTTTTCAATGTCTTCCGGATCCTTTAGCAGTTTCCTCAGTGGATGGGAGGCCCCTTTCAGAGTCCATCTTGTTTGTCACCGAGCCCGTAGTTCTACAGATAGGGATGCTACACACGGAGAAGATCTCCTATGTGCTGTCCGGCCTCTCTCATTCCTTGCTGCTTGGACTGCCTTGGCTTCAGAGACACGAGCCGGTCTTGAGTTGTCTGAATACATCGAAGATAATCTTGCTAGGGGATTTATCCAGAAATCCACCTCTCTGGCTGGAGCAGGATTCTATGATAATGCCCCGTCTCATGCTGCACATAACACATCTGCATCTCTGGCTGCTATGGGCATAAAAGGGTCAAACTTATGGTGTGGCACCCATGCTCCCCTGACCTCAACCCCATTGAGAACCTCTGGAGCATCATCAAAAGAAGTGTCTATGATGGCGGGAGGCAGTTCACATCTAAGCAACAGCTCTGGGAGGGTATTCTGTCCTCATGCAAAACAATTAAAGCAGAAACCATCCAAAACCTGACAAATTCAATGGACGACAGAGTTCAGAAGCTCCTTTCGAACCAGCGGTCCTATGTGCAAATGTAACATCACCTAGAATAAAGTTTTGAGTTGAAAACTGATTGATTTCAGTTTGTAATAACCTGCTAACGCTTATAATTTCAAAAATGGCCATTTTTTGTTCTTTATTAAAATGAAAAGGTTGAAAACTCTGCTGTGCATAATAATTTGGAACATGCATTTTGAGTGCAGTTTGAGTTTTTTATTTTTTTAAAAAATATACTGTTATCATAGGCAGTTTGTACAAAAACCTTTCAATTGTACGCTAATAGTTATTTGACTGGAAAATTACAATGACTGCAATTCATATAGGTAATTTGGGAAAATCTGAGAAAATATTATTTGCATAATAATTTGGAACACAGTGTAAATCTGCGCTGCTTCAGTCCTCTGAGCGGATGAAGAGACACGCCAAGAGATGTCTGGACCCGCCTCTATTCCATCCGGGGGATAAGGTATGGTTATCCTCCAAGTATGTTCGTCTCAAGATACCTTCATACAAGTTGTGTCCGCAGTTCATTGGTCCTTTCGAGATTCTGAGTCTAATCAATCCAGTGGCGTACAAGTTGAAACCTCCAAAATGAAGGTGCCTGTTAGAACCCTCCTGTTTGTTTTTTCCATCTTGTGTTTTGCGGTCACGTGACCATTTGCCTTTATATTCCAGCTCCGCCCTTTTGGCTGTGCTGGACTTCAGTGTTTGACTGTTTCTCTAGCCAGGTGCTTCTGTGCCTTTCTCTGTCAGTTCGCTTGGTCCTTCTGGGACCTCTAGTACCTTTTTGTCAGTTTGTCTTTTTGTTTTCTGCAACAACTTCTCTGTTTAGGAGGTGTCCCATTTTTGTCCCAGTCCTTAGTTCTTTTAGGGACCCCTCCCCTTATGCTATAGGTCTTCGTTCAGACTAGTTGAGGACTAAGGCGGGTCTGTTCGCTAGGAACAGTCAGCCCGCTACTTCGTAGGGATTCAGCTTAGTCTTACTGTAGGGACAGCTTTCCCCTATCTTTCCTTAGTACTTGTTGCAGATCATAACAGTGCCTGTGCAATGTTGTAGTTAGTGTGCCAACACTCTCTCCAGCCCTAAAGTCCCAGTGCTGCCTGCCAGCCTGTCTATCAGCCGTGACAATCAACCTGTCTACCAGCCATGCCTGTCCTCCTACCAGCACTGCCTGCCTACCAGCCGTGTTCATCTGCCAGCCTATCTGCCTTGTTAGTCGGTGTCTGTCATCAGACCCGTGGGAGTCGCCAGCTCTCACACAAGGTCGGTCCCGGAATAGCACCTTGTCCACCTTCCCGGTACCTCCCTGGCTCGCGGAGTCGAAAGCCGCCGTGTAGCCTGGGTCGGTCTGGGTGAGGCCCTTAGTTACGTTGGACCAAAGCACGTTCATCTCTGGGACACAGAACCCGTCTCCTTCTTGAGTGTTATGATGGCTTGACATTCCCATCTTGTTTGTACTTGCGTATAATTGTTTGTACAGATGAATGAGGCACCTTCAGGTATCTGGAAATTGTACCCAAGGATGAGTCAGACTTGTGCAAGTCCACAATTCTCTTCCTGATATCTTGGCTGATTTCTTTAGACTTTCCCATGATGCTACACAAAGAAGCAGTGTGTTTCAGGTGTGCATTAAAATACATCCACAGGTGTGTCTCTAATTAACTCAGATGTTGCCAAAAAAACTATCAGAAGCTTCCAAACACATGACATCATCATATGGGCAGTCTCAAATTGCTTAAAGGCATAGTAATCTTAGTATATGTGAACTTTTGACTTTGCAGTAAGTAATAAAAATTCCTTAAAATATTTTCTGAGAAAAACATGCATATGTGTCTTTTTATATAGTGTATGCAAACTTCTGGTTTCAACTGTAAATTATATAGAATGTTAGAAGTAGGCCTCTAAAAATACTTCCTATGGGCATCATAAACACTCTTATAAAAAATGATGTGGGCATTGCATGATGGTCACCCTGGTTATATGGTGGTGGAGGATGAAGGGAAGGATAAGGAGGAGGACGACATAAACTAGACAAAATTCTGAAGTGTATACCCATGTCTGGGTGTGGAGGGGTGCATGGAAATAGACCCTCCAAAAGAAACCACTGGATTTGAGTTTACGTTCTGCTGCTATCATCCGGTGGTGTCGAGAAGTCTGGGCCAATCCAGCCCCTGTTCATTTTGATGAGTCAGCTTGTCAGCCTTTTCAGATGACAGGCGGATTCGCCTATCAGTTATAATACCCCCGGCGGCACTAAAAACCCTCACTGACTAAACGCCAGGGCAGGCCAGGACCTCCAAGGCGAAGAGAGACAGTTCATGCCACGTGTCCAGCTTTGATACCCAATAGTTGTAAGGCACAGGAATCACAGAGGACGCTGGTACGGTCAGCAAGGTACTCCTTCAGCATCTTCCAAAACTTTTCCCTCCTTGTCAGAGTACCCTGCATATCAGGGCCTGGGTGCTGGGAGGATCTGAGAAAACTGTCCCAGACCTTTGACAGTTTTCCCCTGCCTCTGCTGCATCTGACACCAAAAAGAGGATAGAGAGATGTAACCAAGATCCACTAGAATGTATGTGGAGGACACCACTCTCAAACAGAAACAGCCAGAGATTTAGCTATTAGTGCAATAAATCAGTACATTTTATTATACAAAATATTCCATATGATGAACAACAATAAAAAACTAATTATGAGTGACTGAGGTGAGGGACCAAATACAGGATACGATAGAAATACCCAAAGGAGAAAGAGACCATTTCCCCAGCTGCAGGATGATCCACACTATATGTGCACAAGTATATATTTAAACATGCGACATACCCTGTGTCCTACTTGTTAGGAGGACATTGGAGCTATAAACATAAAGCTCAAAAGAGGGCTACAGAGGTAAGTAAGCGTTGTCTTTACAAAGCATGTAAATAACATCAATGTAGACAAATCAAATACTGCCAAGCATTACCTTGAGACATAATAGTCAGAGGTGTGGAAGATCTGCTGTGAGTGAATGGAAAGCGCGCCTCAACGCGCGTTTCGCCTGCGTGGCTTCGTCGGGAGGTGTGGCTTAGATTGAGCAGATGGGTGTTCTTATATGAAAGGGCAGCAATGTCTGTCCAATAAACGCATCTCCGATCATAACGCCATACCCCCTCAGGCGTCCGGGCGAGTCCGACCGCGCCGAACACAACAGGAAGGAGGAACACGTTATCCCTCCTGCTGTCAGGGCAACTGTGGACACGCCCACGACGCCTGGGCCGCACGGCGACATACGAGCGGAGCATCACGGAGATCGTAACTAAAAAGGGGTGTGTGGGTATAAGGTTGCGATCATGAATGCATCATCTGGTGTCAGGTGGGAGGCCAGTCCACATGCAACCCGAGAGCTATTCAGATCCACAGGCTGTCAATCTCAGTGAGGAGATGCATGTATGAAGAAGCATGGGACTAAATAAAGTTAGAAGATCTATGTATATTAAATCTCTATATGGAGGTAAATACATATATTTAAATACATGCAAATAATATTCTCTATTATGGAATAACCCAACGTAATAGAAATATATTCATCCATTCCCAAAACAATCATTATGCATAAACACAGGTTTTATAGTGCACTAACCATATTTATACGAATAGTATCCCATATAAAGGATACCAAAAGGCACATAAAACAATCATGTTTATCATGTTAATATGTATAAATATTAAAGAGGCAGAAATTTTAAGATCATATTAGTCAGATACATGTTATATCGACAATAAAAAACAGGCATATAAGAAGCCTCAGGGCCTGCAGGAATAGTAGGTGCATCCATTCATCAGATGTGATCTTCACATGTAGTTGGATTCATATGTCAGTGACATTGTATACGTCCATACCCAATCATCACTCCCGTACTACAGATGTTAATGACATTGCGACACCAGGGAAGTTATCTACAGTAAAACAAACATAACAGTTAAAATCATATTCAAAAGTACTAAAACGCATTAAAATGGACTAAACAACCCTCCAGCTTTCTAGGCCAAAAAAGGCTTGAAACTCACACTCTCATTGAGTCCAAAAGGAGCTACTGTATCCAGAACCATTATCCATTGTGTCTCTTTTTGTAATATTTTTTGTTTTACATTGCCCCCTCTGATTCCTAAATGGATATGATCAATACCACATATTGTTGTGCCTTTCCAGTCTGCCTTATGGGCCTCTAAGTAGTGTCTTGGAATAGTTTTCAATAATTGCGGATCAGGGCATGTACTTGAGTTTTTAATATCCCGGATATGTTCCTGGATACGGACTTTCAATGGCCTCGTGGTCATTCCTATATAGATGAGTCCACACGGACAGGTTAAATGGTACACCACTGCCTCAGTGTCACACGATATGTGGTGTACTATATTGTATGTTCTATTATTTCTAGAATAACAAAAATCTGAGGTCCTAGGAACACACTTGCAGATAGAACATCTGCTGCAGGGAAAACTTCCCCAGGGTGGACCCTTACTTCCAAAGATGAACTTATTTCCTGGTGGTATATAGTGACTCCTAGAGAGCAAGTCCCCTAATGTCTTAGATTTACGCCAGGCAATGGTTGGATGAGCTGTCAGATTATAGCGTAAGTCCTTATCTGTAAGAAGGATAGGCCAATGTCTAGAAATAATTGTTTTCATCACTGACCAATTGGCGTTAAACGTAGAGATAAAACGAGGGGTTGAATTGGACTGGGTGTTTCTTTTTTTATTGTATGTTCATTGTGATTTGCTTAGCAAAGTTTGTCTGTCAGTATGTAGGGCTCTAACAAATCCTCTGTTAATGTCCTGATGTCTATACCCTCTCTCACGAAATCGTGTAGACAGTTCCTGTGCTTGATCTAAAAATTTATCCTCGTTAGAACAAATCCGACGAGCTCTCAGGAACTGACCTATAGGCAAGGAATTTTTTAACTTGGGAAGGTGGGACGAGGCGTAATGTAACAGAGAGTTGGTTGAGGTCTCCTTTCGAAAAATGTCTGTCTCCAGGCTACCGTCTAGATTCTTGGAAATGAGTAGATCTAAGAAATCGATCTGCCTCTGACTGTATTTCCATGTGAGTCTGACGTTTAAGTTATTGGTATTAAGGCAGGCCAGAAAGTTCTCTAATTGCGACGCGGAGCCCTGCCAGATGAAAAAACCATCATCGATATAGCGCGACCAGAGAGCGACCGCCTCATTTCCCGGTGTGTTCAGGACCGTATCCCTCTCCCACAGCCCCAGGAACAGATTAGCGTGTGAGGGCGCACAGGACGCCCCCATCGCTGTGCCCTGGAGCTGTAGGCAGGGGCGGTCCTTGAACACAAAATAATTATGGGTCAAAATAAATTTTAATATAAATTCTGGTTTGTGTCTCCCTTGCCTGTACTCAGCTGGGAATTTTTGTATTAATTCTTCAACAAGAGCCTTCTGGTACTGCAACATTTTATTTGACCTGTTCGCCATGGGAGGGAAAGATAGAAAGTATTCCTTGTAGCGCAGGTCTAGAAGTGAGACCAACCAGTAATTACTGTTGTCCAAAATGCATACAACGCGAGGGTCACGGGAAAGGCAGCAGAACATAAACTCAGCCATGTGTGCCAGACTCCCAACAGCCAATACTTCCCTGTCCCCACCAAGAGGACAACTTTCCATATTCCCCTCCTCATCCTCCTCCTGGTCCTCCTCCTCGTACTCCCCCTTTTCAGGCCATCCATGGTGAACAGACGGTATCAATGTGGTGTGAGTAGTACTGTCTGTAGCGTAGTAAATCAGCTCCTGTTCCTCCTCCTGCTTCTCTTCATTATCACCCAATCCGCGTTGAGATGAGATGAGGCTGGGCTGTGTAGCATTACCCTGTATAGTTCCTTGCTTCATCTCATCGTGCTCCACCTGCAATGCCTCCTCTTTAATTGTGAGCAGCAAGTGTTTCAGTAGACAGAGAAGCGGGATGGTGACTGTAATTATGACGTCATTGCTGCTCACCATCTTGGTCGAGTCCTCAAGTTTTGGAGGACGGTACAGATGTCAGACATCAATGCCCACTCATGAGCGCTTATGTGCGGAGGCTAACCTGAAAACAGATGGCTGTGTTGAAGCTGGTACACAACTGCCCAGTGCTGCTCACAAATCCTTCTCAACATATGCACCGTTGAGTTACAATGCGTGGTGACATCACACACCTGTCGGTGAGCTGGAAGCTGCAAATGCTCCTGAAACACTGTTAGGGTGGCAGAAGCTGTAGCTGACTTTTGGAAATGGGTACACACGTGGCGTACTTTCACAAGCAGATCAGGGTAGGTTTTGAGAAACCGCTGAACCACTAAGTTGAGCACATGGGCCAGGCATGGTACATGTGCGAGGTTGCCAAGCTTCAGAGCCGCCACCAGGTTCCGGCCATTTTCACACACAACCATGCCAGAATGTAGGTTCAACAGTGAGAGCCACAGATCTGCCTGCTCTGTTACAACTTTCAATAACTCTGCAGCGGTTTGCGGTTTGTCGTCTAAGCAGATAACCTTCAGCAGAGCCTGTTGCCGCTTTGCCGAGGCAATGATGTAGCGCTTCCAGCTTGCGACTGATGTGGTCATTTCGGAGATGGAGGCTAAAGAGGAGGAGGAGGACGAGGTACAGGAACTGTAGAATGTGGGGGCAACCCTGATTGACCCAGGGCCCGCAATCCTTGGCGTCGGGAGGATGTGTTCCGTCCCAGGATCCAACTGGGTTCCAGATTCCACAATATTTATGTATAGAAAAAAGAGGTGCACCATGTACCTGATAAAGTAATAATGTGTGCTATATCCTGCATTGTTTAAGACAAGAAATAGCATCAAGAGAAGAAAGAATCAATGCACAGGACGGATATGCACACCAAATTACAAGCGAATGGTATAAAAAAAATAATAGCTTTATTAATGCACACCAACACACTAAAAACAATTAAAAACAACGACCAAAGACCATAATGTAGACCATATCCAAGGAATCACCCTTGTTGATAATAAAATACATAAGTCAGAGACTAATGTGCCCCCAGAGTGTCATACAAGGTATATATAACCATGAGCAGTAGACAACCATAGTATCAAAATGTAACCACAATATTAAGGAGACTCTTGCTATATAAGTAGCTGATGAGGGTAGTACATATACACATATATAAACCCAAGACCAGGCGTCCCTGGGAGAGGGTAAGCAAGTACCAGTGATATCTTAGCCAAAATGCATAGTCTCATATGAGAATGTAATAACATGTAGCAGTAAGAGTAAAAAGACAGGCTAAGAGATGAACTATGATGCAAGACCTAGTGTGTCCAGGTCAAGGTTGCTCAAATAAGCCCCTGTCAGGTACAAGTCAGGACCGACAAGGTAAAAAACCCTGTGGGGAAGAGAGTATTAGACAGGTGGGTCTACATGGGGCCCATGCGTATCGCCGTCCTAGCAGCTTCGTAAGGGCAAAGCCGCTAGGATGGCGATACGCGTGGGCCCCATGTAGACCCACCTGTCTAATACACTCTTCCCCAAAAGAATTGGTCATCAGACGTGATGCTGGTGGTGGTCAGGCTGGTTGTTTTGCTGCCCCTGCTGATGCTGCCATGGCAGATGTTGCAAATTGCCTTTTTTGGGTTAACTAGACAGTCTTAAAAAAAAGAGCCAGATTTGGGAAGACCTAAATGTTGGACTGGCAATTTCCCTTATATTGGTGTTTTGGGGAATAGTTGCCCACCTTGTGTCTGTAGCCACCCCACTGCTGTCCTCCCTATGCATGTCACCTTGCCTGGTTGGGACAGTGACTTCATCGTCCACCACCTCGTCTTCCACATACGCACCCTGGGCCTCCTCCTGACTTGCTGCACATTGTGTCTCATCATCATCATCCACCTCTTGCGACAGTAATTGTACTTTCCCAACATTGCCTTCATGTGACCGTGACTGCTCAAAATATTTGGGCATTGCTACATGCGATCTCCTCTTGCTCCCCTTGAAGCGGATCGAGCGAGAGGCCAGAATCTATAAATGGAAATGTG